>NC_086086.1:14075118-14725743 GCF_948474715.1 Cydia amplana
TGGTGTCTATTGTTGGAATTAGGTTTAATCCGTTGATATGTTAACCATAGGTAATAGCCGTAACATATACACCGCACCGTTCAAGGTCACGGTGCGCGAGAAAAAGATATCAGAGGGCCTACCGCGAACCACGTTCGACATGTTGCCTCTCTGTCGCACTTGTAAATTCGTACGTAAGTGTAATAGGGAGGTAACACGTCGAACGTGGTTCGCGGTAGGCCCTCTGTTACTCGCTCTCACTTATGGGTGCGGCGCACCATGGTCGCAGTGCACACTGCACTGTAGTATGTTACGACTTTAAAATTAGTTTAAGAATATTGTTGTACCTTTTCTCTTCCTAAAGTTGACGTTTCTTTTACAGATGCCTGCGGCCTGTCGGACGTGTCCCACATAGAGAGTTTACAAGAAAAGTCTCAGTGCGCCCTCGAAGAGTACTGCAGAAGTCAATACCCGAACCAGCCCACAAGGTTCGGGAAACTCTTACTCCGACTGCCCTCGCTCCGAACCGTCAGCTCCCAAGTCATTGAGCAACTGTTCTTCGTGAGGCTCGTAGGGAAGACGCCCATAGAAACCTTGATCAGGGATATGCTGCTGTCAGGGAGCTCGTTCTCCTGGCCTTACATGGCGAGTATGTGACACACGATGTGGAGACAGCTGGCGGCCGCCTGATCCTCGCCGTACGGCTTCCCGCCGTACTTGCCCAGCCAGCGGTTCGATCCGTTCCAACGATTCCAGCGAGAAGTCCCCGAAGACGCCGTCACCAGCTCCAGCGAGCTCCAAGAGTCAGAAGAATACTTCGGATCCAGGAGCAGGGACAGCGAGCGAACTGAATGCCCAACCTTCGATCCCATATCAGCTTTCTACCCCCCGAAAACGACTGAGAGCCTGCAGGATTTTGAGACGCAAAGTGACACTCAGAAGAACGCTAAGACTTCCATGATGATAGACAACCTGCTAAATCTACGGCCCGAACCGTGCGACATGAAATGAACGTTTAGTGGTCTAATAGTTCAAGTTTTTTTGTTCCTCTGTAAAAATACTTAGGTTTTTAACTGTACATAAAATGTTTTATTGTAATATAGTTATGATAAGGTGCGAAAGGCATAGAAGTTTTCTACGATGTTTGTGATAGGTCGGAGGAATCCTTTTTATTATCCATTGCGTTGAATGGTCCTTGTATAATATGCGAGCGCCTTAAGAGGAAAGGGGACGGCCGTTTCTCCATACAAACGTAGTCCCCATTTTCCTCTCTGGATATTAACATTATGGAAAACGTTTTAACATAATTGGATGTATATTAACCATAGTTTATGCCCCTACCTTTGACTGTTTTCGATTTTTTGATTATAAGTAGTAAAAATTAGGAGAGGAAACAGATTTCGTACAAATTTTTAAATGCTCCTAACTCATAAAATATGTACAACAAATTGTGTCAACATATTTTCAATAATGTTAATATCCAGATAGGAAAATGAGGACTATGTTTGTATGAAAAGGCAATTTCGCGCGGGTCCTCCAATTTCGTCTTTTAAGAGTCAATGGATAGGGAATTATTTATATTTTCTTCTCTAAAGCCAATGAGGTTTTTATATCAAATCGATTTATATGATAAAAGGCAATAAGATTACATCGGTCGTGCAATGTTGGTGTGTATGTAGTAATAGTGTAGATACTTAGTCAACGACATAGTTCTTGGATATTTTTTATTTCACAGTGGTGCTCTCTGGTAATTATTTATTCAGAATAAATATGAGATTTGTATGGCACTACCAAAATAACTTGAACCTCTTCTCACAGAAATTATTGGTTAAATGATTTAAAAGTTGCATCAATGTAAGAATAATACAAAAAAGAGATTGATTTTAAGTAAAAGTAAAACAGCACGGGAAATTTATATTAAAAGTATTTTGGTAGAGCCTAACAGCCGTATTCGAACAATAAGATACGTCAAATATTAGATATTGAAACGACATGGATCGGATATGTCAGTGTCAAAGAAGTGTCAAAAGTGACGGTTCTTCAAACACTCACATATCCGATCATATTGTTTCAATATCTAATATTTGACGTATCTTATTGTTCAAATACGGCTGTTAAGCAATAATTTGGTTCAATAAGTTTTGGCGTTATTTTGTAAACTGTAAATATTTATACTTGGTACATGTCTACTTACATAATTCCGTGAAAGCATTTATTGTATCGTTCCTTAACTTTTTTAGAGTTTTACGTTTTATATTATTGAAAAAATAGCTTTCATAGAAAGATTTTTTATTATAATAAACACTGCAGTTTATTTTCTATTTCTTAAAAGATTTCTTAGTGAGAAAATAACTATATTTGTGTAAAAGGATTTTTACCTAACAAAATCATAAGGGTGACTAGTACAGAATTAATTTTATTTATATCTAATAACAGATTTAATTACACAAATGTAGTTGGCATACATTTAATGCGTTTCTGAATGATAAACTTAGTGCTATTCAGTACTTTACAGTACATAATTATGGTGCTAGTTTACCGCACTAGAGACATAATTAGCACATTACGTAACTATGTCGAAAATTTTAAGGGTAATATGTACTGTAAAACGTTGTACAATACAAGTGCGAATAGGTATTTATTTCGCAACTCGTGTCGATTTAAAACGCGTTCGAAGGGAGTGGAATTTATAGCCACTCGTTGCGAATTTCCCATTTTTTTCGCACTTGTATCGTAAATGTAACTACCCTTATGATTCAATCAGTCAGCTCTGTTACAAGATTTTATAATATGCACAATTCTTGATTTAAATTTTCATTTTCAACTACCGTTTAACGAAACATTATTGAAATTGTTTTGATACTTACTGTTATTTATACAAAATATTGCTTCGTACTTTCTCAATCTAATAGGTTTTATTTAGAATGATTGTTTTATCAACATACTTTGTTTTAATTGCATTTGTTTGTAAAGCATTTAATTCCTTAAAAAAATTCAGTGTCAGCCATTGGTGTTCCTTATTACTTGGGTGAGGAACTTGCAGTGTTCTACTGGCCTTCATGTGTATATCGCTTAAAGCGGCTTAATTTTTATGAAAATATTTATTTTATATGAGATTAAAACAATCCTTCTAAATAAAACTACAACTAATGTCGTAATGACATGTCTCCTGCCAAATCTGTAATATAGATAAAGCAGTTTTAAAGTGCGCAGCCCTAAATCTAAAGACTCTTACCAACGTAACGCACGCAATCATGGCAAATAGTCCGTAGATTTGAAGCTGGCCCGAACGGCTTATCCTTTGTCTTACACTTTTATTAGGTTTGTGTGCGTTGCGTCAGTAAGACTACTTTAGTGCGTATTTTAAAACTAGCTTATCTCTAAATGTAAAAAAGCAATGTAGGTATTTATTCGCAATAATGTACAGTGAAGGTGTAACATAGGTCGGTGTGTATGAGACTGGATGAATTGTATGATGTTGATGTCTGGAGTAATGTTGAGGAATAAAAAAATGTCTCTCTGGATTTCGATACGTTTGTTTCAATTAAACCTGCATCGTTATACTAGAATTTTAATCCTACCATGATAGGCGCAATTAAGTATGAGGTAGAACTGGTCCACTTAAATTGTCTAAGTTGAGTCCTTTCAGGAAAGTAGGCACCTATTATGTAGGTATACAGGGCGTCCCACGGCGATGCCACATGGGAGGGAAAGTACCTTAAATATCATAGATAGCATATTTTGCTGAAAGAAGACTTCATTTTATTTTTAAAACTTAGTAAAGTTGCATTCATACTTTTTTAATTTTTTTTGAAAAAAAAATGTATGGAAAAAAATTTATCGCGTCATTGGAGGAAAAGTACCTTAATTATTGTAAATGAACATCTTACTGAAAGAAGACATTATTTCGATTTAAAAAAACAAGTTGAATTGCATTTTAAATAATTTCATGGTTAAACCGGGAATCGAACCCGCTACACGAGAAAAAAAAATACCTTGTAGCTTTGTCATACCGATCGAAAGGCTTCAATGTGAGAATTATTTTTTTGCCAAATTATTTTTTTTTCTCGTGTAGCGGGTTCGATTCCCGGTTTAACCATGAAATTATTTAAAATGCAATTCAACTTGTTTTTTTAAATCGAAATAATGTCTTCTTTCAGTAAGATGTTCATTTACAATAATTAAGGTACTTTTCCTCCAATGACGCGATAAATTTTTTTCCATACATTTGTTTTTCAAAAAAAATTAAAAAAGTATGAATGCAATTTAACTAGGTTTTAAAAATAAAATGAAGTCTTCTTTCAGCAAAATATGCTATCTATGATATTGAAGGTACTTTCCCTCCATGTGGCATCGCCGTGGGACGCCCTGTATACTACTGATTAACAAGAAACATACGGAAGTAAGGAGGGTAAGTATTTTGCAAGAATTAAAAGTCCTAGACCCCTATTCGAGATGTACAAGTACAGACAGTACAGATTTCGCGTCCACTTCAATTCAACAGTTGATTGAATCGCATGTTCATCAACTGCGGATAATATCATTTGGTGCAACCAATAATACAACAAAAATCAAATTTGTTTTATTACTACTTTAAGGTTTATAATGGTTTGGTTTGGTTGTCACCTGACTGTGGATTGCTAAATGTCAAATTTTGACTGTTCCGATTCAATGGGAGTTCAACACGATACATCAAACGTCGCTTGTCGAAAACCCCTCCTGCATCTTAAACTAAAATTAATGCGAAATGAATAATCGATGATAGGTATACTCTTAATTAAGCAGTTAACGTTATAAATAAATAAACACACGAATTTTCCTAATGGCATGACATCTCATAAGCCCCTCATATCTCCCCAATCAGAACACTTGATTGCCACATAGGAAATTCCCATGCACAGAGCCGTGGCGTGAGCGGCCGCCGCACGCGAGCCCGCGGACACGTGGGAAGACTAATTACTGTTGTCGTAATTATCTGTTGACGGATACTTTGTAAGGTGGGGTAGTACCAATTATACTTATTTTACACTTTGTGGGGTAGAATCCTAAACCGTTTTAGCAGCATTCCATGAAAACGGCAGGTTTTTCATCTTTTTTTAACAACATTCTTTTATTTATGCAACGTCTACGTGTAACACAAAGTATTGGCGTATTTTGCATGCGATTCGCTTACGAAATAAATAAATAAATATTATAGGGACATTCTTACATAAATTGATTAAGTCCCACGGCCACGGTAAAGTCAAGAAGGCTTGTGTTGTGGGTACCCACACAACGATATACAGTGAAACCTGGATAAGTGAGATCTCAAGGGACGAGCAGATTTGTCTCACTTAAAGAGGTATTCCACTTACCCAGGCTCTCAGTTAGCCAGGTACAAATACATTTCTGTCTCATTTACAGAGGGTCCCACTAATAGAGGTGAGAATAGAGGATATATTACAGTTATAGAGGTGGTTAATAAGGTATTTTGTAATTATCTTTAAAAATAAATAAGATAAAATAATCCTTGTCCCTAAATATTTTTTAAATCTGTTTAAATATATCTTTGAATTTATTTTGAATGATTCTCCATAGGTTATATTTTTTCAATTTTTGATACGGACTTCATTGCGTCTTAGAAATCTATTAAATGAAAATTTGTTTATTCGTGTTACTATCAAGATATCAGCTTTTGTTTCGATAGTTTTAACTAAGTACATAAAGTACCTAAATGAAACTTGAAGTCGTTTAGACCCAATTAAGCAAATGCGGAATTTGTGGATAGACTAAGATTTAGTAAGAATACGGAAATTGATCAATAAAGTCCAAGTTAGAGAGGTCATAGATTGACGTTATCTCAGATACAAAGGTCAATTCCTATTAAATTCTATAAAAACAATTAGGAAAATGTGATCTTATAAATATAGTCTCAGTAAAAGAGGTAAAATACACTCTCTGTCTCAATTATAGAGGTAAATGTGACTTTAAAATCACAACAACTAATCCCAGTTATAGAGGTTCGTTTTTTCTCACTGACAGAGGTAATTCAGTGCTAAAGTGTCGGGACCGCACCATGAGTCCCAGCTATAGAGGTTTCTCACTTATCCAGGTCCCACTTAACCAGGTTTCACTGTACATATATGTAATATACAAATACTTAAATACGAGTACATAGAAAACATTCATGACTCAGGAACAAATATCTTTGCTCATCACACAAATAAATACCCTTACCGGGTTTTGAAACCAGGACCATCGGCTTCACGGGCCGATTTCAGGGTTGGTCCCATAGTAAAAGTTGCTTAGTATCCCAAAACCTCCCTGGCAACGGGAATGCAGTTATTTTTTAGCCACCGTGTATAATTTCACTGAAGATGGTAAGTTCCAACAATATTCCATCCTTACTTGGTAGATATTCCACCAATTCGCACGAAGCGCTTTGCTTCCTCGCACGGGCGTAGCCAGGTTTTAGTATCGGGGGGGTTCAAGAAAATAAAAGCGGCCAAGTGCGAGTCGGAGTCACCCATGAAGGGTTCCGTATTTAGGGGATTTATGACGTATTAAAAAAAACTACTTACTAGATCTCGTTCAAACCCATTTTCGGTGGAAGTTTGCATGGTAATGTACATCATATATTTTTTTTCGTTTTATCATTCTCTTATTTTAGAAGTTACAGGGGGGGGGGACACACATTTTACCACTTTGGAAGTGTCTCTCGCGCAAACTATTCAGTGACACTGAATCAGTGTAGAAAAAAATAATATTAGAAACCTCAATATCATTTTTGAAGACCTATCCCATACCTACCATAGATACCCCACACGTATGGGTTTGATGAAAAAAAAAATTTGAGTTTCTGTTCTAAGTATGGGGAACCCCCAAAATTTATTGTTTTTAGGGTTCCGTAGCCAAATGGCAAAAAACGGAACCCTTATGGATTCGTCATGTCTGTCTGTCTTTTTTCTATTTTTGTGTGAAAATCTTAATGCGGTTCACAGAATACATCTACTTACCAAGTTTCAACAGTATAGTTCTTATAGTTTCGGAAAAAAGTGGCTGTGACATACGGACGGACAGACGGACAGACAGACAGACATGACGAATCCATAAGGGTTCCGTTTTTTGCCATTTGGCTACAGAACCCTAAAATCGACTAAAAGTACATAAAATAACCCTTATACAAGAAAAATATTAGAGATGTGAAAAATACATACAGAAAAAAATTCCTCAGAGGAATTGGGGAGTCCTTTTTCGAGTAGTGGGACAGTATAAACTATAAGCTAAATAAAAAAATAACGTTCTGTTATATATCGCAGAAACACAGAATATTACAAAATTAATCTTCTGTTTTTCTTTTTAAATATATCCACTACTTCATTCGCATCAATTTCGATCCGATAAAATTTAGACCGCGGACTTTTGTCGCAATGACGTCACAATAGGGTAGTCTGGGGAGTTAATGGAGCGGTGTTAATTAATACGCCTTTGTTAATTAAATTAAAAAATCAGGCATCCACGGTATAAATTACCTATAAGTTAATTGTCAATTGATTGTTGATACATCGATATCGACGTTGTTCTTTCGTTAACTGACTCTCCGTAACAGATCAAGAGTTTTTTTAAATGACTCGCGGTTAGGCTACGTCTTCTATCAGAACATATCCACTTCAAAAAGGAAAGCTTCTATCCACCTCGATGGGATGTTATTGGTGCATATTTGAAAAGTATGTTATCAAAGCAGGATTTATAAAGGTTGCTTGGATTTATTTGTATTGACTTATATGTAATTTATATCGTGAATGCCTGATTATTAAATTTTAATGAACACAGCCGTATTAATTAACACCGTTCCATTTACTCCCCAAACTACCCTATTGTGACGTCATTGCGACAAAAGTCCGCGGTCTACGGCGATAATCGACGATGGCGGAGAAATCCAAAATCCAAACCACCGTATACTAGGTAAGCCAGTTTCTACACTTGTAAGTTTTACTTACGTAAGTAGGGACACAGCTATACTAGAGAATGAGAGATGAATATCGTTATCTCATTCTAACAAATAGCTTTGTCCCTACTTACGTATGTAAAACTTACAAGTGTAGAAAGAAACGGGCTAATAGTTAGTAATCAATGAAATATGCGGCACGCCTGTTCTTATTTTAAATATTTTAATTCTATTAATGTTAATATTCTGAACTTTTCGGGGGGGGTTTGAACCCCTAAAACCCTCCCCCTGGCTACGCCCGTGCTTCCTCGTTTCTTATGCGCACTGCCAAGGAATTGAATTCCTTGCCGGCGTCTATATTTCCGAGCTCATATAACCCGGCAACCTTCAAATCAAGGGTGAACAGGCACCTTCTGGGCAGGCTCGCTCCATCGTAGGCCACGTCTTCGCGTCGGCTAGTCTGTGGCCATGAGTAAGCCCATATATAATATTAAAAATAAAATATTCAAATGTCACTACCGTCACCATCTTCTGTCCAACAGGAAAAGTAAAAGCACTGCAGTAATTTGGCGGTAATGACACTAATGACATAGGAAACACCTGTTAGGGTTGTCACGGGGATGCCGTGACTGTGATTGTTTCCCACGGCTCACCGCAACACCCCTGACATGTTAGCGAGTAAAGTCAAGGTCAAACGTATATATGCAAGTGGTCTAAAATATGTGCACGCCTAAACGATGACTCACGTTAGAACGGTCCGGGCCCGGGACGAGGTTTCAGACGCTTCTTTTTCTATGACAGGTGATCGGTGATCACGTGATGCTTTCTATCTCTAGAAAACTGAAGTGTCGTGCGCCCCGGCCCGGGCCCGGACCATTGTAGCGTGAGTCATGCTTAATGCTTCTCCTTCACTAGTCCTAAGCTTTTCCTTTTTTAATCGCCTTCAACATATTGTATTTTTTTTATTTAATAAATCTTGATATCCCAGCAGTCGGACACTAAACCAGGCTAACAAAAAAACTTGAATACACAGACCAGTGAATATGATAGGAGGTTTTCAATTCATCATTTTTTAACCTGTTAAACTGACCTGAGCCAGCATATTTGTCTCCAGAAGAAAAACTTTTTTTAAACCTTGAAAACAACAAAATTATAGACAGCTAAAAATATCACGTAAATATCACCTAATCTAATGCATTACTACATAATTTCAAAACTTAACCTAAATCAAAGATATTCAACGTTTCAACGCTCAACTTTTTTTTACTAGACGGTACTAAACCAATTCATATCATCACTTATTAAATATCTAAACCATATAATTATACCTAAAAGCATACTACGAAACTAATTAATTGCCACAGACGTTTCACTTCACCTAATGACAGTTTGATAACGCCCGCAGGTGCTTCCGATCGCAAGCTTGGGGTCTCGAGTGCAGGAATGTCGCAGTGATTGCTTCCCACGCCAGATTAGCGTGACGGGCAACCCTGTCGAAAGGGTGAAATGCAAGTCATATGCAGTAAGTATTGTCTCCTAGCCACAGTCACAGACAGGATAAATGGCGCTTTTTGGAAGTACTGGAGTAGCCTACATGCTAATAATAGTTAAAGCACGTACATAGGTTAAGAGTTATAATAATAAGTTACTTAAAAAAAATGGAAATTATTTGTAATAATTATAAAAATGCCCAACATAAAGAGGGGGCAAAATTTTGTCTAGTTGCTAGGTCAAGTGAGATATCATTTGAAGGAGCTCAAATTGAACATTATAAAATATTTTTTTTTCATAGTAAAAAAAAAGACTTATGAAGGAAAATGTGAAAAAAATCCATTCCCCCCGTTATCTCCGAAGTTTACCAACGAAAAATTATAATTTTTTTACATAATAATAACATAAATATTACAGGAAAAATATAATCACATCTCTATCTTGAATTTTTATTTTAATTATACAAAATATCATGTTCTATTAAATTTGCAATTTAAGGCCCTTTACGGGTGTTTATTTATACTTGAAATATCTACGAAATTACACTAAAACACCTTCTTTCAAATAAAACACAGATTGTTGAAATCGGTTCACATAATAAAGGTTCAGAAAGGTTCTTTCGCTTGATATAATACCAGAAAAAGATAAATTATATTATTGAAGTAAAGAATATGATTAGGTAAAAGAGGACAGTGGACGACCGCTTTTCCATACTACTTCGTCTTTACTTCGCAGTAGGCATCTATTTGACAAATAAAAAAGGTACCTATGTAATACCACATCTTGCATTTCCACCACACTCCAGTAACCAGCAGTGTGGGCAGGTCAAGCGTTAGGTCAGGAGTCGCCAACCGTCCGTCACGCTACTGCGTCTTTTGTGCGCACAATTAGCCAGTGGTTTAACGGTCGCACTGATTTATTTTAAAAATGGAACGTTATTTTTGACGTGATTGAGTTCGGCGCCACGCATTTTTAACCGTTTTTACCCGATTAAGAAGGCTGGGTACCTAATGTTTTTGAGTATGTATGTATATGTCATTTTTTTGGTATGAAGTCCTGCTCAACGTGCTTTTGACGTGAGATTTGTCTCATTAGGAAGAGAGACATTTATGGACAATATTTTGTGATTTTGAATAGAGTAGAGAGTAGGTATACCTACACCATTAGATACTTACAGCCATATTGGGATACCCTCCTCCGATTGAGGGGGGATTTAAATCTTCTCGGGGCAGAGATGTAGGTTTGGAGCCGGTGTAGCTTTATTTGACGTTCATAAGCGCATTGTAATTATGCCTACATGAATAAACTACTTATCTTTTATCTTTATCTTTTATCTTTATTATCTTTTTAAACAAAGGTGTTTTTGTTGTGTACTAGGCGTCAGCCATATTTTGAAACCTGTGCCACGTAGGTCACGGGTTCCGTTTGATTTGCTTAAAATTAGGTTTTTTTGCATGGGTCGGGCTTGGCAAGGCCACAGTATCGCCAACGTGAGCTGTAGTTTGGAAATCTCTACCAAAACCCATGTTTGGTCTCGAATTCGGGGCATTTTTTTTAAGTAATTCAAATAGGTAGACTACTTAGACGCAACTGAAATAAGCGATTGCGCCTCATAGGTTTTTGTTACTAATTAAAAGTCAAAATAAATTGTAAAAGATATAGGTAGGTGAAGAATTGTACGCGGGTTCTCAGAAGGATACGGTGGAGTGAGTCTTGGTAGCTACTAGGTACTTAATTATTACCTCACTATTCAATTTTAAAGTATGTTACGTTAGCCCTTTCGATGGGTAAGGAAGGTTATATGCGTAAGATTTAACTGCCGTTACTAATTTAACTTACATCGACATGGCCTCTTATCTCGAAGTGTACGTAACTAATTGAAGTACTCGTATTTAGCTAGTTTTTACACACTGATCTTTTTAATGTCACTTTTAAAGTATGTATTGTTTTGTTTCACGTATTGTACATTTGCGTTGTTATAGGTAGTTGATTTTTCATATGGCAAGACATTTTTTAAGTACCTACCTACCTATAACTACCTAAAAATGAAATTAAAGAGACCATGAAATAGTATTTTCTCGAACGAGCAGCAATTCCTACAGCAAATGAGTAAATATTAAATTTTTGGATACAAAACAAGAAAATGGTATGCAATGTTTAGGTACAAATAACTTGTATTATCATTTACTTGTTTCCACACACATGAAATACTCGCTGTACATACCAACGCCTTATCATAATTACCTACACACTTATCTAAACCACCATTGGTATACATCCTCATGCCATCTTTTTCAGTTTCAGCGGGGGCGGGGCAAAGGTCGTCCAATGAGGTCACAGGTCGCGACCCTCGACCCCGCGCTGTGCGATTGATTTGGACTTATGTGCGCTGTGCCGAAGGTTTGACGCCCCTGGGTTGGATAGGCTGAGAGGAAGGCTTACTAGATGCTACTGTGCTACATACATAGAGATATATTGTTGGTTGACTGCCTAAGTTTATGAATGAAGTAAAGGTGAAGTAAAATTAAAATTGACGGGGGAGATTTTTTGATGTGCCGAAGGCTTGACGTCCCTGCGTTGGATAGGCTGGGAAGGCTTTAATATGTTTTCTAGTTATAATATAGCGAGCAATAGACAACGTCGGTTTAGTATCAAAGTTTAAGAAGGATATTAGGGTAAATAAGATATGTTTTGTCGGTTGACTGCCAGAGTTTAGGGAATAAAGATTTAATAAAACGATGGACGGCGGATGATTTCTGCTTATGTGCGGAGGTGCGCTGTGGCGAAGATTCGCGAACTCGTATACGATTTTAGTTACATTGCGGACCATTGAGGTTACATCAATTCAGCCGACCGATCAAACGACGCAATGTAATGTAAGGTAGGTACTATATACTGGACTGGACTCTTACCGGACTACATTCAAGCTATCATAAGTTGAGAAGGTTTGTTCCCAGCAGTGACGAATGGGCCATTTTATTTAAAGTTGTCCCCTAAGCTTTTTTTTTTAATTTGTGAATTTCTATGTTATTTCTACTCAGAATCACGAGCTCTTTCTATCCTAATAGGAGAAAAAAAATGTCTCAAGGTTTTTTCCCGTTCCGTTACCATTTTTCATAGACTTTGTATGGCGGTCACGGAATGGAAAGATCGAAAAATGTATGGAAATTTTGGGACACTTTTTTTCTCCTATTAGGATCACAAGAGCTCATGATTCTGAGTAGAAATAACACAAAAAATTCCAATTTTTAGTAAAAGTGTAGGGGACAACTTTAAATAAAATGGCCCAAATACAGGGAATTATGATAAATTGACAAATGACAATAGCACTTGATATTGTCGCTGTCGCTACGTCACGCCGTCTCACGTCTGTCGCATCAACTACAAAAATTAACTTCACTAACTCAACTTAGTAATCGTGAGTAAAAAATCATTATTCACGCGTTCGATCCATCCATACATTACCGTATCAAAGGCAACACTTTGAACGCAACTCAATGCCATGAAAGCCTTCGTACACTTGTTAGTTTCCCGGTACTACGCCTACAAATTCCATCAACACTTTCTCCGAACCACATATCCATTGCGCGCTTGAAAACGCTAGTATAGTTGAACATGGGTGTTAGACGGGTAATGGATGGGGTGTGAATGGGTGTGGTGGTGTGTGGTTGTGTTGAATGGTGTGATGTGACGTGGGATTGTCAATCACAATCAGGCCCGACCACCCGCGCGATTAGGCACGGGTTAAGACTTCGGAGATGGGTGGAGTGGGTTTAGATACAAATATTTTTATAGAAACATAATTTTGCTTTTTGTGATATGGAGGCAAACGAGCAGAAGAATTGCCTGATGGTAAGCGATTACCGTCACCCATGGACACCTGCAACACCAGAGGGGTAAGTGCGTTGCCGGCTTTTAAGACAGGAGTACGGTCTTTTCTTGAAGGTCGTATCGGTCCGGAAATACTGCAGGCGACGCGACGGTTCTTTCCATAGTTTCTGAACAGCCGGTCTAAATGTAAGTAATTTAACTTAATATTATTTAGCTTTTTATACCCATTGAAAAAAAATATTGTGTCCCTATCTATTCTTCATAATAATTTATTTATTACTTAAGTTCAGTTATTATTTGAACTACTTAATGGGTTTGTCGTTTGTCTAATTATTATTTTAGTGCACCGTCTCCACAGCACCGCTGTCCAATTTCAACAATCGCCTAGGTGTACAAGCAGCGCCGTTTACCAGATATCCGTCCGTCCGTCCGTCCGTCTTATCTCCATCTCACACATAACTCACTACGAACAGTTATTTCTAACTTTTGTTTCTCGTCACGTTTGGTTAAAGTGATGTGAGAATTGTTAGTGTTATCAATTATATCAATAACAATATGGTGATTATCTGATAGCAACGATATAAAGTTTTTTTTTATACAAGGTGGCTAAAAAATAACTGCATTCCCGTTGCCAGGGAAGTTTTGGGATTATACCAGGCGTGTCTCACTCCGCGATTTCGTCGCTTTCCTACAGGTAGCTAAAAGTACATCCGTTCGGCCCCAATTTTGGGGAAAGCCATAAGCCGCGCGTAGCACTGTCGCCACCTAGCGGCCATATCTGTGCTGATCGTAACAGACGCGTTTTGTTAGAGAGTGAGTCTTCTGTACTTAGTACTTAGGGATTGCAATCCGGTCCGGCGGATCCGGTAATCCGGCCGGATCCGGTACATTTTACAAGCTACCGGATCCGGCAAAATCCACCGGATCCGGTCTCGGATCCGGTAAAAGGAATCAAAGCGCTAAAATATAAAATAACAGCTTAAAACACTGCTAAATTTTCAAAGTTCTCGCCAATATTCGAACGTAATTCTATTTTAATGCTCCCTTCCCCGCGTTTCCGCTCGCAAATAGCAACACAACAACCTCGTTTGTTAGTTGACGCTTGACGCCAGTCTTCTACCGACGAAATATGTAGATATCGTTCTAGAGCTTTGGTTGAGATTCCCGTGCACCGTAAGTCCTAAATTATTTTATATTATATTAATTGTGTTGTTACATTATAATTTAATGTACAAGTACATGTTGTTTCGTTTTAGTACAAACCATTATAGCCCAGTTATAATAAGTGTTAACTGCATTTAAAATATAATGAAGATATATTTATAAGACTTCATTCAGCAGTCAAGTTAAATGTTTTGTCGAATTTAAAGTAAATAGAATATTATGTTCCCCGGATTGAGGCCAAAATCTGGCCGGATCCGGCCGGATTCAAAACCAGACCGGATTGCAATCCCTATTAATACTACATATTATTTATTCTGTGATTATACTGAGCAACTTTTACTATGGGACAGACCCCGTAATCGCGAAATAATACATTTTGGCTGGTCCATTTTCTATGGGACGGATTTTTTTTTGTTTGTTGTATGGGAGCCCCAGTTAAATATTTATTTTATTTTGTGTTTAGTACTTTTTGTTATAGTGGCAACAGAAATACATCATCTGTGAAAATTTCAACAGCCTGGTGACAGACAGACAGACGGACGGACAGACAGACGGACAGACGGACGGACAGACAGACAGACGGACAGACGGACGGACAGCGGAGTCTTAGTAATAACCTATTACTAAGACTCCCTATTACTAATAGGGTCCCGTTTTTACCCTTTGGGTACTGAGCCCTGCCCCGTTTTTATCCTTTGGGTACGAAACCCTAACAAATTACTAAAACAGAACTTTGCACTAGCTTCCTGAATGCGGTAAAAGGACACAGTGACGTCAAGACACATCGAATCGCCACGTTTATGACGTCACTCTATCCCTCGAATAGCCTTGGCGAGGGTGATTTTTTACGCCACCGCTATTCCATCAAACTCGGGGTACACATGAGATGCTAAAGTAAAATATTTACGCTGGGATTTTAAAATATAATGACAATAATAGAGAAGAAACATCTTAGAAACTTGGCTTAGATATTCATCCTTGACAAAAGATAACTTCAACCAGACCAAGGACTATCTATAAAACTTCCTACTTCTAGAACGAATAGAACGACGCATCATTTATCTAAATAGTCTCAGAACGGACTCAAAAAGTTTCTAAAATTGCAAAATTTTACACATAGGAAGATTTCTAAGGTTGTTATCTTAAGTCTTCCATATTGGAAATTTGCCACACGTGCACACCTTTTTACATGCATAATATGTAGATCTCACTAAAATATAACCCTACCCGTTTGCTTTGTTGTTGTCGGTTTAAGGACGACTCACACTAGAACGGGCCGGGTGAACTAGCGTGAGTCAATCTTTTAAATTAAATTGGATCGATCAACGACGATAAGTCAGGATCCCAGGCCCCGTAGACAAAATGCCAATCGCTAACGCTACGTAGCTAGCGAACGAAACGCAACTGTCACTATCACACTAATATGGAAGAGCGATAGAGAGATACAAAGCGATTCGATAGCGAAGCGCAAGCGATTGTCACCTTGGCTAGGCCGCCAGATATCTGAAGACGTATCGTCGGAAGCCACCCCACTGATATTCGGCCCTCATTTCATTTGGGCACTCACGGAAGTGCCGGCACTTGTTCCGCGGATAACTTGTCACTTAAGTTATAGTGCGTGGGGCTAATCAGGGAGATTGGACGTAACGTTGGAGACGTGTTGACTTTTTAGAGAAAAGTGCATTACCTGATTGATGAAGGGATGATGATGTCTTTTGAGTTGTGCATGTGTACAAGTTGTACATGTGTAAATGATTGGACACTTAATACGACAAGATTCGACCACTTCTTTAAAACTATCCTGGAGGGGCGGATAGGACGCAAGCGGGGTAGAGGACCCAGACGCAGCTTTTTAGAAAAACCGGCCAAGTGCGAGTCGGACTCGCGCACGGAGGGTTCCGCACCATCAACAAAAAATAGAGCAAAACAAGCAAAAAACGGTCACCCATCCAAGTACGTTGCTTAACTTCGGTTAAAAATCACGTTTGTTGTATGGGAGCCCTACTTAAATCTTTATTTTATTCTGTTTTTAGTATTTGTTGTTATAGCGGCAACAAAAATACATCATCTGTGAAAATTTCAACTGTCTAGCTATCACGGTTCGTGAGATACAGCCTGGTGACAGACGGACGGACGGACGGACGGACGGACGGACAGCGGAGTCTTAGTAATAGGGTCCCGTTTTTACCCTTTGGGTACGGAACCCTAAAAAGTAGGGGTTGTGTCGTATCAAAAAATCAAAGACCTGGCGCAAGATAGAGAATGCTGGAAGATACTCCACCAACAAGAGAACTCATATATTTGAAGAATATGTGTATTTGAATGCTTTTCTCTAGTTTATTTGCACTCTCCGACCTTTTTTCTTCCAGTTCTTCCTTCACGCCGAGTATCAGATATTATTGAAGACCAGGGTCCTCCATAAGATTTTGTTCCTTGTTAAGATGACGATGATAGGTGCAGTAATTTGGGCGCACCATCTAGCAGGAGGAGGGCTCTGAGGTTCGTGCCTTCTCTGACTTCTCTCCAAGTTATTTAGGGAGCGCCTTGAGAGGTGTCCGAAGTATGTGAGTATATGTTCCTTTTCGCCCCATAGCCATGTAAAACGTATTAAGTATCATGGGTCAAACGCAGGCCCCTCTCAGCTACATCCTTACTCGCCATCAGTAACACGACACTACAATACACACTTAAGTACCTACTTTAATATCGAATAACATTAAAATGATGTTAAAAGTCACAGAAACCAGAATTCTTGACTCTACTTACAGCACTATATATACGGCAGATTTCCGATTGAACTTAACAAAATGTCAAAGTCGTCTTGAGAATATTTTTTTGATAACTGAACTAACGCGGAAGCATGCAGCTTATGAAGAATGAATTTCGAAAAGCGTTTAACTATTCTTTAGTCAACACCTGGCAATCGATCGTGGCTATTTGTAAAGTTTTTATCACTTTACTAAAAGCAAATTAGTAGATATAGCGAACAACGTCATACTCTGCGAGCTTACTTGTGACATTGCCAAAATCATGATTAAAATAAATAATTTTAATGGCTAATCTGTAAAAGAACAAGACAGTATACAAGTGAATGCTACATTTAAACAACAAATGGGAAAGTAAGGCGCAAGTCAACAAAAAATAAAATTGCAAGTTACTAAAATGTTCAAAAAATGCGGGTGTCAAATCGTTCTATCAGTCGACGAATTGTAAACACGACAACTGTCAGCCGTGACGGGTCTTATCTGGCGGGAAAAAAAGGAACCCCCAGGGGTAGTTTCTACCCTCACGGCTGTGGCTAAAAAGTAACAGTACAGTTGAGTGAGAAAAATCTGACTGTGAGCCGGAAAAACGTGACAGTGACAACTTGAAATTAAACTTATAGGCTCATCTTTTAAATTGATATGTAATTTAATGAAGTAGAATAAGTCCTACAAAAAGAGTATCTACGAAGATAAGTATTGCTTGCTAATTTTTAATACGAAAATGTCAGGTTATGATTAAATTATTACTTCACTGGCTCAGTGACCCAAAGAAAATTTTGGTCACCAACACAATTAAGATACCACTTTGCCTTATTCTGCGCCACATCACGCCCGACGGGTACTTCGAAAGCGAACAGGTCTTCGAGGTTTAGGTCTTCGTCACTCCAGTGGTCATCTGGGCCGTACAGACGGACGTTTTCAACCCCCAGTGCCGGACAAAGGATGACTCACGCTAGACCGGCGCCGAGCCGGAGCTTCCGGCGTTTCGTACTCTATGGAAATCACTGCGCGATCATAGATAAAGATAAAGATAAGATAAAAGATAGTTTATTCAAGTAGGCATAATTACAATGCGCTTATGAACGTCAAATAAAGCTAGGTAGACCGGCTCCAACCCTACACCTCTGCCCCGAGAAGATTTAAGTCCCCCCTCAATTGGAGGAGGGTATCCCAATATGGGACCGGCAACAAACTCGGCGGGACACATCTTTTCAAAAAAAAATACATACATACATACATATAGAAGATGACATGTCGGACGCCTCGGCACGGGCCCGGCCCGGTCTAACGTGAGTAATCCTTTAGGTCTTCTCACAGCTCGATCCTCTTCCATTATTTTAAGGTGACCGAACCAGCGAAGTAGTTATTAAAAATATAATAATATTATCTAGCCTATTTTATACCATTTGCACCAACTGTTCTTAAACCGTCTGCGCGCAAACACCTCAAGATTGTGTCGGCGGGAATCAAATGTATTTATGACTATGTAAATTGTCTAAATCCACGGCGAATTTCAAATCGGGGTCCGAAATATCCGCAATAGAAGCACCTTGAGCGACATTCGGACTTTGAAAATCTTGATTTGATATTTTGATTTTTGTCTGACACTCGTTTTAAAAATTTTGGGGTCCTGTTTCTTACAGATCTGGAATTGCTATAGTTCTGTGAGCAGAGCTGTAGACCTGATAAATGAAACGAAAATTAACAGGAATCTAGCAAAGATTGCTTTAATTTTATATAAAATTAGCGACCCGCCCCGGCTTCGTGCGGGATAACAAATTATACATAAACCTTCCCCTTGAATCACTCTATTTAAAAAAACCGCGCATCAAAATCCGTTGCGGAGTTTTAAAGATCTAAGCGTATCATACAGACAGACAGGGAAGCGACTTTGTTTTATACTGTGTACTGATACACTCGTAATTTTTAAACACGTGTCACGGAGTACCAAAGTATGAAGTGACATTGACGTCGAGAAACCGTCAAGTGTGAGACGGATTCAGATAAGGCGCGATATTCGAAATTAAAATAAAGACAAGACCTCGCGAACCCCCATGGCTCTGTCACTTAGAAACATTTTCTAAATCTGAATCGATAAAAAAAAACCGATAATTATAATTATCAAATCTGCTGACCAATATCACGAAAATAATTTCAGATCTAGGTACGGTCACAAAAATTGTTGATGTTAATGGTATGAAATGTCCAATGTAAAGTAAACCCTAAGGCTTAACAATTAAAGTCCGTAACTGTGGATACTACAGATTGCTCCGAGAGATTTACTGACAGCGAGAAATGTCAAATCAAAATAAGATCTTCATATTTCGAACACCACTCAGGTTACCTTGTTAGGCAACAGTTGTGGATTATAGGGGACGCTGTAGCTTCATTTATAGAGTATGTGCGGAAAGAGAAGAGTCGTGAAATGTATGGGGCCCAATACATTCCACGACTCTTCTCTTTCCGAACAGACTCTAGGATACGTTACTTGAGTGTGAGATGTAATATCAAGCTACGTGGATAATAAAAGCTAGAAGGTGTGGGCAACAGGGAAGCTATTGAAACTCGGAATCGGTAACCATGACGCACAGTTGCTGCTTTATGGGTATATATGGAAAAACTTTGTATATTCTGAAAATCTTGATTATTTTTACTACTATTATGATAGTAATTGGCACTCTGGTGTCATACTCGTATAATTACAACTTCTGTCTCTGAAATCTCTGTACAGTCAGCATAAATAGCAGCCAATACTTGTATCTGGCCTAATCAACCCTGGTGCAGCAACGAGCGTATATATCCCGTACCTATACCTGTTCCACAGACGCTTGTTGCTGATATATTTAAGATAGGTTTTCGTGATCAAGCGAATGAAGTCAAAACCATTAGAAATGTACAAGATCAAATCCTGTGATTTCAGCTTACCACGGTGACAAACGTTAATTTCAAAAGGGACACTGTCCCTTTCCCATATTTGCTTACCGTTTATGAAAGACTTTTGTCAAGATCCTACATTCCTAGTCCATAATTCCTGAACCTCCTATTTCATACACTATCGTAATTGGAAAATGAATCTTATTGCTCAAATATAACGTTCTTATTTAAATATAAAGCAATGGAGATATAAGAGAGTTGGGAAGGAACGATGAATTTGACGTGATTAATGATAACCTTACGAAGAAAACAAATGACAGCACTAATGATACGTTTAATGGTGCCGAATAATTGTCCTGCAACCGTTTGCTGTTTGTAAATAATACACAAAAAACTGCACATTGCATAACTATATGTGGACTGAGGTTCCGTACAAATTTTCATAAAATTTTTGATATTTCGCCAAGATAATTGTGGATTTCAGTGAATGATTTCGATATTTATGGCGGAAAACATTTGGAATTGGTCACTTTGATATACTTTTTAAATATATTCTAAGTAGGTACTTTCAAACTTTTCAAAGACTACGTTAGAAACCAGATTAGGACTACCTAATCTGGTTTCTAACGTAGTCTTTGAAAAGTACCTACCTATTACCTTTATTCTGAACATAAATTATAATTTATGCACCATAATAGATCATCATTAGCCTCATATGGAATATGAAGTAATTTTTTGTCAAAAATACTAGTATTTCTTTATTTCCACTTTCCATACCAGCATCTCTAGCATGATTAATTAGGTAAAACCCTTGAAATACAGTGGAAGTTGTATGTAAACTCTACATTAATTCAGAAATATCTACACCTAATAAAGGAAAAACTCAACGTCGTGTTGTATCAGGCTGTCAAAGAGAACGCAGAGGACCGCCAAACATGGAAATTGCTCCACCGACAAGAGTATTACTCTTAAATAATATGATGATGATGACCTACACCTAAGAGACATTAAATTATTAGATTCACTGTCTTAAACATCTGCGCATCATTCGAAATCTCCCAATCCCATTGACCAGCGAACCCTAACTCCTAAACATTACAACACTACCGCTAAACGTCCTATTGTGACCTGTTTGCGCAGATGACCGACACGGGAACTGTCGAGACATCATTAATTACGTAATTGTTATGGTTTTCGCACGGATGTCCTGATTGTCCAAGCTTGGGACCTTCCGAATTGCCGACTTGGACACCTTTTGTCCTAACATACTCTAAGGGTTAAAAAATCACAGCACATTTATGGATAGCTTCTGGTTTGGGATACTTTCGATTCTTGCCTCCGACTTTGCATTTGCAAAAAGACTTGGATCTCCTTTATCCTAAGCCATAAGCAAGCGTAAGTAAACTTTAGATTTGGAAAACAGACGTGTACCTTGCAAAAGTTTTTCAAGCCACCATGTTCGGTGTGGTTAGGACTTCTTCAAACAAAGTGAGAAGGTGCAGGTTTTTAAAGGCACCATGCATGCCCGCATGTGACAACTGGAGTTTCAAGCTAATCCAACGTTCTCCTATGACACTATAGGTAGCTGTAGAGATAGCCGATTACTGCTGATATTCATCGTTTCATCGTTTTTTGTCAAACCGTATAACGCCAACCTAAAATTCTTCAGATTTGCTTAAAAAGCAATCCAATATGTAATTTTATATACTTCCTCATCACGAATGAAACTTAAAAGACACAGTATAAGTTCCTGCTCAATGGCACAACTACCATCAATCCAGCAATTAAATTTCGCAGTAAAATTAAAAAGCGACATTCTTTTGTCACACTCTCAAATCCTAATAAACGTGACAGAATAAATCTCGCAGACCGGTCTAACGGCCGTATTAATAATCCTTTTTACCTTTGTTTATCCCTTTGTTCCTTATATTATGCATGTCCATTAACTTCTTGAGTCCATTGTGGGGTGTGACTGATTGGGTAGGGTCATCTAATGATGGGAAGTTACGTAGGCAAATTTTGTGCGAAGTTTTTTGGAGATTGATTAGCTTTAGTCATTCCCACGTAGGGTTAATGTTAAGGATGTAACGGACGGAGACAGAAGTGGCGTTGCTATAAGTACTTCGTATAAGTGGGTAAATTTAACTTTTTGGCAGCTGTGTTGTATGGACACTTGTGAAGAATTTATATTACTCACCAAATAACTTAGAAAACCTCTTAAACACAAATAAAAGGCGTAATTATGGTCTTGAGTCCATTCTATTATGCATTTGGTCACTTCAGTTAGAATTCACACAGTTCTGTAAACTACCTATTCAAAGTTTAGCACTTAAGTAGGCAAGTCCAAGTTATAGGTCGTATAGCAATGCCCTATGCAAACTAGGTATAAACAGAACCACAGTTTTTTTAAACAAATCAATTGGAACTCTTAAGTGGCCCACTGATTAACAGTCCGCCGGACGATATCGGCCTGTCAGTTGTTCGGAACTGTCAAATTTTTGTTCTAACTGACAGGCCGATACCGACCGGCGGACTGTTAATCAGTGGGTCCCTTTTTAAATTACATTAAGCTTGAAGCTAAAGTAACTAGAAAAATTGTAGTTTGATAGTGTAGTACCTACTGATGCGCCGTCGGAAATTTTGCGGAATTTCCACGTTGAAACATCACGGAAATTTTTAATATTTCTTTATGGGGATCAAATGAAATTATTCCAAACTTTTTTTACTTTCTGCAACTTTCACATATAGCTTTACTTTAATAGGTTTTATGTTGATATGTAGTAACTAAGTAAGCCTCAGCTAGCGGAAAAAATAAGCACGCTTCAAATTATGTAGGTATACAAGGCCACAACGCATCAAAGCAACACAGAAACATCATACGTCTAATATATGCATTAGCAAAACCAAAACCTATAATAACATAATCTGTCCCCAACCCTTTCACCGCCGGGCTTTAATAATGCAACGCCATTAGTTAACCCGCAGACGTCCATCTTCCCCGTACAGGATTAACTTACCTACTGTACACTTAAAAATTAACAAGGTAATGGAAGAAAAACAGCAAGATTAAGTAACACCGAGCGGACGCTTTTGTAGGGCAAAATATAAAATACAACTACCTTTTTCCCGCGACTTCGTCTGCGTGGAGTTAGAATTTGGGTAGCTTATTTTTGATCCAATCTGCTTTTTATCGATTCCCCGTACAAACTTCCACCCCCCTTTTCACCCCCTTAAAGGATGATTTCTGGGATAAAAACTACCCTATTTCCTTCCCCGGGACTCAAACTATCTCTATACCAAATTTCAACTATATCGGTTTAGTGGTTTAAGCGTGAAGAGGTAACAAACAAACAGACAGACAGACACACTTTCGTATTTATAATATTAGTATGGATTGAGGGCATATAATGGTTTTTTTAAGGCGGAAGGTGTCCCAGATGGGCGCTAATCGGCGGCAGCACTTGTTAAATATTAAAGCAGTCTAATTACAACCCCCCACCCCTCTCTAATGGCTTTTAAAACTGATTCCCGCCCCAAGGATGCGTATTTGATGACAACTTTCGTCGTTTTGCGGCTTTCACAATAAGGGACGCATGTCGTTTTGCTCTGCGGGTATTATTCCACGATTTGGCGTCTGCTTCTTTGCGTTCGTTTGAAATATTTTAAAATTTCTCGTTTCCTCATTCCTCCTGTACCTACATGTAAGTCCTGTACCTCATTGCCGAGATCAGCAATAACGTACAGGACTTACTTCTTTTTTCTTGTCTTTGACTTACTTTTTTACCTTGACTTTCCTACTTACTTTTACCTACAAAAACGAGAATGTCACTTAATTGTATATTTTACAAACTGTACAGAAAATAATGCATACTAAGAATCTTAATACGATAATTTCGAATGTAAATACAAGCAGAGCTCTGCAATTCAAAAAAATGTATCAGGTAAAACGTGACTGGTTAGCAATAACATTATTTTAGACTCTCGATTTTCCTAAAAATAATCGAAATTCTTTATAAACTTGTTTTTAATGTCGCAAAAGATATTCTAAAGTACGTTTGTGTATTAAGATGCGATTGCATTTCAAAAATCTTCCGTAAAACACATGTGACACGTTTTAGAACACTCTCAATGGGTAAGTATTTAACATATAATGCACATTTAACGTCGCTACTGTTTCAACAGTTGCATTAAACATTTCCATATTCGCGCATAATATATTTTAATATTTACTCCAGTTTCCACCAGTATTCGTTTACTGTAAGCCGTTATTTTCGGTTAAAATAATACCTACGAAACCCAGCCACAGTACACGCAGACAGCAGACGTATCGAGTATCGTTATAATAGGCAATTAGAACTGTGAAATACAACAGCAGAGCCACTTTATAAAGACCTATCAATGCCTTTACTCTTTCCAAGAACTTTGAGAAACTTTTTAAAGGATTACAGGTCTTATTAACCTGGTACCTATGACCAGATATAAAGACCTTCACCCCTCTTTACTCCAATGCTTCCAAATAATGTTACAGAGTTTTTACTTGGAGCGGGAAGGATCATTTTAGCTTGGTTTTTTGGACGATGGGGTTGCCAGTTGCACGGTAAGAGAAGCTATTTGTTTTGCCGTCACCTCTGTATTAAACAAACAATATTTGAATAAAGGACCCCATTGTGTTTAGTCTTCTTTTGTCATTATTGTCACCTTTGAAGACGTGAATGAGGTTTTTTGCGTCTTCACAATGGTATTAGGCAACAGTTGGTCTAGCGTTTTTTAGGTATGAATGAATGTGCGGTTTTAATACTAATTTATGGCTTATTAAATCGTCAGGATATTCTTCTTGGTTAGAAACATTTCGATATGCTGTCCTACTTTTCAATGGTTGCTCTTTATTATAGTTTTCTTCAGAAGATTTTACTTTCTTTTGATTTAAGCCACTGGGGTTTTTGTTGTGAATATTTGTGATACGACTACACAATATAAACGTACATTCTATTGTTTAATTAGATCTAGTTATCAAAGTTGTATTGCCACTGAAAGCTCAAAAAGTACGTCTGTTTAATAAATAACAGTATTGAAAAAGAAATGGGTATCAAATTTAACGGTTAGGTTACTTCAAGCAAGACCTACACGGATTTAGGTAAAGATATTGAAGTTTTACTTGGGCAGGAAATTTTTGATTAAGATTATGCAAGCTATCCAGTTAGATTTACCTACTAATTTAACGTTCATGGACATGATATTGATATTAATAGCTAAACATGAACTGCCATTCCTGACATTGTAAGTTCATCAACACTATCGGACTATCTACAAATGAACAGTTAGCAAATTGCGACGATCGCTCACGAACAACCGCCAACACACACGACTAACCACTCCTATACCTTATTACGACCATATAAGGTTTAGTTTGAGTCAGCTAAATGTGTTGCTATTAGAACAACATGCGTTGCGTTTGACAGGCACCTGTCACGATTTATCAGTTCGATCGGAGGTTAACGTTTACTTTCTATTGGTACTATTGTGCATTAGTGTTATAATAATTGTTCTTAAATGATTGTACCGTCGACGTCAATGATATTTTTACACTTTGGCACCTTACTCCTTTGTAATAAGGCGAAAAATGTAAACATATCTTTAACTTCGACTGTACCAACAATTTTTTGGTATAAATTTGGAGTGTTCGTAGTCGGGAAAATTATACGAGCTTTACAAGATACAAGAGGAGCATACATTGAGGAAGTAGTATTACCTATCAATAACTGTAGTACTAGGTATATCATAAAATACTTTCCGATTTTGAGATAACCGTTTCCAAGGCAAAATAAGAAAATAACAAAACAACTCCTGAATGGAGGGTTAACTAGCTACGAATCCTTCCGTCTCCAAAATTCCTAAAATTTCTCTCGCTGCGCGTGTCAAACAAACGTCAATCAAGCGAGCCACACAACTCGAGCCAAAGGTCACCGATCATCTACCATGAGAAAAACCACATTCCTAAACTCCTAGCCAAATTCACAATCAGGCAAAACTAGCCCTTACGTTCTAACGTTATTTTAAAATTTAACATGACCAAGCGGTATCACTAAGTTGGTTTTTTCTCTGCTACGTCTCCCTTACTAGCCTTTTTTTACATCTAAACATTCACGTCAGTCCGTCAAGTAAACAAGTCCTTACAAAGGACCAGTCATCCCTTTTTTATTAATATCAGTGGCTGAATAGCAACAATAGTCTTTGTAGTCATTATGCGTAATCGTAGTCGCTCAGGTGTTATATTATACGGTTGCTATAATGAACTAAACCTCTATAGTTTGGAAGAGGGTAGCTTTTTTAATTACAATGGGTTTTTTACGTGTCCAATCAAGCAAATTTTATGAGCTGCTATTAAAAATGTCCAACTCTTTTATATTCGCATGGTGGTTGTCCATTATACAATACCGGGATAATTACTATTTTAACCGAATGTTATTTCACTACACAATTTCTTCATTTGAAATTTGACAGCTGAAAATTTTGAAAACACAATAGGTATCTTAAGTGGCATTCGGGCTTAGGTTACGTTAAGCTAATAAACTAGCAGTCATTAAAAAAAACATGACTTTATGTAAAAATATAAAGTAAGGAAAACTATACCTAAAATATAAAACTAATAACTAGATATAAGTTTGCATAACGAAGAAATCCTATTATCTAAATACAAATCTTAATAAAACATCACAACATGAGCATGACTGACGTATATTTAACGACTTCAGTTCGGATTCGGACAGAAAAAGTACGAATTAACGGTAGGTATTTTATTTAATAACAAAATTATACAAATAATTGCGAAAACTCAAAGCCATTGAAATTATAAGATTTTGACAAAAATCGTTCAAGGAAGCATACTATTAACTAATAAAGTGTCTGCATAATGTAAGTATTTTATTCTACCAATTATATCTCATTGAATATACCTACTGTATTACATAACAGTCTTGGCCGATTATTTTTACCAAATCAACAAATGATTTTGTACAAAAAATGATAAAATACTTCAAGTTATAAGTCGGCTTTTGCGTATAGGTATCTGTGTACCTAATTCCGTATTATCCAAGCTCAATTCATCAGCAGTACTTCAATCAATCCACGTTACACCCCTGATTAAAACCAAAGACCTCTGGGATCTAGGATCTCAATGTAAGTACCTACATCAAAGCAGAACTTTTCCAATTTCTGCCAAAACCCTCAAAAGGATTTGCATGTCAACAAAAGACTCGTATTCCGCAATATTTTCAATACCGCAGCATGGGTCCGCGAGGGTCCCTTTGTTACCCACTTTAATATCTGTGGGAATGGACATACCGACTCTATTTAGGTAATTTATCATTCTTAAACAAGAACTATTCTTAGCCATGTAAAGACGTGGCCCCTGGGCCCCTTTGTCGGTGGCCAGTAATGACCCAACGGGTTTGATTTTGTCCGATGTCCGAATTTTATGAAATACGACCGATTGTCCGATTCGGACACTCGTTCCCATGTGTGGGGTTGGTTTCCAGTTCTGTAGATAATAGTTTGGCCTACCGTTTATTTTGAACCAGTAATTTATTATGCGAATGTAAATATTACCTAGACAGACATCTTTGAAACTTCCGGTGCTCGTTTTTACTTTTACCCGTTACGTATGGTTAAGCTTTGTTATGCTCATCCGTTCATTTATATGTTTAAATTTAATTATACGAAATAGCGAGTTAATAAGTCACGAAATAGAGACTTAATAAGTGACGAAATAGAGTTAATAAGTGACAAAAATTATGATCAACATCATTCTCTCGTAGAACTAAACAGAATACAAGTAGGACCTTAGTAAACTCTTTTCAACTCGAACAACAGCTGAGTGGCACAATAGTGTAAGATATTAAATTTCAACAAATTGCTTATAAACTCTTTAAATAATAGTACTTATTATTAAACAGGGTAAATTTGATGATCTATACATATTATTAAATAAATAAATCATCAGTTTAATAGGTAACTGTTTTCCATAATAATATCCACGCGTGAACCCATAACCAAACCTGTTGACCACATCAACTTCATCTCAATTCTCAATCACAATGAGATGACCACACAGCATCGCCACGAGTCTAACACGCTTTCTTTATACTCCATAAAAAGAGAAAATTTGGGGATGATTTTTAATAAAGTAGTTTTTTGAGATTTCGATGTAGGGAGATTTTGAATGGCCACGTGGATAACGTGTGTCAGGTGGTTTTATAACTTTTAAAAGGGTGTTTGAGATTAAATGCTGCACGTGTTAGGTATGATTCATGGTTTATTACTTTAGTAGTCATTGGAGGTGTGAATATTAAGTACATATCGCTTATTGACAGGATTTTTAACACATTTAAATGAGTGAACGCTTCATATACTTAAATAAATACTGATCCAATAGTACTTCTGTGTATTTAGGGTAGGTATACTTTTTTTGTAGCATTAGGTGAGGATACCACTGGTGTAAACCAAATAAGGTAGTGCTATTTGGTGCTATGTTGTTACCAAGTTCAATACATAACTAAGTATTAATACCAAAGTATTTTTTGTTCTTGTTTGAGCTTTTCTTCCATTTATAAAAATACTAGCGACCCGCGGCTTCGCACGGGTTAGCAAATTATACACCTAAACCTTCCTCAAGAATAGCTTTATTGATAGGTGATCCGTTCATCTATTAATAAAGCTATTCTTTCATACGATATTCAAATAATTGTAACGCCTGAACAAAGATATTCGAGTTAAATTTAGACCATAGTTGGGAGTTTTGGACTATAGTTGAATGGTAATGGTGGTATTACGGTATTTCAACATGAACGAATACGTCGCAATGTAATATACTAATCGTAGACACCAACACTTACAATAATGTCAGCAAGTTCTGTAATGTCCCTCAACAATGTTATATTAAAGCACAGCTTTTCATTAATCATTCCAATTTAACCTCCTAGTTCACATGTACCGTCCACACTGCTACTGACATTTAGTAATCCTTATTACAAAAGACTTAGGGTTCAAAAAAGGTCAGTGAAAAGTCCCCTAGACCAGGATATTAATGGTCCGACGACCAACGGTCTTCCATTTGTTATTTGTTGTCTCGGATTACCGTTAAGTGTTAAGAATGGAATTTGTTATAAATATTCAATTTTAATCATTGTGAGATTAAGAATGTATCCAAATACGGAAATTATGATCGTAAGGTTCGGTAAGGTTAAATATTAAAATGATATAAATATGGAATGGACCTCTTGATAATGGTAGCTCTTTTAGAGATGTCGCTTTGTAAAGATAAAAAATATCGATAATATATCGATTATTAATATTTTTTAAGCCTAGCGACCCGCCTCGGCTTCGCACGGGTTACACAAAACCTTAAGAAGTTATACACCTAAACCTTCATCAAGAATTCCTCTATTGATAGGTGAAAACCGCATAAAAAACCGTTCAGTAGTTTTTGAGTTTATCGCGAACAACACACAAACAGACGCGGCGGGGACTTTGTTTTATAAGGATTGGGATAGTTAAAGAATTTTTATAATTAGGGTTAGACTATTTCCTTAAAACTTTTTATAATACCTAATCGAGTAATTTTACTATTTACAAATTTTAAGACTGACGAAGATCAATTCTATAACTGTCCCGTTTTCAAACCGGTACAGTTTCATCGAGATCTTTTCTCACACGACTGATAGAGAACTTCTAGAAGAAATGGGAACAGAACAGAACATTTAAAGTATACACATAACACATAACGTCGAGTATACGTAAAATGGACGGCGTTATGAAATAACGAACTAAGCGACAAAATCGATAAAAAAATTAACGCAGGCCGAATCTGGGTATGAAAAACTATGTGCTCGGCTATTTTTCTGATCAAAAATCATGTTTATAGCCTTATTATATAAGAGGTAGAATCATGCGACACATCAAAATATGTTAGGGCCTATGCTAATTAATAGTCAGAAGGTTTATACATTTAAGGTGTTACACCAGCCACAAAGTGGGTAGGGTACACGTTGTACAGGTCATACTGAGCAACTTTAACTATGGGACCTAAAGTATACTTCATGAGAAGTACAAACTGAATTGGTATCAAGCAATTTATTTTATGTTCACTGTTATGTTTGTAAAATATTCTAATAAAACAAGTTGCCTCCTATATAAGGTAAAGTAGATTCAAAAGAAATTAGAACTTTGACTATTTTATCCCTATACTGAGCGTTTGTGTAAGTTTAAAAATACTTTTTGCACCGTAAATAAGATACAGTTACGGGCAAAATCTAGTACAGTCCCCAGCAATAGTATGTTACACAACGACGCCCGCAAATATACAGTAACAGTAAGTAACAGTAAGGTACAGTAGAGTGTGGAAAGATAAGTCGGGCCGTGGAGGGAAACTACCTTAAATCCTTAAGCTGGCTCATTTTACATAAAGGAGACATTGCTTTGTTTTTAAAAAGAAACAAAACTGCATTCAAAGATTTTCTAAAATTCGCTTGCCTCGCCCGGGAATCGAACCGACTAAAAATTCAAAAAAATAAAAACTCGCGATTTTATTCTACTAGTCGATACAGTTAATGTTAATGATAACATTTCTCCGAGAAGCATTAGGTCTTAAACTCGTCTGTCGTACAAAATATCCATAAAATGTAATATTTAGTACTCAAGATTTTTTTAGACAAGCCAAATTGAAGAAAAAAAGAAAAATACTTTGAATGCAGTTTTGTTTCTTTTTAAAAATAAAGAAATGTCTCCATTAAGTAAAATGAGCCAGCTTAAGGATTTAAGGTAGATTCCCTCCAGGGCCCGACTTATCTTTCCACACTGTATATGACGCGCTCTTATTACGCTATAAATAAGAACGTGTCAGATATTTTTGCATCCCTCGTTGTGTACATACTATTGCTGGTGACTGTACCTAACGTAAAGACAGATGATGTTCACAAAAACCGAAAAAAGTTGGATAACTTGATACTTGAGATGCACCCAGGTGTCCAGAAAAGATCATAAGATTGCATTTAACAATTTTATCTCCGATCTGACTGGACAGATGCAAAATCGGTAAACTATAGAGTTTATGGAGTATGTAAAATACAAGCCTTGGGGAGGTGAGTAGAAAGTAAATAGGTGCATATTTAAATGAGATTTAAAATGAGGATAACGGTTGGTTACCTACATCAGTAATTACTTTAAATCTGCCATTATTTTATACACCTACACAGTGAGCAAATTGAACCTTGAGAGAAATTTGTCGATGTGGCTCAAATTTTGGATTCTATTTTACTAAAAAGCTTATCATATAATAAGCTAGTATTTTAAAGAAATAGCTTCCACGACCACACATTTGATCATGGCGATCGCGACGTCACGTGACGTGACAAATGACAGGCGTCACCTGTCACCGTCGTCTAGCCTAATGACGCGTTTATGCGTCATGCGTATTGTATGAGATGCATGAGATGCATATCGGCAACGTATCATTAACTATCAACTATCAATGAAATTCGGAGTGGATCTTCAGACGCGGATCGAAACACAATTTTTTATCTTATTTTTTTCATTTTCATAGAGTACAGAGGTCAATAATAATTATCACCACTATTAAGCTTAATGTTTTCTATTGATACTCAGCTGAGCTGCGTTTTCGAGATCCTCGAAATATAATTATATATAAATAAATAGGTATACAAGAATTGCTCATTTAAAGGTATAAGATATATACAAGATTATATTGTAGGTAAGCAAAAATTTAAACTCTTTAAATGTTTTTGCCAAGTGTGTGTGTGTGTTATTAACACTTTTTTTCGTGTGTGCACGAGCACCTTAAAATGTTTTAGTAAAAGTTTCAATGTTTTCATATTACAACTTTTCATTCCCGCTCATCCCTCTAATACTGCCTACCGGGAACGTGAATAAAAGAACTCAAAACAAAGACAAGTAATAATTAGTCATTAAAAAGCTTTCAACAAGTTGCAAACAATTAACTCCCTTAGTTAACTTATCAAGATCACCCTTTTTAAATTACAAAAAAGACCTCACCCGTAACCAAAAAAGGCAGACTTTATTTTGTAAATTTTATCGTCATAAATATTTGTATGAACATTGATATTTATGAAGAAGATGATGACCTGTTGACCACGAACGCTGTAATGATGTGTTTTAAATTGATTATACGCGATATAATCAATATAGTCTGTGCGGAAAGAGAAGAGTCGTGAAATGTATGGGGTCGAATACATTCCACGACTCATCTCTTTCTGAACACACTATCATCATCATCATCTGAGGCATTACAGCCGCGGGTGGGACTAAGCCTGGTCAAGCAAGTCTCTCCAGTCCGATCTATTTGTGTCCCTCCTTCTCCAACTTTTCACTCCTAAGGTCCTGATGTCCTGGTATACGCCGCGCCGTCCAACCATCTGAGCTTAGGCTTGCCTTTACCTCTGCGGCCCTCTGGTCGGCCTTCTAGAAGGCATTTGGGTACTCTGGCCTCGTCCATTCGTATCACGTGCCCCGCCCATCGCGAACAGACTACATAGTTTTATTTTTTAATCACAGTAACCAAAGATAATATTTTTTACTTTGACCGTATGCAGGCAACACCACTACTTAATCCAATCATCATTCATCACTCCAAAATTACGTAATTCAATTACCAACTGTCATCAGGTCATTGATCTTTCCAATTTAACATTTTCAATTTACACTTTTTGCGGCTGGTAACACTACCCCCGGTTTAATTGGGCGGAGAGCAAAGGGTTGCTGCTAGGGATGGGACTGTATAGAGTGCATATACACTCCTTTTATCGATACGATACGATACGATCATTTATTGTTTTTTTTTTTATCGGCTGTAGGTGTGAACAGGTAATTCGAAACGACTTCGTGTCGATTTGAAACAATTTTAATCTTCCTTGGGTCTCTATTGTTTCCCATAAAGTTTAATAAAGTCGTAATGTATTGTTTGTCCGCATTTTCGTCATAATTTGATTTTTCTCAGAAACGCGCAACTTTTCAGGAATGCCATAAAACAAACCTAACCTAACCTATCTATAGGATAACCTTACGAAAAACCTGAAAAGTTAACGGTTTCAGAATTATAAGTAATGATAATCTGACAATCATTACCTACATTACATTATGACTTTTAATAATTAAATACATACGTCATCATTTATTAAGTAAATACGGATCCCTTTGTTTGACAATCCGTATTTACTTATAGTATTTATTCGTGTTGCTTGAATAAATAAATAAAACCCGATTAGATACAATAATCGTACCTTGAGAAACATAGTGTCACTATACAAAATTAGGAACCATTCGAATAGTGACGTTGTTCCATTTTTCAAAAGTTTAATTTTCAAGGACTAATCATTTTGTATAGTGACACTGGGCCCGATTCTGATTTTAAAATAGACATCTATTAGATATCATTTAGACATCACCAAGATACGATAACTATTTGTTTAAGATCTAACCCGTCAAATTTGACATTTGCGCGATTCTGGAGATACTCTTGAACGATTTCCACAAGATATGACTTAGAGATCCAATTCACATCTAATAGATATCTAACTCTATCTAACGTAAAAGTGACATTGGTTGCCCGAATTGCGCTGCAAAAGAGAACTAGTTGAAATCTAAACTATAACGTATCTAGAATGGATCTAGTACGTGTCGTCTCTTGTGAATATCTTGAAGTTCGAATACGGCAGACTATGTTTCTCAAGGAACGAAGTATTATAATCCGCGACACTCATCGTCGTAGTCTTTAATATTCTCTAAAATGATTAATGTCCCATCACTAGTCGGCCCTCAGGGACGTAGGGATTGATTGAGATGGATGCTGCGACAAATTCGAGTTTTTCATCTTCTGGCCCTGGTGGTTGTTTGCTATTGTTTTCCGACCTTCGTCATATATGGCGTGGGGCTTGCAGATACGGGCAGCGGTGAAATTGGTTTCTTTATTGAAATATTTCGTAGAAAATTATTTCGAAAAGGAGGCAGGTGCGCAAAAAAAATTAAGATTCTAATTTGACTTTTACTATTTATATTTGGATAAAAATTGGTGAATAGGTAGAGTTGTTTATTGAATACAAATTTCATGTAGCAGGGTGTCCAATTTCTTTAAAAAAATAGAATATTGTTGTCACTACGTGGAAAAATTGGATATTTTTACGCAAATTCAGCAACATGCATCCATCTTATTTTTCCACGACTCACTAGGGCCTAGCTTGTGGTTCACTCGGCAGCCTAATCTCAAGAATTGGCGCAGGCACTAATCTAAGGCTCTAGTTATTCCGATTTCTTCATGATGATTTCCTTAACCTGCCACTCACAAATATCAATTGATGTTATGCACATAAGGAGTAAAGTGTAAAAGCTTACATATCTTTTACGTCGACTGTATGATCCTGATTCGAACCTGCAACCCTTGGTTGAAAAGTCACACGCCTCACCCGTAGGCTATCAACGACTACCTATCCTTACTTATTTACAAATGCTAATACGTTACAAGGAATCAAATACCTAACACTACCGGTAGGTACAATATTATTAATATCTCCGATAAACCGAGTTGTTACTAGAAACAGGAATTATAATTACAAAATGCAACATTAATACTGGCATAAAACAAAAAGGAAACCGGTACCTAATATGCAAAGTGCCTATACTATAAGGACCAAATAAATCTGAGTGTAAAGAGAGACCACTATATAGTACAGATTGTCAATCTTCCCGGTGGCATCTACATTATTTAACACTTTACATAATGAAAAAGACACTATAAAATAAATACGTTTTGTTGTGGTTATTTCCATTTTGCAAATAATATGAAAATTTGGCCCACAAATAAAACACATTTTAGACACGTTGCGCGCCGTCAACAAAATATTGCTTGTAAAATCTACTATGAGATATGTCAAACCTTATGTATAATTTTCAGGGCATTAGGTTTTCAAAAATCAAGTACATCTTGAAATTTAATACAAGAGCGGTAACGAAGCGATGCTATACGCTCCGCTTGAATCAGAATGTCTTGTGATCTATCTGAGACTATTAAAATGCATTGAACCGAATGGTGTTATAGTAGAGCTAATTATCAGGTGAACTTCTTGGCTGGTGGAGTGAAATACTGCAACTTATATGCCATATATCAAAACGCCTTACAAAACATTTTCTAAGCAGAATTCCCTAATGTCACGCCATCCACCGCGAAACGCGACTAGCAGTCCTTACTATCTACCGGTCTCTGTTTAGGACGAAATAAATCTAAGTGTAACAGATTAATAGTGTAGTCAACACGTCACTTTACCTTACTATCATTCATTTTCACTTAATTCCACATCCACTGCTGCTTTAAAATATCAAGCTACCAAACATTTATAACCAAACCCAGCAATGGTTATAGAACAGTGCGATAGAACCATTATTGGATATATGAGAGGTGTGAGTTATACAGGGTGCAGGGTATCGTTGAGTGTGGTCGCGTATAGTTTGACAGATGGACTGATAAGGGGTGATCAAGTATTAGTATCGTAGTATTTGTATAAGTGTCGCACTGATAAAGTAACTCGCGACACGCGATCACATGTTTACTGTTTAAAGCCGTTAGTATTTAGCAAAAGTTTCTCAATAACTCTAAAAATAATCCGATCCCTCAGCTGTTCACTAGCTATCTTACTAGTGAACAGCTAGTAAATATCTGGGAGAACGAGCTTTGCTCGAAAAACATATAAACACTCAAAAATGCGCGTTTTCTCAGAGATAAGACCTAGCTAGATCGATCCCCGAAAATCCTCATATAGCAAATTTCGATGAAATCGTTAGAGCCGTTTCCGAGATCCCCGAAATATAGATATAAATAAATATAATATAATATGTACAAGAACTGCTCGTTTAAGGGTATTCGATAGATTAGATAGATAGATTTATACGGCTAAAGTATACAATTGAAAATAAATGCAAATAACAGTTGCTATGGTAAAATGGAAATAATTTATTTACAAATTCAAATTAGACATGTTTTCGTGTTTTTTTTTGGTGGTGATTTTACTCTGAATTTTTAAATATTATTTCTTGATCTTACAGCTTGCATGCATGTATTGCATTGCAGTTTTTATAATATGAGTAATGAATACAGGGTGCTTCCTGTAACAGGAGCAATAAATTAAACTGTAGGCTGTACTCCTCAAACTGACCAACATTTGTTCAGCAACTATTAAAAATAACTAATGTTTTGATTTTTATTACACTTTAAAGTTTATTCTAAGATATGTATTGCAAATTTTGTTATGTTTAAAGCGTGACAAGCAACGTCAAACACACTGATGTCAGCGTACATTGAAGGCAATATTTATTTTATATGAAAAAGAGGAAGTCTAAAGGATTCATAATTTTCAAAAGTTGCTGAACAAATGTTGGTCAGTTTGAGGAGTACAGCCTTTAGTTTAATTTATTGCTCCTGTTACAGGAAGCACCCTGTATAAGTAGGATTAGTAAGAATTAACAAGGAATCAAACTTGATCCCTAAATATACATATAATCACGCCTATTTCCCGGAGGGGTAGGCACTAGGCAGAGACCACGGATTTCCACTTTCTACGATCCTGACATACCTCTTTCGCTTCCGTTACTTTCATAACATTCCTCATACACGCTCGCCATTTTAGGGTGCTCTTGACCTGTGGCCTATTTTATAAAGCTACAAGTTACAATTTACAAGCGGAAGTCTCGTTCTAGCACATAGGTTTAGAAAGAGACTTCCGCTTGTAAATTGTAACTTGTAGCTTTATAAAATAGGCCACTGCCCTTTCTTCAGGATTTCCCCGATCTGATCGGAGAAAGTCCGCCGAGGTCTGCCCCTTCTAACTCCCTCTTCTACTTCTCCCTTTTACACTCTCTTTGTCAGCCTAAATATTTTATCAAGAGTTTAGAGTGCACCAAACCGAGGCCTTTTAAAAAGGCCACTCAATAGGGCTTGATTAGCGATGATTGAACGGAGGGGAGAGTGACCCTTCCACAATTAATTATTCAAAGTATGTCGCCGGACTCGGAAAACTTGGAGTTTTCAAGACGCTAGTTATGGGTCATTGTTTGTGGTTTACTAAGCGCCAGATGCACCATCCCACTAACCCGGGGTTAACCGGTTAAACTCACCCAGTGTCAAATTGTACTGGTAACCATGGTAACTGCAGGTTTAACTGTATAACCCCGGGTTAGTGAATGGTGGAAGTGGCCCTTAGAGATGAATATTTTGAATATAGACCGCCTGTGGTGCTGGTTTTAATATTTTAGGGATTGATGGGGCGATGAGAGGTCATATTTTAATAATATTTTATTATTATTTGGAGTTGAAACTCTAGGTCCATGGGGTCCCAGCGCGCATAAGTTGTTCGCAGAAATCGCGAAGCGTCTGGTTGACGTAACTGGTGACCGAAGACAAGAGCTGGCGGCTACCTCGCACAACGTATCAGCATTGCGATACAGCGAGGAAATGTCGCCAGCATCCTTGGTACAATGCCTCAAGGGCCTATTTTAGATTTAAGCTAGTTTTTAATTTCTTTTAGTAATACACTGTATATATCTTGGTTGATAATATTAATTAGGTTTATAGTTCCACTATTAATAAGTAAGTAAGTAATAGTTTTTAGAAATAAAATAATTTGCCTGTGTGGCTACCACCAGTTTGGCACTGACATAAACGTTATCGGCAGCGTAACTTATTTTCTATGTTTCTATGCATCTTGCTCGTACTCGCATATTAGTGCGAGCGAGATGTATCAAATACCTTTAAACGAGCAATTCTTGTTTATTTATTTATATACAAACTTCGGGGATCTCGGAAACGGGTCTAACGATTTCGTCGAAATTTGCTATATGAGGGTTTTCGGGGGCGAAAAATCGATCTAGCTAGGTCCTACCTCTGGGAAAATGCGCATTTTTGAGTTTTTATACGTTTTCTCCCCGACATTTTTAATAAAACGAATACCACACTCAATATCATGTCATAGGACAAAAAGTACGTGTTAATGAATGGACGGTTGCAGCCCATCAATTAGGGCCGCGATCCATCACGCGGCTTTTTACTCGCTTAATTAACGCATGTCAATGGACGCGCGGCGTACCTGCCGCGGAACCCAACATACGTCACCCGCCACCAAAAAGCCGCCCCCATACAATCCAAAGAGCATCTCTACGTTTCAGCATAATAATAAAAATGCTATATAATGCTATTCGATAATTATACATAATTATATGGACTTTTTGCTAGTTTGTTCATTAGTAGGTAATAATTATGTAATTTCAGCCTAAATATAGATTGGCCTAGTGATGGTTAATTATGGCAAATATGTATTAATGTCAAAACATGTGCATTAAAGTATTTAGACTCATAAATCTAGATAATGCCAACACATGCGTCAATAACGATAAATCAGCTATTTGTACAAATGACCAGCGCCGATTATTTCGCTATAAAAACTAAATTCTTAAAATTAACCATAAAAAAACAATTCAGTGCGTCGGGCCAAATAAAATGAGGAGTTCCGTACCATCACCTCGTAAAAGTGACCTCGTTTTTTCCCCGACTTCAAGATTTCAAAAGGAAGAGGTTCTCAATTCGGTGGTACCTACGTTTTTTTAATGTATGTTACTTTATTTTATTTACAGTCTGCCTCTTTTGCACTGAAATGTTCAAATCCTGATGGCTTCCCTTTAGCAAGCTTCAATTATATTTAAGCGTAAGTGTAATTTTAGACCTGTGTACGTAACCCTAAGACGACAGGTATATATAGCTATGTACACTATAAATTCTTCATAAGTAATAATTCAGTATTTAAAAAACGAAAATGAATACGTGTATCGTCGTCATCTTCCTGTCCATCGCGATGGTGATAGGCAGGAAGCTAGACCCAATTATGGACAGCAAAGTAGTCCCAATGATGGACAAAGACCCAAAAATGGAACGCAAGGTAGACCCAATGGTGGAAACCGAAGTAGACCCAATAATGGAACGCGAGTCAAATCTAAACAGCGTCAAAATAGACCCAAAAGGGAAATGTGTGCTGAAAGTATTTGTAGATGAAATAAAATGTCTCCTGACGGTGAATGAAATGGAATATTCTGGAGATTCGAAACTGAGGGGGGACTTTGTTAAATGTGTAACTGGTTCTATTATACAGTTTATTGCGTGTTTCGTCTAGATTCTAGAAGTTTCAGGTAAGCACTTTATTATCCGTCTAGACTGGTCTAGTACCGTAAGACTCTAGAAATGAACTTTAAAAAAAAAAGGAAAATATAGTGTGTCAAAGGACTATCTTATTTCAAACATAGATAGAGAGAGTCATACTATCTTTGTCTTACACTAGTACTAGAACCCAAAAGAAAAAGCTGAGTATAGTTTTTCTTGTTCCTATTTACTGACAAATTGTATTGACCATCTACTTATATGATAGGATTTGATGTCATAGACTTCATAGAGCATTTTATAGCAACTTGTTCTACAAACGTCGTGTTAACTACGTCAACGCGTTTCCAATTTTTTTGTGACCTACATTTCGTTCATATGTACCTACTAATACTTGACTTCTCTTTTTCAGATTTAAGTACATATATCGATTGTAACTTATGGAAACCTGCGATCAGAAAGTATGTATATGGGTAATAATGTAATGTCGAATCGAATGTAATTATCTGGTAGTAATGGTTATAAACACGTTATATGTTTATAAAACCTAAATAATTACTTAGGGAATTCCAAATAAATATTTTTTGTTTTAATTAACCTACTTATTTTCAATTTACAATATACATATTGTGATGCTAACGTTAAAAAATAAACAAACTGTTTTTTATTAAGTAATATACAACAAACATAGGCAGACATACGTAAAATTATACTTCACTGCATTGCCCAAGCTAATTGAAATATTTCTTGGTTTATCCACAATTTTAATGAATCCCCGAATATGATTACAAATAGGACTCCATTTAACAAATCTCCCTCAATTTCAACCGAAATGCTAATAACCTTACCTCAAACTTCAATGAGGACAAAGTTGTCTTTGAACTCACCTGCCCGGATTTTCTTCTGTCCTTACATTTTCCATAACAAACCAAAACATACTTACTAATTTATACCTTAATACAACTGCGCAAAGTTCCTTTTCTTTTAACCGCACGACGAAGATTTTCCAAACCTTTTCTACCTACGCTTTATACTAATCAAAATTGGACTTTAACACATTTGACATAGAGTTTAATTTAGTTTGACATTCAGATAAGGAGCAGAGGATCTACCGCAAACACCGTAGCTCACAAATTGCGGGCATCTTTCTCTTTTACTCCAATGAAGATGTAATTAGAGTAACAGAGTAATATGCCCGCAATTTGCGATCTTCTGTCTACGCGGTAGGCCTTCAGATTTACCACAAGAGGGTTCCTTAGGCGACATTAATAAGTAGAATTAAGATTAAAATGATATTAAATTTTGATATTGTGTTGTGTTCGGATTATTCTGAAGGAAAATTTTAATATGGGCTTCTTTCTCTTTCAGTTTAGGTCCTTTGTGAAGATGGGGAGTGTAACTTTCAACCTTTTGAGCTACGTTATTAGGTATATAATTCTTTGTATTTGTGGACATGAATACTTCTGTTAACTTGTACCTTTTGAATACGGTTTCGTTTTGTAGTTTGTGATGTCAGTTTTCATTATATTTAGGTTCTTACAGATATACATAATGCATACCTAATACCTACCTAATTGTTGTCCATCGTATTTTCACGGAAACATACGAACGTGTCTTGCTGTTTCAGTCAGTCTCGGTACAAAAAGTACTGAGGTTGACTGAAGTAGCATGACAAATACCAACGTTTCCGAGAAAATACGATGGAAAACAATTAGGCACTTAGGTACATCTGTACGTATAAACCGGTCAGAGCCCGTACCATGAGTTTGCACTAATATGCGAGTACGAGCGAGATGTATAGAAAGTAAATTACGTTCTCGACGGCGTTTATGTCAGTGCCAAACTGATGGTAGCCGTACAGGTGCATGTCGGACCACTCACAATACTTACTGTAAAACCACCCAACTAACACTAATTTAAAAATAAACTAATACATACCTATTAGTAATTAATGTTTTGCGAAACCGCGTTTTAAATGGGCTAACGTTTACTGCAGGCTGCAGTGCAGATATCTGCTACACAGATCTCGGACATACCGTACATATCTAGCTAATATGTACTTATAGGAATTAAGTTTTATGAAGAACCTATTGCAATATTTTATATTGGCAGTTTAAATGGATTTCGTAAAATGTACTTAGTATTTGGTATTTAAAATACATTACATATTTGGAAACACAGTAGGTATTTTGTATTTCAAATACCTGTCACCAAAGTAATTTGTATTTTATATTTCAAATACATTTTAATATGTATTTAGTAGTTTGTATTTGAAATACAATGTAGCCAGTATTTTGCCCAACCCTGACTGCAGCGTACTCCAAAGAGACAGACATTACGCAACACTTGAACACCTTTTAAAGCACAACAGAAGTCAGGAACTGATGAGGCGAGGGCATTTTCATTAACGTGTGCACAGACTGCACAAGGGCCGCGCCCTTTGTCTTTAACCACGCCGGGGCACTCGCGTTGATGGCTCTCGTTTAGAAACTGGGTATTTTCTTGTATATCTTTTTTGCATGAGACGAGTAAGTAAAGGATGACTCACGCTAGACGGGGCCGAGGCATCCGACGTGTCATTTTCTATGGCTGCTGATCGGTGATTACGTGGTGCTTTCCATAGAAAACGAAGCGCCGGAAGCTCCGGCCCGCCCCGACCCGGTCTAGCGTGAGTCATCCTTTATACTGCAAAGAGACAGACATTAATTACGCAACACTTGAACACCTTTTAAAGCACAACAGAAGTCAGGAACTGATGAGGCGAGGGCATTTTCATTAACGTGTGCACAGACTGCACAAGGGCCGCGCCCTTTGTCTTTAACCACGCCGGGGCACTCGCGTTGATGGCTCTCGATTAGAAACTGGGTATTTTCCTGTATCTTTGTTGCATGGTAAAGATTGGTACCCGCTCAGAATTTAAAATATATTGACCCAGTCAAATTAAATGATGACTCACGCTAGAACGGCCTGGGTCCGTGCCGATGCGTCCTATACTTTAGTTTCTATGGAAAGCATAACGTGATCAACATCGAAATGTCAGAATGGTGGGAAGCCACGGCCCGGACCCGGACCGTTCTAGCGTGAGTAAATTTTAAGGGTTTCACCTCGTAATGAGAGATAATAACTTAATAAGCTGGAAATTCCTTTACACCCCTAATTAAGGCGTTCTAAAAGTTGCCCTAAAAGTCACAGAAAATCTCGTGTACGTAAAAGCTAGGTCACAGAAATCGGTTTTTCGCGAATATCAAGGTCAACTCCAATGAGAATTGTAGAGCATAAACGCACTTTAGCTCTGAATGCTCTACATCCCAGTTATATCCATAACCAGATTAAAAAACAGTGTTGGACCTAAAACCAGAGGCGGCATTAGAATTTAACAATAATATTGTGTTGTGTATTGTTGTTGTTGTTTATCGCCTAATATTATTAAGATTTGTGCCCATTGTGCCTATTCTTCCAACCGCAACGAGATTCCAGCGCTGCCAGAAAATAAAGTTTTCCCTACGATTAGAACGAGTTCAAAGTAAGAGTTTTGTCATTGAGGCATTGTGGCGTGATGGGTTCTTTAATATCGTGCGTTCTCCTGCCATTCTATATAATAACCGCACAATTTCCTACCTTAAAATACCTAAATTCGTTCCTCCGATTCTGAACTCTGTCCCTTTGTAATTTGGTTGGTTTTTGGTTATGATATATCGTAGACCTGCGATTTGACTTTTTGTTTGGAGTGTTTTGTGTTCAGTAGATTGACTTTTTGTTCGCTCGTTTTAATTTGAGGGGTAAATTGGAAAATGGAAATCGATTGGAAGTGTTGAAGTGATGTTTATGATGAAATATGACGAGTTAAAATATTTCAAATTAAAACTATACAATAGTGTTTAGCCTTATTTATAGTAAGCAACTTTAGCAAGTAGCTATATTTAAAAAAAAATATTGTAGAAACTTAATATAAATACAAACTAAATATGTAAAAAATAACTACCTACTAAAACCCGTCCCTGGTTGCCCCCGACGCAAAGGTGCCCATCACGCTCGCTGCGTTGCCGCGTTGGATTGCGATGGACAGCCTTTGCGTCAGGAAAAACCCGGAGTAGCTACTACTACTACTACTATATTCGGATTTAGTTTTCACATCACACCAATAAATGGCCTTAACGGGATTCGAACCCATGACCATCGGCGTCATAGGCAGGGTCACTACAAACTAGGCCAGACCGGTTATCAAATTGAAGGACTAACATCAAAACAACTGTCTCATTTCTCATTCGGCTTGTATTCTGGGCTATAACCGCGAAAATCGAATTTCACAAATTGCGGGCATTTTTCTCTGTCACTCTAATTACTCCTTCATTGGAGTAAAAGAGAAAGATCCCCACAATTTGCGAATTTCGGTTTTCGCGGTAGCCCCTCTGATCTTGAGTTTGCTTACAAGTAAACAATAGAATAGATGCGCACACGCACAAAGCGGCGTTGGTGGCGATACATCACCGCGACAATGAAACATCTGCGTCTACGCAGAGGTTTTGATATTTTTGATACCTGTTTTTAACCGACTTAAAAAAAGGAGGTTGTCAATGACGACCGTTTCCTTTTTTGCTAGACTTATACCAGTTTATATGACCGGGATATGAACCAGATGCATGTTACTTCGTCGAAATAGCGGGAGCTCGAAAACAATACAAAAGATAATCACGTTTCATCTCCCGGTCGATATAAGTCTAGTGAAACTAACCGTAAATCATGTATATTTGTTAACTTAGCCATGTGGGTTATTTTTACTAAAAGTATAGAAGTACCTACCTAGTTCCAAGTTTGTCTCATTTTTGTCGTATTCAGTTCTGATGATGGGGTTCATGAGGAATTGAGGGAACTCCTCAAATCTTACAGGCATATATGTATAGCGATTTTTGTATTTTTATCAACAAAAACAAGAATTCAAAGAGTGCCATTTGCTGAAGTAGAACAGCTGGTGAAGATCCGAACAGAACTCTTCAACGACGCATATTTCACGCGGATTTTATTTTATCCTTTTTGAACTCGGTTTTTCTGTTTTTGTACATACTGTGTAACATTAATGTAGAGACAAGGACCAAATACAATCCCGTATAAAAATTAATTATTTCGTAACCAAGACTTCTAAATCCCTAAAAGGGCATTGCGACATACTAAACTAGGAAAGAATAAAAATACCAGCAATGTAAAAAGATCAAGAACTTTCCATCGCACTACAACCAAGATGTAAGTACTAAATAGTTAAATACCATGTTATGAACTGACCGACAATGGCCAGCGGTCAATATTCTTTTCAAAACGGCCAAGACAACACATTCCCACGACATTGTGTTCAAAACAATCCAAAATGTCGCAAAAACGCGACAATATTCCAAAGTCCAAAAAAAAATCTATAGCTTTTATTGTCAGGTGACAGGGATCAAATCTGCTTGCGTTCTATTTTATCAAATGCAAACTTTATATTTGTGCACCAATTTCACAATGCCATTCAAAAAAGCGTGGGTGGCCTTTAATACGATTGCGAAGAGTTCAAATTCAATTCAAATTTTGGTTTCGCAAATGTAAAAGTAAGTTTGTAAGTCCGCGGTCGAGATTTGATGTTTCTGCATTATTTTAAATGTTTAGGGTCAAATATTATTGTCACAGCAATGCATCAGCGTGTGGGTTGTATTGGGATTGTATTGCTTTTGTATTGCTACTTATTTACAGATCGTTTAACTTTAAATATCGTGAGAAACTGGAAATGTGAAGATTTTACAAAAGACCTACTTAAGGCTAAGTTAAATTATGACAGTTGACAGTTTTCGGTGACCCTAGTCATGGACTAAAGTTAACTGTGAATTATTATGATCGATGGTATTAATTTATTATGATTCACTCTGTCTATGTTTGAAATGAGACAGTCCTTTGACAAACTATATCAGTACAATGAACTAAAAACGTGTTAAGAAGAATACGCAAATCACTCATCATTTATATACCAACAGTATTATTCTTATATTCCACTCCACCTACACCCGCAATACGAAAACCCCGCAATTTTATCTCCAATGCAAATATCCCCTTTTCAACCGCACAATAGTCAACTTTGCAGCCATTGTTTATTTTCTTACTAGATTAGGCTGTTGAGAGAGATAGACGAACACATTTGTTCAAAGAAATGATATACTACTCATTCGTGCGTGCGACGGAACGCATGAAAAGACAAACTTATATTTACATTTGAATAACTCTTTCATTTTCCGTTGCAAGTCTTATTAAGCGCGTAATAAGGGTGGGTTTTGGTGGAGGTTGTGTTTAGTAATGGTAAATGTAAGTTTGCAGAGACAAACCACAGACAACGAATATAAAATATGGCGGAAAAGTGGACCCCGGATGCAATAAAATATCAATTTTTTTATCGTCCCCTCGCATAGTTTTAGTTTTCTAGTGGCATGCGAATATCATTGGGGAGGAGTTGTGGAATAAATGATATATTCGGTCTTGCTTTTGAAGGAGAATCCGCGAATTGTAAGTTATTGTATTTTTACTTTTTACCCGATCGAGATCGAGACCAAAACGTGGTGTAAGTTAAGCTTAGAATAAATTTTAAAGTGGAAAAATTACTGTCTTGGGAGAGTCTTGAACTCACGGCCTCTGGATAGATACTCCAGCGCTCTGCCATCTGAGCCACCAAGACCTCATCCATATCCAGCAAATCTTTCCACCATATTATGGGTCAAGGGGACCGTAGCGACATCTACCGTAAGAGTGTTACACTTCTTAAACGGCTACCGGAGTTCCAAGTCATATTGAAAATTCACCAGTTACGATGTGCTAGCCATACTAATTTTAATTTTTAACAAGCAGAAACGTCTGCGAACGATGCTATTAACGCCAACATTATGTACCTATACAATATGCACCTTATTACGACGGTATAAAGTTCAAAGTGTACACGTTGTCTGTACACCACAAATTAAAAAGGGGCAACAGGAATCAATCCACTGCCGCTATTGACTCATTATGTTGTTTGCATGATGATTTAGGCTGGTCATCCAGTGAAAGACAATATTATAAAATATTAAATAATATTTACTCACTTCTGCCCCACTCACATAACAGGCGTATTCTGATTTTTATAACAGGTTAGATCTAATTCTTAACCTATTATTAAGACAATCATACGCATGTGAATCGTTAAAATACCCAGAAAACTTTAGAGCATTACGACGGTTTCAAAACAAGATGGTTAAATTCACCTACCAACTGACAAACAAAAATTGTCACCAAATTACCTCTATTAGGTAAATATTTAACATTCTAGAGTTTCTAAATGATAATTTTAAAGTAATTTCTACCACGTCACAGGCCACGTCATTTTATCAGCCAAAGCGTAGAAAGAACTCATAATTTGCATCTGTGTGACTTTGCCACTCTTATGGATAAAATGCAATATTCTCAGTTTTTGAAGATTAAAGAAAACCTTTGGGATCTGCTGTTTAAAAAACTATTTTACAGCTCATCTTCCATTGTCCCCAAGCCTAAACGCAGTCACTTGACAGATGTGGAGGGCTATCGATTCAATCCCGGATGATGCCATTTGCATAGGTCGTGCGCCCTTGGCCCAGTGGGTGTCGAAGTGTTAGGGTAGGGGGTTCGAATCCTAATTTGATCGTAAATTTCATAAGCATTTTCGATGGTCTAGTTCTTTAATTGGTTTAAAAAATACTTGATTTGGATGATGCCTTAATCATTGATATTATTTCTCACTTGATGATCTCATCGGAAGATCAGCGATGCAAGTCGCCAGCAACATGCTGATATGGGGCCATTTCGTGACACTTTATTTTCATTATGTTTTTTTTGTGTAAAATTATGTGTATCGTCTGTGTGTTTACGAATAAAAAACTATTCTATTCTATTCTTTATACTAGTAAAGTAGAAAAAGGCGTGAAAATCAAGTTGTGGGAGGTCGATCTTCCACTCCTACATTTTTCAAAATGGACACCGTTTTCTTCTTACGAAGCTGTCTTGCAAGAGTATAATACGTTGATTAACTTTATATGCTAAGGTGTAGTTAGATATTGTTAGAATATAGTTAAGTTCATTCTAACTGGAAATTTTAAATCATAATAATCGACAACACTTTCTTACTAGTAGTAGGTAAGCTACATGGTCCCTGTCGTATGTATCTTGTTATAGTTAGTTTTTTTTGCATTAGAATAAAGGTAAACAATCTTGAGGTGTATTTTTATTGAAAAACACTTTTCAAAAATAAGTCACGGCAAATATGTAACAATTATGAATTATATACGATTATTTACATTCTTCTGCTCTCATAAATAATAGTAATTGATTTTTTAAAAGCGTTTTTCAATTAAAAGACAAGTCAAGATCGCGTAGACTTTTTCTAATGCTAAAAAACGAGCTATAGTTGTTAGTTCTATTATTGTATTATTTTACGGAGTATTGCTTTAACCTAAATTAAATATATTTACCAGTCATACCAGTGTAATAAATAGGTATTATATTGTCTAAAATACAACATACGCCGAAATTCTTACCGCGCATGATTTTCGAAACCAACACCTACCGTTTACGGGCCCATAAACGGGGCCAGGAATCGAACCCGGTCATAAATCACTACTCTAATCTTGTAAGTTGCAACAAATTTCACGCTCGGCCGCCATTCTTAATGCATCCGAAATTGCGTTCGCGGATCGGTTTTACAAGGTTTCGGGTTTGGCATCGAAATACCATTCGGGAATGGAAGATGGATATCAGTCTTCAACTCGAATGACATTTTATGAGAACAAGTTAGAGTTTCTCAATTTCACAAAGCAAGCGAAAGATTCCAAAATAGAACCACAAGCATAGCGAGTTGTTCAAAAAATGGAATCAAGAGCTCTGCGAGGGTTTCAAAGCACGAGGCTTAAACATTTGCCCCCGAGTGAAACACAAAACTTTTCAGCACATAAACTCGAAGAAAATATTAACTGTTTAGACGACCACGGTTTCACTCACTTGAATTTTTAGTCGCTATTGGCGACATGTTTCAAGAAAAAAAATTCAAGTGAGTGAAACCGTTCTCATCTAAACAGTACGGTTACCATCAGTTTGTCACTGACGTAAACGCCGTCGAGAACGTAATTTACTTTCTATACATCTCGCTCGCACTCGCATATTAGTGCAAACGGGATGTATAGAAAGTAAATTACGTTCTCGACGGCGTTTATGTCAGTGAAAAACTGATGGTAACCGTACAGTTTAAAATATGTCTCACGAGTTTAATATCGAAAATATTAACTGTAAGAAATCAAACAAACAACTCAAAATTTGCATTTGATTACTTTGCCTCACATGTGAATAAAATGCAACTTTGCTATCAGTTTTTGAACAATCAAGAGAGCCTTTACCAGTTGGTGTGGTGAAAATAAACTTATCATTGTATATTAGTAACATGTTAGGTATTTCACCGGGAAATGGTTAAACTTTAAGTTGTCAGATTTGAATTCCAATAAGATCCCATGTCAAATTCACATTAGATTTTGCACCTTCGTTGTTGAAATACCGATCTAAAGGAAATAGAGCGGCTGCTTTAGGCGATTAAAATTCTAGAAGTGTCGCACCACACGCGCATTGCAATTTTTGGACCACCCTGTAAATCTAATGATTTTTAGGGTTCCGTGTCAACACTAGGAACCCTTAGTTTCGCCACTGCTTAGCTTTTAAGACCTAGTTTTATGACTAAGCTTAATATAATTTTGCAGATACTATTCCGATCTTAAGCATAAGAGCCCTGTACGGTTACCATCAGTTTGTCACTGACATAAACGCCGTCGAGAACGTAATTTACTTTCTATACATCTCGCTCGCACTCGCATATTAGTGCAAACGGGATGTATAGAAAGTAAATTACGTTCTCGACGGCGTTTATATGTCAGTGACAAACTGATGGTAACCGTATTGCGCGGTTCGCCTTAAAAGTTCAATATCAAAAAAAAAGGCTATCAAAATCGCTGCCAACTATACGGTAGTCATGAGGTCATGACTAATGTCGTAACTATGTAGAGTTAGACCAAGAAAAGTCTGCAACGATAGCATACGCGCAGTGCAAGTGTTATTTATACTTTATTATGTCATAATTTCATAGAAGTATGACGTTTAAAATAACACTTGCACTGCGTGTCCTATCAAAATCGCTGCAGACTTCTAACTATATTTTCATTTATTTCCACCAGGGGGGCGATTTTTGAATTCCGATCGCTCCGTTTTCGTCACTCGAAAATCGGTGGAAAACGGCGAAATGCTAATTTTTAAAATACGAGCGATAGAGATTGGGTATCTAATAGTTTTCAATTCTATTAGTAGAATTTAAATGTCCAGTACAGGAGATGTTACTGAACGAAATACACGAAATCGAGCGGTCGAATTTCAAAAATCGGCGCCCTGATTCCACCATCCCAAAATCTTGCCCACTAGATAGCGGAACATCCTTAAAATCAAAAACCGAACTATGCAACCGTTAGGACTGGTTGAAACCAAGCCCCGGGCAAAGTCAACCACACCCGGAAACCAGTACCATCACAAACTATTCACTGACATAATATATACCTTATCACAAGGCTTTAAGGTCTACCTTTACTCAGTCACAAGCTGTTGGTGCATCTCACCTGAGAGCGTTCACCTCTGACCCCGGTCATCTCGACGACGGCCGTCTCGCTCGCACGAGGGGCTGGTGGCATAAGGCTGTCTCTGTCGTCGACCGCTGAGGTTCGATCGAGGCCCGTTTGGATCCGCGCGTCCTCTGAATTGCAGGGAATCTCGGAAGTGGGTACAAAAATTGGGGAACCATATTTTTTTAAGTGAAGTGGAAAAGGTTGTTTCTATTTTATACGTATTTATTTTTTGCATGTACTTGAAAATCCTAGTCCTTCCTCCTAATCCTTAGAATTCTTATTAGAACAAATTAAATTATTTTGAGAAATTATTTTAATTTGTTTTTATTTCAAGTAGAAACACTACTATATTAATTACTAGCGACCCGCCCCGGCTTCGCACGGGTTAACAAATTATACACAAACCTTCCTCTTGGATTACTCTATCTATTAAAAGCCGCATCAAAATCCGTAACGTAGTTTTAAAAATCTAAGCATACATAGGGACAGACAGACAGCGGCAAGCGACTTAGTTTTATACTATGTATAGTGATAAACTGAAATAAATGTCATATTATATACTAAGAAAAAGTGACCAAGGCCTGGCTGGAATCGAACCAGCGTACTCTGCTAACGCGGCAGGTGCCTTTGCCGTTCGGCACAGCCATTCATTTGTTTCATACCTGGAATAATAATCGAAAGGTAGCCGCATTTCGTGTACCGCGTGGCGCTGTAGGAAGATGCACTACCTGCACTATACCATGCGCCAAAGTTATACTATATGTATACACATATCTTAGGTATGTATGTGCACACGATATCTCACCGCATTCTATCTAGCACTAGCACATTAACAACAGAGATTACGAGGTGTTAGTAAACGTCTAGAGTTAGACCAAGATAAGTCTGCAACGATTTTGATAGTTACCTACCACTTTCCTTACATTTGTAAAACTTGAAATAATTATAATTACCTAACTGTGTGATATTTTTATCCGACTGTAGAGAGGTATAGATTTAAAAAAAAAGCCGCATAATGGCCATTAGTACCACCCCCCACTAGCGTCTCCCGAGCGTCGGCGTCTAGTTAACTATATGGCTGCTGCTTGACGCAACGTTGGCGCAACTGCGCAGCGACGCCATTGTTCATAGCGCTGACTAGACACCGACGCTCAAAAGACGCTAGTGTGGGGGCCCCAGTTAGTTTCAATATTTTTCTGTAGCCCTTATTGAAGGCTCAAATTGTAACATTTGACAACACTATTGGAATTTGTATTTTACACACTTTTATTTAGCTACACTGCGTATATATTCCCTTTGTATATGGTGCTTGTACCTAACTTAAATTTGAACCACTTCCAGACCGTCTAGCACGAGTCATGCTGGACCGCCAGGTGTCTTATTGAACTGAAATTTCGCATACTTACTACCGTATAATTTGCGATGACAATGCAATAATATCTGATGATGAAGAAATAACACATTGAGTTTAGGCTCATTTGAAAGGTCTTGAGATGTACTTGATAGACATGCAAAGTACAGTCGGCAATAAAAGTGTGTAGTGTAGGTATCAAAAAATATTTTTGACGGTTACATGTTTAAAATATGCATACCTAAATCAAAAACAATGCCCACACAGTGACCACACATCCGAATAATAATCACACATCAACTAGACGTCACTTTTTAGTGACACACTTTTGAGTGACAGTAGGGTCAACAAAAGAGTTCCGATTTGAAAGTCAGTAAAACAGTGTAGGGTCAACAAAAGGTTCCGATTCGGATACGCAGTGATTTTACACGCTACGATGCGTTTAGAGGGACGTTTAAATGAGGGTTGTTTTATGGGTTATACTTACCTACACAGACAAGAAAAAATCATAATAGAATTAGACCAAAATAAGGCTGCAACGATTTTGATAGCACACGTCGTGCAAATGTGATTTAAACGTCAAATTTCTATGAAATTAATTAACACTTGCATGCAGTGCAGATGCATAGAAAGTAAAAGTTACGTTCTGGATAGCGTTTATGTCAGTGCTAAACAGGTGGTAGCCACATAGGGTTCAAAAAAGCTGCAAAGTTCGCGAGTTTGACGGCATTAGAAAAGTCACAGCAAATCATGTTCAATAGTCACCCGTGTTCACTAGGGTGCCTCCGCTGGGGTTGTCGGCGGGACAAATTGCGGAGTCCCGGGGGAAATCTGCGGTTATTAGCTGTCAATCATACACACCCTATTGAGCTGTGATTTTTTGAGGCGCTAGTAATAACTATCGTGGAGTATATTTGGAACGTGTGGATATATACTTAAGAAACGTACCTAGCCTACCTATAGTACCTACCAACCTATGCCTACGTTTAATTTCTTACGCTATAAATATACATATAGGTAGCTAGTCCATGTCCATGAAAGGAAAAAGGTAAAAAACGTCGATAATAAGCTACCTTTTAAAAAAAATAGACAGCGTTCCATATAAAGAAGTCAAATTCGAATGAAAATATCATCATTATAGTGGCAATGCCACATTTGTTGTTCCAAAGTCGGTGCATTCGGCGTTAGTACCGTAAAACCACCGAAGTACAGTCCAGTACTACAAACATGGTCCACAAGATCAACACGTTAAGTTTGTACATAGGTATACAAGTAGGTATATCAATGTTTTTTGGATTTTTCTGAGTTTTTTCTTCGATTGATAATCTTATTTTGCCCAAGAACTACGGAATTTAATTACCTAATCTAATATACACAAATTAACTCGAATAGTGTTAATTTTGGACCACAGTGAGCTGCTGGACTACAGTTGGGTATATTAGTTAGTCGGTATGTCATACGTATTTATCACTGCGTGCAAGAAAGACAAAACGAGCTCCCATACAATATTAAGCGTATTTTCGGCCAGTTGGTCTGATGAAGCTATACTCATCAGATATTCCATTTGGCCTGACATTTGGGCCGATCAAGTATTCATCAAGCCCTGATCAACTATTCGCGATGACAGCGCGGCGCGAGGTCGAAAGGGATTTGAGTAGACCAGTGTAAAATGTTCTCGAGAATTTAAGTGTTAGAGCCAACCCACACTAGCGTCTCCTGAGCGTCAGCATCTAATCAATTCTATGGATGCTGCTCAACGCAACCGTCGCGCAACTGCGCAGCGACGCCATTTTCCATAGCGTTGACTAGACGCCGACGCTCAAAAGACGCTATAGTGTGAGGTGGTCCTTAGTACAATTAGAATCTTTCGAGTCGTCAATATTATGAGACGTGAATGTCAACTAGGGATTGCAGAACCGGTACTGTTTAAAAGAACCGGGATTTTCGGTACCGGGCAAAAATAGAACCGGGATTTCCCGGTATTTTCGGTACTTTCGGGACTGCCTTCAAAAATCAGTTTTCACATCAATTTTCAGTAAAAAAAAACGTAAAACGACCACGAATCTTTCTTAAAACAATAAAAAAGTAGCACAGTGAAGGTACACACTTCTTTTGTACCATAATATGTGTCTTAAGTCACACAATCATTAATATAATTTGTTCTTTTTTTCCTAAAATACATGATATTTTTACTATCTTTGTTGATTGGCATTTGGCAAAAACTTAATTGTGGCTCAGTAATATCATCATTTTTTTTAAATATGTAAGACGTTTTGTGAAAAAGGATACTTAAATGATAATTTTCGCATGCGTTCAAAATGGGCTGTGGACCTTCGAACATATAATAACAGAACTATCAATACCTACGACAAATCAAGAAATTATTCAGCCAGAATTATTAATTCATTTAAAATATCATTATCATATGTGAGTTTCTTATACCGTGTTTGAATTTGAATTAAAAGTAGAATTTTATTAATTACAAAATTGTCTCTATTTTTGCTTCTAGTTAGTATACAAATATGAAATAACTACAAAAAAAAATTAAAAAAAATATATATAAAATTATTTATCGTACAAACATTTATGCCCTTAAAATATCAAATTACGCAATTTTATATTGTCGGCATTGTCAAACCCATTGACTTTTTTTTTAATTTATATTAATCTAGTGGTCAGCCGTAAAAGTATTACCATCAGCCTTAGATTGTTAAAATATATTTATTTTCTTTATAAAACATTATATTTCATGCTAAGTAACAGAAAGCAGTCAAATATTGTACCGGAAATTTTAGTCCCGAAAATCCCGGGAGTACCGGGATTTTAATTTTGAAATCCCGGTTCTTTGCTATGCTCTAAATCCCGGGAATTCCCGGTACTTTCGGTACCGGTATTTCCCGGGAGCAAACCCTAATGTCAACCCTACACACTCAATATGTTTATGAGTCGTACGTTATCTTAATTAAGTAATCAACCAAACTTTTTTTCTGTTTATAATATTTTTGTTATGTAAATGTTTACTTTTCTTCAATAATGGTCACCCTACTACGACTAATTAAGATAAACCTTCGGGCATAGGTAGTGCATAATCGTTTTCCATCGTACTTTATCGGAAACGATCGTATTTGTCATGCTACTTCAGTCAACCTGTACTTTTTGTACTGAGACTGACTCGTGAGTTTCCGTGAAAATACGATGGTACTTACCTAAAAGATTATGCACTACATCTGTAACCACATGTCACGGATAAAGCAAATGCAGATAAGGTCAAAAAATACTGGTTGCTGGTTGCCGGTTGGTTGTTGGCTGTTGCTGGTTGGTAAGTAAAGCAATGTGAATGCTGCCATCAGGTATTATCAGCAGTACTAATGGGCTCCGCCTTCAGACGGTGGCATTTGGCCGTGTCGTGCATACTTCATGTTTTTTGGAGCGTTCGTTTTTATAGATTTCAGGTTATTTTGGTGGTGTGACGCATTATGTATTTAGTATGAAAAGTCTATACCACTACACCTTATATAAAACATAGTCCCCCGCCGCGCCGCGTCTGTCTGTGGGTGTGTTTGTTGATGTTCGCAATAAACTCAAAAACTACAAAACGGATTTTCACGCGGTTTTCACCTATGAATAGAGTAATTCTTGAGGAAGGTTTAGGTGTAAAATTAGTTAACCCGTGCGAAGCCGGGGCGGGTCGCTAGTATAAAATAAAACAAAGGCCCCCGCCGCATGTCTGTATCTATGTTTGCGATAAACTCAAAACACAAAACTATTACAGATTTTCACACGGTTTTCATGCACTTATCAATAGAGTGATTCTTGAGGAAGGTTTAGGTGTATAACATGCTGAGGTTTTGTGTAACCCGTGCGAAGCCGGGGCGGGTCGCTAGTCTTTTATAATTTGGAGGCAAACGGGCAGATGAATCGCCCGATGATAGGCAATTACTGTCGTCAATGGACACCTGCAAAATCAGAGAGATTGCAAGTGCGTTTCCGGCATTTAAGATCTCTGCCGCTCTTTTCTGGACCTTGGCCGCTCCCATATCCTGATGGCGACTGTATTATATATGAATAAATGAATGAATGAACATACACATACATACATATAATCACGCCTATTTCCCGGAGGGGTAGGCAGAGACCACGGATTCCCATCTGCTACGATCCTGACATACCTCTTTCGCTTCCGTAACTTTCATAACATTCCTCATACACGCTCGCCGGTTTAGGGTACTCTTGACCTGCCCTTTCTTCAGGATTTCCCCGATCAGACCAGAGAAAGTCCGCCAAGGTCTGCCCCTTCCAACTCCCTCTTCTACTTCTCCCTTATATATGTCACCGTAAAATTGTAAACACTCGTCATATTATAATCTCGCTAGTTACATTATAAACTGACGGTAGGGAGATTATAATCTAACCTTTTTTTTTTTTTTTTTTTTTTTTTTTTTTTTTTTTGATGACCCAGGGGGAATCCCTTATGGATCCCACTGGCCCGGGAGAAGCCCTGTGGGTATGTCCGACTTCCACGGACTAAACCCCCTGGGGTGTTCCGCCGCGCGCTTTGTAGGCGGGGTTTCGGGAACTCTATTGTAGACCTCCGATACCCCGTCGGCGATGCTCTTGCGAGCTCACCATATGGGGCTGCTCTAGCAGCTTACTCCGCTGAAGACACCTCGGAACACTTGAGGGTCTTCCAGCTCGAAACCTCTTCAGGCGAGTGATGGAACTCCCGACCCATCACCCGCAGGTTCCCGTTAAGGCGGCATTAGCCTTGCTGCGAAGGCTCTTCTCCGCCTACCTGGCCTCCTTCGGCGCTGAGGGAGCGAGTTCGCGTCGTCCTCGCGCGATCGTTCTGCGGCTTCCTTTTGTGTCAGAACGGTGACGCTAAAGGAAGCCACTGCCGCCCATGCCTCTTCACTGCTAATCATTCGGCGTATTAGCGCCGGCAGTGAGAGGTCTCCTCCTACAGCCGCGGATAGGGCAGCGCGAGGCTCCGCCCACGCAGGGCATATCTCGCGTGTGTGTTGTGCCGTGTCCACGGCTCTTCCATCACAATGGTGGCACGCTGTCGTCGGCTCTCTTCCCACCCTCTCACACAGGTACCAGCCGAAGCAGCCGTGCCCCGTCAGGAGCTGTGTGAGGTGGAAGGAGGGTGCACCGTGCTTGCGTTCGACCCATTCTTTCAGAACAGGCCGAACAGCGGCCACCAGGTCCCGGCTAGCTCCCGGGATCTCCAGACGCTCCGACCATTTTTCATAGAGCACTTCTCGTGCTTCTTCCCGCCACTTGCGAACTTCTTGAGGGGCGGGCCAGTTTTCCTCCCTCCTTGCTGCTAGCACCCGCCAATAGACCGCGGACTGAACCTTGGCTTCAAGGTCCCAAGGCGGGCTGCCGGCTAGCAGGCCAGCTGCTGCGTGCGAGTTATCGCGATACGCTCTAGCCACCCTGAGAGCTATGGCCCGCTGCGGCCGACGCAATAGGGCCGCACTTCGAGTTCCCAGGGTGCCCGCCCATATTGGCGCTCCGTAGAGCGCCATATTATAATCTAACCTAACCTAACCTACGTTAGATTATAAAGGGGTTCACAATCTTACGGTGTCATATACACTATCTTTGTCAACCTTCTTTCACTCATTCTTTCCACGAACTCATTCTTTGTTTGAATGAATGAAATGAATGGAAATCTGTATTTCAGGCAACTATTAGTGCCCCATAGAACTATCTTAAAACTAGCATACCTACGTTATTATAAAAGTATATCTTAAAACAAATACATATGGTGAGACTGAGACTCACCGTGAGAGATACTCATATAAGTACTTGATAATATACATGAGCAGCCGCCATGTTCAACAAAAAGGCAAAGGGGGTAGATAGGAGTTAGATTTCCGGCGGATCGGTGGAAATCGAGCCGCGACTCAATTTCCTGGCTGCCGGGGTACCTGGAGCTTTTAAAAACCAATGCAGATTAAAAGAAAATTTCTTTTTTAACCGCCTTCAAAAAAAAGGAGGTTCTCAGTTTGACCCGTATGTATGTATGTATGTATGTATGTATGTATGTATATTTGTTCGCGATTATCTCGCGTTTGGCTGAACCGATTTTGATGCGGTTTTCAGAAAAGTGTTTGTTACATTCTGGAGAAGGTTTTAGTATACATAGATCTGAGCTGATGCTGAACCCTGGCTGTACCTAGTGGAACTCAGGTTTGGTGCAACATAGGTAGACGCTGTTTTGGTCATCCGACACGCCTTGATGAGCACTTGGGAGAGCAGTACCCAAGATAGAGCTGATGCTGAACCCTGGATGTACCTAGTGGAACTCAGGATGTGCCTAGTGGAACTCAGGTTTGGTGCAACATAGGCCCACGCTATTTTGGTCATCCGTCACATCTTGATGAGCACTTGGGAGAGCAGTGCCCAAGATAGAGCTGATGCTGAACCCTGGATGTACCTAGTGGAACTCAGGTTTGGTGCAACATAGGCCCACGCTATTTTGGTTATCCGTCACATCTTAATGAGCACTTAGGAGAGCAGTACCCAAGATAGAGCTGATGCTGAACCCTGGCTGTACCTAGTGGAACTCAGGTTTGGTGCAACATAGGCCCACGCTATTTTGGTTATCCGTCACATCTTGATCAGCACTTGGGAGAGCAGTACCCAAGATAGAGCTGATGCTGAACCCTGGCTGTACCTAGTGGAACTCAGGTTTGGTGCAACATAGGCCCACGCTATTTTGGTCATCCGTCACATCTTGATGAGCACTTGGGAGAGCAGTACCCAAGATAGAGCTGATGCTGAACCCTGGCTGTACCTAGTGGAACTCAGGTTTGGTGCAACATAGACCCACGCTATTTTGGTCATCCGTCACATCTTGATCAGCACTTGGGAGAGCAGTACCCAAGATAGAGCTGATGCTGAACCCTGGATGTACCTAGTGGAACTCAGGATGTGCCTAGTGGAACTCAGGTTTGGTGCAACATAGGCCCACGCTATTTTGGTTATCCGTCACATCTTGATGAGCACTTGGGAGAGCAGTACCCAAGATAGAGCTGATGCTGAACCCTGGCTGTACCTAGTGGAACTCAGGTTTGGTGCAACATAGGCCCACGCTATTATGGTCATCCGTCACATCTTAATGAGCACTTGGGAGAGCAGTACCCAAGACAGAGCTGATGTTGAACCCTGGCTCACCTAATGGAACTCAGGGTTGGTACAACATAGGCCCACGCTATTTAGGTCATCCGTCACATCTAGAAAACCAAAACAAATTAACTTAATACTAAATTACACTAAAACTAAATGGAGAGCCTAACAAACTAGTATATTTTAGCCTAAAACCTAAAATAAATGAAGTACCTACCTATCACTAAAAAGTAAAAAATAAAATAAAATAAAAAAAGAATTAAAAAATTAAAAATAAACAAAAATAAAACCAAAATAAAATAACTTAATATACTATCTTTTTTTTTTTAAAAGGGAACCGCCTTCAAAAAACCAACCCACTGAAAAGCACAAAATAATTTTTATATGGCACCCCTATACGTCTCTAGTCCCTATCCCGTCGTAAAGCAAATTTCTGCGAAAAAGTAATTAATACCTAATAATAAGAAAATTAATAATCATCCGGGTAATTACTTAGTTTTTGAAGGCGGTGCCAAACCAACAAAAATATTCTTTACTACCAATCAGCAAACGAATACGAGTAAGTAGTACCTACAAGAACTAAATTAATGAGTAAACTAAGTATGTCTTTATAATGCAAGTAAGTGCAGTTCTTCGTTGTCTAAAATATCGGTTCTCAAAAATTTTGGTTTGGCACCGACTGCAAAAACTAAGTAATTACCCGGATGATTATTAATTTTCTTATTATTAGGTATTAATTACTTTTTCGCAGAAATTTGCTTTACGACGGGATAGGGACTAGAGACGTATAGGGGTGCCATATAAAAATTATTTTGTGCTTTTCAGTGGGTTGGTTTTTTGAAGGCGGTTCCCTTTTTTTAACGTTTTCAACTTATAATAAATGGTATCGCAATATTCGCATATATCTAAACAGCCTGATTCGAACTTTAATGTGGTTAATGTGTCAAAAATTAGCTCTAGAATCTAGATACGATATGGATCGGTGTCAAAAGTGAAATTTCTTCAAACAAAAACTTAGTTGTAGTTCAGATGTTTTTTTTATTTCTTAGAATATTGTAGGTTTACAATTTTAGTAATGATATTGTAATATTTATCACTATATTTTTCATAAGGTTCTTATTATAAATAAATTATAATTCTAAAAAAAATATGCATTGTGCCATACTGTCCATATAAATATAAAGTTGCCTACTAAAAAAGTAATAGCAAAAATCCTACAATAACAATCACGGCAGCTGTGTGTCAATCATTCATTAAATTTTAATGTCGTCCGCAATTTGCTCATTCGTTCACATCGCCACGTGTCCGCGCTCTATTGACTCGAAAAATCATTCATTCACTCACTGATAATCATCCTTATAGAAATAATTATTTGTAGCGGTTTTTAATCAATCAAGCTGATTTGTTGTTTTATATTCCTGTTAAAAATAACTTTGCAACGTACGTGGTTCATGTAAACTTAGGATACCTATTCGCGTAGGTATTTCTTCTATAGATTTAGTTTTCAAAAAAATGTTAAAGTCGTAGACGGTAAAGTAAAAAAAAAACCAAAAAGACATCGTTGGAGATGCTGGGATTTGAACCCAGGACTTTCAGCATGCGAAGCAGACACTCTACCACTGAGTTACATCCCCGCTTGAAGTATGTGACAGAATTTACGGTCATTTGGCACGAGTTATGACGTCACCGCCGTACCTCGGTAAACTTGAATCTATTTTAACCGACGTTTGGAAATCTTTTGCCAAAAGTATGTAAGTAATTATTGTTATTACTTTTATTTCCTCACTTAACTACAGGAATAAATAATAATTAAACAAAAAATAATTGTTTTCAAATAAACGAACACTGTCTCTTATTTATACATGAATAAAGTCTAACTTCGTTAAACACTCGCCCTTGTTTCTTATAGCGAGCTATAACTCAAAAGTTGCAACTGACGCTCGCTAGATGGCGTTAAACATAATACTGTGATTGCCCTTTGTAACAACGCGCTTTGCGATAACCAAACTCATTCCTTCCAGTTATTTTCTGAACCTCGTATCTTAACCAATCTTAAATGTCCAATATGTATTGTAAAGCTATAGAAATAAAGTTGATTTTACAATGGCTTATGAAACTGTAGACCCCGGATTTGATATGATTTTAACTCTGTAATGTTTTGTCAGTTTCCCCTTTTAATTAACTAGTGAAAATATTGTTAATTTATTACGATTTTAATCCGAAGCGCTGTAAATACTCGGTTGGTTGCCGATGCAAGTTAATTTGGCGTGAAATGGTTACTTAATTTGGGCGGAATAGTTTTGAATATGTGTGTGTAAGTACTTCAGAAAATTGAGTTTTGTGAAAACTAGATCGAGATTAAGTTCGAAATAGTTTTCATTGAAAGACTGAACGTTTATATTCAAGTTATTTTAATATTTTTTGGATCCATGGTCCAAAAGTATGAGAGGGGGCACATTTATAGTCCACTGAGCTAGGCGGCAGACGGACAGACAGACAGACAGATGGAACTACGAGGGTTCCTAATTGACTACCTACGGAACCCTAATAAACGGTTGTTTAACAATTTATCTTATAACTCACGTTAATCCGATAATGTCGAAACAACTCGTTAGAAAAAATTTAACAAACCAAAACACACATAGTCATTAGACTATTACGTTAACTTTAAAATAAGTTAGGTACATATTATATTTATTCAAATGCAGCACGAGCCAATGTTAAGAAAGTGATCAAATATTATTGATGTATGCAGTCCGATTTAGTACTTTGTCGTATTACCAATGTGAAGCAGTTATGACCGTTATGGTGTACTTAGTTACAGCGACAAGGTATTAAATCGGTGAGTTCTGAAGATAAAACGCTTGTAAATATGGCGTCTGTTATCTCACGTTGAATATTAATGTGCATCCCCATTAGTCGAAAGCTTTTTACACGGACTAGAGGTAGAATTAGAATACTGGAAGTAGCATTCAGTGAAACATTCCATTAGTCTTAAGCCATCCATTAGTTTTAAGTTGTAGCTTTTAATTTTGGATGCCCCGAAAACCACCGCAGTGTCTAGGGGCCCACTGATTACCAGTCCGCCGGACGGTATCGGCCTGTCAGTTGTTCGGAACTGTCACCTTTTAGTTCTAACTGACAGGCCGATATCGTCCGGCGGACTGTTAATCAGTGGGGCCCTTTAGAGACACTATACTTATGCTGAGCGGCATCCTATTTAGTGTACCTTTTTTATTCAATTTTCTGTTGTACCTAATGTATGCTTTTTACGCTGAATAAATATTTTCTATTATATTCTATTAAACAAAATACTGTCTAATATTTCTAAGGAATACGAATGACTCTATACTTTTCACTACTTATATTTTTTTAGTATTAGAAAAATACTACGCGATCTTGACGTGTCTTTTAATTGGAATATAATAATAATGTATTTTTAGTATACCTACCAGTTCCTCCTGGAGTGTGCTGTTATCTTCTAGGAATCTCTTCCAGTCACCCATAGCTCCTTGCGTTCCAATCATAAGGCAGATTGGGTAAAAGGCGATAAATCTCCGCAGCACTAACTCAAACCCCCGGCAATTAGTGTAATATACTTCCTTATTAGTTATTACTCGCACACTTACCTTAATTCTGGCTATTATTTACTACATAATAGGCCTAAATAGGAAAGAGAACTAGAATAAGGATGCAATGGTACGTGCGTTCAGCTAATTTGGATAATTAGGTTCCGTACCTCAAAAGGAAAAAACAGAACGTACCTATAGGATCACCTAGTTTTTGGTTGTTTTTATTGTGTATTTTTTCTTTTTAGGTAGGTGCAACAGGTATTACCAAACAAAAATGAAATTGGGCGGGACATGTTGCTAGGCAGAGTGATGGCAGGTGGACTAAAATCTTAACAGAATGGTGGCCGCTTTCAGATGAAAGAAGCGCTTGGCGTCTGTTGGCTCGTTGGGTGGACGGTATTCGGAAAATTGTGGATCACTTCTGGAAGTTCTGGATGAGATTAGCTCACGACCGGGACAAGTGGCGTACTAGCCACTTGGCTTGGTGGCCTTTGCTATGATAATGATGATGATAATGCAACAGGTATCCGGAATAGGCCGAATACCAAATAATTGCCGAATATTCGTGGTATCTATACTTTTTACCTTACCTACCAAATATAGTATCGCATAAATCGCTTTAAAGCTATCCAGTTTGGTCTACTACTATTATTATGACGTGTGTGTTAATGAATTACTATCGATATCACAAACAGTAATGATCAATAAGCGATCGAGATCCTTGCCTTTCATTAGTTTCATTAGTATAATGAGAATAATGACGTGTGAAACGCAATATGCTTGTACGGCTTAATTGGAAGCCCAGTTTCTGAGTTGCACGACAGGGTTAAAGAGGTCACTTTATATAAGAAAGACAAGAAGATAGCATTGAGTTATTATACTTATTATTACTGCATATCACCTACCTACCTAGAGAAGTCATACCTAACACTGAAATTGTTGCAATCGCAACCTGTAACTACAATCGCCATCAGATATATCGGAGCGGCCAAGGTGTTCACAATATCTAAACACGCACTCTAACGCCCTGACAATAGAGAATAGAGGCGTGTTGAGATATTTGTGAGCGCCTTAACCGCTCCGATATATTTGACGGCGACTGTACACCTACCAGCCCTAGTAGCACGGTCGCATTTTTATCATTTATCACCATGCCTGTCACGTTCTAACAAGTAGGTAAGTGCGAAAGTGACGGGCATAGTGATAGTGGATAAAAATGGATCCGTGCTGAGCCCGCTGGTCTACCACGCGAGTCACGCGACCAAAACATCGTAAACATCCGTGAAATTCATTGCGCTTTCGTACGCGGTACGCGTTTAGGTCGCGAGATTCACGCATATTTTATTTATATAAAAAAAACCGGCCAAGTGCGAGTCGGACTCGCGCACGGAGGGTTCCGCACCATCAACAAAAAATAGAGCAAAAAAATCGTGTTTGTTGTATGGGAGCCCCCTTATATATTTATTTTATTTTGTTTTTAGTATTTGTTGTTATAGCGGCAACAGAGATACATCATTTGTGAAAATTTCAACTGTCTAGCTATCGCGGTTCATGAGATACAGCCTGGTGACGGACGGACAGCGAATTAAGTCTTAGTAATTAATTTTTATTATTAATAGGGTCCCGTTTTTTACCCTTTGGATACGGAACCCTAAAAAGATAAGTCTACCCTACTGCAAGCTACTGCAAGATCTTCTTCACTTTTATTTCTACATTTTGGCATATTCAATCTCTTTTTACTCTATTTCTTGTCTATGACTTAGCTACGAAATTGACTGACGTTATGACGTCTCAAGAATAATGTCTTAATGTCATAATGCACCCTGTGTTTTATAATATTTTATACTAGATTTGTAATGTTCTACATTTTTATAACGACGCTTCTAGTTCACACTTTGATTGTGACGGGGTCTTTGGCTGTCAATGTTCGAACCACGTTATTCACGCCAGCAGACCTAGCTAAGAAAGGGTGGAATAAAAGAGACGTAGCTCTTCTTCGGGCACGCATGTACTTTCAGGGTATTTTACCTCCAATAGAGATCTCGCAAAGCCCTGATTATATAAGTTATTTAATCCGTTATATAGAGAACTGCTACTCTGCCGTGAATGAAGCTGCTCGCGATGCGGAATCGGGGACAATCCTGACAGTTGCAGTGTCCGATGCATTCGGAGGTTATCTAAAAATGGTCGCTTTACCAGTGACGAAGCTAGCTTACTACAACGGCGATATACCCACAAAAGAAGCGATGAAGCTGTTTCAATACTACAATGATATAAAAGACCAGCTGCATACGAACGGCAAAGGCTGGTCGGAGCCGCTTAAAAATATTCCTAAGCCTCAATACGTTCGTGGCGTCCGATCAAACACGCCGACGCCGAAAATTAAGAATCCTTGCGAACGGCTGTTGTACTTGAACAACAATCAACAAAATGTGACTATGCCGATGCCATCAATAGACTGGAGGACGCGCATGATGTTTGTGCCGTTAATGAACCAGCAGATAGTTGATTTAAAATCTCCGCTCATCAGCTCAGTCTTGGAGCAGTTCCATCAGGTGGCGACAGCCTGCGAGCGTTCCATCACCCCCGACCAAAAGTACTTTCAAGACTCGTTCGAAGAATGGGTGAGCCAGGCCGTAGTACCGCATCTCAGCGATGATGACTTGTATACGGGTTTCAAAGGCATTTTATCATTAATAGATGACACTAACGTAATAACAAAGCCCTGCAGTGAATATAATAAACAGCACAGCTCTTTTTTCCATAACATATCACAGAAGACGATGATAATAACAGCCATATTGATTTTAGAATTAATATGTTTTATCCTGACTCTCCGGTATTGCGTAAAGAAAAAGAAAAATAAAATTAATGCAGTAACGAAGTCGACCTCGACGCCTAAGGCGTCATCTGTTCATATACATAATAGGAAAAGTCATAATAACAAAACTGTGTTTTATGAGCTCAGTTCACCTAGTTCATCATTCCATAGTGAAACTAAGACTAGCTCGAGGATACATTCTAGTAATAACGAGAAGTTTATGAAGAACAAGGTTAGCTCCTCTAATTTTTCTGGTTCTCGGCGCTCATATTCCTCAATACCTGACGCATCCACGGCAGACGAAGCCCTTCCTATACAAAAATCTTCCCATCCAAAGATTATATCATCAAGCAAACAATCTCTCCGATACAAGATTACTGAAACTGATGAGATTGACGTTGCTCAAGGCCAAACTCAGGTGTCTAAAGCTTCGCTACCTAGAAGTTCAACCAGTACTGTAAAACATACCGATGATACCGGTGTAACGATTACTTTATCAGCGGTGCTTCCACAGGATAAGAGCACTTCCAAGGTATTAAGAAAATCAAAGCGCTTCAAACCAAGACACGTTGTATCATCACTCAGCCCTCATACTCACAGTCGCCATTATTCCCCAGAAAACATCGAGGCAAATCAGGAAAACGATATTTCCACTGTTAATGAGCTCAAATTAGAATTATTCGATGATAGAATGGATGTTTTACCTCTGATGGCATATAACAGTGATAAAACTGTGGATTTCGTGTCATCTCACGCTAGCAGAACTCACACTAAAAATAGCGAAATTAATATCAATCGATCAATGAAAGAAAAGAGCCAAGAAAGAGAGAATAGAGCTAGTCGATTGCGGGGTGAGAAATCGAGACAAAAAACACTTAAGAATACTGAAGTGATGTCACAGAGAAAAGGAATATTAAAGTTGGATAAAACAAAGGCAAGCAAGATTCCGAAGATAATTATTTCCCCGAGGAATTTAGTATCTGCACCAAGGTGAGTTAAACCATTTACCAGGCTGACAGTTCAATAAAACCGGCCAAGTGCGAGTCGGACTCGCGCACGGAGGGTTCCGCACCATCAACAAAAAATAGAGCAAAACAAGCAAAAAAACGGTCACCCATCCAAGTACTGACCCCGCCCGACGTTGCTTAACTTCGGTCAAAAATCACGTATGGGAGCCCCACTTAAATCTTTATTTTATTCTGTTTTTAGTATTTGTTGTTATAGCGGCAACAGAAATACATCATCTGTGAAAATTTCAACTGTCTAGCTATCACGGTTCGTGAGATACAGCCTGGTGACAGACGGACGGACGGACGGACGGACAGCGGAGTCTTAGTAATAGGGTCCCGTTTTTACCCTTTGGGTGCGGAACCCTAAAAATGACAATTGGGTCAGTTATACTTATTGAATATATGTAGAACACAAGTTTTGAAAGTGCCGTAAGTGTGAGATATATCTCTCAGGTACCTCAGCCTGGTAAAGGGTTGTTGAATTTTGAAAGCCATTGAGTTGCAATTGCTTTGGATAGGTGCAACACGGTAACATTATGACATTAGGTAACTTACAATTCTTTAAAAGTACTTACTGTTGCACAGTGTTTTTCCACAGTAGCTCTCCAAAAGTCAACTTCGGTGTGAATACTGTGAATGGACCTTTGTCTTGCGAAAAACTGTCATATATATTATGAATGAATTGCTCATATTGACGTATAGTATATCTCAGGACGGGCCTTACAGGCACTAAAAATGGTACTACTCGTAGTTCAGCGGTGTCACTCACGAATTCGAGCCAATCGTGCAGTCTAACGCAACTATATAGTTGCGACCAATCGCGCGCGTGATGCGAACTCATCAACCAATCGCGTTGTAGCGGTGTCACACCGCTGTACTGGCCCCATTCATGCCCCATTCTTATTGCCCGTAACGTAAGGCCAGTCCTGGGATATTATACGTCAATGATTACTCACTTGTTTCAGGGTTATAAAACAAGAACCGGTGAGTGGTCGTAGGAGTATGATCCCGAAAGCGCGCCAGAGCATCGCAAAGCGCACGCTAGACGACAGTGCGCTCGCCAGCAGCAGCCCCAGAGAAGAGAAGTTGAATGTTACTCTGTAATTTACTGTATTCTTATGATAGATATACTTGCTTACTGCTTTTTAGAATGTTTTTGAGAATGTTTTTGAGAACCTGGCCGCGTAGCCAACGTGCTAATCGCTTACGCTTCATCACAGGGCGAACACGCCGGACACGCCATACATCAAAAGCGGCCAAGTGCGAGTCGGACTCGCCCATGAAGGGTTCCGTATTTAGGCGATTTATGACATATTAAAAAAAACTACTTGCTAGATCTCGTTCAAACCAATTTTCGGTGGAAGTTTACATGGTAATGTACATTATATATTTTTTTTAGTTTTATCATTCTCTTATTTTAGAAGTTAGGGGGGGGGGACACACATTTTACCACTTTGGAAGTGTCTCTCGCGCAAACTATTCAGTTTAGAAAAAAATGATATTAGAAACCTCAATATCATTTAAGACCTATCCATAGATACCCCACACGTATGGGTTTGATGAAAAAAAAAATTTTGAGTTTCAGTTCGAAGTATGGGGAACCCCAAAAATTTATTGTTTTTTTTTCTATTTTTGTGTGAAAATCTTAATGCGGTTCACAGAGTACATCTACTTACCAAGTTTCAACAGTATAGTTCTTATAGTTTCGGAGAAAAGTGGCTGTGACATACGGACGGACAGACAGACGGACAGACAGACGGACAGACAGACGGACAGACAGACGGACAGACAGACATGACGAATCTATAAGGGTTCCGTTTTTTGCCATTTGGCTACGGAACCCTAAAAATGATTTACGTTTATATGTGTGCGCGGCACGTCTGTACACGCGTAATAGTGTATGTGTGCGTAAGTCGCTCTACTGAGACTACTGAGAGCATGCCAGAAGTCCGTCAGATTCATGTCGCGGCCAGTCACGGGGCGAGGTAATCCGAGTCGGGAGGGCGGTGCGTGTCCGTTCTGTATGATAATCTATTACTTATTCTGTGGCTTCGTAGCGATCGAAATGCAACTGTCACTGTCGCACTAATATGGAAGAGTGATAGAGAGACACAAAGCGTTTCGTTGTCGTAGCGATAGCGAATATCACCTTGGCTAGGCCGGCTGTCCCTCGTTCACGTAAAGTTATTAGTGTTTTAAGACGAAAGTGGAGGACCCGATATCGCCTTTTCATACAAACTTAGTCCTCATTTTCCTTTGGATATTAACATTATTGAAAAGATTTTGACACAAATTGTTGTATATCAACCACCGCTATGCCTCTACGTTTGATGTTTTTTAAATATTAAGTAATAAGAGTTAGGACCATTAATTTTTTTTATGAAATCTCCCAATTTTTACAATAATAAATAAATTATAAAAAGTCAATGTAGGGGTATAACTATGGTTGATAATATACATCAAATTATGTAAAAATAATTTCCATAGTGTCAATATCCAGAGAGGAAAATGGGGACTACGTTTGTATGGAGAAACGGCCGTCCCCTTTCCTCTTTAAACTAATTTCAATGTGGGTAATTCCTTCATAGAGGCTATTCCGTCCATATACGAGCGTATATTTCTTTGATTTTCAATCGTAGGAAAAAAACCTATTTGCTTTTGATTGCTGAAACTAAAAGCAATCGCTGTTTTGTGATTTTAATTTAATTTAATTTGTCGATGAATTTATCAATTTTGTTCGTTGTTAGAGAAAAACGCTAATCGGACGGAATAGTCCCTATGACGGAAATAGCCACATTGACGTAAGTTCCAAAACTTTGTTCTGCCGATTCAATACTCGTATTTCCGTGTTGATAAACTGGCCACAAAATCCCTGGTCCTAATCACTAATGAATTTATTGGTGAACCCACCGGGCACGGGCAGTGAGTTATAGCCAGGCCTCGGAGTATTTTTAGCACGGTAAGACTAAGGAGAGCTATGGAGTCTTTGTTAACATTAAAATTAAATTCATACTCATACTCATCCTCATTAATTAAGTTCGTCCGAATCGTTTTATAAATACTTAGACTACTTATATGTAATTAATTCTGTTTACATATATTTAATTAAATGTTATATTATAAAAAAGTAATAATATGTATATGTGTATGTTAATATTATTATATTACCCATATTGCAGTGTCATCGCTCCAATATTTTATTTAAGTACTTAACGTACCTACATACTATAATTACTGTTAAGATAAGGAACTATACGTTGTCACTGGCCGCTTTAGATAATGCACTTAATGACATCATATGTCATGTATCAACATATTAAGACGTATGATTTGTTACTTCAATATATTCATTTAAGGCAAATTTCGGAATAAATTGCTGATTTCATTATGACGGATCCACAAATATCTGAAATTTTGCACTGGATTGAACCGTACAAAGATCTTATATACGATCACGAAAAATGTGTAGTAATTTGTGTGTCTTGTGACGTACATCTCACGCAATTAAGACACACTTTTATATTAAAGCATGTCAACAGCATTCTACACAATACAAAATCTCGCCAACGTTCTTCGTTTATACAGCGCTGGATAGAACCCTATGAAGAGTTAGAGTATAATACCGATCAAGCAGTTATATACTGCACTGTGTGTGAAAGTTCTAAATATGTGTATGAGTAAATCAGATGTCACATTATGTCATGAATATATAGTTACGTATTTCGTTATTGTGATGATCGCTGATATTTATTAGGTCTAGAGCTGTACATAATTTACTTGTACTTAATTAATGAGGATGAGTATGAGTATGAACTTAATTTTAATGTTAACAAAGACTCCATAGCTCTCCTTAGTCTTACCGTGCTAAAAAAACTCCGAGGCCTGGTTATAGCATATTCCGGGGCAGGTGCCTGACGGCGTAATCTGTCATTATACCACTTAGCAGATTGGACCCGGACATGAATAAATAATAACTGGATAAGAGGTACGTACAGTGATAAATATCGTGGGGTAGTCATTATGGGCGCGCGAATTTTTAAATGGTGTTAATTTTTTCCGGTTTTTCCACACTTTTCTACGGTTTCGCTTCCTAATATTTATGCATATATAATGTGTAGTCACCTGCAATAATATGTTACACAACGAAGGCCGCAAAAATATCTAACACGAGCTTATTTGAGCCATAAGAGCGTGTCGCAATGTTTTTGCGGCGTTCGTCGTACTGTTGTACTTACTTAAAATCTTGGTAAGGGGGTCATCGATTAATTACATCACACGTTTAGGGGGAGGGAGGGGGTCAAGAAAATGTGACATATTGTGACATGGGGGAGGGGGGAGACACAAACTTTGTGACGTCACTTTAACTTCATCAGTAACCGAAAATTTATTTAAATTATTTTATTCGCTGTACATTTAAATAACAAGTTTTTAAAACGATAATCGTTTTTATTCGTTTAATTTTCTTTCCCAGGCAGTTTTGGGTTATAAAATTACTAATATTTATATCGTCAAAAATATTTTGATAAAATATAAATAATACTTAGGTACTTACTTAATTCGATTTGGCGATTTCGTAGAAAAAATGTGACGTCACACTAGGGGGGAGGGGTTTGCCAAATGTGACCAAGTGTGACAGGTACTCCTCTACTGTACTCCTCAAACTGACAAACATTTGTTCAGCAACTATTAAAAATTATGAATCCTAGACTTCCTCTTTTTCATACAAAATAAATATGACGCTGACATCAGTGTGTTTGACGTTGCTTGTCACGCTTTAAACTTTAAACATAACAAAATATGCAATACATTGCGTCTTAGAATAAACTTTAAAGTGTAATAAAAATCAAAACATGAGTTATTTTCAAAAGTTGCTGAGCAAATGTTGGTCAGTTTGAGGAGTCTGTACTCCTACAGTTTAATTTATTGCTCCTGTTACAGGAAGCACCCTGTATACTTACTGTAGTATGTAAAAATGGAGCTGATTTGCTAATGATGCAGTTGGAAGCTTATCGGGTTAAAGATTTTTTATTATTCTCGTAAGAAATTTTACATTTCACTTAACGAGAATTATCTTATCTGAATCTCCGTAAAATCTGAAATAGCTACACAAGTAGGTATAATATCGAATTCACTTTATTCAATGCAATGGGTACTTAACAATTAATCTGCACCCAATTCGGCCAGACGCGAACAATTACGAGTAGGGTGTCCATGGCGTCCGTAAATTAAGGACCGTCCCGATTTGTCCGATAATCCCGTGTCGATCGGGCATTAGCGCCACAATCGCGCGTAATCCCACAACATTGGCCCATTCTAACCCACCATTACAACGTTTGCAAAGCATTTGGTTGGAGTTTGCCAGTTTAAGTTTAACTCTCAGAGATCTCTAATTTAGGGATGTAACGATACATGATTTTGCCGATACGATACCGTTACCGATATTTAAAGTAAATAATCGGCGATACCGATACCGATACCGATATCGATAGCCCGGTAGTTAGTTAATAAATCAAATAAATAAATAATTATATCCTTTTTATGCTTGAAACATACTTATGGTTAATAGACACTCGATTTTAAGAAGTGTGTAAAACTGAAAAATAAAAATAAGGATAAATATACAATTCTAATTAGCAAAATAGCACGATTATAGTAGCTTCACTGTCACGTTGAGTAAGTAATATATCGTAGTAAACCTTACGTAAGTTTGACACATCAAGTTAAAATGGAGGTAAAAAATTTCTTGCCCAATAATATATCTTACTGGGGGTTGTTTACATTTTGTTATGATATCGGGTGTATTTAAATCGGCGATGCCGATATATCGGCCTGCCGATTATATCGGCCGATATATCGTATCGGTATCGGTATCGTTACATCCCTAACAAAAACTCAGTTCTCACTTCCTCAGTTCAGTTCGTGTTTTCCTTTTGATATCTGCCTGTATCTCTACAGGCAGATATCAAAAGGAAAACACGGAACCCTTATAGGATCACTCGTGAGTCTGTCTGTCTGTCTGTCCGACCATTCCCTAATCTCCGAAACGAAACTGGAAACTGGGTCTAAAATTTTGAAAAACAAATCACAAAATAGTTTTTTACCAATAGATGACAGGAAAACCTATTAGAAATGTGCAGTCAAGCGTGAGTCGGGCTTAATGAATGCAACCCTTGGAACGCAACTCCGACTCGCACTTGGACGGTTTTTATTTAATAGGTACATCTATGACACAAGTAAGAAAATTATAATTTCGATAATGAACCAATATCAAATAATATAAAAATCAGCTCACTAAATGAAAACGTTAAATTTCTATTAAAATATGACGTTTATAATGATACATCCTCACTTTGTTTTGTTCAAGTCGGTGCAAAGACTGCAAGGTTAGCTTAGCGCCACTGCACCATCCGATCCCACTTATCTGGGGTTAACATGTTAAACCGTTAACCCAGTGTCAAATTGTACTGTAACCATGGTACCAAACTCCAGGTTTAACCGGTCAGTGAGTGTTGCAAGTGGCCCTTAGACGGACTATAGCTCGCGTTGCAATGGGAACGATATTCCTGGACAGTATTTATGGCGGCCTGCGCTATTAGTGATGCCCCATAAGTAATTGGTAGTAAGAGGCAGTGCTTAACTGTCGTGTTATATTGTCTGTGCGATTTGTGGTAAATGATCGTGATGGTGGAATGTGTTGCTCGATTCAGTTACGATAATCATATAATTCTGGGGTAGTAAGCTAACTATTTATTTTTATTGAGTGAAATAAACGCACGCCTATTATTACCTAAAAGTTAGCCCATAGGTAGTATTAGAAATTGAAGATGTTAATGGTTTCAGCAAGAAAGGTTATACCTAAGTATTTATAGTAAGTAATATCTTTAAATACCTATTCTAGTTTAACGAAATATCGAAGATGGATCCTAAAACTATCATACATTATCACAAAATCATACTTCAAGATATCTGAGATAGAGATATTAAGATCTTTATTGCCTGACAGGTATATGTTACGTACATGAACCCTGATATTATTATAATGATAGGAAAGTAGTTAACATTATAAAGTTCACACAGGTAATACTTACTGTCTGTTTTTATGGTTAATAATTTAATTAAAACACCTCGTAAAAATGCAAAAATAAATACGTGCGCTTACAGCTAGATGACCACTTCTAAATTGATACAGTTTACCAATAATCCCACAAAATTAAATAAACATAAAGCGGGCGGGTCGGAGTTCACCTCTGATTTATCGCCGGACCCGGATTACGCTGTCCGGGACAAATCCCCGTGACAAAGTGGCGTGGGGACACATTAGCATTTTTGCAAGGGACATATGGAATTGGCGGGTTAGGACTTAGGAAAAATCGGGTATTTGGTTCCAAAAAACCTACGTCGAATTTCAAACCTAAAGTAAGTAATATACTTATCAAAAACATATATTATTTAACTCCGTATAAAATGAATGAAGTCTAAGGAAGAAACGTGCCTCGGAAATCAAGAAAAAGTCATTCTCATTAATACCTTTGGCCTATGCTCGGCTAGATGCTCGGAATAATAAACCAACAGGAACCGCCATTAACAGGCGTTCCCCTCTGCCAAAAGTCGGCGGCCGCCGGTCAAGGAGGTTATATAAAACTAGTTGCCATACGTCATAAGCCATTCAGCAAACGTCAGTCTAAGCGGAATCTTAGGAGCAGAAAATGCCGAATTGTAGCGTTTTCTCCTGTAAAAACCGATCGGACACATCTAGCGTACTTAAAGAACATGTTTCTTTTCATATGTAAGTACTATTACATGTAAATATTATCAAATAGTACACTAATTTAGCAAAAAACTAAAAAACATTGTCAATCTGAAAGTGATACCACTTCATGGTACTAGATCTAATTTAGGGTAATATTTAAAGAAGACTTTCTAAATATTCATTAGGTATACCTAACTTCTAATTTGCGTTGCTTATTATTATATAATTTATATTACACATTATTTTTCTATAACACCTTATTTTTATATCAACATAATCCATTCAATGAAATAAATAGTATAAATCATAAATATCGTGATATTATTACCGATATAGGGTCATTGTGCTAGTTTCCGTCCATGCTCTAGTCTCTAGTTTTCGTCAACATGACAGATTAGCAAATAACTTATTTGATATTTAATTTGCTACCGTAAAACGGGGTAAATAGGTCCAATATTCACATTCAACTGGAATTTTAACCATCTTCCGTAAGTCATAGAGTATTTTATAGTACTACATAAACATGTATGGTAAGCTCTTTTAGATGCTGAGTAGCCTTAAATTCCCGACTTATTGCCATATTTTGATATATTTTACAAAAACCCTATCGGATTCCAATTTACCCCTGACGGGGTAAATAGGTTCGAAAGTGAGGTTAATTGGAATTTTCACTAGGGTTGTCACTCAATCTATTCAAAGCTAGATAGGTACCTACCATCATCATCATCATCATCAGATACCTTCAAAACTAGTCTCGGAAAATCTTTACAATAGGCACTAAATTAACATTGCATTAGACATATAATACCTAGGTCTCTAGGTAGGGGCACAGTAGTAGGTAGGTACCTACCTAGTAGGTACCTAAATAAAATTTCCTTAAATTTACTAAGATTTTAATTTTTGACAACCCTATTAGGCAATGCCAATTTTCCCCATTAACAAACCAAATAACCCCCACGTTGTTCCAATTAGACCTGTTGACGTGCCAATTTCCCCCTTCACCGTTCCTATTATCTCAAAAATAACCTAAAAACGAGTGGTTATCGAAAAACTAAGATTTATAATGAAATATTACAATTATTTACTTACTTTTTGATTTATATAAACCACAATACACTATTATGATCGATATTACACAAATTTCAACACTTTTCACAATATTACTTACCTAAAACTTGAAGTTAAAACGCACCATGCACACGTGTTGACGACTACCGTAAAACGGGGTAAATAGGTCCAATATTCACATTCAACTGGAATTTTAACCATCTTCCGTAAGTCATAGAGTATTTTATAGTACTACATAAACATGTATGGTAAGCTCTTTTAGATGCTGAGTAGCCTTAAATTCCCGACTTATTGCCATATTTTGATATATTTTACAAAAACCCTATCGGATTCCAATTTACCCCTGACGGGGTAAATAGGTTCGAAAGTGAGGTTAATTGGAATTTTCACTAGGGTTGTCACTCAATCTATTCAAAGCTAGATAGGTACCTACCATCATCATCATCATCATCAGATACCTTCAAAACTAGTCTCGGAAAATCTTTACAATAGGCACTAAATTAACATTGCATTAGACATATAATACCTAGGTCTCTAGGTAGGGGCACAGTAGTAGGTAGGTACCTACCTAGTAGGTACCTAAATAAAATTTCCTTAAATTTACTAAGATTTTAATTTTTGACAACCCTATTAGGCAATGCCAATTTTCCCCATTAACAAACCAAATAACCCCCACGTTGTTCCAATTAGACCTGTTGACGTGCCAATTTCCCCCTTCACCGTTCCTATTATCTCAAAAATAACCTAAAAACGAGTGGTTATCGAAAAACTAAGATTTATAATGAAATATTACAATTATTTACTTACTTTTTGATTTATATAAACCACAATACACTATTATGATCGATATTACACAAATTTCAACACTTTTCACAATATTACTTACCTAAAACTTGAAGTTAAAACGCACCATGCACACGTGTTGACGACTACCCTGACTTTAAATGTGTTTTTCTTACTGAAACGCCATTGGCTGATTTAAATGCTCAGTGTAGCCAGTAGCAAAAAATACCATGTTCGTTCAGAAATTAATAAGTTGACCTCCTGTCTGGTTGTAATGGAACTAACAGACCAGTTTAGAAAAGCAGACTTTTATTCCAATTTACCCCGCGATTCCTATTTTCCCCGTTTTACGGTACCCTGACTTTAAATGTGTTTTTCTTACTGAAACGCCATTGGCTGATTTAAATGCTCAGTGTAGCCAGTAGCAAAAAATACCATGTTCGTTCAGAAATTAATAAGTTGACCTCCTGTCTGGTTGTAATGGAACTAACAGACCAGTTTAGAAAAGCAGACTTTTATTCCAATTTACCCCGCGATTCCTATTTTCCCCGTTTTACGGTACTTGCCAAATACATTTTTTATGTAGATAGATACTCGTATATTGTCTCGACATTAAGGATTGCATTAAGTCCAAATTTGTGCAGCAATTCAGTTATATTCAATTTCGTCAAGTGGACGAAAACTAACGCACCTACCCTACTACTGTTTGAAAATTCATTTTTCTCTTAGTTTCTATCGTATATTTTTTATTTGACATGTCCAATATTTGTATTGTATTTTATTTATTTTAAGGTATTTACTGCCGTCATTTTCCATAAATAGGCACTTTTAATTTATTACTCTGGTATCACTCTACCATAGTTAGCGATGGGACACCATAAAAACCAATATCGATAAAATCTATATGAACATTATAAATATATTGTTATTTTGATTTATTTTTTTAGATTTCTAAAAGATGCAATAAATTTTAAACATAAGTAGTTTTCAGCTTATCAAGCCATCGAAAACCTAAAAATATTGCAATATCAGTCACGTTTTAAAGATCTAAGAACTGCATAAGTAAGTTTGGTTTGTAATTCCATATAAATATATGCTATTACAAAGTTACTGTTGCAGTTCCTACAAATAGTAGGTAAAGTAAAGGTACACTATGATGTATGTACGATGTGAGTATGTCATTATTAAGTTATTATACGTATTACGTATTACATATTTAAGTCATTATACGTATTACAAATTAAAGATATCTTATTGATACGGTTTTAACACCCCCTGGCACTGATTAAAATAACCGACTTGGTTTCACATTAGCGTTACATCTCAAAACTTTTTTGTAGTAGAAGCGTTGCGAGACTTGCACCTTTTTACATGTAATGTTTTTGATGGTTATAATTGACTAAAGCAGACAGTTAAAATTCAGTCAATAAAATATCGACAATATTATCGACAAGTCCCTCGCACTTCTACGTTTACTTAGAACTGACATCATCTCGTTCATGGACAGGGTTGTCTGTGTTTGTTCTTGTATTTGTGTGAATATAGTTTATGCTAGTGTTTGATAATTTTGTCGTGTGCGTGTGTAGCGACGCATGCAAAAAATGCATTAGTGTTTACATTATTTGTGTGCGTTCCTCGCCCCCCGCGCCGAAAACGGCAGAATTTTTCACATAGAAATTAGTGCGTGTCACCACTCCATATTGGATTATTCCTCCGAGGCTAGATGGTGTTGACGACACCGTTTGATATTCAACAATTTTAACACATATCAGTGAAAGAAAATCATATAAAAATAATAAATAAATAAATACAAATTTTCCATATAGGTATATTATATAAGTAGATACATTTTTTTATATTTTTATACATTTTCATTTTTAGTTTTAATCCTGTGTCGATAGATGGCAGTAAATTTACTGTGAGTACAACATTTATACTATGACAGTGACCCTCTATACTATCTATTCTCTTTGCTGCTATTATATTGCACACTAGGTACTTACTTTACAACCAGCACATTATGAGTTTGTATGACTCAACTAGACTTGAGTGTAAAATGTAGCATCTTGCCGGATGTCAGTTGTTATCCAATAACACTCATAATGTCTCGTTTCACTTGTTTTGTACACTTCTTATTAAGGGCTCTTAAGTACCAATACATTCAATTGTTTGTAACATAACAACACGAAAACGTTGCGTTAAAGAAAGAAGAAATAAATCGATATGTAGATACGAAAATGTTACAAATTTTAACGACTATATAGTGTCATCCCGCTACTGTTGATGCTGACTGTCTTAGGCTGCGTTTCCACCAGAGATGTGCGAGGATGCGCAGCGAGGGATGTGTCTGTCACTTCATTTGTTTTACTCGCTAAACGTGCATACCGTGTAGTGAAGCTGATAGTTCTTAACAAACACATTGCTCGCACATCTCTGGTGGGAACGCAGCCTAACAGCCCTAAAATGTACTATTCAAACAGTAATATTACGTATTGTCAATTAATAAATGTTCAAATTTACCCTTCCGCTCCTCCAGCAGTAATTCGTGACACATGGGATTGTTAACAATAAGCGAGCGTATACAAACAGCATTAATTTAGCAAACATCTCGTGCTCAAGATTCACTATTTATTGACGACGCAAACCAAATAAAAGCCAAGGAATTTGGGAAGCGCCGAAGTCAACCAAAATTGCTAGAGCTCTGGTAAGCGTAAATACCAAGAGAGCATACTGTGTGGCTACCACCAGTTTGGCACTAACATAAACGCTATCGAGAACGCATCTCGTATCGTACTCGCGTATTAGTGCGAGCATATATAGAAAGTAAATTACGTAGACGTTAGCGTATATGTCAGTTTTGACACTGTCAGTGACTCATGGTGCGGGCTTAGGGTGTTAGCACGGTGTTAGCCACGTAAGCTGAAGACCCCCCGGTACCCGGTACCCGGTTCTAGTCCGGCCTTCGCCACTGGAGGCCTAGTCACTTTTTCTTTAATAAATGACAAAAACAGCTGTATTTATTTCACACAACTTAATTGGTATGGTGACTTATTTTTCTCTGTCTTATGGTCTTCAGTTTTTATAAAATCGAGACTATTCTAGGGAAGACAAAATGTTGATCCAATCATTATTTTTAAATAAACTGTGGGTTTCAAAACCAAACCAACTAACCAAACTATTTCAAACCCAAAAATAATAATCTATCCTCGTTAGACCCACCATACAACATTTTCATATTTTTAATTTGAACCTTGTTTTGTCAGGTATAATAAGGATGAAATCCGTTTGTTTGGGAAAGCAAAAAATCATAAGAAATGCTACTTTATTTGGTTGATGAAAAGTGCTAATTAGATTGAAACTGAGTGTACATCGTAATGCACATTGGGCCTTAGGAGAAAGATACCAGACATACCAGCAGTGCCTTCATCTGCAGTACATGATTCCTAAGGGGCTACCGCGAAAACCGAAATTCGCAAATTGCGGGGATCTTTCTCTTTTACTCCAATGAAGGCGTAATTAGAGTGACAGAGAAAAATGCCCGCAATTTGCCAAGTTCGATTTTTGCGGTTATAGCCGTGTTATTTTGAGTCACGCTCGATAGACTCAAAAAACCGGCCAAGTGCGAGTTGGGCTCACGCACGGAGGGTTCCGCACCATCAACAAAAAATAGAGCAAAACAAGCAAAAAAACGCTCACCCATCCAAGTACTGACCCCGCCCGACGTTGCTTAACTTCGGTCAAAAATCACGTTTGTTGTATGGGAGCCCCACTTAAATCTTTATTTCATTCTGTTTTTTTTTTGTTTTTTATTTGTTGTTATAGCGGCAACAGAAATACATCATCTGTGAAAATTTCAACTGTCTAGGTGTCTATCACGGTTCGTGAGATAAGTACAGCCTGGTGACAGACGGACGGACGGACGGACAGCGGAGTCTTAGTAATAGGGTCCAGTTTTTGCCCTTTGGGTACGGAACCCTAAAAATTGACTGGACTCCAAAACGAACTGTTTAGTAAATAGCAACGCCTGTAGTCCAAGTTACACTGGTGGACAAATTGCACGAAAGGGGAGTCGAACAAATTAATCACAGGGTCCAATTTCTCGGAAACAATGCGGGGTTGCCAGGAATCCGCGGGGGGGTTAGTAAATAAATTACTGAGGATAGTGTCATGAAGATGTTTGCGGTGGAATTACAAAAGGTTTTAGTCAAAACTTACATTTCTAATACAAGTTAGTAAGCTTGTATTAGAAACTAACTTCTGTCCGCGACTTCGTCTGCAAGGAATGATGATTATGATTGATAAAAACTACCCTATCTCCTTTCTCAGGCCACAAACTCTCTACATAAGTCATCTTAGTCATTTCAACGGTTTTAAAGTATCAAGAGGCAACGACAGATAGAGTTACATTGATGTCATGTATTGTCATGGGCGTCATGGCTGCGAAAATCCACAATGCCATTACGTTGTTTCTTCTTCTTGACGTTGCAAAAGTTTAATTATGACGAGCAACGAATTATACCATAATTATACCTTCGGTGCTCATAATTAACGATTCCATGAATCCTTTAGAAAAGGTGCTTCAATAATATTCATATGAAAGCCGGAGTTAAGGGGCCCACTGATTACCAGTCCGCCGGACGATATCGGCCTGTCAGTTAGAACAAAAAGTTGACGGCTCCGAACAACTGACAGGCCGATATCGTCCGGCGGACTGGTAATCAGTGGGCCCTTCACACTGGCTGAAAGGCCATTATGGGCCTTAGGAGGCAAAGGAGCCTCCTAAGGTCCATAGCCATACAAACATTACAAACGTTACACCCAAAATTTGCCACTGACATTTGAACCTAAATTGTAGGAAATAGAGTTGATTTTGCGTTGTTTGAAAATTGAACGAAACAAAACAAAAGCGACTCTATTCCAATGGAACATGGGTTAAATTACATAGAACTGAATAGGTACTATAGCTAGGACCTTGGGCCTTAGGAGGTTAGACAAGCCGGTTGCCATCGAGTTCTACCGCCGCTCCGCCAAACACTGTCTACAGCAGCCGAGCATACAAAACCCATAAATAAAGAGTCTTCCAGTCCGTTATCAGACCCGTTTTTCACCACCAGGGGGACTATCTCGATATCTGTCCCCTGGGAGCTCGTTACTTTAATTACTGCACACCTATCTGCCTCAATTAAGTGTTTGGCGACACTTGAAACCTTGTCGCGTTGAACTGAGTAATCTTGAACCTTAATGTGACGTGATAAGGTATTTTTATGGACACTTTATTCTTATGTTACTATTGGTTGCGCGAGTACGCGGGGTTCAGAGGCACCAACGGTTTGTGATCCCTACATCCGTACATACCTGAGAGCGAATTAAGGGGAGAATTGGGAGAATTATCAAAAATTAAGCACCGTAATCTCTATGGCCAAGGAATATTATCTAGCCTCGCTAATCCGGACCCTCGCTAGACCGGACGGTCTCAGAAGAAAAGAACTTTGATAGTCACGAAATTTTGTAATTTCTTCCCCGTTTTAAGAGTTCATTTCCTAGATTAGTGAGGTCCTACTGTATACCGTCACAATACAGAATCCGGTGCTTAATTTCAGCTAATTTAAGCCCTTGTTACGGGCCCTTGGGCCGCTTTAGGCTTAAAACGCACTGCGATTAATTTCTTACGATTTCAGTTTAATTTCTTACGGTTTCAGTCTAATTTCTTGCGGTTTCAGTCTTGCAAGTGCGTGCGCTTATGAAGCATGCCGTACGGTTACACTTTTTGCGGTTCTGAAACCGCAAGAAAGTAATCGCAATGCGTTCTAAGCTTACATTGGTTCGCTTGAACCTCATCCTCACCCTTTCTTTGTAAGCGATAGTAGTGACACAATTTCAAGAAGCTTTGCGAATTACTTTTCACAAGGGTAGCAGGGAAATCCTGGAAAAGCAAACAAGGGTTTAAATTATGGGGTTGAGTTGTCAACGGGTTGCGATAATGTTTAAGAATAAGTAAAAAGTGTGGAGAAACAAAGATATGGTTCAAGCGATGTTGAACTTTCTGTTGATGTAAAAGGAACTAGGGATCGTATTTATAAAAACTTGTTTTCGGTTCATTAACCTATCTTTGACCAGAGTTAAGTGAATTTAAAGCGCTTATTTATCATTTAAAATATTATAAATTATGTCATAAAGCCTGTGTTCTAATCCAGGTGGTAATATTGCCTTTTAAATTCTGTTATTATGTACCAAATACTAAAATTACATTTAGGAGTAGAGGAGCCTAATCTTGCCCAACATTGAAAATAGAGTTTCAAATGAATCATGACAGTAAGATCAATATGGGTAAGTGTGGCTAGCCTTTCACATTGGGGCCTGTTTACAGATTGTTTATTAGTTAAGTATTTATTTCGAGTACATACATACATTTACTACTTGCAACTTGCGTGTAGTGTCAAATGTATGAACTTGAACCGGCCCCAATATGGAGGCCGACCACGGCGTTTACCCGCCTGCAGCCACATTTATCCGTATCGACCTTACCACTAATTTCAAGATTTTTACGTTTAATTTTGGCTAGCAAAGTAGCAATTATTCTTTATCCTCTTCAATTTACGACTCTAGGTACTTATCTAAAACATTTTTTTCACAATTCTTATCTTCAAGTTAAAAACAAGAGTTCAATTGTAAACCGCGATATCTACATGAATTATGGGCTTGTACTATCAGTACTAATTTGTTTATCAGTCTGAGTAATATTTATTACCACTTACTGTACAGTCTTATTCACTTTCTTTGATGTTTCAGGATGTAAGTGGTTGGGGTGAGTCCGGCACGCGGGGGTGTCTTTTAACCTCTTGTCTGTGATATTTACTTAATTTTAGTCATCTTGTTGCATTTTCTTCGAGAACGATGTTTTCTGCTGATTCCAGATTTTGAACCCACGATTTTTGACCACTACAAAGTACCTACACAGTTACACCCATTAAAGCTAGGTTAACCAACTTCAAAATTTGAAGGAATAAGAGAGTCTCAATTCGTCGGAATCTTTGTTTTTACCCGGATTTTTCGAATCTGCATGGGGCCATTTTTTTTTCTTTTTGTATATAAGGGATTTTACTTCCGCACATCTTTGTGCAATTCATTAAAAAAAATAAGGGGCTGGCAAAAAATCGGTAAAAGTCCGAAATGCACAATGATTTCTCAACTTTTCGGACTTTTACAGTAACATAGTACAGTATTAGTAGGCGAAGTTCGCCTTTGTACTTCCTATCCTGTGCCATTTTGTATTTTGTACAATACAGAGTTTATACATACATATAAGTATACATACAATCACTACATAGTATACTTAAATAAAACAAAGTCGCTTCCCGGTGTCTGTCTGTCCCTATGTATGCTTAGATCTTTTAAACTACGCAACGGATTTTGATGCGGTTTTTTTAATAGATATATAGAGTGATTAAAGAGGAAGGTTTATGTATAATTTGTTAACCCGTGCAAAGCCGGGGTGGGTCGCTAGTAATTATAATATTCTGACTCTGGGAAAAGTAACATGTGCACTTAAAAACTCCCATAAAAAGGGTGAAAAAGAACCACCCACGCAAAGGGCGCCCTATATACATTATACACATTATATACACAGGTGGGAGGGGTCAAAGGACCAATCGACAGGAAGCGGGGAACCAGTGCGGAACTACATCCGGTTTAATAGCTTTTTTTTTTAATTGCGTGAACAATTGGCGATCGGCCAGGTGTGCGAGGGTGTGTAAACCGCCTAGATTTGATGATGTGATATTTAATTTGATGTGTTTTGGTTTGACTTGACAACCGTTTGATTGTGTAGATCTGTAGATTGCCCTTAACACATTTACTGTCGGCAACGCATATGGATATGCGTTTTCAGTACTTACAATACATGAACGCGTCTGTGAAATCATATAAGTATATTTAGCATCTTTCACCCAGTGTCTTCAACGCATATGTGAGTCCTAAATTTTTAAATGTTCTTTAACCTTTCGTACAGTCAGGAGCAGAAGTTGCTAAGCGGGCCAGGTGTTCAAAATGATCTTGATTCTTGACGCGACTTTATTGTTAAGGGAATTAGAGCGTGTGAAAGTAATTTTGAACACCTCGCCCGCTTACCTATGTATTATATTGCTCAAACCTCGTAGGTTCAAATTCAAACCTCGGTCGTATCGTATTGAAAAGAAAAAATCGTTGTCGAGAAAAACGCAAATAGGTGATTAAAAAATCGGTCAGTATTGAGGATACTTAAGTATTACTTATCAATCTTTTGTAAATCTTACCATACACAGGCGAGAGGTTAACGAAACCCATGAATTGTCAATACCTCCAGAACCGGGGCTGGAAAGGATATATCCCCATAATTTCAATTTTATGACCCCATTATCGGGCTAGAACTATTCCGTGCATATTCCAGACAATTAGACAGGCAATCGTGGGCAATTCGCACCGCGGTCAGTGGCGTGGTAACGTGGGTTATAGGGCAATATTAAAAACGTCTACAATTTTTTTTAAAGAAAAGCTAGCTGCAGTAAAAAATAAAAATCATTAATATAATTTCAAGGAAAATATTTTTTTCTTAATGTGGCTCGAAATAGCAGGGCTACAGTGAGCGTAGCCGTTTAGCTCAAGAATTAACTTTTTTGACGTTTTTTTTTATTTAATTTACCTTCTGGATCGGGTTTTAAAATAGGTAACGTCGTTTGGAAAAGATTTCTTCTCAGCAGTAAGACCAATTTGTTCTTCTTTTGTGTCAAGGTTCTATTTTTTTTCTGTTTCTAGATGGGCACGTTTTTTCTACGTTCCTAATATTTCTTTTACGAGGTAGGTATTATAAATCACAAGAATATAACGCTTTTCACAAAAACCCAATTATCTAAGTGAAGGAATTGTAAATTTACTATATCATTATATCTTATTTATTTTGAAAATTAACACAGCACCGTTTCATACGTACCTTTTCTAGCCACTTCACAAAACGGCCAACAACCTATGTTTCCACTGCCCGCCATAATTCAATGGACAAAGGGTATTCTGTCCGCGTAATGAAATTCCCCCCCCCCCCCCTCACCGCGGGGCACGCCACAACTATTTGGACACTGCCAGATTAGTCTGATGTTAGTTATTGCGGCGACGGGGTTAGATTGGGTGTGATTGGTCTTTAGGCAAATAATTCCGGTTTTTATAGCCGAATTGAAAATTTGAGGTTTATATTTAAACTTTATTCCACAAAATATATACGACTATGTAGAAATGACGGACTTAATGCCAAATGGCATTCCCTACCAGTATGTACATACAGTACATACTTAAATCAAACAATAGCACATTATAATATTAAAACAGAAAATAATTGAAGTGCCTAGAGAACATAAATAGCAACGAGATTTTAATGTGTTTACTACTAAATAAAGCTAGGATTTCAAACACTTACAATCAAAGAGTAAAGTAAGTAATAGGCAAATAGGTACTAACAATCATTAAAAGTACAATTAAGCCCCATTTAGACGGTTCAAGAATTTACATTTACATACATTTACAAGAATTTACATACATTTAAGAGGTTTACCTAACTCACATCGATTTATATTACCACCAACAAAAAATGTCTACGGTATGAGAACCAACTATTATTTGTTTCCAAAAATATTAAACACCCTTCCGAAACATTTACAAGATTTATACCTAACCAATCCTGAATCAAATAAAGATGTAAAAAAATACCGGTTATCATCTAGTAATTATGATTATATTTTATAAAACGTAACTTTGATGTAACATATGTACAACTTTATAACATAAGGACCTATGTAGTGCATTTAGTCCGAACTCTAGCTGTAAACAAGCCATTTTTGGCTTAGCAGTTAAGATACATGGAACTCTGCGATCCATTTAATTGTTTAGAACTTTAATAAATGAAAAAAAAAAAAAAAAAAATAAACATGCGATTTAGGACCTAAACTGAATCGCTAAAGGACGGAGCTACATAAGTCGCATAGCTCCGTCCCTTAGCAATTCAGTTTAGGTTCTAAACAGCATCGCAATAAGGACATCATGGTAAGGCCCCTGTTGTAGTTTACAATACATCGAACATTGCATTTTAATGTCTTGAATTGAACTTGTATAATAATCCAATATTATTATGGAATAATAACATCAATAAATTGCTCTGATAATTAGCTTAAGATAATATTTATGTTAACGATTCATAAGTGCTTGTTGCTAGGCCTACATGAATAAAGTATATTTTGAGTTTGAGTTTGAGTTTGAACCATCTAAATTGAGCTAGCAAGTCCAAGTCCAAGTTAACTTGGGTACTATTAATTGTACAAGTTACAGTTACCTACACATATTTACGTCTTAATACACCTATATACACAGTTATTAAAACCATTAAAATTAAACGCTTAATTTAAGTAGCCATTATACCCCTAATAGACGCTTCCCTAATAACAGATCGTCGACAATTAGAACTTACCATACAAAGCCTAGGCGCCTCGCATACAAATCCCATACAACTGTAATCAGCAAAGAAGTATTAATGGTAGAGGTGTAAATTTATAATTGGGCCATTTTATTTAAAGTTGTCCCCTAAACTTTTTTTTAATTTGGGTTTTTAGGGTTCCGTAGCCAAATGGCAAAAAACGGAACCCTTATAGATTCGTCATGTCTGTCTGTCTGTCCGTCTGTCTGTCCGTCCGTATGTCACAGCCACTTTTCTCCGAAACTATAAGAACTATACTGTTGAAACTTGGTAAGTAGATGTATTCTGTGAACCGCATTAAGATTTTCACACAAAAATAGAAAAAAAAACAATAAATTTTTGGGGTTCCCCATACTTCGAACTGGAACTCAAAAAATTTTTTTTCATCAAACCCATACGTGTGGGGTATCTATGGATAGGTCTTTAAAAATGATATTGAGGTTTCTAATATAATTTTTTTCTAAACTGAATAGTTTGCGCGAGAGACACTTCCAAAATGGTAAAATGTGTGTCCCCCCCCCCCCCTGTAACTTCTAAAATAAGAGAATGATAAAACTAAAAAAAATATATGATGTACATTACCATGTAAACTTCCACCGAAAATTGGTTTGAACGAGATCTAGTAAGTAGTTTTTTTTTATACGTCTTAAATCGCCTAAATACGGAACCCTTCATGTGCGAGTCCGACTCGCACTTGGCCGCTTTTTTATGTTATTTCTACTCAGAATCACGAGCTCTTTTGATCCTAATAGGAGAAAAAAAACCGGCCAAGTGCGAGTCGGACTCGCGCACGGAGGGTTCCGCACCATCAACAAAAAATAGAGCAAAACAAGCAAAAAAAACAAGCAAAAAACGGTCACCCATCCAAGTACTGACCCCGCCCGACGTTGCTTAACTTCGGTCAAAAATCACGTTTGTTGTATGGGAGTCCCACTCCCACTTAAATCTTTATTTTATTCTGTTTTTAGTATTTGTTGTTATAGCGGCAACAGAAATACATTATCTGTGAAAATTTCAACTGTCTAGCTATCACGGTTCGTGAGATACAGCCTGGTGACAGACGGACGGACGGACGGACGGACGGACAGCGGAGTCTTAGTAATAGGGTCCCGTTTTTACCCTTTGGGTACGGAACCCTAAAAAGTGTCCCAATATTTCCATACATTTTTCGATCTTTCCATTCCGTGACCGCTATACAAAGTATAGCGTATGAAAAATGGTAACGAAATGGAAATAAAAACCATGGGACACTTTTTTTCTCCTATTAGGAAAGAAAGAGCTCGTGATTCTGAGTAGAAATAACATTAAAAAATAAAAACTGTAGAAGACAACTTTAAATAAAATGGCAAATTTTGTAGTCTCAAATTGTAATAATCGCATACGATTTGGGACATTGCGCCATTTGACCGACCGATTGAATAGAGAATATTACGCGAAACTCTGCGTAGGGGGCGCCACTTCCACAATCCGTCATAATCTAAGGGTCTACTGCAAACGAGAGAGTCGAAATGTTGTTATCTAACCTCTCTATCACTCTTGCGTATTCGAGCGATAAAGAGGCAGATGGTTCGATTTTCGCGTTTTCCGGTAGGCCCTTTGTAAACATACCGCCTTGATGTATGAATGTCATATTTTTATTGTCTGTGAAAACTTCTTATACTTTGCACATCTACAATCAAAATCTTTGCCCATACAAACACAGTAATCAGTCAACTCATAAATTTTGAAGACGACTAACTACAGGTTACATCATAATTACCGCGCTCTCTGTCCCGCGGGGCGGGTTGTGCGTGTGTGCGAGAGGGACGGCGGTGATTGTTTGAGGATGAGGAAGATTTATGCTCTCATTTGTAAATAATGAAGGCGCCACTCATTGTAATGGGAGGGCATTGAGTACGACCTAGCCGCGCCCTGCCAGTAGGGCTGCCACTCTGTTCAAGATTCTTAGCGCCACTTGCACATTAACCCGGGGTTAACCGCTTAAACCGTTACCAGTGTCAAATTGTACGGTTAATGGTAATTGGTATGGTAACTCCAGGTTTATTAGATTAACCCCGGGTGCAGGTGCAAGTGTGCAAGTGGTTTTGGGTCGGCTTGCTTGTAGTTGCAGGCGTGCATAGGCTACGGTAACTGCATACTATATAAAAAAAAATTAATTTTTAGTAGTTAGTTTATAATTTCTCAAAATAAGCTGAAGACTGTTGACAACCAGGGATCGGATTCCGGTATCTTTTGTATGGGAACGAAAACGGTATTTTTTCGTTATTTGCCAATTATTTCATTTCTAATTGGGCCATCTAACAATACGAAGTCGTTACCTACGACACACACACAACACACAACTAAAAATATGGTTCTTTCAAAGTTTATGCAAAAAACTGGGGCCTTATTCGACAAGCGACGTTTGACGTATCGTGTTGAACTTTTGAATCTGAACAATCCTGTGTCAAAATTTGACATTAGCAATTCACAGTTAGGTGACCACCAAACAGAACCATTATAAACCTTAAAGTAGTAAGAAAACAAAGTTGATAATTGTTGAATTATTGGTTGTACCTACCAAATGATATTATCCACACTTGATGAACATGCGATTCATTCAACTGTTAAATTGAAGTGGACGCGAAATCTGACAGTTGTAGGTACATGTCGAATAGGGGCCCTGGTTCCGATCCCTGTTGACAACCCTGGAGCTAGGCCAATTACTTAAGTGCGCGGATCCAGCGTACACCTGCCATTGTATCACTTAATTCTGGCGCGAGTGTGCAGCCAGCCTTATTCTAGCTATTTAGATTTCACACGCTTAATTACTGTTTGCGTTAGGGCAATTATAAGTATAACACACAACTAACTAATGTGCCAACGAAATATTTCCAAAATTGAGAAGTTTTCAACTTGAGAATCATTCTGAAACTTCTCACATTTCCGCATGGTGGCGAAAAACTCTTTTACCTTTTAACATTGAATCATAACCATTTGGTCGAAAGTAGCCGTACCACGAGTTGACACTTGACGCTTACGTTAGCGGCTGCGTAAACTCAAATACACGTGGTAGCCGTGCAGATGCAGGTTTCCGTAGAAATTGAATACTTTTTTAAGATTTTTCCTCAATCTTGCTCATCATTCATCATCATCACACTTCGTGAACACTGTAAATATATAACTAATTTAAAGAAACAAAATGTAAATATTTGTCTTCTTTAGATTCTTTATAAGACACAAATTTAGTAATTTAGTCACTTATTCAATATTGCATTGTCATGTACATAATAAGGTGTTACAATTTAAGAGGCCAGCTCATGACACCCTGTAAGGGCACACAATAGTAGGTACTTATATTTACAGTTATATAGGACTTTATACGATTCTATCAGGTTATATAATATAATCATTTAAAGTTACCAATTATAAAAGTTACTAAAATAGCATCTACATAGTCACATAAATTAATTCAGGATTATAATGTCAATAAATAAATTGGAATATTAAATAGTTAATGGAATTATTTTGTCAAAATATAGTATAGTTTATTTTCCGGACGTCTTTTCTAATCGTATAGGTAGTAGTAGATTTATTGTTGGTACTAGTAGGTCAAGCTATAATTGAAAAAAATAAAATCTTAAATTAATTCAATGTCATACTTATTATGTAGCGTATTATCTTCGAGAAACGATTTGACTGTGTAATAACAATTTTCTATTAACAGGGTTTTTAGTCTAGTGTTAAACATTTTGTCATCTGGTTCGGCTTTGATAGCATTAGGGATATTATTAAAAATTTGTATACATTTGTACTGCGGCCCTTTTTTATACATAGCTAAGGTAGATCTTGGCACTAACAGCTTATTTCTATATTGACTTCTAGTTTTATACGTATCGATTTTCGGTGGGAATAGTTCTGTATGTTGTCTGACAAAAAGTGCTTTACTCGAAATACATTTCGTATGTAAGAGCGGTATTAATATTAACCAGGAAGAGACTAATAGAATTTTTCCAGCGACTGATTTACTCGTAGGTACATATACCTATCTACATACACTACACACGTTTAAATCTTATTGTCACGTCACTCAAACCCGACCAAAATCCAAACACCCACTCCGCCCACAAAATAAACGCAAATCCAAAATACACTTCCTTCAAAAATCGCTTAAAAACCAAATAAAGAAAGCAGTGACAAGTCTTAAAACGATTACTGGGGAGAACGACACGTAAACCGCATTAAGTATGTTAAATCCGAGCCCTGCTGTTGCAACCACTTGCGGGAGGCAACGAGTCGAACTTGCAGTCAAACCACTTAAAATTTAGCGGGAAACACTCACTCCGTTGGCTCAGCGACCCTAAATGAGACTTGGCCTGTGCGACCTCTCGCCAATTATTGACTCAAAGTTCGCTTTTTACCGCACTTTGGACGTCACCTGGCGCTACTTTCCCCCCAAATAAAACGCCTGGCAATATTATATTTGAATTAAATACATATGTAGCTATAATATCACACCAAACTCAGAGCTCTATAAATTGCACATCTTCAATTGATTTTACAACCCCTTTGTTGCCCAACCACTGTCACACCCACCGCTGAACAGCTGCCAGGCGCCCGGATTAATTAATAATTATAGTTGATAGTATGGCACACTAACTAGAGGGATTTCGTTGGTCTATAAATTGCATACCTACCTAATATTTCCGTAGCTAGCTCTCCGGCTATGCGCTTCGCTATCGAATCGCTTCGTGTCTCTCTATCACTCTTCCATATTAGTGTGACAGTGACAGTTGCGTTGCTCCTTCGCTATACGGAGCTATATCCGCTCGATGAGGATAAACATGTGATAAGGACATTATATTAACTTTTCATATTTATGTAGTGGTCAAAAACCGTCAATTCAAACCATGGTTGTAATGTACTTATAGAGCCGAAAAATAAAAGCAAAACTGTTAGTCATAAAGTTAGTATGATCGTTCGCCTCTCCGGAAAGCGACGGGAACACGCTTGGGGGCCCGGGGGCCTCAGCGAGGGGCCCTCAGTTTTCGCGTTTTTATGCGTATCGCTTACTTGTGCGATTATTGTTGGAGCTATTTGCATTGCAAGAATGTCGCAATAGTTTTGATACTTGGTTGCAAACCTTTTACTTTGTCTACAGACTTGGTCGTTGTATTTGATAAAATATGACTGCGTCACTTGGTGGTACGAGTAGGTATTAAAGGCAGAGACAATTTCACCATTTGTCATGGTTTTTAATTGGTTTTAATACGACGACAATCGTCTTGGTGATTTTCATGAGTTATATCTTTTGCTACCATTGTATAATATATGTAACACAACTTTATTTTGAGTTAAAAAAAGTCCTGGTCACGATATTACCATACATTTTGACATTGTTCCAAACTTTAAAACTGCGATTACTCAAAATGTTACTAAAGTTACTGTTACTAGACATGTTCTTTCCGTGTACCCTTCAACTTCATATCACATGCACCAATCCGCAAACCCCAGTAATCGTTTAATATATGTTCGTATCAAAACCAGTTCAAAATCATAACAGATGTCAAATGTCAATCCAGCTCTGGAAAAGCCAAGATGTTAGTTGAAGAAACTTGTAAACAAACTGTATCATTGAAGTCCACATTTGCTTTCAGATTTCAAGCGATCAGTATTACCTATAGTCTTTCGATTTGTAGCTGGCCTCGAACGGCTAATCCTTTGTCTATTGTTAAGTAAAACTGCTCGTGCTACTACCGCGGTATGCCTCAATATTTTCGCACCAAGTACCAAGGGTTCTCGCGTTATACAGGTGACTTTTCTTTCTCGAATCTCTCGGAAAAACATCAGGAGTGCCATAACTAATGTCAGCGTCTTATCCGTTACCCCACTTCGTGTCACTCTTCATTGTCCGACATCTTTCTTTTACTTACTGTGTTAGGGTTCCGCATCCCCGCTGGGGAAAAGACTCCTTAACTTTAAAAACCTATGTCTAATAAATAATAATGGTTGTGCGATCTGAAGACGCCGCGAACCCCCAGGCTCCACCATTTTGGAGAATTTTTAAAAAGGGTTACGATAAAAAATTATACAAGTATACCTATATGTATTTTATCGTACCTCTTGTCCAATTTCACTTCACGAGAATCGGATGAGAAATGCGACTTGTATAGCAGGTGAGACAACACCGTATGGAACTTGAACCCATAAATTATTATGGAACGATAGACTTGCCTAAAAAATCTTTAATATCAAAGACACAGATTTTGATTCTTCATTCGAAAGATTAAAATCTATCATTCGGAACTCAAAGAAGTAGTAAAAGTTTAGCTTACTTAACTTTTTACAACTATATATTTCTGCGCCGGTACGGAACCCTCGGTGAGCGATTTCAACTCTCACTTAACCAAATCACTTTACTTACCGTGTTTCTACCTCGAATTCAAAATGGCGGTTCTGCGTTGCTCGGAACGATTATAGGGCGGTTTTTGTAGAATAAAAAAAATTGTCATTCTTTTTATTGTTTAAATGGGTTTTTAAAAGGTGTGAATTTTGATATTAAGGAGGTGAGTAAACTTTTGGGATTTTTTGTTAAGTATAAAAAAATATATATTTAAGTAAAGTGTCATTCTATGGAACTTGCTAACTATGTAAACAAACCGCCATATTAAAATTATCTCTGAATGTCAATTTACTAGTGACTTTTGTTTACATAGTTAGCAAGTTCCATAGAATGACACTTTAGGCAAATAAACTTTTATTTTAATTAACCGAGTGAGCTCAAAGTGCGTGTTAAACATCTACGTTTCAGTTTAGGGAATATTTTCTACAATGCAGTACCACTACCACCAGTTTGGCTCTGACATAAACGTCATCGAGAACGTAATTCACTTTCTATGCTCTCGCTCGTACTCGCATATTAATACAAGCGAGATGTATAGAAAGTAAATTACGTTCTCGAAAGCGTTTATATCAGTTTTGACACTGTCAATGACTCGTGGTACGGGCTCTGTTCTCCTCTACGATACTCGTGTATTTCACGTACTTACAGGAAACCTTTTTTTTCCAAGCGTATTTCTTTTATAATTTATATTATAACTGTGTACAACCTATCTACTTATTACTTAACTTTAACATAAGTATTTACTAATGCATTTTTACTGCCAAGTTTGTGACAAATTGGTGTGGTCAGAGTCTACATAATATTAAAAATTTTATCCCTACTTACTCATCAGCCCGACACGTGCCGAGGGCGTAGCGAAAACATTACCCTCCTTCGTTAGTCGAGTAAAAAGTTAGCGCCCTTTAATGACACACCTGCTGCCTTGGGGACAATCAGACGAGAAGTGATCTGGAGGCAAATTCGACTTGTTCAATAACTGTTTGTGATATGACAATTGTTTTGGTCACCTTTAGTGAAAAACTGACACTAACTTTTTCTTCCCTCTTTTTTACACTTAACCGTATTGACCACATTTGACAATAGAAGATTGTGTCACAAGGGAGTAAAATGACAATTTCTGTGTGAGCATACATTGAATCCCGAGCGTAGTGAGGGATTCAAGTGTTAACGCCCAACGCCCAAGCTTGAAAATAATTTTGCTACCATATCATACTGCTTTTCAAATCACGTGTGAGAAAGTTATTATGTTTCAAAATATAATTTACTTAAGTTAAAAAAACTGCATGAAAAAATTTGACCCCCCCCTGCCAGAGAAAAAGTCCTTTTCCGAGGTGATGTGAAAAATTCTTAGTTGTGAACAAGTCCCAAATGTACAAAGAAAAGGAGAAGACGAAAACCGAATTTGGGTCTGAGAAAAGTGAATAAAGTTTTCGAATCCCGGGTTTGTCTACTTGTCGCGTTTAAATGTAAACCCTTCCCCTTCCAAATTAATGAATTATGAAGTTAACGAGAAACAAGCTTTCAATTTGTTCGAGTCCCTCAATAAATATAGGGCTCGTAAGAATTTCATTTGTTTACATTCATATAATATAAAAACGTTCATTGCAAAAACCATCTATTACATACAGCAGCAGCACCACACATATAAATTTAAGAAAGAAGATCTTATAGGTACACTAAACAGTTAAAACTATTAGTAGCTTAAACTAACATACAATAATAATCGTAGTATTGATGCTGCTATAGAGGCTACAAATGGACACCACTCAGCATATGCTCTAAAGTCTAACATAATATACATATATGCTAAGGCGCTGGTCTTCCGTGGATGGATATGGATCTTTTAACCTGTCAAATCCCACGATATGACGTCACCATAAGCGTTCTGGCTCATATATGAGCCGTGGGAGCTGACAGACCTCTCTTCCTAAACCTTTATACTTTTGGCTGACTTCATTAATTTCTGTCTAGGATGCATTAGGTTACCTGCCGCTGACTACAATCAGAAAAAACCGGCCAAGTGCGAGACGGACTCGCGCACCAAGGGTTCCGTACCATTACGCAAAAAACGGCAAAAATATCTCGTTTGTTGTATGGGAGTCCCACTTAAATTCTGTTTTTAGTATTTGTTGTTACAGCGGGAAAATAAATACATCATCTGTGAAAATTTCAACTGTCTAGCTATCACGGTTCATGAGATGCAGCCTGGTGACAAACAGACGGACGGCGGAGTCTTAGTAATAGGGTCCCTTTTTTACCCTTTTTGGGTACGGAACCTTAAAACAACAAAATTTAATTTGACATCCCGCACAATCTATGAAGATAAAGATACCTACAGTCATTAAAAATGTACCATTGACAAAGCTCTTATTAAGAATCACAAGGATTATCTTCATAAATCTACCACCATTATATCGCAATAATTTCTAACCATTAACTTTAATTTGTACTAAGACATTGTAAAACCAAAAAAACTTGACCTCCCTTATCTTTGCGTTTACGAACCTAACAAAGGTCATAACATTATGGTAATGTTAATGGAAGATTTGGTTATGGGCAAGCGAAATTAAACCTTATTCGTATAGCTTTAAGGGGTGTGTTTATAGTATAACAAATTGGCGGATTCATTGACTCTTTTTGCAAGGGAGAGAACATAGATGACGGAATAAAAGAGATACCCCATCCATACCCCAGGATTACAGTTTATGGTCGACACGTTTATGAATCTATGTGTTTGAAATTGTTAAAATTAGCTTTTTCTAGCTAACTTGGCACCGAACTTGAACAGAACAAAGTGAGAGTGCCATTGTAAAGTCAGGTTTTCATAGAAATTGATGAGAGATGGAAATTTCATGCAGAGTTTGGTTGGTCCGACACTACCTGGAAAATTCAATAATATGTCGAACTTTTGTTATAATTCGAAGTTAATCGATTATTTGTAGAATCGTAGATGAAATTTTATGTAAGTACCTATGTTAAAACCAAAACCAACTCATATGAGGATGCATTTTATCTGTTATTAACTTATTACTAATAACTTACCTATTAAAACCAGAAGTAGGCACGTTTACGCTAAAAATGCTCGTAAAACATAACCAAAAACCACAACCAGCGCCAGGAAATATCTATAGGTACCTGCCTAGGTTTATTAGAGTTTTACCTTAAAATTTAAAACAAATTGACTCTATTCGCGGGTTTGAGGTGAAACCTATGCTGGCGCCATCTATATAATACTTCCACTGGTCAACCCCAACGCCGCAGTTTCTAATGTTTCTAGTAAACTGCCGTATCTATTTTATTAGTGTCATATCTGTGGCCAAATAATAACCCTTCAGCTGTGGCCTAATCATTGCCACCTGACGCCATTGAGAGCTTTTGAGGTTATTGTTGGTTTTTATGGGAATTTGACAGCATTCGGGAAGATTAACTTGTAATGGTCTTTGGTACGAACGAAGATATTAAATTTTTAGGGGGCTCTTAATCTGCAAGGATTGTTATATTTGTTAGAAGAAATAAATTAGAATTGAAAATGCAACAATCTTTGCTTCGGGGTAACTAAATTAGGTTTGGGCTAAATTTTTGACCCAATAGTTTGGTTTTCCAAAATGCCATTTTTAACCGACGTCAACAAAAGGACGAGTCTTTTTTCTGTGAAACATAATGTTCTTGAAATTTATTTGCAGGCGTGGCGTAGCACGAATATTTCTCAGTGTATTTTTATTAAAATTGGTCGTATCAAAACCAATTCAAACCCGTAGAAAGTTGTTAGGCTGTATCTGTATCTGTGTTCCGACAGATCTCCAGTCCCTTTTTGACAGCTTTTGTTAGAAAGGGACTTCCACTTGTATTACAAGTTACAAGCTTTTGATAAACAGTTACCTTCTCGTACCAAGTTACGTTTTCGACAGCGTTTATATCAGTACCAAACTGGTGGTAGCCACATAGGGCACAGGAGGTGTTTTAATCATAATACTTACTTTATTTTTTACCTCTATGTTTATTTAACATTAAGTAACATATTTCAATTTAGTCAGTTTTGAAGTTATTTCCCTAACAATCCCGAAAGTCCCTGGGGAGCTAAAGGCCGCGACATTTGCCACGGCCTTTACGAGGGACTGTGTGGTGGCGACATTTTTACATTTAATGACTCTTTTAACAGACCTTGACAAACAACTGGCACACTGAAACACAAACTAACACAAACACACACTAACACAAACTATAAGGCCAACTTTCATAGCTATATGAAAGTTATGAAAGGTTATATGAAATTTCATCCACCCATGTAGAGTTTTTAATAGTAGTTTATGCAACAGTGATATAATAAGGGTTCTTAAAATGCAAGGGTCGAAGTTACAAAACGAGACGTAGTCGAGTTTTGTAAAAAAAGACCCGAGAATTTTAAGAACCAATTATGAGCTGTTGCATACATTACTTTTTCTATGACAGCTGCAGCAAAAAAAAAAAAAAAAAAAAAAAAAAAAAAAAAAAAAAAAAAAAAAAAAGAGTTATTATTAAAAAAAAAAGAGTTATTATTTAAAAAAAAATTAGTTATTATTTAAAAAAAAAAGAGTTATTATTGTAAATGAAAACATACCTCTTTCAATCAAGATGATCGGAACTTGTATCTTTAAAAAAAATAAAGCAGTTGTATTATACTCATAAGATGACTGCTAGCAGTCATCTTATGAGCCTATAGACAAATCATTCAAATGACATTGCTTTAGATATCACTGTCAGTCATTTAATTGACACATTTAAGTGCTGGAGTAGAAAAACTAACTTAACACATTCTATTAAAACTAAAGGTAAGTAAAATGAAAACACATTGAAACATAGTTATCTACTATAAATATGTATGTAGTTTCTCATACAAACAAACGGGCCCTACATTCCAAGTTCAAATGTAATGAACAAGCGAATTTTGAAAATGGATTCCAAATTTAAACTGTCCAACCGTCCCCCGAGCTCCGATGACGTATGGCACCCATGAGGGTGATCTACTCCCAACTTGCTACCAACATCATTTTGTAGCTCACCTATGCAAAAATTGCACTTATTTAGCAAACCTTAAGAGTGTTGTGAACGTTCTAAATAAAATTGTTTCTATGTACTCACGACAAGTTTATTTTTTCGCGCAGTTCAAAGGAATTTAAAGTTTATTTATATGCGGGTAAGGTCATTTGAGCGGTTTTAAAGTAAACTTTAAAGTTGTTTCATAGAAAATATGACGAATTTGTTCTGTTATAGGTTTTGTTGAGTGAGATATGGGGTATTAAGGTGTATGAATGTTACTAATGTCATAACATATGAAGTCGGAAGGCCATGCGTCTAGTGCAATTTATTGCTAAAGTGTCATTTTATGGAACTTGCTAACTATGTAAACAAAAGCCACTAAAGTCTATTTTTTTATTCGGTAGACTGAAATGACAGTTAATAGTATGGAATGACATTTCATGTTCATACTATTAACTGTCATTTCAGTCTACCGAATAAAAAAATAGACTTTAGTAAATTGACATTCAGAGACAATTTTAATATGGCGGTTTGTTTACATAGTTAGCAAGTTCCATAGAATGACACTTTACATCAAACAATTGGTACTTACCTAACAATGACAAAATCATATTACGATGTTATTTTTACATGCCTTAAAATCAATGAGTCATTATTAGTAGAAGATCGATTGCAATTTTTTATTTACTTCAAAAGGATACAAAATAAAACCGCCAGGAAGAAAAGTCGCAGGGGCCGCACAATAATTTATAATTAGCAAGGTTATAATTGGAGGGGATCTAATGCAATATAGTCGTGATGGATCGCGGACCGCTGTGCACCAGTGCTGCCATGTTGTTTAATAAGTTATTACTAGGTACTAATAATTGATTCTCTTGAAAAAAAGCAAAAGATTTGACCGGAAACTTTGACTTTGCAAATCCTTCTCGTAAGACTCACCATCACTAACTTACAGATTTGCATTTCGAATAGTAAGTGTCATTGTGTCATTACAACAATCCGTTGACCCAGTTTCAAATTGTACTGGTTACTGATAACCATGGTGATTGCTGCAAGTGGCCCTGGGTTAAAGGTGAATATGTAGGTACCTACCAACACAGAAAAAGATTAAATAGATTAAACGAAACAGACTATACTTAGTAGGTACACTATACATATTTATTTCTAAACTTCACATTCAATTTGTGAATTTCACCGAACACAGGTGTCCATTCTCCCTCTTTGATTCGATGATTATTTTTTCTAAATTCGCCGCCAACGTTGACAGTTGCGTTTCGTTACACGTAGTTTCTGGCCACAATAGTTCGGACGATTCCATCGGCGCGTTCCGTTTCATTTCCGCTGCACCCCATACGTTTTAACAGACCATTGAAAAAAAAGTGTTTCACTATTACACGAACTTGATTTGACCAAGAACTGAAAACTGGGAGAAGCAAACGCAATATTTGTTAAGGTTTGAAAATAATAACAAGTCTATTGTAAACGCCCTACACGAACGTGAAAGTGCAATATAACATTATTAATCTAGAGTTGGACCAAGATAAGTGTGCAACGATTTTGACAGCACACACAGTTCAAGTGTTAGGTATTTTTAACGTCAAACTTCTATGAAACTATGACGTATAAAAAATACTTGCACTGCGTGTGCTATCAAAATCGTAGCAGAATTATCTTGCTCTAACTCTAATCGAATTCCTTCTGATCAACTATATTGCTCGACTTGGCGGGGGCACTGCCGTGCCCCCAGATTTTGAGATACAGAATGTTACGTAAAACTAAACGGAGAAGTTTCTAAGGCTTATAGCTGAACCAGGCACAGAAACTTACGAAGTATTTAGGCATGTTAAAATTCATACATATACTTTGGCAAGTCAACATAGTCAACTTTGACAGTAGAAAAAGGCACAAGATTCAAAATTTGCATGGGAAATCGATCTTTTGCGCCTACACTTTTCAAATTTAGTGTAAACCTCTAAAAGTTATAAATGCGCGCAACTCCACATAGCCCCTGTTCGGCGGGGGGTGGTGGCAAATTGAAAAGTACACTCGAAAAAACCCTTTAGTGCAACAATGGCGCCCCACGCGTGAATCCAACTTTATCGTTTTAAAATTTGACACTCGCGGAAACAACGCTGTCGCGATAAAAAAAAAACTAAAAAAATGTGTTTTCGTTTATGACAGAACTAGTGATGCACCATGTAGCATACAGGATACATACAGGAATTGTTCTTTTTTCTCAAACATGCAATGAAATGTCGTCGCTCCGGGCGTTATATCAGGCTTCGAAGTATCACGTTTAGGGCGGAGCAACTCCAGAGAACTGTAAAGGAATTTCATACGAAATTGAAGGCCTAGGCCGGGAAGTATTTTTTTTTTAATTCTAATGTAAACATGGGGTCTGTGTCCATGAACAGGCTAAACAGCCGAATTATATATTTTTTTAAATATTTTTAGTGAATGAATGGTTATCGGACCAAAATATCCGTGTTAACGCCTGTTATACACGAACGTACTGATATTAAGAATACGAATCTGTATTATTCAATGTGTTGATGAATAAATTTAAAATCTTGTCTATACGTAAGTCACCAGAGACCATAGACAATATTTAAAATCCTCTGCATTTATTTTATTTATTGAAATTGAAATTCTTATTATCAGGTTGTGTATAATGGCCCTAATAGGGTCTATTCAAACACTACACACGCGAAATACGGACGACTTCCGTAAAAAAAAGTATTTATGGCAGGATTGGAAGAAAAATTAAAAAACTTTAGTCGTGTAGCTATTTGTGGTTGATATTTATAATTTGTTTTTTTGAGTGGTGATTTTTTTTATTTCATTGCATATGTTTGAGAAAAGCACTATACATGCCTAGCCGTGAAAAGGTCTTGCCGACTTCGTATCACTATCCGGCCTCCCTACGGTCGGCCGGCTATACCCACTCACCCGGCAAGCCCTTCTTTCCCGGCGTCTGCAGTAATGTACTATTCTTTTAAAAATGGCGGCTATCTATGATGTTTTCCCCAATGTAAAAAGTGAAGAGTATGACGTTATTCGGTTGTTGATTTTAGTAAAGTGATAGATGGACTTTACATTTAGCAAGCGTTCGAGCACAAAACTACCTCGGCAGAATGAGTGCCTTTCATCCCTTGGTTAACAATCTACTATTTCCTTTCCTTTTTCACCCTTTAGGGCAAAATTTTATTATAAACTAAAAAACCAGCGTTACAATATTCTTTGCCCAATGTTACTTCATCCACAATCCACATGTGCTCTTTATGCTCCCCCCAAACTGCGAAATCCTTTTACCAATTTAGTTTAGCGAACGTGTCGCATTTATGGCGCGTGTCCCTGGCTGAAAGTTCCGGGGCCTGTCGCAAATATGTGTACTTGATATTATGAATATGTTATTTGTGGTGTTTCGCTAGGTGCACGACTGGTGCTGCCCTCATTTTGTCGCACTTTCTACGTTAAATCTTATGGAGTAAAATTAGTTCAAGCGGCTGCAGCTAGTACACTAATATCGGACATTCCATAAGATTACCTGTGTTTGTGACGATCAGCGCCACTTCCCTCTCCAGCGACTTCGCACCTTGCCAATAGTCGCCTATTCGTATAGGTAGATGCTACCCAGCAAATTGTAAAATGTTGGCTCTTCATGCAATATTTATATTGAATACACATTATTAACAAACACAAATTTAAAGGAAAAGTGTGATAAGGGAAAAGTGTGGACTGAACGAAGATGTAGTGACAAAAATTGAGAAAGGTATGTTCAGATGGTTTGGACACGTGAAAAGAATGAGTGAAAGAAGGTTGATAAAGAGAGTGTATAAGGGAGAAGTAGAAGAGGGAGTTGGAAGGGGCAGACCTCGGCGGACTTTCTCTGATCAGATCGGGGAAATCCTGAAGAAAGGCCAGGTCAAGAGCACCCTAAACCATACTATTACTTATTCTGTGCTAAACCGGCGAGCGTGTATGAGGAATGTTATGAAAGTCACGGAAGCGAAAGAAGTATGTCAGGATCGTAGCAAATGGAAATCCGTGGCCTCTGCCTACCCCTCCGGGAAATAGGCGTGATTATAAGTATGTAATGTATAGCTGGTCAACCAAATCTTGTCAGTAAAAAAAGGCGCGAAATTTAAATTTTCTATGGGACGATATCCTTTCGCGCCTACATTTTTCAAATTTGCCGCCTTTTTCTACTGTCAAGATCTGGTTGACCAAGTATATGTATGTACAAATTTAAAATAAACGATTAAATATATGTAGATACTTTGACGATTCTAATATGCGTAATTACTCCTTACAATAGCTCATGAACTTCCAAAAGTGAAGTCACAAACAACTCCGTGTTGTTTTTTCAGACCATAACTCGATTAAAACCATAAAGTAGGGGAAACTGGGGAGGGTTGATCACCCCTTTTATTTTTAGCAAAAATTTTCTTAACTATTGGCTGTTTTGAAAAACTTTATAGACCATACGATTCAGAATTTATCTGTTCATCAATAGTTTGAATTAGAACAGATTTGTGCAATAAATTAGACCATTATTTAATGAAAACCCATACTGTAGACTTTTACCATGTGTCCCCTATATTAGGGAGACTTGTTTACCCCTAATTGGGAGCCTTGATCCTAGGGGGATCAAGTGTCCCTGGTTCTTGGGACACATGGTAAACAGATTTTTACCATGTCTCCCCATACCAGATTCTCATTTACTATATAACTCGGATCGCTATTAGTAATGCATCTAGAATTTGGAAAACACACAGCAAACATATATATATTGTATCTTCCATACTTTGAGGTTGTATTTCCGGTTATCAGATGTGTTAGTCCGATGGGATCAAGTCTTCCATATTTGGGGACACTTGGTAAAAAGATTTTAAGCGGAAATGCCATACTTCGAGGGTTGTATCTACATTAATTTATTAACTTTACCTACAGGAAATTAATATTTTAAGGTATGAAACACATAATAATCCATAATCTTATGATTTTAAAATACAATGTAATTGTATTTTCCATACAACAACATAAAATTTGGAATCAATTTTTGTACCAACAAAAGTAAAAAAAAAGTCAGAAATTAAAGTTATAAACAAAAAAATTCTTGTAACAAGCAAGCTAAAGCTTTTAAAGTTCTTTTTAATGTATTTTTAGCTTCAGATACAGCATATTTTTATTTTCTACTGGTTTTTTACCCTTCTCTGGTCGTTATTATTTACTAAAAGTTTATAAATTTACCACGCACGTTTTGAGGACGGTGCTTGAGCTGCATAATCCTAAAATCCTTTCTACGGACCGTCGTCGGTTCTATAGTATAAAAGTTCGGAGGGCCATTGAAATTGCATCTCATCCGTTAAAACAAATATCGTTCGGTTGAAAAACCAAATATAGTTATGAGTGTTGTTTGTCGACCCCGGAACATCCCTAGTGTGTAAAACGTTTAAGTTGATAAACAAGACCAAGTGCGGGTAGTTCGTAAAATGTCGATGTCAACTTTTCTGAGACCACGGGGACAATTCCGTTTTCGAAACGTCGGAGGTATAATTGAAAACTAAATTATACAATTAATAAACAATAATGAGTCAACCTTGAAAATTTTAATCAGTGTTTCTCTGGTCGTACTTTCGCGGCATGATTTCCAAAAGAAAAGAAAATATTTATGATAGCTCTATGAATCATTTTGTAAGTAGATTGATTACAAGGTGTACTTGATCCATGTGGGGGTGACATGATCCCGGAATCATATCTCCCCTGGAGAAAAAGACTAAGTCTCCCCAAACATAGCAAGATTATAAAACGTGCCGTACTCGAAACTTGTGTTCGCGTATTTCAATGTAATCCAAGTTAATCATCACTTCAATAAACAACAAATAAAATAAGCACACTCACTAACATCATTTCCATCCCATGCTATAAAATAAATCCACGTAAAGCTTACCGAAAATGTAATATAATACGCAGAAAATCTTTTACCGTCCGCCATTTTTAAACCACTGACTTCTTCGATACAGCGCCATGACAGAACGTGAAGTTAGGAACGAATGAATGAGTGTTACTAGCGTAAAAAAATGTATTTCGTTTGGTTTAATAAAAAATGAAGTTTACCAAGTGTCCCCTAGGGATCGACCCTCCCCACCCTCACCTATTCTTTCACGCTGTAATTAAGGCCATTAGGTGCCGTGAAACATGGCCGCCTTCCGTTTCCGTCCACTTTTTAATTTTTCATTTACGCCCGGTGATTTCAATTTTTCCTTTTAATTTCTCATTAAAGTTGGTCACGTTTTGCCCCGGGCTTTGCACGGGAAATAGGAAAAATGTTGATAATTATCATGGTGATAGATGATAATTTTTGGGATGAGAAATATTGTTTTTTGTATAAGGTAAGTAATTATTTTGTACACAGAATACGTTTGGATAGGGGAGTGGCTTTTGTGGGTGTGGAATTGTTTCGCGGCATAAAAAATATTGTTTTTATCTTTATGTCCCGATAAAAAATTATAATTTACAAAAGTAGGTAATTATTATCACTATTATCAGAATAGTTGACCGAGCGGAGCGGAGTCTTCACAGTTTTTAGGATCGAGAAAATGTAGGGTTATTTCCGACTTTTGCTACCAGTCACCACGCTTGTGGATAAGAAAAAAGCCCAGCTACAGCTATAGCGTCAGATTGACGCTTATTTGCCACCATCGCGTATCATATGACAAAAGTATAAAAATCGCAAAAAGTCGCAAGTACGGTGAGTACATTTGGCGTCTCTAAATGCTTTCGCACTGTCCTCAGCTTTACGCGACTGACACTAAACGAGACCCAGTTCCACAGGGCTGTCTCTAATCTAAAGGTGCAGGTGCATACACACCGCAGTTAACATTTGTGTCGCTTAACTTCAAACTCGGGTAAATCCATTCGACCCTCTCAGCAAATATCTACCGTATTACCTTTTCTTAATACCATGATCGCATAATCTGACAGATGCATTTACCCTTTGAAGAGTTTGAAGTTAAGCGACTCGTATGTGGATTAGAAAAAAATTGTAATGCTGTAAGTAATTTGAATAATCAAATAAATAGAATCAAATTATCTTTTTGCCTAGCTTGCCATGCTGGCCCTGTAGGTACGTAGTTGAATAGTCGCCACGTAGACACCTACATGAGTTTGTCCAGTAGGTCTCCGTAGGTCTCTTCATTTCTAAATTTTAATTTTGAATTGATAATTTTGCACGGCCCTAAAGCAAAGACATCATTATTGTAATGGATGTCACAGGCTGCAACTCAAGTGCTCTCCAAAGTAGTAGGCCTACTAGCGAACCACACAACAAAACATTCCAAAACCGACTCTAAGACATCGCCATAGAGTCCTTTACACATGTCTAAATAACTTTGCAAAGTAACATGCTTACAAACTTATGACGCCACAGAATTTTGAAAAATTAATCTTATTACCCTACAATAGAGTCCACAAGAGGTGTACAGATAAGTTAGCGTTGATGAAGACTAGATGGCGCTGCGCACACATTAGCGACATCTCTTAGCGAGTGGTGGAATTGCGGTGAAATTGCGTCGAGAAGTGTCGCACGCTTTTAAAGCACTCGTGTTTAGCTATTCGGTGGCGAATGCCCTAGTCCCAAAACGCACTATTAGTCAATACACTCTAATTTCGAAAGCCCCTCTTCTCATAAGAAACTATGCCCAAAATACCATATTTCCAAAAAGGCTCATTTTCGATTTACACGAGAACCATTGAGAACTAGTCCCAAAATACACCTTTCCCAAAATACCCCAAATTGTGTTCACCTGTGCGTGGCGTAATACTTTATTCCCATAATGCATAGGTCTCAAAACACTCTAGTTCCAAAATACCCTATTTTTTGGAATGTCTCCTTGTGATTGCTTTCAGCCGTAACCATTACCCGTTTGATGCCAAAAATATTTTTTGCAAAAATAGGATTTATTTAATTATTATTTTGAGCTATACAGGGTGTAATCGTTAAGTGTTGCTCGGCGATAGTTCCGTAAACATAGCAGATATCAGAAAATTTCAAATTGATATCGAAAGTGCATAAAGTGAAAGTGAAGGGCAATATACACACGAGTGTTGTAATGCCTAATTATGATAGTTCCATACACTGCTTTATCCACACAGGCATTAAAACACTCGTGTGATGTTATTATAAAACTCGGCTGACGCCTCGTTTCATAAACCCACGCTCGACTTTTAATGCCTTTCATCATATACAGATACATAATAGAAGTTTATGCAACAGTGATATAATAGCAAAAAGGAGTATCTTCGCAGCAATTACGACTCATATATGCCCTTTTTCTAAGAGAATATGACTTTTTGCAAAAAACACGAAAATGGCTTCCGAATCGATAATTTCCGAAAATATCCACTTTTGTATGGCAGGAAGAGATTTTTTTTTTTCACTTTTTATTTTACTAAGTTACAGCTTTATAGTATTAAATTAACGATCGGACGGACGAACTGACGGACAGACAGACACGGCGAAACTATAAGGGTGCCTAGTTGACAACGGAACCCTAAAAACGTCCTTTGTCATTGCCATTGGTGAACTTAAAAAACACTAATAGGTATTGACGGCACTGACGTCCTTTTACGGAAATAATAGGGTATCTTTACTATCTATTTTGGTAAATACGCATCCTCAAAAGCATCAAAATAATGCATATTTTGAAAGCAATCACAAAGAGACATTCCAAAAAAATAGGGTATTTTGGAACTAGAGTGTTTTGAGACCTATGCATTATGGGAATAAAGTATTACGCCACGCACAGGTGAACACAATTTGGGGTATTTTGGGAAAGGTGTATTTTGGGACTAGTTCTCAATGGTTCTCGTGTAAATCGAAAATGAGCCTTTTTGGAAATATGGTATTTTGGGCATAGTTTCTTATGAGAAGAGGGGCTTTCGAAATTAGAGTGTATTGACTAATAGTGCGTTTTGGGACTAGGGCATTCGCCACCGAATAGGTGTTTAGATGTCATGAATTATCTGCGCCCTCAGTGTCGTATTACAGGGAACCCTTTTTATTTTTAACCGACTTCAAAAAGGAATAGATTCTCAATTCGGCGGGATACCTTTTTGTTGTGATCAAATAATTGTGTACTTTTAAACCATGGGTCCAAGAAAATATGAAAATAATCGTGAAATCTTAGTAAAGACTTTCAAAGAAAACTTTAGCGAACCTAATCAGTTCAGCAGTTTTGAGTTTTTGCAAAAAGTCTATATTGACGGAAGGGTATTAAGTTATTAACTACGGAAACCTACACTGAGCATGGCTCATGCTCTTGGCCGGTTTTTTAATAAAGTAATCGAATCTAATCGACTGAACAACAGTTATCTAAATTCATTAATTATTATGTTTATGTCTCAAGTCTTGTTTGTGGTCGCCTGGTCGATATCAAATAATGTTGAAAGCGGAGTTCAAAAGACCGTTATCAAAATTTTATAAATAAATGTTTTTGTTCAGATAACTAATGAAAATAATTAACAAAAGTTATCGTCTGTTTACTAAGTTGTGGTTGACTTAACCATTTCACAAGACAAGTTTTATTAGGGTGAAGATCATTGTTAGGGTAGTCTCATCCGATATGGAAAGGTACAGTCATCTTTACAGGTATTTACATGTATTTAATTGAGTATGGTTACACATGTAGGTACATAATTATTATATCCAATGAAGTGTTATCTCTATATTAATGGCACTTAATTATGCATTATTAACTCAATTAATATACACAATTGATGTAATTTAACACTAAAGTCAAAACAAAACAGTTAAATAAGTACCTATATACCTATCTAATGATTATCTCCCATTTATCTCCATATTCATTAGAAGCATAATTATATACACGCTTCGTGTGTGGCATATTTAGGTACCTATCAATTATTACAAACAAATATCACAATTCCTAATTATACGACAACAGACTATTCAGAGCAAATCATCTCACAAAAGTAAAATTAACGTATTTTTAACCGAATTAACACGGAAATTTAAAAAATAAAATAAATACCTATTGGACACTCGTACATAGCCATATATGTACATGGGTAGGTAAGTTAATTGTTATAAGTATGTTATCTAAATTGCTCTGGTAAAAATTAATTTAGAACATTTTTAATTTTAAAATAATCCCATTTTCAGTATATGTATTCAACATTTGAAGATTAGGTACTAGAAAAATTCTAAGGCAACTAGGTATGTAGTAGCTGTGTATATATTTAGAATAAGTATATTAAATTATTCAAAAATTGGCAAGAGATGGTGCTTAAATCTTTAAAAATAATAATTAAGTAGGAAAGTATGTATAGTATGTATAATTATTATGCGTAGGTACATCGCGTACCTACTCATACTGATACCAGTGATATCAAACATATCGAGCCAAATAAGGAAAAGGGTGCAAGTAAAAGTCAAGACGTGGTAATATATATATAAAGAATTTATTAAACGTTATTACCTTATAACTAAACAAGAACCATGATCAATCACTTCTCGGAATCATGCTCGTGTACGACTTGCGGCTTATAGTCCAGGTCCAGAACCTTGCTGAGGCTGTTCACGTACATGTCCAGCCGCTGCGTCATGTAGTAGCAGCGCCTGTCCTTGATCTGCCGGTTCTGGTTCAAGTCCAGCACTCCAATCAGCAGACCGTCCCTCGTGCGCGACAGGCCCGGGCACCTCACGCCGTCAGGACCCGTGAAGTAGCTCGAACCGTAGAACAACCCCAAGTCTTTGTGAGCAGGCTTGCCGTCAGCTGACGTGAACTCATTAGGGAACTCCTCGTACCCAACACGGTTAATCGCAGCGGTGAAGTAGCAGTTAGTTATAGCCGCATTCCTCGCTTCAATATTCCACATGTACTCGCTACCGGCCTCAGCGGCAACCGTGGCCGACGGGTTAAACACGATATCGGCTCCGTTCTGTCCGAACATCATCCAGTTCAGGACGTGGTGGCGGTCGAAGCAGATGTTAATAGCGATTTTACCGTAGCGAGTCGCGAACACGGGGTGCCCGGAGTTACCCTCCATGTAGTAGTTTGATTCGTTGAAATCGCCGACCCTCGGGATGTGGTTCTTGCGCTGCTTGCCGATCACGTTGCCGGAATCGCTGATGACGACGGCCGTGTTCCACAGGATGTCTGCGTGATTCTCATCCCTCTCGAGGATAGAGGAGACGATCACCATCGAGTACTTGACGGCCAGCTCGCGAAGGAACCTCGTGGTTTCACCATGCTCGGCTGATTCGGCGAACTCGCACCACGGCTGCTTCTCGCGAGTGCAGAAAGCGAACGGCATGTTCCAAAGCTCTTGAAAGCAGATGATATTCACGCCCTCCTGGCCGGCGACGTCAATAATCTTCTTAACTTTGTCGAAGATAGCCTTTTTCTGTTCGAGGATAGGACGGTCGGTGGGAATAGCGATGGAGTGCTGGATGATACCGACTTTGACGATCCTGGGGGCGCGGGTTTGTTCCTGCTTGGCCGGGAAGGCGTAGGCGGCGACTTCGAAGTTGGCATCCTTGGCGGCGGCGATGGAGGTCTCCTTCAGCTTGATTTCATGATGGTCCTTTCTGCCGTAGTAGATTCTGTTAAACTCGTCAAGGTCTCGGCCGCTGAGGTTGTTGTTGACGATGGCTTCCAAGCTGAGAGTTTCGCCGTCCATGGTGCCGGAGTGAGTGATCAGTGGTCTGTGGCGGGCGCGGCTTGCGCTTAGCCTTATATAGGTGTGGTAGTTGCGCGTGCACCGGGTCTGTGTGGTCCGACTGTTTTCTAGACGACCTTCGACCTAATGTGATAAAACGGGGAGATATTGGAGAGAAAAATATTTGGTTTTGGTATATCAATACACTGGGATACGTGACTTAAACAACCTGTCGTCTGTTTGCCTTTTGTCTCGAATACTTAAGTACCTACATAAGCTGGTCTACCTACGAATACGACCATGTATATCACAGATATTGAAAGAAGGGTAGTTACGTATGTAAATTGATAGAAGGTTGACACATGGAATGCGTTCAAGATTAGTGATTAATCGTAGATAATAACTATGTAGGTACGCCTCGTTAAATATGTTCGTGTTAAACAATAATAAGGAAAATGTGGACGTACCTTAGGCTATCTAGTCAACTAAAGTAAATTGATTCAAATTATTTCCTACAAAATAGCAATGGTGTCCCATTCCTTCGTCCACGAGAGAAAATAGATAGGGTGGCATTTTTGGACTACCAACTTGCCTATAAGGTGAAAAATCGTTCAACAGTTTGGTTTATTATTTTTTAAATAGGTACCTACTAGATTTGAATGAGGGAAGCATTAATTATTTATGCAAGTATTTTGTCTGGATCAAAGAATATAATACTGCAGGTCTGGATGGTCTCGGAAACTTTTTTTTTGTCAGTTTAAAAGTTCCCCAGTTGCATACTGTAAATGCAGAGATACGTCTTGCACTCTTCATCTTTATGCTGTAACACTCTGCAGTAAGAATATCAACCAGTATTAATCTAAACATAGTACCTATTTAATCACTCGACCAGTAAATATGGATAAAGTGTCGCTAGCCACTATGCTAAATGCAAACCTACGACTGCATAATTTTTTGGCTTACCAAGCCATTTCCAACCCTATCCCGTACCACGAAAGTCTTAAAAATACGCCTTAATAAACTTTGCAGCGGTCCATTAATACATTAAACATTCAATCAGTTATTTACTACGCAAAGACTTACGTAACCTGTGCTACAAAATTATTAACGGCGGTGGTCAAAACACGAACTAACTTATAAACCTTCTAAATCCACAAGTAGCGTACCACTGTAGCGACAACGCAACCGTAGTATGTTATTTTGTGATAAGATATTGACTTGTTAAAGATTTATTTCTCATATTGTATCCAAAACATGGAACCAAATCGGACTATTGACAGTTTAATGAAGCAATATTTACCTAAAGAGCAATTGAAGGAATTCAACAGAATATACTACGGCAGGGAAGATCATTGCGAATTAAATTTTAAGAAATCGACAACGCAAGCTGGTGAAGAAAATAATGTCGAGATTACGGCGTATTCTTTCGATGCTGAAAAAGAAGAATCCAGAAAACCGAGGTTAGTGAAACTGGGCTTAATCCAACATTCAATCGTTTTGCCAACCAACACCTCGGTTAAAGAACAAAGACAAGCAATTTTCGCTAAAATTGAAAAGATTATTCAAATAGCGGCTGGAGAAGGAGTGCAAACTCTTTGCTTGCAAGAAACATGGTCAATGCCGTTCTTTCTATGTACGAGAGAGAAGGATAGATGGTCAGAATTTGCGGAATCAGTAGAAGAAGGGCCATCTATCATGTTTATTTCTGAACTAGCAAGGAAACATGGAATGGTAATAATATCACCTATTCTAGAAAAGGATAGTATCGGAGTGTGGTGGAATACAGCCGTTGTTATTGATGAAAATGGCTCAGTGATGGGCAAACATCGTAAGAACCATTTACCAAGCATAGGCAGCTTCAGTGAAACGTCATATTATTCGCCAGGAGACACCGGCCATCCAGTTTTCGATACCAGATTTGGAAAAATTGCCGTTAACATTTGCTACGGACGCCATCAAGCGTTAAACTGGCTCATGTTTGCTTTGAATGGCGCTGAAATTGTCTTCAATCCAAGTGCAACTATATCAGCATTTGGTGAGTCTTTTTGGGGAATTGAGGCTCGAAATGCTGCTATAGCAAATAGTTACTTCACATGCAGCATTAACAGAGTTGGAACAGAAGAATTTACTCTCCAAGATGGAACTACTAAAGTGTTTAGAAGTTACTATGGATCCAGTTACATAACTGCACCTAATGGATGTAGAACTCCGAGCCTATCAAGAGAGAAAGACGGTCTTTTGATAGCAGAAATAGATTTAAACCTATGCAGACAGATAAAAGACCACTGGAGTTTTAACATGACTGCAAGGTTGGACATGTATGCTGATGAATTGCGTAAAATAAACTCTTAACATAACTAATTTAATTGTAATTATTTGACCCTCCCAAAATTAGGTTACTTATAAAGTACTTCCTTTTTATAATTTGATTATAATAAAATATTATTACAACACATAGACAGAGAGAATCATACTATTTTTGTCTTACACGAGTACTAGCGCCCAAACGAAAAGGATGAGTATAATTTTTTTGCTCTTACTAGTGACCCGCCCCGGCTTCGCACGGGTTAACAAATTATACATAAACCTTCCTCTTGAATCACTCTATCTATTAAAAAAAACCGCATCAAAATCCGTTGCGTAGTTTTAAAGATCTTAGCATACATACAGATAGACAGACAGGGAAGCGACTTTGTTTTATACTATGTAGTGATGATTTACTGACAAATTTGTTTGACCAACTATAACATTAAAACGTGAAACATGGTGAAACGAAACGCAAGAAACAGACAGTTTATGATTATCTGTGGTCGTTTTCGTCGCCAGATGATATGTCATTTTCGACTCCCTCAAATCGCATTTAAGTAAAATAATTCATTTTAAAAATAAATCGTAGTGTAAAACAATAAAAAATGGTAAGAATATCTATATTGAAGCTGCAAAGTGTATATAAATATCAGTAATTCGAAAGAATCTTTCAATTTTCTAATTTACCGGTTGTGGTTATGTTAGCGTCATTACAATGCAATATTTTAAACATTTCTATAATTCAACAAAATCAAGTCCTTGCCTTGATTTCCAGTGTTCTTCAATTACTTTACAGCGCCCTAAATATATAAATATTAAAAATAAAGCATACATTACAAAAATAGCTAGATAATGTTTGAAATAATATTTTCTGATTCCGTAGTCGATTTTGGCGTACAACGGAGGTGCTGTTGTAGCGATGAAGGGGCAGGACTGCGTGGCCATCGCCACAGACAAGCGCTACGGTATCCAGGCGCAGACCGTGTCCACAAACTTCCCGAAGGTGCAGCGAATGGGCCCCGCACTGTTTGTGGGACTGCCGGGGCTTGCTACTGACACACAGACCGTGTTTCAGAGGCTAAAGTTTAGGTAAATTTTGTTAATAGTGATTTTACTTACATGCTTAGTAGATGCTTGAGTATAGTTATGGTACTGTCACAAAAATGTTTTGTAGGAATACAAAAAGTTCCATCCTTCATCATAAAATACACAATAGGGTATTTGACAATTTTTTATGATTGTGTTGTTGTCATCTAGTTTTTAGTTTTAGTTAGTCTCTTTTTATGTCATACTAACACCAGTAGTAAGATTTTAATGTTTACTAACCATGGACCTTTTAGTGTGAATTAAATGATTTTTATTTTATTTAATATTGCCATTACAGAATGAATCTGTATGAGCTGAAAGAGAACAGAGTAATGAGCCCCAAAACATTCTCGGCCATGCTGTCCAACCTGCTGTACGAGAGGCGCTTCGGACCGTACTTCATCGAGCCCGTCATTGCCGGACTGGACCCTTACACTTCCAAACCTTATGTGTGCAATATGGATGTGGTGAGTTCTGTAGAAATTTTATAATAATAAAACCGGGTTCCTTACCATTACACAAAGAAAAACACGTTTGTTGTATGGGAGATATATTTATTTTATTCTGTTTTTAGAATTTGTTGTTATAGAGGCAACAGAAATACATCATCTGTGAAAAAAATACATCTCTTTATTGGTGAACAGAATTCATTTTTAGTTTAGGGTGGTCAATTACTAACAGGTGGCCAGTTACTGGCGAATTACCCTAGGCCCTTTCTTCAGACCAATATTTTTACAGTACATATGGGGCTACTTTTCCACACTAGTGCGTAAAATAGCACTTTTCGTGCGTATGTCGAAACTTTAAAGTGCCATATGTACTGTAAAACGTTGTTCGATACACGTGCGAATAGGTAATTCGCAACTCGTGACGATTTAAAACACTCCCTTCGGTCGTGTTTTAATTTATTGCCACTCGTTTCGAATTTCCTCTTTTTCGCACTTGTATCGAAAATAACTATTCTTTTGTTGCTAGGAAAAGCCTTTAAGGTTGTATTTTGGAAAAACTATAATTGGCCACTTGTGCTATTCTCAAGAACATTCTCTGTTATGTATTCATAAACATCCTCGCTTCAGAATTCCGCATAGTACAGAGTATGGCACAACTCTAAGTTTAATAAGTCATTTTTAGGGTTCCGTACCCAAAGGGTAAAAACGGGACCCTATTACTAAGACTCCGCTGTCCGTCCGTCCGTCCGTCTGTCACCAGGCTGTATCTCACGAACCGTGGTAGCTAGACAGTTGAAATTTTCACAGATGATGTATTTCTGTTGCCGCTATAACAACAAATACTAAAAACAGAATAAAATAAAGATTTAAGTGGGGCTCCCATACAACAAACGTGATTTTTGACCGAAGTTAAGCAACGTCGGGCGGGGTCAGTACTTGGATGGGTGACCGTTTTTTTGCTTGTTTTGCTCTATTTTTTGTTGATGGTGCGGAACCCTCCGTGCGCGAGTCCGACTCGCACTTGGCCGGTTTTTTATTACCTACATTTAGATCGTTTTGAAAGGTCCCAATTCTCTGACTCAAAAGCCGAACTTAGTTGCAATATTGTATGTAACATTTCAGATTGGCTGCCCAAATGAGCCGGAAGATTTCGCAGTGTCGGGTACTTGCGCCGAGCAGCTGTACGGCATGTGCGAAGCCCTGTGGGAACCCAACCTCAAGCCCGATGACCTGTTTGAGACCATCTCACAGGTATGCCAGCCTTCTCACAAATATACATATCTGTAGACTTAGCACATGATCGGCGCGACGGTATCTGGCGGCAGAGAAAAAAATACATAGATTGTTCACTCCATACATCAGTTTTAGTACCAAAAAGACTATTAGCATCTAGCATCGAGTAGCGGAACTATCAGTACTGCTACTTGACAATAGATGTAGCACCGACCGGAAAGTCTTATGCTGTTGAGATAAGACTTTCCGGTCGGTGCTACATATATTGTCAAGTAGCAGTACTGATAGTTCCTCTACTCGATGCTAGATGTAGACATTGAAATTAATAGTCTTAACTGATGTATGGAGTGAGCACTCTATTTCTCTATGCTGGCGGCAAGATAGATTGGGCTGTAGCCGCGCATATATTGACATAATTTGGCGTTCATAAGGTTAACAGAGCGACGACATTGCGCGAACGGCGACAGCGGCAACCATAGGTGGGAACGAAAGGTCCGCTCGCTGTCTCGCTCCCTAGAGTCGGACCAAGAAGTCTGCAGCGGATTTGATAGCCCACGCAGTGCAAGTGTCATTTATGCGTCATAATTTCATAGAAGTTTGACGTTTAAAATACCACGTGCACTGTGTGGGCTATCAAATCCGCTGCAGACTTTTCATGGACTGACTCTATGGTTGTCGCCGTCGCCGGTCGCGCAATGTCGTGGCCGGGCCGTAATGCGGTGATATTTATTACTAGCTTGTGCCCGCGACATCGCCTGCGTGGAATTAGTGACAGCAGCTAATAAGTATAGCGCCTGAATAATGCTAATAGCAATCATTCAATTTGCGCATTGCTTACTTCAATTATTAGGCAATATTAACTCGTTCAATTTCACCCCCGTTTGCACTCTCTTCAGGGATGCTTTCCGACATAAAAACTATCCTATGTCCTTCCCCGGGACTCAAACTATCTCTATGCCAAATTTCAACTAAATAGGTTCAGCGGTTTAAGCGTGAAGAGGTAATAAACAGACGGACAGACACACTTTCGCATTTATAATATTAAACTCGCCGTCAATAGAACTTGCGAACTATGTAAACAAACCGCCATATTGAAATTGTCTCTGAATGATGAATTTACTAGTGATGGGCAAGACTCTTACTTACTACTTTACTAATGTCAAACCATATCGAATAATAAAATACCAAAATTAAAAAACAAGTAGTTACTTATTTTTAATTTGTTTAATCACGATCAGACGACAAATTGGTTCTTAAGAATGATGTATTGATTTATTTCACAACCGCGGCGATAGGTACAGAGCGTGAGTTGGGTAGTGTGTAACGGGTTTATATCACAAACTTTAGTCACAACACTACCCATCATAGACAATTGTAGAATTTAAAAGAAACAAAAACGTCATTCCATCAGGTCCTAATAACCTAACTTATGAAACCATTTTAAACTTTTAATTAAATATCCAAGATACAGTTATAATTTTATGTATTTTACGGAACGGACCGTTTCAATAGTGTATATGTGCATAGTTTGAATTGTGTTTGATGGGGTAGTGTGTAAATGCAAGGAGAAACAGTCACAAAACAAAGTTACATTGTTTGTTTCTTGGAGGATACAACTAAACGGAGTAACCATTAACAGGCTTTCCCCTCTGTCGAAAATAGGCGGCCAACGGTCAAACACAATGTATGGACTGACGTTTATCTGACATGGCTATTTTTACGTTACGCATACATTTGACGTTCCCCTCCCCCGCAAAAATCGGCAGACTGTTTTGTACAGAAAATTACAGACATGGCGTCTCCGTTTGATTATATCCTCCAAGGTTTGTTTACATAGTTCGCAAGTTCTAATGACGGCAACTTTAAGTATGGATTTTCCTTCAGGCGCTCGTGAACGCGGCGGACCGCGACGCTATCTCAGGCTGGGGCGCCGTCGTGTACATCATTGAGAAGGACAAGATCACCGAGAAACATGTCAAGACGAGGATGGACTAGTTATACTATTGCACACTACTCTATATACATTTATTAATAAACGAAAAAAATATATATTGGATTTTGATTTAACACTTACCAAGACAATAGTAGGCGTGGCTCACTCCCCGTTTTCGGCGCGTCGCTACAAGTACCTACAAGTACATGCGGCCCACACCAACTTGCCCCTTTTTCTATGAGATTTGGCTTTTAAGGGCTGGCATCCAGGGCATTAAAAAAAATTGACACAATTCTAGGGATTAACAGGGAACGCTATGATGGCGCCATCTGCTAAATACTTCGATCGGCCAACCCCATTTTGGTGTGTACCCATAGTAGTTGCCGCGCACCGGAACGGACGCCTGCTCGCGCTTGCGCCACCTAGCGGTCATATCTGTCGTAATAGACGCGTTTTGTTAAGAGTTAATGTTCTGTACCTAGTACTATTATTTATTCTGTGACATTAGTTATTTGTTTTACAAGAGGGCAAAGTTGTTTAACCACTCTTGCTAATATTGGTACCAATGGTACCCGAACAAGCGAAAGATTGCAAAATTGAACCACGCGAGTGGTTCGAAAAATGGCATCTTGGGCGTTGCGAGGGTTAAACAAATTTTGACCCCGAGTGACACAAAATTTTTCACCACACCAACCAGAGGATAAAACTAAAACAGATCAAATCAAAATGAACGCAATTAAATATTTATCATTCAAAATCATTATTAACCTTTTCGACGCCGTGTCAAACACAAAAGCTGTCACTCGGACGCCACGTCACCCAAGTGTCAAAACTGAAATTGAACTTTATGCACGTAGGTCTATGTTGCTCTGTGGTCTGTGACCGATTAATCGGTCTTTGGCGTTGAACCTGCGGTGCGGATATATCGGTCATTGGCGTCCAAAAGGTTAAAAGTCAATTAGAAAAGCTAACATGAGGAAACAACTCAAAATATGCATCACTTTATAGTAACTAATACCTACCTACATATACAGAAGATAATTATATTTTGATACATCTGCAAAAAAGAGTAGAAATTAAAGTGGCAATACTGATGTGAAGTGTCGTCCCTTTCAAATCAATCTAAGAAAAACGGGACAACACTAGTCTTGCTACTTTTTAATTTCTACTCTTTTTTGCCACTTACAGGAATGGGTAGGTGGAATCGTAAAATGAATAAAACACAAATATTGCAGAAACTTTATAAACCGAATATTTAAAAAATTAAGTTTTCAATTTTTCATACACATTTGTTTTTACAAGAGGAGACTAGAGAATTAACATTTTCAATCGTGTGGCTTGCCGAAAATTCGGTAGCGAAGCTATCATAAATATATGCCTTATAGTGGTGTCCGTCACCCAACAAACAAAATATAACTTATCCTCCTAAGGCCCAAGGTCCTACCTATAGTACTTCTTCAGTTTGATGAAATTTAAACCATATTCTATTGGAACAGAGTTGCATTTCTTGTTTCGTTAAATTTTCAAACAAATAAAAATCAACTCTATTCCCTACACTATAGGTTCAAATTTCAGTGGCAAATTTTGGGTTTTTCATTTGTATGGCTGGGCCTTTAAGAGCCAACAGGAGTGGTCATTTCTCCATACAAACGTACTCGACTGTTTCCTCCGTGGGTTTTGAAGCTAGAGCAATGATTTTTTCAACACAGATTAATATTGTCAATATCTGTGTCGGACCGTTTTGCTTTTTTTGATATTTTTGTTTTATAAGGCGCTAGAGCCCTTCAAAAATTGCCAAAATGGCCTAATTGACTATGCCGCAATGAGAGGCGTGCTATTCAAAACTGATATCATTTAGTCAAAAAAGCAAAACGGTCCGACACAGATAATGTCATAATCATTTAGATTTCCAAATTTGGTTATGATTGGTTAAGTTTTGGAGGAGGAAACAGTCGAGTACGAAACCTCGATTTTTGAGATTTTTACGCAGGATTTTTCGCCTTGTCCTTATCGCACTAGTTTTAGGAGCCGCTTCCGTTAGCGAGACGGGTATATTTACCTAAAATATTTAAATCTTAGCTCCTGTTGGCTCTTAAGAGGCTATACAACTAAATAGGGTTATTAGTGTACGATTCACATTAAACGCAACTCTGAGTCAAAGCAATTTCAACCTTCTATTCAGTACATCACAATACATATTTAAGTAACTGCGTCAATGGTCGCGAAGAGCCGCAAGCGCACGGCGGCCGATTGTAAAATCAGGCCGATCGTAAAGTTCCCGTGTGTATAGACGGTACATAGTCACATTAAACCAATAGATAGGTTCTTTAGGTTGAGAAATAGACCAAGGGAACGAGACAATAATTCTCACGATTCACGATATGCCTAGGAATTTCATGATCAGCCTGATTATACGATCGGCCGCCGATATATGTATTGCATATAGAAGGTTCAAATTCCTTTGACTCTAACATAAAGAGATTTAACGTAATCGTACATAAGGCTCTGTTTCCACGAGACAATTTAAAATTATCACTCGTTTCGGCATTGACCAAAATCTCAAAATTTTAAATAAATCGCGTGAAAACAAGAGCTGACAGACGTTCTAAAATGCATTGCTTTTTAGCAATTCGTTTTTAGTTATATAATTTTAGTGAAACAGACACTTATTTGCATTACTTATACAGAGTAGTGCATAATAGGGATGTTGACATGAATCGCGAATATATAACATGTTATGTTTTTACCGTAGCAGGGAGTATTAGAACGCGGAAAATCATATTTTGCATGTGTAAATATGCGTAATAAATTAATTAAAAATAATGAAAAGTATTTAAAATAATGCCCAGTATCACGTGACTGCAAACGCCAATCGGAGCGCGTGACGTAATCACAGTGGAATCACCAAAGACAAGTTATAAAACCTGCCTAAGTGTCTACAGATTATCGTACCGAAACGCGATCTTGGTGCAGTGCGGCGCACGAATCGATAGTGTGTAAGGTGGTGCGTTAAGGACGCAGCTATAAGTTAGAGCGAGAAAGAAGGTCGCTGTCCGATGCGGTAGTGTGTTAAGGCTTTAAAAAAATTGTCAATTGCCATATAAAGAATTTAAAAAAATGACTGACATCAGTTTGTTTAAAACGCCGTTACGTCATCAAGGTCACGTGACAGTTTGGAGCGTTTAGGCGCGAAATTTAAACACGAAACTTATTATACATATTTTTTTATTCAAAATTAATGAATATATTTTTTTAATATTTTTTCTGTAATTATTACGTGTCTATCTACAAAATAAAACCAGTTCCAAAAAATTGTCAACGTCCCTATTGTTTTCCATCGTATTTTCTCGGAACCGTTCGTATTTGTCATGCTACTTCAATCAACTGAGTACTTTTTGTGCCGAGACTGACTGAAATAGCTAGACGTTCCTACGTTTCCGTGAAAATAACGCACTACATCTGTACCTATGTACCTACACTCGGCTGCAAAAGTGCATTCCTACTTTATGAGTTAATTTCATTCATGACAAAGTGGGTACGCACTTTTGCAGCTCGCTGTACTTGTAACTAAATATAGGTTCCAAGTCCAAAAATGTTGTCTAAATGAAAATCTTTTCAAAATTTTTAGACAGGATTTTTGATTTTTTTACCCCTCTATTACCGTTATACGATTCAACTATTTCGGTTTTTTTCTTGTTTAGTTGCTTAAAACACGACCAGCATTTTAAAACACCTTTAAAAAACCCAACTTAATTCAATTTACCGATCTAAGCAATGGCAACGCATGTAACAATAAATTTCCACATTTCATGACGACCGCACTGTTCAGCGGGCCTAAAATGGTTGCGCTTTTGTCGTCTATCGTGCCATGCACTTACAATCTTGTTATAAAGTGAAGGCTACGATGAGAAAAAGCGCGACCATCAAATACCTACAGGAATTCATGTTCACAGAAGTTCGACCGTATGTACTGTACGATACACGTGCGAATTTCATATTTTTCGCACTTGTATCGTAAATAACTGTTACATACCTGCCGCTGACTATTAAAAAGGATAGTTGTAGGATAGCCCTTCCCGTCTTCGACCCAGCTATGTCTAAATTATAACTAAAGTCTAAAGTAAAATATCTATCACAAAGTATTTCACGAAATACAAATCGCTGAGGATGCGCGTCAGCTGAGCTGTCCCTAATAGGCATTTGTAACGATTATTTGTTCTAAAACAAGTTATTATAATTAATTGCATTGTAACATTTGTAACTGAGGTTATCTCGCTACAACACTGATTTTTAACAAGCAGAAACGTTTGCGAATGATGCTATTAAGCTTAAAATACATTTTAAGAGTGGAAAAATTACTGCCTGGTTCGATACTCCAGCGCTCTGCCAACTGAGCCACCAAGACCTCATCCATAGCCAGCGAATCTCTCCACCATATGGGTCTAGGCGACCCTGGCGACATCTACCGTAAGAGCGTCACAAGGCAGAAAATTTTCCACGTTTAGAATTGATTCTAGGCTTAATACTCGTACTGTACACACTCGTTCTCAGCCTTTCTCGGGGTGTCTCGACGAGTGTGTATAGCCGGCACAACAAATGTAAATTGTAAGGTGTTATACGAATACTTCTGTCAGGTGATTTCAAAAATGGACTCTAATATGATATAATTAAAGGTGATTTTGAGAATTACCGAAAAGTGACCCCAACGCATAGAAGTTTGTATGCAAATGTGCTAAGCGAATAGTATTGCTGACTGTACATATTTGAATTACCTGAATACGAGCTTTGACATAGGCATATTCGCTAGCGTGTGCGTAACTTATTTCTATGCATCTCGCTCTTCCTGGCAAATTAGTGTGAGCGAGATGTAAAGAAACTAAGTTACGCAAACGTTAGCAAATATGTCAGTGTCAAAGTCGTGGCAGCCGTAAAGGTATAGTTGGTCAAACCAAATTTGTCAGTAAATAAGAACAAAAAAAAAATTATACTCATCCTTTTCTTTGGTTGCTAGTACTAGTGTAAGACAAAGATCTGTCTATGTTTGAAATGAGACAGTCCTTTGACAAACTATACTTGACTTTCTACAACAGGGTTTTAATTAAATTTTAGTTAAATTTAATTAATAATTTTAGAACAAACAATACATTACATAAACCACAAAAATGGAACTTCGTTCGGCAAAAACAATTGGCGAGTTAATCTATCATGTAACCAAAATACTGACTACGCGATCGAGGTAAGTAGAAACATTTAAAAAACGTGAAAAAACTAATTCGAACGCCGAAATCCTAGTGCTATAGTATTCAGAATACAAAAAGACGTGACAGTATTTAATAATCTAATTTTACAAGCAGAAACGTCTGCGACCGATGCTATAAAGCCTAGAATAAATTTAAAAGTGGAAAAAAAGAGGCCAGAGGCCGTGAGTTCAAGTCTCACCCAAGACAGTAAATTTTTCACTTTTAAATTTATTCTAAGTATTTAATAAATCACAATTCATATAACAATCCAAGTCTTATCTCGACATAGAATAATAAATAACAAAATCTTACACCGTACTAGTTACTACGCTACACAGAAACTAAGCGATCTATTTATTGGCGGAACGACAATCATTTTGCTTGGCAAAACCTTCAAATCCAGATATTTAGTCGGTTAATATGTTCCGTTACAAGGTATTTCTCAATTGCTCTATTAAACCCAAAAGTACTGCAATATAACACGGAGTTTTTGAAGTGAAAACTTCTTTAGCGGCGCTGTGCACTTTTTGTGATGGGGAAAAAATGTTAAACTCGTAACAGGTGTCACGTGACCGTAAGGCGTAAGACGGACACGTGACCTGATCGAAAAACTGTTACTTCAAACTTCAATGTATTGTGTGTGTTAGTTTTTCTTTATTGATTTAAATGCCATCTAGTGAGTTTCCCTCTAACTGGTATTAATATAACTCGAGTACTAACAGTGATGTGCTTACGGGTTTCAAGTAATGCGACGAAATAACGCTAGATGGCGTTAACCTCAATTATACATAGTGCTGCAGACATTTTGCAATAGTGATTGAGTTTTCACTTCTGCCGGCACTCCCGGAGTGCAGCCCATTTTTTTTGACAGCTTTTATTTTCGCCTCTCTGTAGGCCACATGATTGGCGCGACAGTATCTTGCGGCGAGATAGTCTACCCGTCTTTTTCTAACTATTCAGTCTAGTCCGGATGGACTGGCTAAAACAATAGGCCATACTGCCTATTTAGACAGTATCTTTTTTTTTTGCTTGGATACAAGACTTAAGCAATTTTTACGACTGATAGAAATGTTAATTGTATTTTTCGTGCTTGTAGTCAAGTTTTATAGAACAAATAGGAAAGTAGCTTTAAAATTTACATTCTTAATATCGCATTACAAAGTAAGGTCGACGTCAGCTATACAGTCACCACATGGGATTGTTACGCCATTTAGGGTCCTAGCTAAATTGGTTATTCCATACTTACGCTATGAATGTCCAATTTAGCTAGAACCCTAAATGGCGTAACTCACGGAGCGTGATGGTACACATCGATAGCCTTACGTTAACGGTTAACGTCACGTATACAAATGATTATGAAATCGTCGTTATATATCTGACGCTGCCACATCAGTGGTTCAATTTACGTGATCTATTTTTTTATACAAATTTCAGATGTAACTTAAGGGTTGTCTTTACAATGTACTAATAAATTTTTATCTGCACCCCTAGTGTAAATTTCATTCGATAGCGTGACGTGACTTACGCGTTTGCGTCAAGTGTCATTCTGTATGATTGAGTTTCCAAAACGTTCCGCTTGGCGCGCTGTTCAAAATCCCATACAAAAATAGATACAACGCAAAAGGGAACTCTCGTCACGCTATTTTAGTATTTGATTAGACCACGTAAACTGCAATTTCCCAAAGCCAGCGCTCCCAAAACCTTACCTAAGTTTAAATTTGAGATTTAATATTAATAATTCAGCCAATAATCCAATATTAACACGAGAACATCACTAATTCAACTCCAATGATATATGGGGCATTATCTATGAAAAGGGACCATATTGTCGATGGCGCTTACGTCGCACAGCGTCGCGCGGCATTGTATTTATATCGGAGCACCGTTAATAATGGCGTAAGCGCCATCGACAATAAGGTCCCTTTTCATAGATAACATCACATATTAACAATTTTAACTTGTCAGTACTACTCTACGGCGGAACTTTATAAAAGCTAGTAACGTACAGGAAATATTATTGCAATATGTGATAAGGCCAAGTGGGGTGACGCGTCGTATTGCTATCGTTCGGGCGGTGTCGCTAGTCCGAATGGTATTCGCTTCCAAACTGACTTCTCTTGTGATGTTAACCGGGCTAATCCCAATAAGATAACCGGGCTAATCCCAATAAGAAAACCGGGCTAGCCCAAATACGCCAACCGGGCTAATCCTTTAAGAAAACCGGGCTAGTCCTAATAAGCAAACCGGTCTAATCCCAATAATGTCTAGTTTCCCCTCTGGGTTGGAAGGTCAGACGCCCGTTTGTCACAAGCTAACTTGTAATACAAGCGGATGTCACTTTTTGACAGCTTTTGTTAGAAAAGTACTTCCACTTGTATTACAAGTTGTCAAGCTTTTGAGAAACGGGCCCCAGATGGCAGTCGATTTCGTAAAAACTAGTGCCGACGCCAGGATTAGTTGCCAAGCGGACTAGACTCCCATGAGCCGTGGCAAAATGCCCGGACAACGCGAGGAAGATGATAAAGGTATAGATATTTTCTCACTGGCTTTTATTAGTCGTAATTAAGTGTTATAATTCGTTTTTTTTAGCATTAGAAAAAAGGTAAACAATCTTGATGCGTCTTTTAATTGAAAAACACGTTTTAAAAATAAGTCACGGCAAATATGTAACAATTATCAATCTAATACGATTATTTATATTCTTCTGCTTTCGTAAGTAATAGTTATTGATTTTTAAAAAGCGTTTTTCAATTAAAAGACATGTCAAGATCGCTTGCCTTCTTTCTAATGCTAAGAAAAACGAACTATAGCGTTGTTGATATTTTTAATGCAAATTCGGACTAACGACATACAACCGTTAAGATTCTTAGGGACTGCCGCCAAAATTGAGCCTTAGGCCCAAGATACACTTGTAAGCTTTACTTACGTAAAGACACAGCTTTACTACAGAATGAGAGATGAATATCGCTATCTCATTCTAACAAATAGCTCCCAAATTTGTCCCTACAAGTAAAACATACAAGTGTATCTCGGTCCTTACGAAACTGATTTAAAAAGTTACATCACCAATATTACAACATTTTCTACAGTTGATAAGAATCGTCGCCAAAATCGCTGCCAAGGGGCTGTCCATAAATTACGTCGATCCCCCCCCCCCTAAAATCATCCAAAAATCATGATTCGAATGACCCCGTTTCCTCCTACGTCATGCTACCATCATCCGATGTCCAGACCCCCCCCCCCTAATTTGAAATGACGTAATTTATGAATAGCCCCCAAGCGAATTCTAGTATGTTTAATATGTACTTTTAATAGTTCGTAATGTTATACATTATAAACAGTTTTTACTAACTTCGCCATAAATATTGAAAAGAGCAAGACTTATTGACATGGTGCGTAATTCTTCAATAATTTGTCCTCTCGAATTAAACTATGTTCAAAAACGAAAATCTTTACAAATGTAAGTAGTGCATAATTATTTTCCATCGTAACACTTTAAAAGTTTAAACTCTCGCGTTTTGTACACATATTTAATTACACAAAACAAAAACTAAACATAAACATTAAACTTTGACGGGTAGCTGCAATTTCTTTGTCTACCCCGAACATTTTTAGGGTTCCGTACCCAAAGGGTAAAAACGGGACCCTATTACTAAGACTCCGCTGTCCGTCCGTCCGTCCGTCCGTCCGTCCGTCTGTCACCAGGCTGTATCTCACGAACCGTGATAGCTAGACAGTTGAAATTTTCACAGATGATGTATTTCTGTTGCCGCTATAACAACAAATACTAAAAACAGAATAAAATAAAGATTTAAGTGGGGCTCCCATACAACAAACGTGATTTTTAACCGAAGTTAAGCAACGTCGGGCGGGGTCAGTACTTGGATGGGTGACCGTTTTTTTGCTTGTTTTGCTCTATTTTTTGTTGATGGTGCGGAACCCTCCGTGCGCGAGTCCAACTCGCACTTGGCCGGTTTTATTATAAACGAATTTCGGGTAGTTTAGTGGTGATTTATTAATATCTCCGTTGACATTTGTTGGGACGTCAGTCTTTCCGCGACCACAGCTGGTGCAACTCAGCTGAAACGTCGGAATCAGGGATGTTGCGGATGCCGATTTTTTGACATCCGCGGTCGCGGATGCGGATGCGGATTTTTAAAGGGTCACATCCGCGGATGCGGATGCGGATGTCAAGATAGATACATAAAAAACGTCAAATATGTATTACATTTTAGTAATTTTTATTTCAAAAAACCGGCCAAGTGCGAATCGGACTCGCGTTCCAAAGGTTCCGTACATTAAGTCCCACTCACGCTTGACTGCTCATTTCTAATAGGTTTTTTTGGCTAATGACTAAATTACCTAGCAGTCTAGCACTTACGCCGATGCTAAGACTTTCCTGTACCGACCTATTCTACATCCGCATCCGCATTAAATCCGCATCGATTTTATGCGGATGCGGATGCAGATGCGGATGTTAAAAATAATGCGGAAGTTCCGCGGTTGCGGATGCGGATATACGTAACATCCCTGGTCGGAATTAAAGGTAAAAACAATTAAATTATATCGCGGTAGACCCGTTTGTGTAATTAAATATGTATTTTCCATCGCATTTTCACGGAAACGTACGAATGTGTCTTGCTATTTCAGTCAGTCTCGGTACAAAAAGTACTGAGGTTGACTGAGGTAGCATGACAAATACCAACATTTCCGAGAAAATACTACTACTAATATTATAAGTAGAAACTTTTCGTTTTTTATTATTTCTTTTCTTTTTTCCTTTTTTGCGGCGTTGGTAAAGTACGGATGTCTACCGTCTCCAATTCTCCTCAACTGCTCAAAGGTTAACTGGAAGAGATCCCTTAAAGGGATAAGTTCGCCTTTGTACTAATGACGAATATTATTTTTCCTGTTTTGTTCTGATTTTTGTACAATAAAGTGTTTTACTACTACTACTACTAATACGATAGAAAACAATTATGCACTACATCTGTACAATTAGTGTTGAGATTTTCAATATGGCGGTTTAAAAATTCAAGAAGACAAACTTTCGAGTCATTTTAGAAAACATTCGATAATTGAGATTTAAACGCAATTATTTTACATATTTTGCATTTTATTTGTATTTAGCTTAGCGTATAACTTGAATAAGTGCTTCTTTTAGTATCACCATCTAAAAAAATCGCAGGCTAGGTTCTAAAAAAGTCTAGATTTCAGGCAAGCACTATAGCATTGCAATAGTACGAAAATAGCGACCCTGTTCATTCCATAAAAAAACTAAAAGCTGACCATTAGGTTTGCTAGGCTTGCATATATTTGCGCATTTATATAAAGGCCCAAGTACACAGTGGTCAATGATGGGCCATGACAAGCCATCGCCATTGTGTACAGGGGGCAATGGTATACAATTGCGGACGACTGGCCATTCATGTCTATAGAGAGCGTGAACTATAGGGGGCAGCACAGGCGCCGTTAGATTTTTGGCGTAAAAGTGAAGTTAAGGCTTCCGATGTAGCCCACAAGATGGCAGAACGTACTATGCACAAAACGTACTAGAACGGTAGATGGCAGCACTTGCTCTGGCAATGTACATGTTTATGTTTCCGATTCAGGGCACAAGATGGCAGACCCTACAACGCACACGGTCCATATCGTGGTTTTTGACACTTCAAAGGAATCGTGGCGTAGCGTGGCCTGTGGTGTTCAATCGCCCATGGCAGTGGCTTGGCGTGGCCCATCGTTAGCCACTGTGTATTGGGGCCTTAAGAATAAATTAACTTTAATACAAAAATTTGATAAAGGTATATTTAGAGGAAAAAAAGTGGAAAGCTCATGTCGGTCTTGGAACTTTGATAATAGAGTCTAGTTTTGTTTGACACGATCATGTAATTTATTCAGAGAATGTACTAAAAGAAGCATCTTGCCTTGACTACTTTCTTAACCTCTTATCAGTGACGAAAAACATTTTTTTTTTAAACATGATTAAAAGTCGATTTTTATTACCAATTTATAGCTCTCATTGATATAATTGTAACATAGCGCAAATTAAAATCCTTAGTTGACATATGAACAGTGATCGGAATTGGTAGTGCCATTTCACGGGACTTCGGTGCGTAAGTTTAGTATGGATATACCTTTTCACCCCGGGATTTCATATTACCTACTTCAATTAGCTTCATGCATGTTTTTTTATAATTATTTAAATCTTTTAACACCGGAAAAAATTAAAATACTTTTATAAACCTTCCCATTATTTTATTAAACAATATTTAAAATGTTGAACATTTTTGAGCGGTTGAAATGCTCATAATTTTTGGCGTGAATTCGACGCGTGTGATGACGTCACGCGGCTCTTTTGCATGCAACTGACGTATGCCGTTTGCTACTCAGATAATAATGCCATCCCTTTCACTCTTGGTTGGTCTTAACAATTTGTTGAAACGAGTGACGTCACGTGACGTTTCGACCAATGGCGTTGCGTTTCGCTCACTAGCTTCACGCGGGCAAAGTTTTGTACTTTTTATTTATTATTTTAGGCAATTAAATGATAATTTAATAACGTAAATGCATTTGTAACATGATATAACGGTAACAAACATCGTAATAAAAAATATTTCGTTTAAATATAAACTTCATGCATGAGGCCTATTAAAGACATGCCAAGAAATATTTTTGGAATCCCGAGTCTTATCCACGTTAAGTACAATGTTTGAGGTCATTCACCCCAAATGGCACTACCTATTCCGATCATTGCATATGAAAAACTCATTAGCAGATATGCAGATACAAATGTAGTGCATAATTATTTTCCATCGTGTTTTCACGGTAACGTACGACGTGTCTTGCTATTTCAGTCAGTCTCGGTACAAAAAGTACTGAGGTTGACTGAAGTAGCATGACAAATACCAACGTTTCCGAGAACATACGATGGAAAATAATTATGCACTACATCTGTACAGCAACTTTGGGTACATAGTACAGTCATAGAGAAATATAGTAAGACAAGAGTGCTCACTCCATACATCAGTTCAGACTATTAATTTCAGTGTCTACATCTAGCATCGAGTAGCGGAACTATCAGTACTGCTACTTGACAATAGATGTAGCACCGACCGGAAAGTCTTATCTCAACAGCATAAGACTTTCCGGTCGGTGCTACATCTATTGTCAAGTAGCAGTACTGATAGTTCCGCTACTCGATGCTAGATGCTAATAGTCGCGGCAATCGCGGCGGGTCATTGATATTAGTGAAACATAATTTAAAATGTAAGGAGCGTAGAGACATTGTTGACATGTCTGTGGAACGGCATATAGAACTTTCCTGTGTTGAGTTGGAACAATTTATAATTGTATGCGTGTACAGGCCCCCTTCGGCGGACTATAACTTATTGGAATCTGTGATAGATGAAGTACTTAGTAGTGTTTTTAGAACTCAGAAAATTATAATTGTTTGTGGCGATTTTAATATTAACTTGCTTGAAAATTCGCCAACTTGTGGAAGGTTACTAAATACTTTCAAATCTTTTAATTTAGATAACTTATTTTGTGAGCCCACTCGAATCACAGCAACCAGTGCTACATGTATAGATAACATCTTTAGTAACAGGGATGCGATTAGTAAATCTGTTATTAACAACCTAAGTTCTGACCACTGTGGACTAAAAGCTTCTTTCAGCGGGAAAACTGAAGAAATTCCTCAAGATACTATGTGCAGGCCGATTTCCGAAAGGCGCCTAGATTTATTCAATCGTAATATCACTAAACAATTATGTTATCTTTCATGTACTCAGGAAGACCCCGATTGTTTGAGTTCCGAGTTGTTTAACTGTATTAAAAAGGAATTTGATGCCTGTTTCATTCAGAAGAAGGTTCAAGGTAAGGCCAAGACTAAATTTAGCGACTGGGCTACGCCGGATATTCACGAGAAAAGACGCCGACTCTACGACTTATATGATTTAAAAGCAACTGATAAAAGGCCGGAATTTCTGGAGTACGTTAAGAATTTTTCTAAATCTTTTAAGATGATGTGTGTCGCCGCGAAAGCTGATTTTTTGTCCAAAAAGATCCTAAATTCTAGTGATAAAGTTAAAACTGTATGGCAAGTAATCAGCAATGAAACTGGAAAACGTAAAATGAAGGATCCGCACTACAACCTACGAATTGCTGACACTTTAGTAAGTTCCGATCGTGAAGTGGCAGATCATTTTGAGCGGTTTTTCTCGAATATACCGGTAGAAACGACAAAGGCTCTTAATTCATCGCCAGACTTCGCTGAAGAAATTTTGAAGACAAATGTGGCGGCATGTACAGAAATCTTCAAATTTTCATATGTCACTCCGGACACTGTTCTTAAGACTTTTAGGTCATTAAATTTAAAGAAAACAGAAGATCTTTGGGGCCTGTCAGTCAAAGTATTACATTCCATTATTGAATCGATTACACCATACTTGGCTGAGATTTTCAACAGATGCATTGATGCTGGTATTTTTCCAGATATTATGAAACATAGTAAAATCATCCCGCTGTTTAAATCAGGAACGAAAACAGATCCAGCGAACTTTAGACCAATTTCAATACTACCGGCATTAAGCAAAGTGTTCGAGAAACTTATTCTGAATCAACTATTGTCACATTTCAACAGAAATAAACTGCTGGATAGCAATCAATTTGGTTTTACCAGAGGTCGATCTACTACTGACGCCGGTGCGGTACTTCTAAAACACATCTTTGACGCTTGGGAAAAAGCTCAAGATGCTGTGGGAATTTTCTGTGATCTGTCAAAGGCATTTGATTGCGTTGATCACGAAAATTTAAAGAGAAAATTAAGCCGCTATGGGATAAAGGCTAGTGCCCTTGACCTAGTCTCATCGTACCTTTCGGATAGAACTCAGCGAGTAGTTATTAATGGAGCTCAATCAGTGGGGTCCCCGGTAGCCCTCGGAGTGCCTCAAGGTTCAATTCTTGGTCCCTTCCTGTTTTTGGTATACATTAATGATTTACCAAAAGTTGTGCAAGATAGACATGATATAGTGTTATTCGCAGATGACACTTCCCTTATATTTAAAGTGGACAGAAAGGAAAATAGCTTCGATAGCATTAATGAAGCGCTATCTACCGTAGTAAACTGGTTTACGGCAAACAATTTGCTTTTGAACGCCAAGAAAACCAAATGCATCAAGTTTACGCTACCTAACGTCAAGCAGGTAACTAACAGCAAGATTAAAATAAAAGGTGATACGCTGGAATTTGAAGATCGAACTGTTTTCCTGGGAGTCACTTTAGACTCAAAACTGCAATGGCATGCACATATAGCCACTCTAGCCGGCAAACTCAGTTCAGCAGCCTATGCAGTGAGGAGAATCAGACAGCTAACAAACGTAGAGACGGCCAGGCTGGTATACTTTAGTTATTTCCATAGTGTTATGTCGTATGGAATTCTGTTGTGGGGAAAAGCGGCAGACATTCAGACAATATTTGTGCTGCAAAAACGAGCTGTACGTTCCATCTATGGACTGGGCGCTCGAGTATCTCTGAGAGAGAAATTCAAAGAGGTTAACATTCTTACCATTGCATCTCAATACATACTTGAGAATATTATGTATGTTCGGAAAAACATCCACGAATTCAAGCTTAACAGTGACATCCATAACTATAACACTAGAAACAAACATAAACTTGCTGTGCCCGCCCACCGCCTCCGTAAGGTTAGTACGTCTTTCGTCGGGAACTGTACACGTTTTTATAACAAAGTCCCTACTGACATAGCGAATTTACCACTTACCAAATTTAAGTCACACATTAAGCGCTCCTTGTCAAGTAAGGCGTACTACACTGTAAATGATTTTATACACGATAGAGATGCCTTTAAGCCTGTAGCTTGATTTCGATAGTATGATAAGAGTTCAATAAATATTGTTTTTTCATTGTAAATTAAATATGCTAGTGTCCAGTAGAATTGACACATGAGACAATCATGTTCTCGCTTGATTATATTGTTTAATTTAATTTTAGTTTTGGACACTTGGAGACCATATACATCTCTAAGTAATTATTTATTTTATTTTTAATGATTCTGACACTTGGAGACCTTTACATCCCTAAGTATTTATTCATTTTATTATTTTTATTTTATTGTACATACTTATATTTTTAATGATTCGGACACTTAGAGACCTTTACATCTCTAAGTCAATTTAGGCTAGTAATTATGTAAAGCTATACCGTCTTTTATGTAACATACGAGCACAAAATGCTGTGTCTCACAGCTAAGTGTTATCACTATTTTAATATTAATATAGGCCGGTAGCTTGAACATGTCATGCTCGCTTAAAAGTCTTTGCTTACGGTGGCGTCGTTGATCGGGTCGCCACTTTCCCGAATGAAGGTTGAGGGAGGCGATGGCTGAGATACGCGTCGTACTCGTGAACGGGTGCTGTTTGTGGAGACGGGTCTGTTTAAGCTAACACGAATATATTCAGTAACTTTATTTTTTAATTTAATTGCAGTGAGACGCCTCATTCGGTTCTCGTATGTTTTTTTTTTTCTCGTAATGTGTTAATCATACAGGATTGTGACCCTTGGAGACCCTATACACATCTCTAAGGATAATTTGATAAACTATGTTATTTTTTAGTTCTGACACTTAGAGACATTTACACCTCTAAATAAGTTTAGATTTTTTTTCCATGTATCTGTTTTCTTTTTTATTTTAATATTATTATTATAGTTTTTTTATGTAATTCGACATTAAGAGACCTTATACATCTCTAAGTAATTGTATTACGTTAGTTTGATTTGGTAGTTGTAGTTGTATTTAATAATTGTTGATGTATAATTATTATTATTCTGCTTGTATGTAAATTCAATGTTGACGTGTAAAAGTGCCCTTGTGGCCTATTTGCTGAATAAATGTTGAAGTTGAAGTTGAAGTCTTTTTGGTACTAAAACTGATGTATGGAGTGAGCACTCTATGTATTTTTTTCTCTATGGTACAGTCAAAGAATGTAATTTCCGACGCATTTTGTACCTCGTCACAGTGACAATAGTATGAGGTCTCTAGCGACTTTCATATTGATTGTCACTGTGATATTTAATTCTTTGTACATAACGATAGCGAGATCTTTGTTAAAAACATAATGATTAAATCTATAGAATATATCCCTCAATTTAAAGCAACGCTATCAAACTCACATTTATAGACGGGTCTATTGCGAAATTTATTATATTACCTTTATTTACCGACGTTATATGATGTGTCGTGTGTGTGATGTGTGCGTGGATATTGTGTGTTGCGTGACGGACTATTGACAATAATGAACATTATGTGTAGTGAGTGGTTTTAAAATGTGATGTCTACCCCAAACTTTCTCATACACTTTTCGTCGGGTAGTTGCACAAATCTCTGTTTTGACATTTTGCTGGGACATCAGTTAGCCGCCACGACCAATGAAACCTGTGTCGAAACGTCGGTAAATAAATGTAACAAAATAAATTTTGCGATATCGTCTATAAATGTGAGTTAAATATGTGTTCAAAACGCGAAAGTTTTAAATATTATAACGTTATCAAACCACCGAATATCAGTTTTTTAGCTTCACCAGATCACATATTTGAATTTAGATTATATTATGTAAAAAATTGGGCGCCACAGTAAAAAAGAGTGGTCACTCCATACATCAGTTTTCTTACCAAAACGCGAGTTATTGCGTAGTCGACATCTAGCGTCAAGTAGCAGACACTATCAGCTCCGCTAGTTGACAATAGATGTCGCGGCAAAGTAAAACTTTAATGCTCAACAATTTTCAGCTAATTTTATTACCAGAAGTCTATTTTCAACTGCTTCTGCTTATAATATTAGTTGTAAATTGTTCTAGTAGTACATTTTTCGTTAGTAGCGACACTCGTGGTATCTGGTGTCAAGTAGCGGTACTGATAGTTCCACTATTTGACGTTAGATGTCGACTACGAAATAACTCGCGTTTTTGTAAGAAAACTGATGTTTAGAGTTACCACTCTTTCTTTACTTATATTTCTCTATGGTAAATATTACTAAATATACAGGGTGTAATCTAAAACGTGATACAAGATAATCAAACCTGAATCTTTTCATGATTTTGAACAACTTTTACTATGGGGTCAATTGTGTAATATTAAAAAAAAATTGAGCTGTTCCATAGAAATGGTCAAGGAGAGGTAGACAAAAATGTATGGCAAAGATTTTTTTTATTGTTAATTTATAAAGTTGACCCCATAGTAAAAGTTGTTCGAAATCATGAAAAGATTCAGGTTTGATTATCTTGTATCACGTTTTAGATTACACCCTGTATAGTTTCCTTCAAAGTAAAGAGGTTATGTAAGTAGTGGGGGGGGGGACCTGTTCAGTTGCCCTCTATAGCCTTGGCGACGAACTCTATGAACCGCTTGCCGTACTGCTCGGGGTCGCACGTCGATATACCGTCCACATTGCTGCCATACTTCACAGTCTTCGCCGCTTTCGCCGCCTGCAAATTACCACAGAATAACTAATAGTTACTATCGTAAAGAAAATTCACTCCTTCACAAAAGTCAGATTTAGGTATAAAATTATTAAATAAATAAATAAATAAATATTAGGGGACATCTTACACAGATCAACCTAGCCCCAAACTAAGCAAAGCTTGTACTATGGGTGCTAGGCGACGATATACATACTTATATAGATAAATACATACTTATATACATAGAAAACATCCATGACTCGGGAACAAATATTTGTGTTCATCACACAAATAAATGCCCTTACCGGGATTCGAACCCGGGACCATCGGCTTCACAGGCAGGGTCACTACCCACTAGGCCAGACCGGTCGTCTATTATTCCGTAAGTTTGTCTATCTAATTTGAATTCTCCCCTCATCTACTCGAAGGTTAGCTGGAAGAGATCCCTTACAGGGATAAGTTCGCCTTTGTACCTTTATTTCTGTAAACATTATGTAAACCTGTGTTGTGTACAATAAAGTGATTACTACTACTAAGGTCAAGTGAGGTAAATGCAACTATGGGATTATTGCGTCTCTCCGTTCTTTCTCGAATACGATTGGTCGAAACGCCCTCCCGTCGTCTAGTAATAAAGCCTGAGCTACTTGGAAATGAAACGTTGCATAGTAGAGGCCGTTTCGACCAATCGTATTCGAGAAAGAACGGAGAGACGCAATAATCCCATAGTTGCATTTACCTCACTTGACCTTACTACTAAAATTATACCTATTCAGTATTCAGTATATTTATTGCATCTACATGTTGTTTTTTACAAGGTGTTAAGGTATTTCATTTCTGGATCAAACATGAACCCTGTTAGGGCATAGCAATCTTATAACTATATCTTATATCTAATAATTTACATGATACTACTATTCTTGAATTAAAAAAAATTAACATATAACATTAAAATTTGGTGCAAATAATATTAACTTATATTAACTTGATTAAAAGTTTAATAAGTAATTACAAAAATGTATAAATATAAAAGTCTAATTGTGAAATATGCGTCAAAATATTGACTTACAATATTTAATATAGTTCATGAAAAACATTCAAATTAATTAGACCTATATCGCCGCCTGCAAGCAAAATTGAAACTTATAACCGCGCACGAACCGTGAATCTCCTTTGCGCGCCGCAGTTTTATGACCGAGCTGTGAGTGTCGGCACGGGGTTGTCGCTTGACAAGTTTTTGTACCTATACCTATTTACTGATTTATTATTTTTAAGATAAATATGTAGGAATTACAAACGTTGATTCCGTAATAGCATTTTATGCAACTGTTGTTTAAGAGAAGTCAAAAAAGGCGAGTGGCGTGAGTAAGACGCCACGAGTATTTTTTGACTCAGTTAAACAACGTTGCATACAATACTTTTTCTACGACCAAGCACTTACTTTGAAATAAAATTGTAAATTTAACAAATATTTTTCATTCAAGAAGTAGCAAAGAATGGAGGGTACGGGCGGGAAAAGAATGAATGAAATAAAAAAAACATGTCTATGGTTCACTCATCTGTCAGAGATGACAATTAAAATTAGGTTGGCAACAATGTATTTCATACAATATTCTTTAAGTGGTGATTACACGAATTATCGTAAAAGTGCCAAAAAGATACTGCGTGTATGCACAAATACTTTTTTGGGGAATAGACTAAAGACTTGTCTTGACAACTATAAGATAGGACTTTAAAGGTGTGTGCACGACCCTTTAGATGACAAATAAAAGTACGGGAGTAGAAAAATATATTAAAACGGGACACTCACGTATTTTAACACATTCATTGCCAACCAGCCAAACGTGACATCCGCGCCAAGCCACAAAAAAATAGTCATATAAAGCTGTAGTATAGTTTGTAGCTTTCTAGTAGACCCCGAAGGCTTATCCTATTGTCTATTGTTCAGTAAAATCACACGTGCTACTTACCTGCAAAAAAGGGTCCTAATATTCTATTTGGCACCTGAGCGCGGGCTAGTCCAACGCTCAAAAAACCAGTGTAGGTGCGCTCTCCGATAACGCGCCTTTGTTACGCATCTCGATGACACATTTTAGACTGGTTCTATAGCGTTCGACTCGCCGGCACTCAGTAACCGAAGTACCGATTTTTTATGCAGGTGGTTGTGGCACGTGGCACGAGCGGTTTTACTTAACAATAGACAATAGGATTACCCTTCGGGGTCTATTAGAAAGCTACAAACTATACCACGATCCCGACTCGTCGGGACAATCATAAAATACCCGATAGTCGGGTTTTCGGCATTGAATGTGTTAAGTTTGTTTTATTTCTTGTATACGGTCTCTGGACTTAGGCTAGTAATTACAATAACTTATTACTAAGTAAGGTTTTTTAAGATTGCCTTATTTTGGACCGGCAAGCCAATTTGTGTTCATTATCTAACTTATTTAAATGTACATATAATGACCGTTTGTTATTGGATGGAACTTGCCTGTTTCTTAACTCCGTAATGCGTCAATACATCGATGAGCGCAACGAAGTATATTTCCTTCTTAGGTGCACCTGAAAACAGCACAACGGTTTCTTATATATAAATGCAATTAATTATAAATTTAGCTTCTGTGGAGGTTCCTACAATTGTAATGTTGACAACTAACTTATTGGTATAGTAAACAAATCGCGATATTGAAATTCTCTGAATGATGAATTTACTTGACTTTAGTTTACATAGTTAGCAAGTTCCATAGAATGACACTTTAAATGGAAGCATTTATGTCGAGTAAATATGGAGTGATTCAAATTAGTGACTGCTTTTATATTCAAAAGCGGAATTTTCTGACCTTCAAATCTTATCCCGGGTCCTGCGGGCGCAGCATGGTTCCATTTTTATCGCCTGTCACTATGCCCGTCACTTTCGCACTTACTTGTTAGAACGTGACAGGCATGGTGACAAGCGATAAAAATGCGATCGTGCTACAGCCGCTGAAATACTAGAGAACGTGCGACTAATATAGTTACAGGTATAGTTTGTAGCTTTCTAATAGACCCCGAAGGCTAATCCTATTGTCTATTGTTAAGAAAAACCGCTCGTGCCACAACCACCTGCATAAAAAATCGGTACTTCGGTTACTGAGTGCCGGCGAGTCGGACGCTACAGAACCAGTCTAAAATGTGTCATCGAGATGCGTAACAAAGGCGCGTTATCGGAGAGCGCACCTACACTGGTTTTTGAGCGTTGGACTAGCCCGCGCTCAGGTGCCAAATAGAATAATTAGGACCCTTTTTTGCAGGTAAGTAGCACGTGTGGTTTTACTGAACAATAGACAATAGGATTAGCCTTCGGGGTCTATTAGAAAGCTACAAACTATAACTGACCCTCCTGGCTGGGTATGGCGTATATGTCGATCTCGGGTATGATGCCCGCATACAGTGCTCGCCGCCCGACTCCGCCCGGGCCGGCCCCGCGAGGGCTATCCGGTGGCGTCGTGAAGCCCCATCTGTAATATTACAAACATGTCTTTGATACTCTAAGCCACAGTACAAGAACAGTAGTGAATCTTCATAGAAATGTGCCGCTGCCGGCTTGAATGTGTGCGTGCGCGCCGGGCGCCGTGTACGCACGCGCTGCCACGCACACATTCGCATAATATACGGGGGAATACGGTGGCGGCAGTGCGGGCCGTACCGCGACTGTGATCGCGCGCATTCGAGTACGCTTGCATTTGCCTGCTCTTACCGGCCTTAATTTATACCTCATTTATGAATTGATAGAACTTTTCATTATATTATATAAATAGAAACCTAGTGCTACTCATAATACGCAAATAATATTTAAGTAAAAATAAAAGTGACAACCCTAAGCGCCAACGCAAGAGTAGGTGAATAACTTGCCGAGCGGCCTTAGATTCACTACTGTTCTTAGTGTACTGTGCCTAAGCCCTAAGGGCTCATTTAGACGATGTGAGAACTCGCATGCGCGTTTCATTACATTGCGGGTTTTGATCGGTCGGTTGAATTGGACGTAACCAACAGTCCGTAATGTAACTAAAATCGCATGCGAGTTCGCGCGCCGTCTAATCCTAAGCTCCTATGAAATTTTTGCCAAGAACTTCATCATCTTCCTCGCGTTGTCCCGGCATTTTGCCACGGCTCATGGGAGCCTGGGGTCCGCTTGGCAACTAATCCCAGTGATTGGCGTGGGCACTAGTTTTTACGAAAGCGACTGCCATCTGACCTTCCAACCCAGAGGGTAAACTAGTCCCTTATTGGGATTAGTCCGGTTTCCTCACGATGTTTTCCTTCACCGAAAAGCGACTGGTAAATATCAAATGATATTTCGTACATAAGTTCCGAAAAACTCATTGGTACGAGCCGGGGTTCGAACCCGCGACCTCCGGATTGCAAGTCGCACGCTCTTACCGCTAGGCCACCAGCGCTTCCAAGAACTTATTTCAAAGAATAATGGTAAAAAGAACATGTACCTGTCCCCGTGCCTGTTGTCGGTGTCGGAGTCCGTCTCGGACTCGGGCTCGGAGTCCTGCTCGGCCTGCTGCGCGGCCTCCGCCTCGGCCTCGCCGCGACCGCACTCGTGCACGCCGAGGAGGGGGTAGTCAGGTACAGTACCTGTCCCCGTGCCTGTTGTCGGTGTCGGAGTCCGTCTCGGACTCGGGCTCGGAGTCCTGCTCGGCCTGCTGCGCGGCCTCCGCCTCGGCCTCGCCGCAACCGCACTCGTGCACGCCGAGGAGGGGGTAGTCAGGTACAGTACCTGTCCCCGTGCCTGTTGTCGGTGTCGGAGTCCGTCTCGGACTCGGGCTCGGAGTCCTGCTCGGCCTGCTGCGCGGCCTCCGCCTCGGCCTCGCCGCGACCGCACTCGTGCACGCCGAGGAGGGGGTAGTCAGGTACAGTACCTGTCCCCGTGCCTGTTGTCGGTGTCGGAGTCCGTCTCGGACTCGGGCTCGGAGTCCTGCTCGGCCTGCTGCGCGGCCTCCGCCTCGGCCTCGCCGCGACCGCACTCGTGCACGCCGAGGAGGGGGTAGTCAGGTACAGTACCTGTCCCCGTGCCTGTTGTCGGTGTCGGAGTCCGTCTCGGACTCGGGCTCGGAGTCCTGCTCGGCCTGCTGCGCGGCCTCCGCCTCGGCCTCGCCGCGACCGCACTCGTGCACGCCGAGGAGGGGGTAGTCAGGTACAGTACCTGTCCCCGTGCCTGTTGTCGGTGTCGGAGTCCGTCTCGGACTCGGGCTCGGAGTCCTGCTCGGCCTGCTGCGCGGCCTCCGCCTCGGCCTCGCCGCGACCGCACTCGTGCACGCCGAGGAGGGGGTAGTCAGGTACAGTACCTGTCCCCGTGCCTGTTGTCGGTGTCGGAGTCCGTCTCGGACTCGGGCTCGGAGTCCTGCTCGGCCTGCTGCGCGGCCTCCGCCTCGGCCTCGCCGCGACCGCACTCGTGCACGCCGAGGAGGGGGTAGTCAGGTACAGTACCTGTCCCCGTGCCTGTTGTCGGTGTCGGAGTCCGTCTCGGACTCGGGCTCGGAGTCCTGCTCGGCCTGCTGCGCGGCCTCCGCCTCGGCCTCGCCGCAACCGCACTCGTGCACGCCGAGGAGGGGGTAGTCAGGTACAGTACCTGTCCCCGTGCCTGTTGTCGGTGTCGGAGTCCGTCTCGGACTCGGGCTCGGAGTCCTGCTCGGCCTGCTGCGCGGCCTCCGCCTCGGCCTCGCCGCGACCGCACTCGTGCATCCCAAGGAGGAGGGAGTAGTCCATCAGGTGGAGCTTCGTTAGAAACTGTCGACAAATATGATGGATACTTGGTCAAGCAAATCTTGTCAGTAGAAAAAGGCGGCAAATTTGAAAAAATCCCGGGTTAGTAACACTACGTTTGAATTTGTTCGAAAATCGCGTGTCATTTATATCTTATTCTGTGGAACTGTTTTGTTTACATTTTGTACACTGCTGCTTTTTGTTCGTTTCCTAGGGATACAATACTTTTGTTTGCTTTACATTGCTACTGACACATCCAGCTTGACAGACTAAACGGTGAATATTCAGCACTTTAAGTGGAAACGGGCAATCGAGGTTATAAAGTTATCTTTGAGAGTCTTAAGTCCTTTTTCAATTTTTAAGGGTCGGGGACAAATGGTAACACACTAGTTTAAGTATCACCTCAATATATCAATTGTTTTTTGAAATCGTTGTCTTTGCGAGTGGGCAGTTCCTTTTCCAACAATTTCCCATCAGTCCCCGTGTCTGTTAAAGCGGGAACAGTAGAGAATACACTAGTTTTAGATCTTACCTCGCCACCAACCGTGAGCGTTTCGAGAAGATTATCTTTCGCCGCATATCCTATGTCAATCAAAAATTTTCCGTATGGACGCCCTGTTTTATGAAATCATTGTATTTGCGGGTAGGAGGTTCCTTTTCCAACCATTTCCAATCAGTCCCCGCCTCTGTCAAAGCGGGGACAATTGGGAATACAACATGTCTTACCTCGACATCTGCCGTGAGCGTTTCAAGAAGTTTGTCCTTCGCGGCATCTCCTATGTCGATACGCACACCCTGTTTTATGAAATCGTTGTCTTTAAGAGTTGGAAGTTCCTTTTCCAACTCCTTTTCGGACGCCTCGCGGTCCACTGTCGAGCCTTTGAGATCGTATTTTCTGCGAAATAAAGTTAGAAGTGAGTACCGCCATTTTTTAACCGCCAAAAATATATATCGGGATGACAGATGCTACGAAGTCACGTGACTATTGCCAGATGAACATTGTTTAATATTCTATTGGCGTTTCCTATCTGCGCTTGTCATTTCAGTCTGATCGCGTGTACTTTGTGACCAGTAACCCGACACTTCAATTTTTATCCAAGAAAATAAGGGTAGGAAGCCGATTTCTTATGCCTGGGCCACACTAACGGGAAACGCCGTTGATTATCGCAATAATCCCAGTGTGGCCGTATGAAAAGTGTCAAATATACTAAAAAAATCAGCTCTCTGGCATTATCCAAGCCGAAACTACGAAGGTTCGAAAATACGACGAAAGGTGCCGAGAAAAGATATGTACTGCCTTTTGCCCTGTCTCGTCTTGGCGGGGGCACGGCCGTACCCCCAGATTATCGCCCATGTGGTCCAAGCATTAATGCGGCAACACTGTGGAGTAGGCAATCGGTGTAGGTTATATACCTGTGTATGTTGAGATGGTTGGAGAACACGTTCCTCGTGGCGACGAGGTAGTGCTCGATCCCATCGACTGTGAGCCGGTACATGCCGAGGTACTGTGGCAGGAGCGTTTTGCCATGCCGCTCCACAATATACTGGAAATAAATTGAAATATGATTGAATACTAGCGACCCGTCCCGGCTTCGCACGGGTTAACAGATTATACCTACTTAAAAGCTTCCTCTTGAATCCACAGACAATCCAACCTCTAGACATAGCATAGTCGCGCTACCCCCTCTGCCACACATACGGTAGCGTTACTCCATCTTCGAGTCAATCCCGTGCCGTGATTGGTCCGTGTCTTTGAACGGACCAATCACGGCACGGGATTCGCTCACCTCATCCCCCCGCACCCCCGTATTTTTGGCAGCATCGGTTTCATGAAAGAATTGGCCTAAGCTCAGTCTAGAGGTTGGATTGTCAGTGCTTGAATCACTGTATTTAAAAAAAAACGTATAAAATCCGTTGCGTATTTTTAAAGATCTAAGCATACATAGGGACAGACAGAGGGAAGCGACTTTGTTTTATACTATGTAGTAATAAAATCTGAACCAACGTATGATGTAACATCTAATAGCAGCGGTTATTTAGTAACTATTTCAAATCCATAGAGTATGTAATTCTCGAGACATTTGGCGATGTGACAGACAGACGAAGGGACAGAGTCGCATCATAAGGGGCTTTTTACCTTTTTGGTAATGAACCCTAAAAATCTAGTTTTTATTCCTATCTGTCCCCGCTTTAACAGAAACGGGGACAGATGGAAAACGGCTACCTCAAAGACAATCACTTCAAGCAGGGCGTCCGTTTTTACATAGGAGACTCTGCGAAGGACAAGCTTCTCAAAACGCTCACGGCAGAGATCAAAGTGAGTTAATTCGCATCTGGGCCATTTTATTTAAAGTTGTCCCCTACACTTTTTTTTTGAATTTGTGAATTTCTATGTTATTTCTACTCAGAATCACGAGCTCTTTCTATCCTAATAGGAGAAAATATTGTCCCAAGACTTTTTTCCCATTCCGTTGCCATTTTTCATAGACGGTCACGGAATGGAAAGATCTAAATTTGTATGGAAATTTTGGGACACTTTTTTTCTCCTATTAGGATCAAAAGAGAATAGAATATAATAAATGTTTATTGTATAACTGTGTACATACAAAGGTGGTAATTTACAAAATGAGTATCAACAGTTGCCTGCTAGGGCGTACAATTATGGTAGGCAACCTACCTATCTTAAAACTAAGCTTATAATAAATATAATAATAACATTGTTATCTGTATATGTTTGGTATCTGTTAACTTGCAAAAAATTCATTGACATCATAAAATACTTTGTCTATTAGCCAGTTCTTGAGCCTCCGTTTGAACATAATTCCGTCTAGCGCTTTCATGTCTAGAGGGAGATGGTTGAAAATACGGATAGCCATAATAAAAGTGCTCTTTTTGTTCTTTTTTTTGTAGAGCTCATGATTCTGAGTAGAAATAACATAACAAATCCCAATTTTGAAAAAAAAGTGTAGGGGACAACTTTAAATAAAATGGCCCATCTGTCCCGGTTTAATAGAGACGGGGACAGTTGGAAAAAGGGTTGGAAAAGGTGCTGCATAGTCACCTTTATTTAACATCACATCCAGTGAACTTTATTTATCCTGAATTAAAAATAAAGAAAATGTCATGCGAATGACAAGATTAGATATAAGTTATCCAAAATGCATCAATTTATCGCGAATTTACATATATAATAAGAATAAGAATAAGAATAAGAAACCATTTATTGCAACACAAAAAGCATACAGGTTACAAAACATAAGGATTGAAAAAATAAGAATAATTGTGCGGCAAAAGGAACGGGCTCAGCATACGCTGCGTCAGTCATTTCATTACAAATTGCCTGCGCAGCGCTGATTTTCAGTCCGTCCCCTTCACTGAACCACATTGACATTTATGCGGGTTAAAAAAAAAATTCTAAACAAAAAACCACTACAAAGATCTCTAGTTAAAGTAGGTAATAATAGTTTAAGTCTTGTTATTGGATAAGTCTTATCTTAATTTTACAGTTTGCAATTTATCAGAAATAAGTACTTTTTTAACAGTTAGAAAAACAAAAAAACCGACATTATTATTAGAAGTATGTTAAAAATCGTTTTGTAGGACTATTTTTACTACAAATGAATATTACAATGTGTTAAATTACGAATTAGCTTGACATTAACTACTGGTTAAATTTATAAGTGCTTAAGTTTATTACTAAATAGGTAAGTAAACATAATAAGTACTTTTTTGTATGAGAGAATACTTATAAATAATAATAATAAACAAAAAAAAAAACAAAATTATAAACAATAGGAAAAGAAAGTGCCCTATATAAGTATAGCACAACACCATTTTAAGTAATTATATCCTCTGTCGAAATTTGGTGATTTAATAAAAGTAGGCTCAGTTTGCGTTTAAAAGTTGGAAGGGACATTTTAGCTCGTAATGGCGGTGGTAGGTCGTTCCAGATCTTAGACGCAGAGTATTTGAAACTGCCACGATAACCAGCTGTTCTATGTTTCGGAGCACACATTTTATTTAGAAACTTACTGCGAGTATTTCGACCGTGAATGTCTTTCATCCATTGAAACTTATTATAAAGATATTCTGGTTTTTGACTAGAAACTACATTTTTAACCATACTAGACATATGCAAGGTTCTACGTGCTGCCATCTTTAGAATTTTCCTCTCGTTAAGAAACGGTGTGATATAGGCTCGTTTTGGCACCGAGAAACAAAACCTAGTACAAGCATTTTGGACTCTTTGAATTGCATGCGCGGTTTTAGCCAGCAGACGTGGTCCATAAACGATATCGCAATAATTAAACTGTGACAACACTAGCGCCTCAACCAGAACCAGCCTCACCTCTTCCGTTAGGTAATTTCGAATACCATACAAAATTTTTAGCCTGTAAAATGCGTTTCTTATTTTTGTATTGATATGATCAATGTAGCGCATGTCACTATCTATAATCAATCCCAAGTTTTTGGCTGTATCCACTCTCTCAATCCTTTTACCATTAATCACTAATCTAGGATCAGAATTAATTATCCGACTCCGCTGTAACTTAGATCCAAATATAAGGTACTTAGTTTTTGAGGGGTTTAAAACTAGGTTATTGTTATACGCCCATTTGTATATTGCATCCAGATCCTCATTTATTTGCTCTATAGCACATTTTGTGTCTTTTGGGTCAAATGAAAAATATACCTGCGTATCGTCGGCATACAAATGAACACTACAATGCTTGAGTAGTTTGCCAAGGTCAGCAGTAAACAGAATAAAAAGCAACGGACTGAGAATCGAGCCCTGTGGTGTGCCTCTTTTGACTAGTTTTACTGTCGACCGTATCTCCTGTCCCTGACCATCCTCTGTAAGAACATACTGCTTACGATCTGTCAAATACGACATAAACCATTTCCGTGCTGATACTGACAATCCGTAGTAAGCCATTTTTGCTATTAACAATTCCTTACTGATGCAGTCAAATGCTCGTGAAAAATCAAGTAATACTAATATAGTGCATTTGCCATCGTCAGTAGCTGATATTATGTTATCCGTAACTTGGGCTAACGCGGTGGCCGTACTGTGGCCGCTACGGAACCCGGACTGTACGCTCGGTAGCATATTATTTTGTTCCACGTAGTTAGTCAGCTGCATGCAAACCGCTCTCTCAAGAACCTTTGACATGACCGGCAGGATGCTTATTGGTCGTAAGTCTTTGTGAGATTCTACAGAAGTACTTTTGGGCAGACATTTAACTCTGGCGAGCTTCCATGCCTCCGGAAATACCTTTTCAGAAATTGACATATTTATTATAGCCGTAATTATTGGCAGCGTGAGCGGCAGGGTCATACGAATCATCTGAATAGTAATTGAATCACTACCGCAGGCATTCGTTTTAATACTAGTAATTATTTTTAAAATTTGATCCTCGGAACATTTTAGAATATCAAAAGTATTGTCTCCAAACCTGTTCTTAATGAAATAACTATAAGTGTTTAGATCAAGGTGACCATTACCTGGCACATCCAAAAAGTAATCATTAATGTCATCGGGATTGTTCAGATGGTCAGGTATTATCATAACATTTTCGCTACCTAACGCTGAAGAGCGTTTTAAATGCTGCCACATTTTAATAGGCGTCTTGATATTATTGTTAACATAAAAATTAAAATAAGCTTTTTTTTCTCGTTTAATAGAACTGTTTACATAGTTACGCATTTCTTTATAGTATTTTATATGTGATTCGGTTCTGGTTGAGTTTGCTTTTACAAGTGCTTTATTACGTAAACTTATCATAAGCCTAATGTTATCAGTCAGCCAAGGATGCGGTCTCTCTTGTACACAAACTCGTTTAGCTGGTGCATGCTTATCAAACAATATTGTCAACAAACTTTCAAAACGTTTTACCATTTCATTAACATCGCCCGCCAGCAAAACGTCTGACCAAGGTACGGCATGCAGGTCACTTTGAAATTCCGCCTCGTTTATCCTATTTAAAGATCTACAAGTTATTAACCGCGGTGCCTCTTTTGGCTTCTTGATGAGAAATTCTGAAATAACCATCGCATGGTCGCTTAAGGACGGATTGTGATACACATTGGTTTGTTTACATAATTCAGGAGCATCTGTCAGGATTAAGTCTAAAAGCGTAGCAGAATGTTCCGTTACACGCGTCGGCTCTTGAACCAGTTGTTTAAGGTTCTGTTGTGCCAAGAAAGTCAATAATTCGGACCCATGGTTCCTATTTGGCTGTAAGAGATCAACATTAAAGTCAGTCAATACGAACACATAATTGCAATAAGCGAAAACACTTACCGACTCACTCAGCGCATCTATAGCCTTGCCCACTGTCAACGACTCTGGCCTATAGGCTGTGCCCACTGCCAGCCGCAACCCGCCAGGCAAGACAACCTCGAGCCACATTTGCTCGAGCGCCGATACAGGGTGGTCGCGCACGCGCACCCGCAACCCGCGCCGCACATAGAACCCCACCCCGCCGCCTCTGCTTGCGCCTGCACGAGGTTTATGCTTGAACACGTAACCCGGTACTACTGGTGCACACTTTTCTTCGCCTTGTTTTAACCAAGTCTCGTTAAGAGCTAATAAATCTGGTTTATAACTGGTCATTGCAAATAAAAACTCATCTTTACCCGTATTAAGTGACCTCACGTTTAATAGTCCCAATAACAAATGCGATTTCCGTTTATTTGTCGCGCCGCCTATAAAAACAAAAATGACCTACATTTGAAGATATATTCATATCACGGTGTCCTGTGCTAAAAGTATTTAATAGATAATTATGGATTTTATAGTAATTTTTGTAAAGTATTCTCTCATAATAACTATTTACTAAAATTATTATTAAAAGTAACTTAGAATATAACATGCTTAGATTAGGCACAAGAAAAATAAGTCATAACTGAAAATTATTCTGCCTGCCGTCAACTGAGGAATCAATGCCATCTATTTCGCGTGGAAATATCTCTTCTATATCCTTGCTTGAACGCAGTGTGTATAGCTGAGAGCCATCAGATTTTCGAGCGTATATTTTTCCATATTTCGTCCACACATACCGCCAACTCAACCGTTTCGCTTCTTCTTTGGCCTTTTTGAAGAGCTTACGATTTTCTTTTGTCAATCGTTCATTTACGTACACCGAAGTGGGTTTCCCTGGCAGAGACATATCAGCTGTAGTTACGTTGCGCCGTACACGCGCCGCTCGCAGCAGGCGATCCTTGACGGCGCGGCGAGTCACGCGCACCACCAGAGGGCGCGGCTGAGCCTGGGGCCCGCCAGCGTCGCTCACTACGAGGCGCCGCGGGCCGGCCCGATATGCCTCCACGACGTCGGTCTCTTCGCAACTTGTTCCCAAAGTTGAGGCAAGAACGCTTACTATGTGGTAGACGTTTTCATTATTTGTTTCCGGTATATTCACTATCTCGATATCATTTACTAACAGGCTTTGCTCCTTGTCATTCAAATCACATCTTAATTGTTCAAATGTCGCCTCGGTCTGTAAAGCCGCCTGCGACTGTGTGGTTAAACGGTCCTGCAGCTCTGTGACAATTGCTTTTAAATTTGCATTTTCTGTTTGAAATTGTTCTAAGGATGTAATTCTTTGTTCACAATCACTTATCTGACCTGTAACAGTGTCCAACCGCTGATTGCATTTTTGAAGTGAACTCAACACCTCCGCGATCTGGGATCTCATTGAAGAAACATCGCTTCGTAGGTTCCTTATTTCGGCAGTTAATTCTGCGATTTCTGTCTGGTCCATCTTATCCTCCGGTAGTGATTGTATCTCTTTTTTAAGGACCGAAGGGTTGTCCGCCGGAGTTTGAGTTTGAGGCCGTACTGGTGTTGAAGTGTTGTCGCCACCTCGTTTTGCGGCGGCTCGGCAGTCCGGGCACGTCCAATTTGTTATTTGTTCCGGGGTGAGGTTGGCCGAACCACTGCAGAGGTTACAAAATGGCTTCCCACAGGCGGGAAGTTTGCAGGTCACAATGCTGTTTTCCGAGCCTTTTAAGATGGTGTTGTGGCACCCAGAGCATGATCTAGCCGCCCTTGTAGATCTTTGGAACTTCGACATTGTCAATAACACAAAAACAATCACGTAAACAAATGATTGGCCGGTACCACGATACCGGTTGACGAGCGATCGTTCGATAATTTTGTATCTGCAATTAGCCGTCACAGGTATACAAACTACTATCGTGGTACGGGGGATCGAAGCGGTCAGCTGTCCGGTCGGTTTCTAAGTACGACGGCACTATTTAAAAACTTCGCACGCTATTATCCAGGAAACTATATATCCGATTTAGTTGCGAACACTTATAGTAATGAACACTGTTAAGCACTTGACTTTAAAGGTACTTTTGATTGCTAATAATGCATTTAAACATATTAAAATAAATTAAAATACGGAGCCAGCGCTTGCGCGCGCGGCGAGCTACCCGCTTGTTTTCGTAGTCTAATTAAATTTCTAAATCTAAATTTCTAAATTTAAATTAAAATCTAAATTTCGTAGTTTTCGTAGTATAATGATAACCTTATCACCAGTCTATTGTTAGGATCCGTTCGTGGAAAAATTGATAGCATAATCCGTTTTCAGATTAACTTATCTTACCTTTCGAAGCGAAAATAACTTCTGGATGAATAGTTCAATATAGCAATATAGACAATATAGTATCTAACTAGGTGTACAGGTGACATAACTATATTAGTAGCCTATTACCACGACTACCTTAGCAGTGTCTAACTGCCATATTCGCTAATAAACGTCTGAGTAACTTACTTTGCAAGATGCAAGAAAAGATCCCTATGGGTCGAAGTGTATCCGTAAGGGCCCCCGAAAATAATAAGATAAGATAAAAAAAAAAAAACTTTGCACTAATATGCCAGTACGAGCGAGACGTATAGAAAGTAAGTTACGCTCACGTTAGCAAATATGTCGGTGTCAAACTGGGGCCCATCTCTCGAACGATATTAGTCTAATATCATTAGTATGTTGTCATGGGAACCCATACGATTTGACAGTTCGTGGACTAATAATATTAGTCTAATACCGTTCGAGAAATAGGCCCCAGGTGGTAGCCGTAGGTATTTGAGTACAGACAGATGTAGTGCATAATTATTTACCTTCGTATTTTCACGGAAACTTACGAACGTGTCTTGCCATTTCAGTCAGTCTCGGCACAAAAAGTACTGACATTGACTAAACTAACATGATATATACGAACGTTTCCGAGAAAATACGTATCTGGGGCCCATTTCTCGAACGATATTAGACTAATATTATTTGTCCACGAACTGTCAAATCGTATGGGTTGCCATGACAACACACTAATAATATTAGACTAATGTCGTTTGAGAAATAGGCCCCTGTAGTCTACTTTGCTTACCGGATGGTAATGTTTAAGGAAGGAGTGCATCCTCTCCACCTCCTCTGAAGTTAGGGTCTTGAGAATAAACAGCCGGTCGTAGCTCTGATAGAACTTGGCTCCGGATTTCCCGGACGAATCGTCCGGAATCGGCTGTGACCTGCGAACAAAACGTAACGTCAAATTATATCTTAACCCTTTAGCGGGCAAGGCTCAAAAAAATCCTCAATTCAAGCCTCATCGCCAATCTACAGCACAAAAAATGTTGTACAAGAAAAAAATACAAAAAGATGATGTTATAGGGTGTTCTTTTTTGAGACCCTTTTGCCCTATAAAGGGTTAAATCACAACATCTTATAAAACAAAGTCCGCCGTGGCGTCTGTCTGTTTGTGTGTATCGAACTCGAAAACTACTGAACGGATTCTCATGCGGTTTTCACCTATCAATAGAGTGGTTCTCGAGGAAGGTTTAGGTGTATAATTTGTTAAGGTTTTGTGTGACCCGTGCGAAGCCGGGGCGGGTCGCTAGTATTAGTAGTCCTGAATTGCCATCTCAACCCAAACACAGCAAACCACTAAGATGGAAAGTGTAAAGTCGGCACATACCTTTATACCGGAGCGAACAAGGTGCTCAAAAATATCTGACAAACGAGGCGTGTTCAGTGATTATCGAGAACCTTGGCGCTCCATTAGGCTTACGTACCTACATATTTGATTGTAGGTATAGGTAAGTGCGAATGCGAATATACTTATGTATGGATGGTTTCGATGATGTTAAGGGGCCCACAGATTACCAGTTCGCCAGACGATATCAGCCTGTCAGTTGTTCTGAACTGTTACCTCTTACGTTTAACTGGCAGGCTGATATCGTCCGGCGAACTGGTAATCTGTGGGTCCCTTTATAGAGGTTGACGATGCAATGTAGGCATGGTTTTGTGTCCTAGATGTAGATTTAAGGTAAAACTCAAACACACATTTTATGCAAATGTATTGTTAAAAAGAAAATGCGATCTAAAAGTACAGAATGCAATACAATCACCAGAGATTTAGACTGGGATAAAACACCTTTCCTCTACTAGAGTCTGTGCGGCATGAGAATGTATTGAATCCCATTCGTTTCACGACTCTTCTCTTTCCGCGCAGGCTCTTAAGCCCCCTCCACACTCGTGCGCGATTCGATACGAGTGTGGAGGGGGCTTTACATTTTTGGTAGGTACATATGTGATATCATTAAAAATCTAAAGCCAATTATTTATATGCGTGAAATGAGGCGGTTAAAACCCGCGCGTTTCGGAGAGCCTAGGTCTCCTTTCTCAAAACATGTCGCGCGAGTGACTTAATAAAACAAGTGAGCTTAATAAAACTTAACCGTAAAATTATTCAATGTTAGTATGTCTCACAACAGTTTAAATTCGAATACGTATGTATTTAAACTACCGTCTTAATTTGAAAATTTAACCCATCTCTCACTTAGAAAAGGTCAAACACCACAACCACAACTGCAAAGCTTGGGTGTCTAGCCAAGATGCCAATCGCACATCGACAAACTAAAAGTAAAAATGTATGGAATGACAGTTGCTACGAAGTGTCGTGACATTACCATACATTATTTCTATTTTGAGTGACGTGTCTATCATCGATCGTCATCTTGGCTAGAACTTCTGACATCGTACGTAAAAGTTCAACGGTTAATTACACGCAGCCTTGACAATAGAATATTGTTACACGGCTGATACAATGTTGCTAACGAGCAATTTAAGATTTGCTGCAGCCGTGTTGCGTGATGTGAATCAATCAACCGGACTCAACCAGTCGTAGATAATTGAGAATAATCGTATTCTTTATAGGCTACATGAAAATATAAGCAACTCTGCTGGAAACCATGGCGAGAGCGGACTTCAGGGTGGTATTTCGGCGGTTCCGTGGAAACCTGGCGATTCCTACACAACAAAAAACTGTCTCGCCCAAATGATTTATAGCTTTTAAGATTTTTCTTATTGCTTATTGTATGTATAAAGGTGTAAGGTATGTGTAATTGTGTATACCTATAGTTAGTTACCTGAAAACATGATTTGGTTAAAAGAGCTCTAAATACGCACGGCTCAAATAATTGTTCCGCGAACAGTTTGGTGCGGAACGCGGAACACTAAAAAATTGCCACAATTTTTTGGGTACCAGAAACAAAACGGCATTAACGAAACCTTTCTAGTTTGGTAATATCTGTTTTCAATAAATAAACTATACAGGTTCACGGAAAAAATAAGAGATCAATTCACTTTTGTGCTTATCTTTGACCCAGGACAATTTTTTCACAAGTGTAAAAATACTTCACCGACAAGAGCATAGCTCTTAAATATTGATGATGAATATGATGATGTAAAAATATGGGGAGTATGGGGACACACATCAGTCTGAAAAATATGTCCCATAGCTCTTATGTCAGCGAATTAACACATTCAGTGCCGAAAACCGACTAGATCGGGTATTTTATGATTTCGTTCCCAGGCCGGACGACCCGATAGTCGGGATCGTGGTACTACAGCTTTATACGAGGAAATTTTTGTGGCCTGGCGCGGATGTCTTGTTTGGCTGGGTGGCAATGAATGAGTTAAGAACAATGGGACATATTTTTTAAGTTACATGCACCCATATTTTTTCACTCGACTGTACAAGTACGCGGGGACTTACGGGGATATCTTTGGCGGAAACATAGGTAAGTAAATAAAATGACAAGTGCATTTCAATATTTGCTCTGAGTCACGAGATAACGGCGCAGCAACTGATTTCAGACAAAGATATAGCCTGTATCTGTATAGTATCTTAGTCAACTATTTCCAGTCAGAACTTCAGAAGTTGCTAAGCGGGCGAGGTGTTCAAAATTACCTTGACTCTCGCTCTTATTCTCTTATCAATAAAGTCGCGTCAAGATCATTTTGAACACCTCGCCCGCTTAGCAACTTCTGCTGCTGACTGTCCCATCCAACAACGACGACCTTTATAACTCTGATGAGCACGTATATGGCTCGCATAACCGAACTTTGTTTTAGCCTCCTAGGCCCAAGGTCCTAACTATAGTACCTATTCAGTTCGATGTAAGTTAAACCATGTTCAATTGAAACAGAGTCGCTTTTGCTTTGTTTCGTTCAATTTTCAAACACCGCAAAATCAACTATTTCCTACGGGTTAGGTTCACTTTTCAGTGGCAAGTTTTGGATGATTCGTTTCTATGGTTGGGTATGGAGGTTAAATGGCCGATCACACTATGCACAAAAAGGTGCCTTGGTCGTTGTGTATCAATATTCAATATATCAAGAAACAATAAGTACTTACCTTTATTTCGGTAATGTATTTTCTAGCGAAACTATTACCAAAGCAATTTGCACCTTATTCTTTAAAGCACAAGTTCTATTTTACTGTAACGAAGTGCCTTATAACTTCCATATAGTGCCAAATGTGTCTGACAATATTGCTTGCAGTGCAATTGCGGTGTATATTGGGTGCTTAAATGGTCTCAATTTGTTACGGCAGGGTGCCAGAAAACATTATACAATACAGAGTGGCTATACCGCGAAAACCGAAATTCGCAAACTGCGGGGATCTTTCTCTTTTACTCCAATGCAGGCGTAATTAGAGTGACAGAGAAAAATGCCCGCAATTTGGGAAATTCCATTTTTACGGTTATAGCCCAGCATTTATTACTAACTAAAAAGAAAAAACTTTGAAACGAAAACGGTCAATCAGAATGCGGTCTTATCGCTCAGAAGCGATTTATACTCGAGTCTTAAGCCCACTGATTAACAGTCCGCCGGTCGGCATCGGCCTGTCAGTTAGAACAAAAAGTTGACAGGCCGATATCGTCCGGCGGACTGGTAATCAGTGGGCCCCTTAACAGCTCCGAACAACTGACAGGGAAATGGTCGAAGAGATAGTTGAGAGCTTGAAACCGATAACAATTTTTAGTATGTTATGGGGTCCCTACTCCCAATACCACGCATAGCCTGATGGCTTAAGGCATAGGACTGATGGTTTAATGGACAAAGGACAGGATAGGGAGACTTCCACACTTCAAAAAAACTCGTAGAAAACCAAAGTCACGTCTTCAGGTGATCTGTCAAGCGGTTAGACGGATGATACTGATTTCAGGGCCGTTTGATATACGCTGTGCCTTTATGGAGTTGTCATAGTGCCGAATGGGAAACTACCTACCTACGTACAGTAAGCTGCAGAGATAACTGACCCCCCTTGCATAGAAAACTTATAGTAGGTAAGTATGCACCTACATTAAAAGTACTAAAAAAATACTAAAAATGGGAATACATTTGGTCAATTTTGGTCCATTCTATTCCTGTAGATGACAAATAGGAATACACCACTTACCAGTTGCATTAATTAAATGTAGGCAACCGAGTTGTAGGCTGTTAATTAGGATATTTTAATTAAACATTGCCTTGTTCTTTTTTTCGATTAAAATCTCAATTAATAATTAAGACCTGTTAAACGGCAGCTATTAAACTTTTGGGTTGTAAGGAACGCTTGTAATAAATCGTACCAAAGGCATCAAATATTATAACTATTATATTATAAGTTTGAATTTGGTATGTACCTATACATTTATATTACAGATTTGATAATGTATCAAAACGTATTTTTTTTCCTCTATCGCACAGGAAACAATAAATACCTGTAGGTACAACTCAACATACTTATTTGTTTTGCGAAAACCTAAATGATATATGATTAAATCAACGCATTAAACGGCATGACTCAAGTAGCGATATGTTTGACATACTATTAATTAAGAGGCAGTGCGCCCTCTAGCTAGAGGATGTCTCGTTATGCAATAGAGTCTGTTCGGAAAGAGAAGAATCGTGGAATGTATGGGGCCCAATACATTCCACGGCCCTTCTCTTTCCGAACAGACTCTATACGTGACGCGGCGAATGATGAACCGTATGACAGTTCCTGTACCTCATTTGAATAATAATTGAAAAACTAGGTTATTAGGGTTCCGTACCCAAAGGGTAAAAACAGGGCCCTATTACTAAGACTCCGCTGTCCGTCCGTCTGTCTGTCACCAGTGTCACCAGGCTGTATCTCATGAAACGTGATAGCTAGGCAGTTGAAATTTTCTTAGATGATGATGTATTTCTGTTGCCGCTATAACAACAAATACTAAAAACAATATAAATATTTGAGTGGGGCTCCCATACAACAAACGTTTGCCGTTTTTTGCGTAATGGTACGGAACCCTTCGTGCGCGAGTGCGACTCGCACTTGGCCGGTTTTTTACCGTATTTTTATTAATTAATTGTTACATTGAAACATTCAAGATCATACATGATTATTATGACTTACCTGAACTAAAGGACCTGTTTGTTATGAGCAATAATCATCGTTTAAGAGGCCACAGCTCAAAGATTATTCGAGTTCCCAGTACAAGCAATCCTAGGAAGCACTTTCTATCGAACCGCGTCGTACGTGAGTGGAATAAGTTACCAGAAACAGTGATATGTGTTCCTTCAGTGAACTGTTTTAAAAACAGACTTGACAAACACTTAAAACAACAAAAAAATGAACATTAATCGTTAAAAAAACAAGTGCAGTGATATACACGCATCAGCTTTCAGCTGCTAGTGTATTAAACAATATAATAATAATATAATTTCTAAATAAACAAATGTGTGAAAAAACCAATAAATGTCTAGGAACTAAATTACACACTTGTGACAGATATTCAGGAGTCCAGTTACATCGTTTTTCCTAAGTGTTCAACTGTCAGAAACATAAGCGCTGGGAATATTAACCGAACGTCTGGACTGCCGCCTCACGAAATACTGGGTAGAGGTGGTGATAGGCAGGGCTAAATAACCCATTTTGCCCCGTGTTCCTCTCTGCACGCAGTAATATTAAGGTAGTAAATATTAGTATATGTTTTTATGTAAGTACTAACATAGGATGTAAGTTTCTCTGGTTAACTAACAAAAATATGGATCTCATGGTCTGAAATAAACAAATTTTATTTTTATTTTATTATTTTTATTTTATTATTAAGCCCAAACGGAACCAACTAGAAGTCACGGTCACAACGGTCATTGCCAATTAATGTTTTTGTTTTATACGTTCCATGTAGGTGTGTCGCATACGGTATTCAAAATTATTGTTTGTGTGTTAAAAACGAGTTATACTTTTATGGATGCCATAAAAAAACAATAGATACCTAAAGTGTCACTCTATGGGACTTGCTAACTATGTAAACAAACAGCCATATTTAAATTGTCTCTGAATGATGAATTGAATTTACTAGTGACTTTTGTCTACATAGTTAGCAAGTTCCATAGAATGACACTTTATACCTTAGGCCAGCGGTCGGCAACCGGCGGCCCGTGAACCTGTCACTTGCGGCCCGCGAGCCTCCCTGGCTATTTTGTATGCAATATTGACAAACGACAATGTCTGATAAAATCATAAATATTAACAAAGTGCGGCCCGCGTCTACTTTGTTAACTACTATGTGGCCCTTGGCTGCTAAAAGGTTGCCGACCGCTGCCTTAGGCGACTAGACAGAAAACGTATATCATTATATTTTTTATTACTTATCAAATATGTCATTCTCATGATATACTTAATTAAGGTGATCCGTGATAGTTGATTGGACTATCCAATAAAAAATGTGAATTGTCATTTGACAATGACAATTCGCCATATCGAGATCACCAAGTACCTACGCCATTGTTAGGTGTTAACCAAAGTGACATACAAGGTAAATTGTCATTGTCAGGTGACAAATTACATTTTGCGACATTTGACAACGACAATGCGCTGCGTATTTTAATGTCAACAAGTAAATATGGGCGTTGGGCGCCATTTTCAATTGTCAATTTTGTAAAGTATAGGTAATGTAGTTAACTTCTAGAGTTAGTTTTATTGTATTTGTTTAAATTGGTTTTGTTTTTTATGTACATGTTTGTTTTAGTTTGTAATATTTGTCATGTATTTTTTACAACTCTGTGTAATTTTCAAATCGTATTTATTGAAATAGTCACACTGAGACAATTCCTGGCACAACGCAACCAAACACCCAGTGTCATGGCTCTAATGACGTGTCAGTACAGCACACTACAATACGGTTAAATTAAAAAGAATGAAAAAAAATCGTACAGCAGCACTCCGCTGACCTCAGTCGTTTAATCGTCAGGCCCCGTTTCATAAAAGCCGTGGCATCGTGGAACAGGTTCGGTTCCGTACAGTCCCCTACGGCTGTGGGGGCTGTGGCCGATCTTCTGAGCTTGCTCATAACCTTCCTCTGCCGCGGACGGAGGTACGAATCTGGCTTTCTAAACCTAAAGGAGCGGGATGGGTTGGGGAAAATAAAAATGTTGAAATAAAAATTAGCGCACACGTGAGGCCGTGAGCAGATATAGTAAACTCGCTTTGCAGTTTCACAAATGGTTCAAATGTATACCCTGTTCTCGTACGTTAAGGTCTACAATTGAAGCTCCAAATGTAGTCCCTGCATTTAAATTCAGCGCGACGAAATATATCTTTTCGTCGCGTGCGTTTTCTTGCGAACCAATTATATTTAATATCTGAGTAAATCATAAACCAATTTTTATTAATACTCAAAAAAGAGAACCGTAAAATTATTCAATGTTAGCATGTCTCACAACAGTTTAAATTCGATCAAAAAAGAGACTTTGATCTAGCAATTGTGCTGTAAATGCACACTCAAAATAACTACGGTCAAAATAACTCTGCACCGATTTCGCAAGTGTCAGTGTAGGAGCGCCATTATGAACGTCAAATTCGTATAAAAATATGACGTTTATAGTGGAACTGCCAGACTTTGGCAATGCATAGTAGGCTGAGGTCTACGTAGGTCATATTTAGTCGCAACAAAACGCACTTCATCTTTATAATATAACGAATTAAGCGGACGCCCAAATCAGAACAAGCATCAAGCCAAATATAGATAATAGATAATACAGGTATTCTATCGTGAAGGGATTTGGACGCATGTCAAAGTATCTATGTGTTTTTAGAAGGTTATCTAAAAATATATCAACTTTAGATAGATTCGTTTCGCGTATTATAATATGAGCGTGAAGATGACTCATATACATGCGCGGTCTTTTAATATTGTCTCCTACAAACAGCAACACTCTTAACTTACTGGACTGGACCTTATGCCTTATGTAATAAGGTTTACATGGTGTCAATTAACAGTGTGGGCGATTAGTGTTGAGTCACTCACTCGTGAGGCACCTCATTTGTACCACTCATTTTGTTAATTTGTCGCAGTACTTCGTACCTCAAAAATGTCTTACTTCACTCCTCTCTTCATTTCACTCATTTACTCGCGCGCATCACAAACACCTCTTGCCACACAAATCATTCACACACTTCAAATTTCAAAAAACTCTTAGCCGTTCAAAGCTTTCTCCTAAGAGTTCTATTCTTAACCTCCAGAATTGCACTCCAATTAAATATTACTATTTATTTATTTATAAAGGAAGTGATGAATACATAAATATGTATATACATTAAAAAAAATTGTCGCTGTTGGAATTAATGGAATAGTCGAGGCTGAAAATATGCTAGTACCTCACCTCATTTGAAGTAAGACATTGCAACACCTCATTTTAGAAAATGAGGTACTCATACATACTCATTTTAAATTGATGTCCTACCCATCACTATGGGCGATGGTCTTCCAGACAGAAATGATACGACTCTTATGGGTTTGTTTGGTAGTCGCATACTGACTTGACAATTGACAATTGTTACCTGACATTGACAATTGCCTCTACATTTCTCTTACTCAACGAAATCGAACCGTAGGCCACAGTAAAACAATTTCAAATTAGAAATCATCCAATATAATGATTTTTTATGATCTTATTCATAACGTCATTTCGAAACGTTTTTATCAAAAGGGCTGTATGGAAAATTGTCACTGTCAAGGGACAAATTAATAATTAGGGCCTTGACAGATGACGATACTGAAACTTGAGCGAAGATTCTCGTTGCACAAGTCAAAAGTCTAGACATCGATATTGGCAGAATCCACCTTGCTAAATTTAGCGAGGAGTAAAAGCCATTATAGGGGAAAAAAAAGATGGCGATTTTATCTTCTTATTTTTTAACGTGTTTCAAAGATGCGCTTTATTCTTTTTCGAGTGTCCGGTTAATTCGCTCCACAAGTCCATTATGAGAGGGGCAATAAAGACTAACGGCGTTATTCATAAACGAGGAGTGTCTTTTCAAAAGGGTTTATTTTTTCTGGGAATCTATTTCTAAATTGGACCTTAAGTTTTCTTGAGCAAGGTTCTCTCTAGAAGTACCGCTAAGAAAAAAATAAACCCTTTTGAAAAGACACTCCTCAAACGTCTGCTAAGTTAATCAGTTGATGATCGTCGTTTGTCCCTATCTGTCGTTATGCCATAGAGAGGGACAAACGACGATCATCAGCTGATTAACTTAGCAGACGTTTATGAATAAGTGAGTAAATCTAGACTTACCTCGTGAGCGACTCTTTGTAGTCAAGGTCATCAATACCGAACCTTTCCCGAAGGTTCCTGAACACTAGTGGACAGTATTCCTTCACTTTGAAATGAGATGGCATGTTCTCTCTGCAAGAAAAAGATAACGTCAACAAGAATATAATTAATAAGTTTTTGGCAAAAATATCATTTTTGGTACAAGCTTTTATCGCTGACTGTACTTTTCTTTCCGCAGACATCTAATACACATTGAGACAATTCTAAAAACCCCAAACACAAATCGGTTGCGTTGTTTTCTCACATATTCACATAGTTTCTATGGCCACCTCCTGTCTCCATCATCAGATCAACTCCATTGTACCATAACATTGCATTGTCACCCGACTTACACACGTATGCAAATCTTCAGCTTCATTGGAAACCGGGAAATAGGTCCAAACATACATATGTAGTTACATACGAGGGGTGTTCAAAATATTCTCGGTATGAGAATGAAAACAAACAAGTACGAAAAGTTTGATATTTTTATTTTTCAATATACTCCCCCCCTATGTTCATACACTTAAAAGATCGATCAATTATTTTTTTTAATCCTGCATAAAAATATTTTTTATCTTTGGTGTAAAAATGCTCCTCCACTGCCGCCTTCAATGCTTCATCATCGGAAAATTTATTTCCACGCAGATCCTTTTTAAGATTGGGGAACAAAAAGAAGTCGCTGGGGGCTAAGTCCGGACTATACGGTGGGTGAGTAACAGTTTCAAACCCACATTCAACAATAGCTGCCTTGGCAATATGAGCAGTATGGACGGGGGCGTTGTCATGCAGAAGCATAACACCTTTGGTTAACTTTCCTCGCCTCTTTTCTTTGATTGCATCCTTTAATTGACGTAGAATGTTAGCGTAGTACTGTCCTGTGATATTTACACCTTTTTCTTTATAATCGATCAGTAATACTCCTTCACAATCCCAAAATATCGTGGCCATGACCTTGCCAGCTGAAGGGATGACCTTGAACTTCTTGGGATGAGCTGAACCCTTAATGTGCCACTGCATGGACTCTTGTTTACTCTCTGGGTCATAATGATGAACCCAGGTTTCATCTCCAGTAACTATTCTTTGCAGCACCTCATCAGGATTTTCACCGCACAGGTCAATAAAATCGGAACAACAAGCTACACGCATGTCTTTTTGAAGCCGAGTCAGCATTCGCGGAACCCATCTTGCACTTACTTTTGACATATTAAGATGGTCATGGATAATATCATGTACGGTACCAATAGAGAGATTGGTTACTTGTGCTATAGATTTTACCTTCACTCGACCATCTTCCAATATAAGTTTTTCCACTTTATCAATATTTTCTTGTGAAGTAGCTACTACAGGCCGGCCAGGTCTAGGGTCGTCTTCAACACTCTCCCTTCCACGTTTAAACTAGCTTGACCACTTTTGAATGGTAGATAAAGAAGGAGCAGACTCACGGTAAACACAATCCATTTCCTCTTTTATGGTTTTTTGATTTTTACCCTGTTTTGTCAAGAATTTTATCACGCATCGATGTTCTAATTTAGTTAACATTGTCAATTCCCACATGATGTTCATGTTTGTTCAGCAATTGCAGAAAAACAAAAGAACATCTCGCTTCGAATTATACTTTTTTTTAATGTCAATGAATAAACCTTAGCGGCCAGTAACGAAAGAAATTTTAGAAGAGGTTGTAAGATATCAATACCGAGAATATTTTGAACGCCCCTCGTAGGGGTACATACAATGCAAGTTAAGTAAAATCTTGTAAAAGAACACTTAAGTTCAATGTGGATAAGAATGGCTGCGACATATATACTTACTTGTTAAACAAGTGATTGTCGACTTTGAGCTTGGAGTAAGCTCTGAAGTCATCTGGCAGCAGCATGACCGGTATCGACACATGGCTCAGTTCATTTATCTGAAAAGAATTCATCTTATTAGTTGTTACACACCTTTAACAACCACTCTGAAGCCCCGTCTCCATATCGCGCGGCAAACCATCGAACATTGGCTCGCGCGGCAGCCGCGCGCAATGGATACCGGGCTGCCGCGCGAGCCAACTCGATGCGCCCGGTATCCATTGCGCGCGGCTGCCGCGCGAGCCATTGTTCGATGGTTTGCCGCGCGATATGGAGACGGGGCTTAACATAAGTCATCATCTTATGTCAGGACACGAAAAAACATTTTTCTTAACTATGAAAAAAAAACTTTTGAAATGTTCAATTTGAGCTTTTTTGATATTTAGCAATATGACGGACGTACAGAGTCGCACCATAAGTGTTGCTTTTGTACCTTTTTGGTACGAAACCCTAAAATAGTCATTTGGCATAGTATAGTCATGGTTGTTGATTTGGAAAACGCCCATGATGAGTATTTTATATCTCAGCATTTTATCATCTCAGCATTGTCCTGGGATTTTTCCCAAGGCATTAATGAGCCTGGGGTCCTCTTGGCAATCTAATCATAAGAACTGGCAAAGGCACTAGTTTTTACGAACACTTCGTACGTTATGTTCACTGCCAGCTGAACATCCAACCCAACCCAGAGGAGAAAGCATTAAGGAATGACGAAAGAGAGAAAGAACCTTATTAATCTTATTACCCATAGGAGTGGGAGCACTATAGTCAATTTTATTATCAAATTTAAGCAGGGTTCGAAAGGATAATTTCAATGATAGTTATGTTGATAATTATTGCGAAAGTATGGTGATTTTTATGCCTGATAATTATTGTCAGGATATTTATCGGATTTAAAAAATTAAATTCAAAGTTATCATTACAAGAAGTAAAAAATTAAGTATTCTACGGGATATTAGATTCTGATAAATTCGAACTGGATATTTAATTGGATTCTTATTTGAAAATTGCAGAATATGGCCTTTTTAGACGGTTATAGTTGCAATCATGTTGATAATAAGATAGAGGGCTTCTCACACAATCATGTTGTGTCGTCTATGTGATACACGCTTGGTCTTGTGCATGCAATAAACACAACAACAATATGCCCGCTTTTTAATTATTTTTTTAATATGTTTAAAAATAAAATATGTATTGGAAATCTGGGAATTTAGAATTTAAACAAGCAATAGACAACTCGCTGGAAATTCCCAAGTTAAACACAATGTGTGTTATATAGTGGTCAAGTGGTGTTACAATTATACTCCATTTTTTACTAAAAATAATAGTAGTGTTACTATAATACCTCTTATATACATTTGGCTACATAAACAAATTTTATTCTTCTTGTTCGTGTAAACAGATTAAACTTCAAAACTAAATTTTTGTCTGCCAATGCTTTGCCACTTCTAGCCCTCGGGGTGTAGCTCTCGGGAGATCTTCCTCAGTGCACATAGTTGAACACAGATTAATTCCCCATCTCAGATTATCTTTTGACCGACCAACTCCCATCCTAAGTCTGTCTTTTTGCTAAGATTCCCCTGGAGGTAAAGTTGGCGAGTTTGACGGTCTCTCTCTCTCTCTCTCTCTCTTTAGCCCTTTTCTACCCTTCGGGTGTAGGCCTCCTTCATTCTTCTCCATTCGTCACGGTTCTGTGCAACCTGGAGCCATCTCATCCCCGCAGCCCTTTTGATGTCGTCTTCCCAACGCATATTGGGTCTACTTGGAGGACGTTCTTCTCCCCATGGTCGCCACACGAGTATTCTTTTACTCGAGTTTGACGGTATGTATGCTAATGTATAACAGGGCTGTTAAGACCTAGCTGTTTTCAGTCTTTCTGTAGATTTTCAGTCTTTCAGATTCTAGGATATGTGCATAAAATCTAAGCACAGAGGTTGTTAATATCTAATCACTTTGCAAATCATGATATACAAATTGTTAATGGCAAAGTTTTAGCAAACAGCCAATAAAACTTTGGCAACTTCAGAATGACCCTGTCGCCGGTTATAACGCATGTTATCTCTATTTATAGAGCCCTAAATGCTACGATAACAGTGCGACAAAAACACGGGAGATATTGATCAAGTGCCAGGTGACCACCAGTTAGCATTCACCTCTAGCAAGGCGCCAGCCATCAATACGATTAGTAAACAGTTCGGAACCACAACAATCCGGTACCGAAGGAAATGACATAATGCTGTTGCGAGATGCCTCTACATAATCGCCACAAATCCTATTAGGCGTACGTTGCCGTATTCCAATTAAGTTGTAAATATCCTCCACTCAGGTACTCACCGTGTGGTTCACGCCCCACATAAACACCGATAGAAGGGGCTCATTTGCACGAAACAATTTGACTTTTTGATGTTTCACACGAATGTGTTTCTTTTTCAACTTGCTCAATCCAGTGCTTGGAACGGACATTTTGGATTTGTTTACACTAAATACGGTCAGATACTTGAGCTTTTTTTGACACGGCCCTGGCTAAACCATTTTCAATTGACGGGAAGGATGTCGAAATATGAATGAAGGTGATTAATTTGGAAATTAATTACAGAAATACGACACCCATCAATAAAGAGCAAACGGCTTTTTGACAGAAGGACGACGGCGGGTGATAAAAAAAGTAATCATAGACAAAAACATAGGTCCTCAAAATAAAGTACCGCTCGCCAGTGACAATAGTTTTTACGTTGATTATAATGGCTCCTCTACACGATGGGCCAGCGCCGACCACTCCAAGGGACGCATTTATGCGTTAGAGGGAGCAAGTGATATTGCTATCTCATTCTACCGCATGGCTGCGTCCCTTGGAGTGGCCGGCGCTGGCCCATCGTGTAGAGGAGCCATAAAAATTGTTGATTTATCATATAGCTGGTCAAGCAAATCTTATCAGTAAAAAAAAAGCAAAAATCAAATGTTCTATGGGACGATATCCCTTCGCGCCTACATTTTGCATTTTCCAAATTTGCCGCCTTTTTCTACTGTCAAGATCTGGTTGACCAAGTATAGTTAGCTTATAGTTTGCCTACCACTATTATAATATCTATGTGTCCGAACAGACTCTATGTGTGTGTGTAAACTGTAAACCACACGAAATAAATATTATTGAATTTGAATTAAGCCTCCTCCAGACTGTGTGCGTAAATCGCGGCGCGAAACCTCGAGCGCGATTTCCGCAAACAGCGAAATCAGCAAAAATAGCGAAGCGATTCGCGCACGAGTGTGGAGGAGGCTTTAAATAAAAACAAGATTTCGCATAATCTCGCACCCAACGCTCGCACCGCTTTGCATGGTGGAAAGGGAATTTCCGAACGAAAGTTAAATGTCAAAAATATTGACAGTGACAGTAGATAATCGAATCGAAGTGTCATTTGACGCCTTCCCTTTCCCTTGACGAGTTTCACGACGGATTTTGGTTCGAATTTGGAAATTAATTACAGAAATCGTCATTAAAAAAATATTCCATAATTTTCTCGTTCTACCTTCTAAAGTATTATGTGCTAAGTGGTCAATTAGAGTCACAAAATGGTGATACCCAGCCCGTTCGTCTATTGGGCGCAAACAGAGAAAGAGGTTTCCTTAAAGATCGACTTGAAAAATGTTGTAAAACCCGATGTGAATGTTTTGGAAAGCAAGATTAAGTTCTCCGCCGACGGCATAGGTGCTCATGGCAAAACACTTTACGAGTTTAGTTTAGACTTGTTCTCTCCCATAAAATCGGTTAGTACCAAGTTAGTACTGTCTATGACACTACTCAGCGGTAGCGATGTTTCGTGCCGGTATTTTTATAAACACAGTTTAACGCACTTGTCTTGATCTTTGCTACGCCGCAGACCCAGGCGGTTTTCTGTGTGCTAAGCACTGTCTGAAGCTTTCACTAAATTGAGAAAAAAAATTTAAAAAGTTACTTTAAAAATAATCTCAAACCTAATGTTTTTTTCTAGATTGAATCTGACAGCGAGTACCCAACGACGGTGCGCATATTCGACAACCGCGTGGAAGTGATTCTGGTGAAGGAGAAACCATCATGGTGGCCCCGTCTGACAGCACAACCACAAAAGCCGGCTTGGGTGAAGGTAACACAGTTTTAAAAGTTTAACTAGCAAGGCCTACTTTTCAAAATTTGCCAGTTAGTAATTTGAACCTTGTAAATTGTATAGTAAATTGAGACAAATTTCATTGGTTCATTCAGACTGTGCAAGTGTTATTTACAATGATCGGAATAGGTAGTGCCATTTGGGGTCAATGACCTCAAACATTGTACTTAACATGGATAAGACTCGGGATTCCAAGACTCTTATTTTTTCACGAAAATATTTCTTGGCATGTCTTTAATAGGCTACATGACTAATTTTCATTTATGGTATCAATCGATCGGGTTTGTTTTTAGGATCAAACGTCTATATGGTAGTGGTACCCATTGCATTAAAGCAACACAAAAGTCAGAAATTATAGTCAAAGTCCGACAGTCGCACTTCACTCGCGAAACGCCCCTCACAAAAGGATAAGTGAACGTGACGTCAAGGTCATTGAGATCCCATCTTGAAGTACGGACAAAACAAGAAAATTGCGTTTTTGTCCGTGAAATATTGCGTTTATGTATATAAAGTCTATTTTTTTATTCGGTAGACTAAAATGACATTTCATAGTATGAAATGACACATGATGTTCATACTATGAAATGTCATTTTAGTCTACCAAATAAACTTTTATCGTTTTTGGAAGAAAAAACTTAAATTTTGAAACTTTCAGGTCCTGTATTTTTGTAACATTTCCGTATTTTATTTTGCTCATTTGCTATCTATTTTACTAGATTTTGTTACAAAATTCAACATTTGTCATCATCCCTATTGAAGTAGGTAATATGAAAACCCGGGGTAAAAAGGTATATCCATACTAAGCTTACGCACCGAAGTCCCGTGAAATGGCACTACCAATTCCGATCACTGGTTATTTACCTACCTATATGTCATAATTTTATAGTGAATATATTGTCGCCTAGTTCCCACATTAAAAGCTTAGATATCAGCCTGTCAGTTGTTCGGAACTGTCAACTTTTTTATTTATTTATTTAGAAATTTAAATCAGGCAACAAGGCCCATATTATATTTTTTGTTCTAACTGACAGGCTGATGTGGTCCGGCGGACTGATAATCAGTGGGCCCCTTTATATTAGTAGAATTTTAAAGGTCCTTAAAAATGCATAACAAATTAGCACTTGCATGCCGCTTTGAAAAACTTTACTGACACCCCGGCCATTGCTTCGCAGTTATGATTCACCTTGAGCAAATAATATATTATTTGTATTTGTTTTGTATGCATAATTCCAGTTTTAAGTGTAATATTCACTTAGGGTTCTTGCTTACTGATTTTGAAATTACAATGTTGTAACATTTGTCATTACGATTTTAAACATCTTATTCGAAGTATATTGTGACCCTAGTGAAAAAACCGGCCAAGTGCGAGTCGGACTCGCGCAAGGATTTGATCAGACAATTGAATCAGATTGGCAAAAAATTGTTCCCGTCTGGATAGGCCTTAAGGTACAAGTCTCGGGCAGCGCAGTTGTAAAAGGGCGTAAGTTCCACGTAACACTTATGCCCTTTTACACCCAAGCTGCATGAGACTTGTACCCTTTTTCACTAGGGCCACAGTATACTCCTGTTTGTAAACATCATAATCGACTACCATGAAAACGGACAAAAATGCACTCCCACCATCTTGGATGCGATAATGGACATAATTTTCCTCAAGAATCCTCACCCCTGAAAACCTTGAAAACGGTTACAAGAATTGCCTAACGGGCTTGAGAATTAACACTAATGAGAAATTACGGTAGCTGGTAGCCACCGCGGTGCACAAAAGAAACAATGCCTTTTGTTTAACAGCTTATGGTTTGAGGCAAAAAAACATTTCAGATAATTCATACTATACATGACCATGACAGAACCCTCGTGGCACAAATCTTCTCGCACTAAGTACATCATTTATTAATTACTGTAAATGTAAACTCAATACTGAAATATTGTAATACGAAATCAGACTTATATTTTATGCAAAAGGTGCTACACGTGCTTTTCAAGATTTAATAAATTTTAACCACAAGGTCTTTTATGACTAATAAAAGACGATAAGTAAATATAAAGTTTTCATTGATTTGTGCAGTGATATTTTAGGCAACATGTCTTACAGTTTACCTTTACATTATGTAAGTTTCTAATTGCTATTTCTATGACGGGGCGGCCTCCTAGCCTAGTCGGTAGTGACCTAGCCTTCGACCACACCTCGGTCACTGGCGATCAAATGTATGAAACAAACGCGTTCCTACGCACACAGCGTAAGCTCGTGTAGGTGAACGCGTACCATGCTCGTGTGAGTGACATAAGCCATTGTAGGGTAACTGTGAGGTAACCGAGAGCGGGTGGGCGGCACTTTCAACGGGAGGCAGAGAGTGTCCATACTGTACGCTAGTACTCTTTATTATACTGTGCTTCGACGTAGGAGGCCTGGGTTCGAATCCTGGTAACATCATTATTGAACTTACTTGGAAATTGTCGTTTAATATGCCGCTAACGACCTTTTTTCATATTACAGTCGTCAGTCACCACACAGGATTGTTACGCTATTTAGAGTTTAGAGTCCTAGCTAAATTGGTTGTTTCATACTTACGCTATGGAATGTCCAATTAACAGAATTAACTAGAACTAAATGGTGTAGCAATCACGGAGCGTGATTGCACCACCTACTTAAACTGAATTTAAAAATGAGAAGGTTGTTTATATTTTGGTCAGTTAAAGTTTGTTTTTTATTTTGGTTTACAAGAAGTTAAATTTTGGGATGTGACATCCAATCCAACAAAATTATTCGTGGTGGGTAACAATAACGATCGAAAAGTTTCTGTGTAATGTTTTGACGGTAGTCACATAAAACCGATAGATAGGTAGGATAGGTTCGTCAGATTGCTTCAGATTGCCGAAGGGCAAACTGTCCAGAAATAGAAGCCCCGCATTGCGGGGTTCCGTCGACTCAGGGAATGAGACAATGATTTTCACGTTTCACGATATGCCTAGGAATTTCATATATTACGATCGCTGGATGGACATTGGACGTTATGTCTCTGACTAGTTCGAATCACGTTCGAATCGTGTAAGATTTTCCCATTATATTTATTTATTACATCGGCTTACATTACGAGTATTTACATTTAAATATATTCCCCTACTGACCTAACGTTTGTTGTCGAAATTTTACTTGCAACGATTACATCCATTGTTATCGAACAACGACATTACTTTATGTTAATTTCACACAAATCTAGAAATACTTAATTACTAACTTATTACGAATATTCAAAACATTTTTTACACACTGGAGTCGCATGGAACAGTCATTGACACAACTTTTTGACCGTAGGATGTCATTCATTATTTAAAAATATCATCCAAATCAAAATATAGATTTTGCAAGCGACTGTCTAGATATACCTAGAGTGAATCAATTACATACCTAAAGGCTTTTGTTACCTCTTAATCTATATATGTAAAGAATCTATTTATATAAACTGCCCTTAAAAATGTCACTTGTTAGAATTCAATTAAGCTTAAAGGGTATAGCCGGGTAAGCATGGCCAAACTGCCCTTAGCGTAAAAAACAATTTCCTTTTACTGGATTATTAACCTATGTATATGTAGTGCTTTCACCAAATATTAAGCCTCAAATGCTTCAGATTTAAAAAAAAAAATGCAAAAAAAGAAAAATCATTTTTATTTTATTACAGCCAAAGTACTAATCCGATTTCTTTGTAATTTGGGTATGTTGTATATACAATTAAGGTCGCTTTCTGAAAAAAATAATATTGAATTATCTCTTAAAATAATAGTAAAAAATTGAGATGAAAATTTTCAGAAAAATAAAAAAAATACGTGCGAAATAGCGACAGTTACCAAATTTACTTATTTTATGTAGAATTTAATAATGTTTAACATATATTTTTTTCAAAAATTAAAATCGGGATTAACAGTGTGAAAAACTCGAATTTGTAACATCCCATAATACTCTCTCTTCATACAAAGCAAAGCTAAGCTAAGTAGTCAAACGAATGAAGTATATTGTGAACGCAGTCTTTACGAATTTGAATTTAGAATGTGACGTATTTTATTCATCAAAGGAACAGACATTTTTCAATCGTTAACGCTCTGTATAAAATTCGTGCCTATTTTCCTGTTCCCGCGCTTTTTTTAGGGTTCCGTAGCCAAATGGCGAAAAACGGAACCCTTATAGATTCGTCATGTCTGTCTGTCTGTCCGTCTGTCTGTCCATCCGTATGTCACAGCCACTTTTCTCCGAAACTATAAGAACTATACTGTTGAAACTTGGTAAGTAGATGTATTCTGTGAACCGCATTAAGATTTTCACACAAAAATAGAAAAAAAAACAATAAATTTTTGGGGTTCCCCATACTTCGAACTGAAACTCAAAAATTTTTTTTTTCATCAAACCCATACGTGTGGAGTATCTATAGATAGGTCTTCAAAAATGATATTGAGGTTTCTAATATCATTTTTTTCTAAACTGAATAGTTTGCGCGAGAGACACTTCCAAAGTGGTAAAATGTGTGTCCCCCCCCCCTGTAACTTCTAAAATAAGAGAATGATAAAACTAAAAAAAATATATGATGTACATTACCATGTAAACTTCCACCGAAAATTGGTTTGAACGAGATCTAGTAAGTAGTTTTTTTTTTATACGTCATAAATCGCCTAAATACGGAACCCTTCATGGGCGAGTCCGACTCGCACTTGGCCGCTTTTTAAATCTCTGAATGCCGTTCGCCCTAGCCGTATACAGCCACGGAGTTTAAGGTCCGCGCTCAGCGAAATAAGTCGCGTTCTAAATTCAAATTGCGTTGGGAATATAACTTTCTAGTATAACGTACAAGTTATTTTGTATGAAGAGAAGGTATTATGGGATGTTACAAATTCGAGTTTTTAACACTGTTAATCCCGATTTTAATTTTTGAAAAAAATATATGTTAAACATTATTAAATTCTACATGAAATATGTAAATTTGATAACTGTCGCTATCTCGCATGTATTTTTTTTATTTTTCTGAAAATTTTCATCTAAATTTTTTACTATTATTTTAAGAGATAATTCAGTATTATTTTTTTCAGAAAGCGACCTTAATTGTATATACAACATACCCAAATTACAAAGAAATCGGATTAGTACTTTGGCTGTAATAAAATAAAAATGATTTTTCTTTTTTTGCATTTTTTTTTAAATCTGAAGCATTTGAGGCTTAATATTTGGTGAAAGCACTACATATACATAGGTTAATAATCCAGTAAAAGGAAATTGTTTTTTTCACTAAGGGCAGTTTGGCCATGCTTACCCGGCTATACCCTTTAGCATTCTGTAAAACCGGTGACAAAGCAATATGAGTCGCTTAACTTCAAACGCGGATAAATTACGGTATCGATATCAACCCACGAAAGGAATCGAAACATACTTGTATTTTGACAAACACTTAATTGCAGATAAACTTCGACCTTTGGACCACAGAGGATGGATTGGACAGTGAGGAAGAGACCCGGGACGTCATGAAGGACTACCCCGGGATGTATGATAAGCTGCAAAAAGAGGAATTTGGCTATAGGAAAGGTAAGCACTATTTTTCGACTGACATCTACGGTTTCCAATTTGCGAAATTTCGTATAGTAACATAAGTTACCTTTCTTCCCTGTAAAATTTTCCTGAATTTTCCGGGATTTTTTCAGCTTTTTGTAAACTTTCCGCGACTAGCACATATGTAGTTTCAACTTCTAAATTCTAGAACGTCAATAACAATAGTGTTTGTTGTATTTTCAAGCTTATTTACACGACATTAAGTTCAAACTTCAACATTTATTTAGCAAATAGGCCACAAGGGCACTTTTACACGTCAACATTGAATTTACATACAAGCAAAAAAATAATAATAATACATCAACATTACAACATACAATTATAAAATACAACTGCAACTACCAAATCAAACTAACGTAATACAATTACTTAGAAATGTATAAGGTCTCTTAATGTCGAATTACATAAAAAAAAATATAATAATAATATTAAAATAAAAACAAAACAGATACATGGAAAAAAATCTAAACTTATTTAGAGGTGTAAATGTCTCTAAGTGTCAGAACTAAAAGATAACATAGTTTATCAAATTATCCTTAGAGATGTATAGGGTCTCCAAGAGTCAGAACCCTGTATGATTAACACATTCATTAAGAGAAAAGAAACATACGAGAACCGAATGTCCCATGTTTGTTAATAGTAATATTATATTTCAGAAGACTACAAGAAAGTTTACCTCATCCTCTACAACCTGTTCCAATTCGTGGGCTTCTCCTACGTACTAGCGGTCATGACGGTCCGCTACATGAAGCTAGAGGGACTCTCAATCGCCGACACTTACGAGCATGTGGGGCCCGCCATGAAGTTCCTACAACTCATGCAGTACCTAGAAGTCATGCATCCCATGTTCGGATATACTAAGGTACTGTGGAATTGTCATAGGCTTTTGACTAGTAAATACTCACATTACAAGCGGGATGCCACAAGGAGGTGTATTAGGTCCGCTACTCTTCCTGTTCCAATACGTCGTCTTATCGTATATTGTCGACCGACACTGTTGATTGCAATTTTGATTTAAGACCTATTAGCCTAATCTCGGTGTTACTCTCATTCTTTCCCTGGTGATGAAGACTGGAGGTAAGTATCTGTAAGAATTCTGCAGTCAAGGCAAATTAGGTTCGTTAAAAGTATCTGAAAAGGACTGCGGTCAATTTTACTTATAACGTACTTATATCGTTTTTTTTTAACTTAATTTAAAAGCAACAACGTTGATTCCAGGGAGGCGTTTTAGTCCCCTTCCTCCAAGTGAGTGGCCGCGCCATGGTCCTGTTCGCCATGATCGAAGCAGAGCCTCGCATGCAGACGAAACCCGTCGTTTTCTACCTGTTCATAGTATGGAGTCTTATAGAGGTTGTCAGGTAAGCTTACACAACACCAGGGTTTCAGGGAACTGTTAGAGGCGTTTGATAAGCAAAACCTTACATTATATGCGGGATCCTACAAGGAGCTGTGTTAGGCTCGTTTGTTTAATTTCTTAGCAGCACGACAAAGCTAAAACGCCACTTTATAAAGACTTTAAAAACTTAAACTTAATAACAAAACTTCCGTGATATACACGGATATATTAAATATATTAAAACGGATCACTTACGTAGTTTAAGTCGAAGATTGCGAAGATGTTTCGCTCCACACCGACCCTCAAGCAAATCTGCTTTGGTCTGCCAATGTGTGTTCCAGTTGAAGCTCCTCATTATGGAGCGAAACGTGAGCAATCTTCACGACCCGTTTTAATATAATTTTAATTTCACTTATCAATTATTTTTTTCCGTTTTAACACGTCTCTTCAGCGCGTCATTTTTAATCATTTTCATCAATCTTCCAGGTATCCATACTACATCACCCAACTCTACAAAAAAGAGATATACATCCTCACCTGGCTCCGATACACCATGTGGATCCCTCTCTACCCCATAGGGGTCGTTTGCGAAGCCATTGTGCTCATCAGAAACATACCTTACTTCGAGGAAACTCAAAAATTCACCATATCTTTACCCAACGCTTGGAACTTTGCTTTCCATATGCCAACTGCCTTAAGAGTATATTTGTTACTGCTCATGTGTCCTGGCTTATACTTCGTTATGAGCCATATGCATAAGCTAAGAACCGTCAAGCTGAAACCTAAAGTAGTTATTAAGAAGACTAAATAGTATAACGCCTTAGGTAAGGCCGCGTCAGATTTGGTGAAATTGTGCACTGTACTTTGGATAGCACATATTACAGGTATGGACTTTGTCTTTACTAAAATAACGGCGGCATTTTATCGTGATGTTTGTCAAATTTTGGGTGTTGATGATAAATGCAATTTAAGTAAGTAAAATTAGTATCCGAGATATTAAAATGTCAGATTGGTCAGACAAACCGGGCCAATAGGGAATATTACGCGAAACTCTGCGTAGGGGGCGCCACTACCACAATCTGAGGGTCTACCGCGAAACAAGAAAATCAAAATTTCGTTTTCTAACCTCTCTATCACTCTCGCATATTCGAGCGATTAAGAGGCAGATAACTAAATTTAGATTTTCGCGTTTCCCGGTAGGCCCTTTGTAAACAAACCGCCTTGATGCATCAATGTCATATTGTATTATCTTTGAAAACTTGTCAAAAACATTTTAAGGCACAGTATGTATAAGTTACTCTATATTTTACGATAGGCGCTAGTGCTGCACTCAGGCGGCAGAACATTGCAGTAATACCCCCTAACGTAAACAAGAATAAGAGAAAGTTGACATTTAACTGACTGTTCCGGATCCTTCGTGTATTAAAATAAGGTCCATTTCATAATCCTTGAAAATAAAATTACTATAGTGTGTCAAAGGTCTGTTTGATTTCAAACATAGACAGAGAGAATCATACTATCTTTGTCTAGCACTAGTACTAGCACCCAAAAGAAAAGGATGAGTATAGTTTTTTTTGTTCCTATTTACTGACAAGATTTGGTTGACCCAGTATATTTCGGTTGCGTCGTTCGAAATACAATCGACTGATTCGATACAAAATTGATCGATCAATTGGTATTAAAATCAATTTTTAATTTAAATACAAAAATTTCATCTTAAATCTTGACACAAAATCTTTGTACTTGTGTGGTATGTGAAAATCGGCGTTAAATAGGAAATTTGTACTTTGTATTACTAATGGTCGTATTTATAAAAATACATACACGTTAGAATTGTTTATTTTGAGGTCTATAAAATGATCCTGGGAAGAATTTCACTTACCCAAAACGCAATATTTAGTTAGTAGCAGAATAGTAGGTACAACTATTTTATTATATCTATAATAAAATGACAACATATTACATATGTTATCTACAACATAGATAAATATGATTCTATCGTTGAACACTTCTTATTATGATACCAAACATTTTGTTAATAGATGGTTACTGTGTTCAATTTCAGGTTCAATGAATATTGTTTTTTTAGGGTTCCGTACCCAAAGGGTAAAAACGGGACCCTATTACTAAGACGTCCGTCCGTCCGTCTGTCACCAGGCTGTATCTCACGAACCGTGATAGCTAGACAGTTGAAATTTTCACAGATGATGTATTTCTGTTGCCGCTATAACAACAAATACTAAAAACAGAATAAAATAAAGATTTAAGTGGGGCTCCCATACAACAAACGTGATTTTTGACCGAAGTTAAGCAACGTCGGGCGGGGTCAGTACTTGGATGGGTGGCCGTTTTTTTGCTTGTTTTGCTCTATTTTTTGTTGATGGTGCGGAACCCTCCGTACGCGAGTCCGACTCGCACTTGGCCGGTTTTTTATTATTAAGTATTAGAATAATAAATGTAGTGTAGTGGGTAGGTATATAGGTACAATGGTTAGTCAAGTAGAATCAGTGTGTAGTATGGGAATATGGTTCATTTATTTTTAGTATCTAGGTTTACCTTAGGTATCCTAGACTAGTTCTAGCTAGTCCTACCTTTACTGAATAAGACTTGTGTTGTATGTGATAAGATAAGATAAACTCGATTAGAAACCACGCTTAACCACTATATTTTGCATCATAACTAACAAAACTTTGCTTCGGCGTACTGATAATTTATCTAAAGTTTAAACTTTAAAATATAGTCCGTCAAGCCATTTCCGTCAGTAGAAAACAGACAGCAAGGTACAAAATCCAATGTATAAAACTATATGTTAAGCACGATTTAAAGATAAATAGCATAGTATTGTATAAAAAAGTTAAGCTTGGGTTTCGAGAGTTATAATTATGATTTTGGTGAAGGTGCCGCATTTATAATGACAAAATGACATATTGTGTTTACTGATATTAAATTGTGATTTAAATTTTAGATTTGTTACAGAGAAGTCTAGGTAAAGTGATTATTTGTTACGTCAACCGTTTTTTATTTACTTTATACCAGTAAATAAAATAAAGATTTTTTTGAAAAACCTCTTATGTTTTAACTTGTAAAATGCCTAAGGCCCACTTGCACCATCCCACTAACCCGGGGTTAAGCGGTTAAACCGTTAACATCCTGAGATCCAGAAGCATTTGTTTTGTTTTTGAATTTGGAACCCTTAGTTACTCAATGAAAGTTCAAAGTATGTTGTGGAATATTGTACAAAAAATTGTACGCGGGGTCTTAGGTTCCCAGTGTCAAATTGTACCCTGGTAACCATGGTAACTCCAATTTTAACGGGTTAACCCATGGTTAGTGGCGCTAAGAGTATTTTTGCGATAAACAGAGGGATGACCCAAATCAAAAATCCCTTCTGCTTCCGAAAATTGTGGATACTAAAAATTCATTTTATCCCCGTAGGTACATCTTTGCGCTGTTAAACTTTCTTTTACTTATTTCTATAAATAAGAGGTCAAAACCTAAATTGAATTTGAACATTTTGAACTTGTAACTTGTTAATACAGTCAGCAGCAGAAGTTGCTAAGCGGGCGAGGTGTTCTAAATTACCTTGACATGCTCTTATTATTTTAACAATAAATTCGCGTCAAGATCATTTTGAACACCTCGCCCGCTTAGCAACTTCTGCTGCTGACTGTACGTACCTACTCGGGGACTTAAGATAGATGTTACCTATGAATCTTTGTTTCACCAATTTCCATAACTTTCAGATTCAGAAAAGAAACATTATAAATCTAAATCTAACTACAATACACAAAAAAAACTTCAAAAGACTGCTTATATTGATTTATTTGTAAATTAACAGCTAAAATAAAATAGTTTTAAAAACGGAAATCAGTGGCAGTCAATCTACATCCTCATCCATTTGAACTAACTCCGACACTCGCAGATATAACATGGACCATGATTAAATTACATATCTTTAGAAAAGTTATGTTATTAAGCTCTGTTTTTAATATCCCAAATACTAAACCCAGTGCACAGAATAAGTAATAATATTATCATACAGAACGGCCACGCACCGCCCCGCCCCGACTCGCATTACCTCGCCCCGCGACATGAATCTGACGGACTTCTGGCATGTTCTCAGTAGAGCGACTTACGCACACATACACAATAACGCGTGTACAGACGTGCCGCGCACACATATAAACGCAAATCATTTTTGATGTATGGCGTGTCCGCCCTGTGCCCATAGTTTGATTATGTTTTGTACAAATGGTATACTTTTGACATGACAGATTGGGAATTTTATCCCGCGGACGCTCCGGCAATGGAATGAGCTCCATGCCAAGGTTTTCTTGAGAGACAGTCATCATTTTCATCATTGGCCATAGCATCTTTGCAGATGATAGTTGCAGTGGCTAAAGAGGTATTTTGAGAAGGTAGTCTAGAGCCTACATCGACTGTGATGACTATAGACCAATCAATCGGCATTTAGAGATAGTCAGGACTTCAAAAAAGGGTGACAACGCGCATGTATCACCCCTGAATTTGCAGGCGTTTATAGGCACGGTGATCGCTTATCATCAGGCCATATGCTTGTTTGTCACCAAGTATAAAAAAAACTGTAATTTTAGATGCATTTCCATTTGTCCTCGCTCCAAGTGACTGCCGCCATACACGAGGCGAGGACAGATGGGAATTATTCATATGAACCTATTCCCATCTATGTCCGACAGGGACAAATGGGAATAAAGTGTCATTCTATTGATTCTATAGAACTTGCTAACTATGTAAACAAAAGTCACTAATAAATTGACATCCAGAGACAATTTCAATATGGTGGTTTGTTTACATAGTTAGCAAGTTCCATAGAATGAGACTTTACACCTCATTTTAGTGTCTGGGATATAAAAAACAGATCTTAAAAGCTCACAACATATTTTCAGTCCATAGTCCCACACAGAACAGGCGGCCTAGCCAAGGTGCCAATCGCTACCGCTTCGCCATCGAATCGCTTTGTGTCTGTCTATCAATCTTCCATATTGGTGACAGTGACAGTTGCGTTTCGTTCGCTACGTAGCGTTAGCGATTGGCATATTGTCTACGGGGCCTGGTCCATTTAGCTGACTAGCTTGATGTAGGCGCGCTGGTACCACGCGATGGGATCAGTGTGGGCGTAGTACTCATGGAAGATCGGCTCCACGAGCGTGTCCGGGGGCAGAAGCTTGTATACCTTCTCGCCGTAGTAGGTGCCGACCTGGAAAAAGGTAGGTATGTTATGAAAATTATGTACATGTCAAAAATGTTCAAAATAAATTCTGGTGATGTTGGCATATACAGTCACCCTCCGTGATTGTTACGCCATTTAGGGTTCTAGCTAAATTGGACATTGCATAGCAGAAGTATGGCAAAACCAATTTAGATAGGACCCTAAATTGCGTAACAATCCCGTGTTCACCACACTACATTATGGACATGACAGTCAAGTTAAAAATCACATTAATGTGATTTATATCTTCCTGATTTACTGATGACCGAGGGTCCAATCGTATTTTAATTGTAATTGAAGGGATGTTTACAAAAACAACATAACTGGCTACACTGGTTGACACCTGAAACGATTAACAATGTTCTTAAAAAAGTGTCAACTTAACACATTCAGTGCCGAAAACCCGACTATCGGGTATTTTATGATTTCGTTCCCAGGCCGGACGACCCGTGGTACTACATCTTTAAATGACGAAATTTTTGTGGCCTGGCGCGGATGTCTTGTTGTGGCAATGAATGTGTCAAAAAGATAGTTTGTTGAAATATTTAGATCAAAGATTACATGAAATCTGGAGTAGTTTTATTTATTTATTTATTAGAAGAGCTTAAACTAGGTCACTAACCTCCCATCCAGGCACATCCTTCATCAGTTCGGCCTCAGCGTCCCTGTTCCTCCGCAGCTGTTTCAAGTACTCGCGGTCCCGCTCGGCAAGCAACATGGGGTAGACAGCCATCTTGGCTGAGCGCATCTCGATCTCATGCTTCTTCACCTGTTTATAGTTCAGGTAGTACAGGTAACAGGCGCCGGTGGTCATGCCGATGTAGCCAGCAAACATAGCATATCCTGAAGTGTTATTACAGCAATTATATTTTTTTTCGCCGCCACCCAGCCAAACAAAACATCCGCACCAGGCCACAACAATTCCGTCATATAAAACTGTAGTACCACAATCCCGACTATCGGGTCATCTGGCCTGGGAATGAAATCATCAAATACCCGATAGTCGGGTTTTCGGCACTAAATGTGTTAATGACAATGTTGATGTGTATAACATGATATTTTTGATATCTATAAAATCTACCAAGCCTTTAAGTAATCATTGTGTGTATTGTGCATCATTTACACATTTTTCATTGTTGGACAGTCAACAACATAGATATGTTTATACTTTTGCACCTTACTCCTTTGTAATAAGGCGAAAAATATAAACATGGACCTCTAAAAATTCTATATACCTATAACTAGCCACAAAGTGGCACAGAATGAAGCGCAATTGGGGCCAATAACAAGTAAAGAATATACAACAGGATCTTGCTAATATGGGCAGGAAAAAAGTAGTACCAAGGCTCTGTACTTTCAAACGTAAATCTACATCTACTATAAGAACAATCAAGACCTTGGCAAAATCAAAGGCAGATGATTCTAACAATCATTAATGCAGTTATACATTACGGTATGGTACGGTAGGTTGGTTAAATGTACAATACAAAACATGCTATACAACTTTTTCAAGGTATATCTGATAGAACAAGAAATAAAAAGGAACAAGATATTGATTTAGAGTGTTCCATATATTATTTTCGTGGCTTTGTATTTACAGAAAGTCGCCAGTTTTTGAAAGTCAACAGTGTTTTTAATGAGAATAATTATTTAAAAGTAGGACAAAGTTAGAATAATAAGTTAGATATTCACAATAATAAGTTAGTGACTGGCAGGCCTACCGTAGAATTGTAGATGCTCCTAACTTTTCTATTTTTACAATAAGTAATTTTTAATGTTTTTAATATTACAGTAGTTTAAAACTAATGTAAATCACATTACTAATGTGATTTGATTATATATTGCTGATATTACTTAAACTATCCTTATTTATCCGATAAATATAAATAACAAACTGCCCTAACCTCTACTAAGTTACATAATACGTTTTATTGACCAAAACAATGAAAGATGACGAGAACTGACCGCTGAAGAATTGCTTAGCCGGGATCCTCTTGAACGGGATGGGCTTATAGCCCCCTGGAGGAGGCAGATCCTGTTTCCTGGCCACTGCACTGCAGGACATTTTGCGTTCGTTTGACTGACTGTTTTTGACACAAGTAAACGACAAAACAAAAGTCACAAAAGTCAAACATCAACTTGACAGTAACAGAGAGACACGAAGCTTTGCGTTTTGAAATTGCTTTGGCTAAAGGCTTCTACAGATGTTGCAACAAATCGCAAGCGATTTTAGATAATTGCTGGCTAAGTAGGAGCAACTAATTCAATTAATCGAACAATTACCGCAATGTATAATGTATGTCAATCCCATGCGATTATCGGTAATGTTTGGAGAGGTGAGCATATTGGTCAAACCAATTTGTCAATCAGTAAGAACCAGGAATACTATACTCATCCTTTTCTTTTGGGTACTAGTACTAGTGTAAGACAAAGATAGTATGATTCTCTGTCTATGTTTTAAGTGAGACAGTCCTTTAACAAACTATATCATTATCAATCAATGTTTCCATAGCAACGCAACTTATTTATTTCTGCGATTTCGGCACTCTTTGTTAGTTAGTATTTTTTGTAAACCATGGATGCTGTAGAACCAAGCAGCATTGACACCGAAGCTCAAGCTGATATCCCAGAGCCTGATGTCGAGGACACATCATTAAAAATAAGACCCCTTGAACGTATCAAGTTACACCCGAAAGTTCCCCCAGAACCATCTGCTTATGGAAAAGGAAAGAGTTACAGTCGTCCATGGATTCTGCAGGATGGCAGGGAAGCGCCTGCTAAAGGCAGCGAAATGAGAAACCAATATAAAGTTCCAAAAAAACCTCCACGTACTGTAGGTAAGCAAATAGTAAAAAACATTTAAAACTAACTTTTACTTGCGATTTCATCTGCGTAGAATTAGTGTGTCCCACTTCCATAGTACCTAAAATGGTCCCGCGATTTCATCTCCTCAGAGATGATTATTGGGATGAAAATATCCTATGTCCGATACGGAGAGTACATGTACCTTCCATACTGGAGAGTTTATATGTGAAGCCTTCATATCACAATACCTTGCATGCTGTCATAGAGAAATATAATAAGACAAGAGTGCTCACTCCATACATCAGTTCAGACTATTAATTTCAGTGTCTACATCTAGCATCGAGTAGCGGAACTATCAGTACTGCTACTTGACAATAGATGTAGCACCGACCGGAAAGTCTTATCTCAACAGCATAAGACTTTCCGGCCGGTGCTACATCTATTGTCAAGTAGCAGTACTGATAGTTCCGCTACTCGATGCTAATAGTCTTTTTGGTACTAAAACTGATGTATGGAGTGAGCACTCTATGTATTTTTTTCTCTATGATGCTGTGCAAACTCAACTTAAAGCTCTACCACACTACCGCACCACACCAAGGTCGCAGTGCGGTCAAAATATCTCTTTCTCGTCTTACGGCGGCCACCTTAAGCTTTGGATTCCTCCGAAAACGGTGCCGTCATATTACGGCCGCTATATAGCGTTGACTGACGTCACTAGAACGTTGCCTATGTAAACAAGATGGCGCGGTTTCCTAGACGGCGTTACGTTACGTTGATTGTCAACGTAACGTAAGATGACGGCCGTCATGACGGTGTCGATAGTTTCGTGAACGTTTTATTAGATAGCGGTGACGCCATTTTGAATAAATGACACGAGATTTGAATAAATGATTCCGTACTACGATTATTTTCCTCTTCTGATGATATTTCATCCTCCAAGTAAAGTATAGATGATCAAGCAAATCTTGTCAGTAGGAAAAGGCGCGAAATTCAAATTTTCTATGGGACGTTATCCCATCGCGCCTACATTTTTCAAATTTGCCGCTTTGACCTTGGTGGATGACGGTGTGTTATGACGCCGTGGTACTTTCCACATGTCGCCACCGTAAAGACGGCCGTCTTTTGCGGCCGCTATATGACGGCCGTCATATGACGCCACCGTTTTCGGAGGAATCCAAAGCTTAACACACTATCGATAGGTGCGCCGCACTGCACCAAGGTCGCGGTGCGGTGCGGTAGTCTATTACGTATTTTACATTGTTTAAATATACCTTTATTTTGTTTCTTTTAATCTAGTCATACATTTTCTCGTCGCTTCTCAGGTATTCGGAAGCAAATGTTAAAAGACTTTTTCTGGGAGCAAATGTTAGAGGAAGTGGTAGACGAATTGAAAATGACTACTCCTGTCACCGAGTACTGCACCGAATACGATGCCAACTATGTGAAGGATGATTTCGAGCCTCGCAACTTAGAAATCCCTCTGGACAAAAACGTAAGATATTTAAACAATATTTATCTGTTTCATTCCAGACATTGGGACACCCACCATATGGCCAATTTTGATAATACTTTTCCCAGTTTTCCCTCCCAAAACGCGTCCCTGGACAAAGTAAAATGCAGTAAACTATTTTCTACTTATAGCTGGTCAACCAAATCTTGACAGTAAAAAAAGGCGCGAAATTCAAATTTTCTATGGGACGATATCCCTTCGCGCCTACATTTTTCAAATTTGCCGCCTTTTTCTACTGTCAAGATCTGGTTGACCAAGTATACCTACGAAATCGACGCCACACTCGTGTTCGCGGCTTCGCGCCACGATTCGCGCACGTGTGTGGAGGGGGCTTTGTAAAAGTTTTTTTTTGGACTGTAATGCTTATATAGCTGGTCAACCAAATCTTGTCAGTAAAAAAAGGCGCGAAATTCAAATTTTCTATGGGAGGATATCCCTTCGCGCCTACATTTTTCAAATTTGCCGCCTTTTTCTACTGTCAAGATCTGGTTGACCAAGTATAGTGTGTCAAAGGTCTGTTTGATTTCAAACATAGACAGAGAGAATCATACTATCTTTGTCTAACACTAGTACTAGCACCCAAAAGAAAAGGATGAGTGTAGTTTTTTGTTCCTATTTACTGACAAGATTTGGTTGACCCAGTATATATATGCTGAAATAAATAAATGAAATGAAATTTTGTTCACAGATGCACCTAAAGTATCCCTTATATGGAACCGGGTCTAGTGCTGTTACTTTTTACAGTGAGACTACCCAGAAGACCGGGCCGGTAAGTACCTATATGGTGATGGTCTTTACAGCCGTATCAGACTACCGCACCGCACCGTGACCTTGGAACTTATAGCTGCGTCGTAAGGGGACTACCTTACACACGATATCGATACCTGAGCAGCCGCACCGCACCAAGGTCGCGGTGCGGTAGTCTGTTAAATTAGATACACATCCCAGTTTTTAGCAGTCAATTCCGGTGCAATCTTTTGTTCCTGCACTGCACCAATTTTATCACAGTCCCTTCAGGCTTTCAATTCGATAAATGGTCTATCTTGGTATAAAAGCCAGACAATGTCTTCATGAGGTCATTTGCCATCTCCCTTTAGGCCCTAAACAAGCAGGTTATGGGCCCAGCTCGATTCCACTGCACGCTTCGGAATGGCGTGTGGCTTTCACTCCATGTACAGTAAAGTGTTAAAATATGGGTGCATATAACTTTCTTAGGACCTAGAGAAACAGTAAAACGGCACCTTCCTTCACTGTCCCAATCTGGATTGTTAACCTTACGGCTTTGTAATAGAGGCTTACGTTGACCCATATACGGGGCACGGACAGTGAACGTGTTAATAATTATTCTTCGTTTTTTATAGGGTGAAATTCTGGAAAAGTTCCGAAGATGCCAGTATTTTACCAAGCCCATGGAAGAGAGATTGGACGATGGTTGGGTATTGTAGATTCTCAGTTAGGAAGCTTTTTATAATTTGAATGATGTCCAAAATTCTATTGATTACATTTACATATAATAAAACTAGCTGAAATAAAATTATATTATATTTCTTTAAAAAAAATAAGGAATAAAGGAAACTAAATTGTAATTACCCACTTAATTATGAATAAAAAATAAATTACAAATAACATAAGCAGCCTCTAAATGCGTATAAGACTCACTCCGCTAAAAGCGAAAAAAGTGGGCAAATTACGGGGCCCCTGGCCCGAGAGGGGCCTCAATTCAAATGAGAGGCCATGAGTACATGGCCCCAGTACACAATGGGCCATCGCCGGTCACTCCAAGGGACGCATTTATGCGTTAGAGGGAGCAAGTGATATTGCTATCTCATTCTACCACATGGCTGCGTCCCTTGGAGTTGCCGGCGATGGCCCATTGTGTACTGGGGCCTTAACAGTTACGTCACGGTATTTGCTTTTAAGTGAGATTTATATTGGCAGGCTTGCATCCTTGCTCTTGGCGCCTTCTTGGCGCGGGAGTGAAGGCAGCCATAACAGACTACCGCACCGCACCGCGACTTTGGTGCGGCGCATGTTTTGATAATTCGATAGTGTGTACGGTGGTCACCGTACGTGCGTTAAGGACGCAGCTATACGTTAGAGCGATAAAGAGATACTTTGACTACACCAAGGTCGCCGTGCGGTGCGGTAGTCTGTTACGGCTTTTAATGCTGACGTATGGCGTTCAAAGGTTAAAAGACGAGATCCTCATCGTCCCATTCCGCGGGCTGGCAGACGGGCTTGGAGCAGTTTTCGACGGAGTCTGTGGAGGGCAGCGACCTGCAGGCGCAGATTATGCTCGTGAGACATTCGAGAGAGCGGATACGGGCTGCAGAACGGAGATCTAGAAATAGAGGTTGTTGAAAAAGCCAAAATAATAGTCGTAACACACTATCGCACCGCACCGCGACCTTGGTGCGTCGCACCCATAAGTGAGAGCGAGAAAGAGATATCTGCTTCTCGCTCTCACTATTGGTCGCAACTAGTTGGGTTAGACTCTAACGCAACTAGTTGCGACCAATAGCGCGCGTAATGCGAACTCGTCAACCAATCGCGCACGTGATGCGAACTCATCAACCAATCGCGTTGTAGCGGTTTCACACCGCTGTACTGGCTCCTGTCATGCCGATACGGGCATACTTAATCATTATTATTGCCCGTAAAGCCAGTCCCATGATATCTATGTCAATGGTTCAAACGAGTTTTAATAAGAGTCGTGCAGAGATTTTTTACGTTTTGAGACTAGGTAGGTAGAGGTAGGTAGAGTCTCTCGAGTCTCTTTCCGCACAGACTCTATAGTAGCTAACGATTCAACTCCTTAAATTAAGTTGCCTAACTAACAACTATACTTATATAGCTACTTACTACTAAGTAGACTATTATTCCGTCTCTATTACCTGCTAATAATAAATCGGCCTACCAATTTCACCGCTTTCACCGCCTGCACCGCTGTCTCCATTTTGGGAATCTTCGAGACGCATTGCTGCCAGAGCCTTGGCTCGAATCTTCTTTGCCTTCACCATCTTCAGCCTGTGCATCTCCTCTCTTTCCTGATTAAATAAAATACGATAAAGAACTAGTAGAACTTAGTTCGTAACTTACATTGCAGTGGCAAACAGCACCCGGCCCAACTCTAGCGCTGAGCAAGCAAGCAAAGCAAATGTAATAAAATAACTAAGGATATTCAGGATTCAGGTTTTTCTAATGCAGCTCTCTCCAGTTCTGTATCTAAATGAGCGAAAGAAATGAACTCTAGCAACTCGAGTTGAATTCACGACCACGTGAAACAAGAATGATTTTATTTAGAATAATGTCTTACCCGCTCCGCTAGTTCCACTTGAATGTATTTCATTGTGTTCGATAGCTTAGGCATAATGACCTTCTCTATGCCGTTAACTTTTCTGTAAAAACATATTTGTATCATTTTTGACGTATTCTACAGACGTTACAACAAATAAATTACATTTTTATACTTCGACAAACATATATCTAGTCAAAATTATACAGGAAGGAAATTATTCGAGTGAACATTTTTATAAACCGTCATTTTTCCTTTAAGTCCACAGTCGCATAAATCAAATAAATAACATGTGATTTAGATAATTGCTGGCTAAGTACAAGCGGTAAGACAAAGACAGTATGGTTCTCTCTGTTTGAAATGAGACAGTCCCTGGCCAAACTGTAAATGCCATTTGAAATAAAGGAATGGTTTCCTAAAGTTAAATAAATCTGGCAACACTTACCGGCTAGCGTGGGGGATTTTCGATAAGTCACGGTGTTACCAGGTTTAATTAAGTACGCTTAACTGGTAAAGCGCCCACTACACAGTCGGAATTGGAAACGAGGTATCCGCGTAATCCGCGGCTAATGTGATCGATGTGAGCATATTAGTTTTCGACCGTATAGTACCTACTGACCTACTGAAAACCACCTGGTTTGCCACCAAATTGTACCTATTGAATTCCAATTCCGACCAAAGTTATGGCAACATTAAGGCTTCGTCACACAAGCGCGTTTTCCGGGCGCGGCGTGAGCGGGGCGCGCCGCTTTTACATACAAAACGCTCACGCCCCGCTCACACCCCGCCCGGAAAACGCGCATGTGTGCCGAAGCCTTTAGACCGTTGAAATCTTCGTTAGTCACGTATAGTAAAGCTTTAGTAAACTAAAATCGACGGTAAAATAAGGTTGAGCAGGTACTACTACCTACCTAGGCTACTGGCTACCTATTATAAAACACGATTACTTTAGTTAATACCTCAGCGTCGATCTAATCGCATTATCCAACAGAATACAAGTGTTGCGCAGCGACGCGAACTTGATCAGAATATGAACGGCCGCGCGAAAGGCCCTCTTGGCCTCGCCGGTGCGGTGCCCGCCGGCCCCCAGGCCTGCGTAGCGGAGGGCGTCGCTGGCCCCCAGCTCTTCGATAGCGTGGAGGGTCACGGTTGAGACCCCGGAGATGTTTTCCGGTATGCGTTTGACACGGATTTGTGCCTAGGCAAAAAAAAGATTCATGGTTTTACCATTTAAACCAAACACGCAGAACGATTCTCAACAGCCAATATCTTGATAATTACTTGAGGACGAATTTAGCCCTACTATGAATTGAAAGACTTGGTATAGGTGCGTAACTGTCAGCTATAGGTACCTACTGTTATCCTAGGAGCTGTGGGCCTGGGGGCACAAATGCTGGAATGCTAGACATAGAGTTCAACAATTTGCCAGCTGGACCTTGTAGGTCTTGGTCTAAATATTTAGACAGTACGCTGTGTAAGCATGCCTCTCATTTCTTTAGAATGTCTAAGTATGTATATAGCGAGATGAACGACTGGACGTTCATCCAACTGAAATCAAGGTTTTATACGCAATTATAACTTCTTGATCCGTGAAACGTCGGATTTTCTCCAGTCATATCTAGATAGTACCCTATTAAAGATAAACTATAGTCCAACAGCTACGTACCTCCTCAATGTTTTCAAGCACCAATGCATTGGACTCTCCATTAGTGAACTTCACCGCTGCCAACGATATGTAGGCCTCTTTAAGAGTATGGCCCAGAACCGCTTGCGTCACTGATAAGTCGGACGCCGTCTGTCGACCTATAATAGTAGAGTGTTCTTTTAATAAACCTCGAATCAGGCCCTCTGAGGGCCTACCGCAAGCACTGAAGTTACGCAAGCACTAATTAAGGCGTTTTTAGAGTGACAGAGAAAAATGCGCGCAATTTCCGAACTTCGGTGTTCATGGTAGGCCCTATTGGTTTGAGAGATAAAATGTGGTCAGCATCAGCATAGAGAAACGGGGGTTCGATTTTGGAAAAAAAATCATCAAATTATTTTTGAAAAGTTTAAATGAACCCAAAGAGACTCTAAAAAGTTAGTAGGCTTGAATTCATAAAGATGGGGAGAGGTCCTACCCTAATAATCTAAATTTCTTTATCTATATAAGTACCTTTCTATGGCCTCTCTATGACAGGCCCCAACTTAATTACCCAAGTTGCCATACTACAGTGTTGCCAGATCGTACCTTTTAGTACGGTTTTACGTACTATTTTTTTACCTTGCGTACCTTTTTTGTACGCAGCGTACATCGTACTAAAACCGTACCTTTTGATGTACAATTGTTTATCAACTTTTTTTTTCGTTATATTGGTTCAGGATGGTTTGTTCAGGGCAAAATATCTAATCTGACAACAATAGCCACCATAAAAAAGTACCATATACTATAGAAAATACACGTTTCTTTAGTTGCAGTCGGCAGTTGTGTCTTTCTTACCTGTGCTTTGCTAATAGTAATAGTAATATCGTTTATTGCAAACCATGGTACAATAGAATAGATCTTACAATGGAAAAAGATGACATGGCACCCTGATAGGTTATTGGCAATTATCCATAAAACTACATTAAATAATTTATGTGTAATATTATTCATATTGCTTCTAATGCAGTTGCTCGAGGAATAATAAAAACGCTAAAAGAAGTTAAAAAATGATAAAGAATTTGTTCTCGGGCTGTCGTACCTAAATCCTACTTTTATTATTAAAAAGGGAAGTTACATAATTATTGTTACTTATCTGCCAACTTGTTTATCTTACCAATCTTATTCAAATGCATTTCTTTTTAATTTATATACTTATGTACATTTGCATATCCAGTAAAAAGTTACTTATACTTGGTCAAGCAGATCTTGTCAGTAGAAAAAGGCGGCAAATTTGAAAAATGTAGGCGCGAATGGTTATCGTCTCATAGAAAATTTGAATTGCGCGCCTTTTTTTACTGACAAGATTTGCTTGACCAGCTATAGTCATCTGAGTGTATTTCGTTTTATTTGGCATTATTATCCAGATTACAAAACTCAGGTAGTCAAAATTCAGCCAGCCATTTATAGCCGGTCAAACAACTTAGTCAGTATAAAATGGCGCGAAATTTAAGTTTTCTATTGGACCATAACCCTTCGCACCATTTTTTTTTTAGATTTGCCGCTTTTTCAACTAACGGAAATGGCTTGACAAATTTTATTTTTCATGTACCTATATCAATGCAAACAAAATTGGTTAACTATGACGTGTACACTACACTTATAGTTGGTCAAACCAATTTGTCAGTCAGTAACAATCAGGAAAACTATACTCATCCACCCACCATACCCCCCACCCACATAGAAATATTGTTTCTGTAAGAAAATTTTACTAATAAAAAAACCGTACCTTTTTTTATCAAAATCGTACCTTTTTTGACGTACGACTGTACATAAGCTGGAAGCGCTCTGGCAACACTGCATACTAATTTTACTTATGTAAGGTTGCCGACTGTACCAAGCCTACCTTTAAGCCGCAGAGCTTCGGCCTTCCGCTTCAGGAGCTGATACCCTCGGTTGACCAGCTCCTGTTGCCGTTTGATCTCACGTAACATGAACTGCGACGCCGTGGCCGGGTACCGGTCCGTTGTGTTCATGCTCATGATCAAAGATAATATAATCACTAGGTATTATGATGGGGGAGAGGATTTGGCAGGATTTGGTTTTTCATACAATGTCAGTGTGACAATAATAGGTAAAGCGTCTATACATGGTCTATACCTAGCAAGTCTATAGAATCATATAGAATGTAAAATCTATGGTAATATTTTACAGCAAAGAGAATATAATCATCAACATTAACAAAATAAAAAGAGACGCTTATCACGAGGTACAGTCGCCATTAGATATATCGGAGCGGCCAAGGTGCTCACAAATATCTGAAAAGCCTCTATTGTCCAGGCGTTAGAGTGCTTGTTCAGATATGTGAATACAGTACATTGTCCTTGTCCCACCTGTTCCTATCTCTACGGCACGCGTAATTATATTGCTGTCTCGCCCATGATGCCGGCTGTCAATGTCACTGTGCGAGCGGGACAGCAATAAGATCAAGCGCGTGTAATAAAGATAGAAATAGGCGGGTCAATGTACGGAATACCTCGTGCTGAGCATTCTAGTTTTTTTTTCGCTATAAGTTTTCATGCCAAGTGCTACTTCAAGTATGGAGCTTATGAGGATAAAATATGCATTCTTGCAACCCGGTTTGTGCAAAGTAAGCGTGGTCCAAGGTAACCAATGCTTAGTTAGAAAAAAAAACACCATTTAAGAAATAATATACTTCATAATTATAATTATTTCTATTTACACGTTCTCTTTACATTTCATAAATGTAATTTACATTTTCCTTATTAAAGCAGTCTGCCGTAACAACTTACGTTAGTGTCCCAATTCTTAAAACTACAAATAGGTACTCGATGTATTTACAATCGGTGGAACATTTTCAACGTCTGAGTCAAGGGTACATTAATACTCCGTATAGAATCTCTAGATATATATATCTTTTCAGTCCACTCATATATTTTAGGGGTTCGATTCACTTATATACAGAAAGAAGCGAAAGATCCAGCCTGGGATTCATTCAAAAAGGGGTAGCATCATACTGATGTACCATCGCCCACACTGGTAACTGTACATACATAGATGGACCTAATGCGTTTTGTAATAAGGTCCACCGATGTACAGTTGTGTTGCTAGTTGTACCTACTACGAAATTTGTCGTGCTAAGCGTCCTTAAGTACACAGAAATGTACAATTCTATAAACAATCACTTTGTCTAAAGGCAATGCTCCGCTTTTTATAGAGATTCTGGCAAGTCCTTTGTCCAGCAGTGGACATTTTGGCCATATAATGTGACCCATTTTATTTGTAAACAGTTGAAGAGTTTCTATACGTAATCCTTACGTTAATACTGCATCAAATCACAGTAATGATTGCCCCTCTTCCCAGACGTTGTTTTCCAACTCTCAGCTGTCCTGCCAATAGTTGTAGTTCCCAGCGGGCGGCGGGACCGGCATCGGAGGCCCAGTCGGGGCTCCGGCGCCGTACGGGGAGCCCTGCGGAGACCCGTACCGAGGCCTGAACCATGGTCGACTAGTGAACTGATACTGGTTGTTAGCATACGCTGCCATGTTTTGCCCTGTCGCATTGGGATATGGGTTCTGGGTTTGGGTAGGTGGGAATGCATTAGGCATGTTTGGGAGATTAGTTGCTGGATAAGTTTGGTTAGGCGCTGGTGTGGTTGACGGTGAATACTGCGCTTGCGATATAGGTGTAGAAGAGGTGTAGTTCTGTGTGTTAGCTTGGGGATTCGAGCCGTTTGTAGGCTGGTACGTGGCTGGAGGCTGCGTGGTTGTTGTCTGATTTACGTTATACGTTTGAGGGTTGCTGCCATTGGTCGTGTAACTCTGTTGAGTCTGCTGATTGGTCAACGTTTGCGTCGCTGCTCCATCATTGGTCATTATCTGCTGTTGGCTCTGAGTCATAGCATAGTTTTCCTGCGACGATGAGGTTATGTAATTGGTTTGATTCGTGCCATTGGTGGATTCATTCTCCGTGGGCGTATTTGATTGGCCGTTACCGTTGTTTGACGGTGGATTCGCGCTCTGATTGGCCGGGACGGTGTACTGCACTGGATTATTGGCTGGAACTATAGCTCCCGAGTTAGACTGCATCATGTATTGAGCTGGCATACCGGCATATTGAGACGTGGGGGTGATGAAGGTGGAGTTTTGAGGCATTATTTGGTGGACCGGTTGTTGGGTCGGTGGATTAGATTGAGGCATTGGAGAGGCTGGCGGAGGCGCTTGTACTAAAGGAATAGTTCCAGACACAGCCATGTTAGGGTTACTTAGCTGCTGACCGGCTAAAGCTGCGTTTAGCTGCTGTGCTGACAGCTGCGTATTCAAATTAATTCCCGCAGGCATGTAATGTGAATTAGGTGGCAAATTCATTTGCATCAAAGGCATATTGTATTGGACGCCATTAGGCATCAGTTGGTTAGGTTGCATGACTGTGACATTCTGTCCCGGTTGCAGCACTTGCTGACCAATCAGGCCTGGTGGTAGGCCTGATTGGACGATGTTGTGCTGGTTGGCAGGGATCATGTAGACTTGGCTGTTCTGTTGGCCGATCATGGGCATCTGGCCGATGTTGAGGGGGTTCTGCAGGACCGTCATGCCCTGGGGCACGGTGATCATCTGCACGTTCTGGTTCTGCAGCTTGTTGGGGTCCTGCTTGTCTTTGCTCTGTATTTGGATGGCGCTGCGCTCCATTTGCCGGATGTACATGCCGGTGTTCTCTTGCGTTACTCCGGCGGCTGACACGCTGGGGAAGGAAGAGATGCTCATTAATACAAATCAAGATGGTTTGCGAAAATCAAGATATAGTATTCATTGTAATTATTTTCTTTAAAAATATACAATGGATAACTCTAATTCATATATCGTGTCTTTTTATATACCGGCCTGTTTAGCCCTGTATAAGTTGGCCCTGGGTTCGAATCTCGGGAAGGGCAATTACTAGTGTTTTTTTTAATGAATATTCGTTCCTAATCAATGGACGTTTCCTATGTATGATCGAGTGAGAATGTTTGTAAATCGACGCCGCATCGTCAAATAGTTATGCTTAGTATGGGCCTGTCTGTTTATTAAAAATGTATATACCTAGGTATGTTTCTCTGGATATAACTTTACTTACTTGGTCTGCTGTCCAGACGACACGTGTATGATGGTGCCGTGTGCCGGATTAATCTTCATCCCCATACTGACCACCGTGTTGTCTCTAGCTGCAATAACAAACTATTACAACAACCTCCATTACCTTATACACGCAACGCTTTACTACGCAATGCCGCTAGCGCTAGGCTACCTTTCCATTGAGGTGAAGACGACCGGAGATGAGAGGAATTAACCATTGGTCGCGATTCATCTCTTCTCTGGATTACCATGGTTGATTCCTCTCATTTCCGCCGAAGTGGAAACGCAGCCTTCAGAAAAAACTAGCAAAAGTGATAGCGAAATGAGTACTGTTCTAAACACTCGTAAAAATTTGAGATCAAGATTTTACTGTCACTGAATGCTATTAGCTTCGCAATGCCTGAACTAAGAGCAATACTCTAATTGACCATCGCTGCACCTTATGTTCATGCAATAAGGTTTGAAAATTGTCAGACAACTGCGATGGCACGTGCAACAGGAACACTTGCTGAGGAAAAATTGTTATTAGGTAGTATTTTGGAGTCTTAGACGTGGTCGGCGCAGCGCTACAAAGGTAAGACTTAAGTGAAAAGGTTCGCATGCTGGTATGGTCTCGTACGACTTCTGAGGAAGCAAAATAAACCCCCAATGCCTTTCTTCTCTGCCTCAGGTGCGAGTCCTCAGCCTCGGCATCCTCAGACTGCACGCGCGACCTATTATAGGTATTAAATGCAGATATGTCCGGTCGCCTGCAGCTTGCTATCTGTACTGGCACAGAATAAATAATAGTACTAGGTACAGTAGGTACAGAAGATTCACTCTCTAACAAAACGCGTCTTTTACGACAGATACGACCGCTAGGTGGCGCAAGCGCGAGCAGGCGTCCGTTCCGTAGCGGTGCGCGGCAACTACTATGGGTACACGCCAAAATTGGTGTGGGGCCGCATGTACTTCTAGGAGTTGTAGGTACTTGTAGCGACACGACGAAATCGCGGAGTGAGCCACGCCTGGTACTGGTTACTCTAATATCCCGCGTAAAATAAAAACATGCATTAAACTACATTTAAGTTAAGTTAATATCGCTGCTAATCGCATAAACAGGAACCTGCAGGCACGCTGGTTGGGCTCTGAAGGCCTGAATCCCCTGAACCTGGATGTAGATTATCCGCAATCTGTAAGGCTTAGTCTTAATTAGGCATGCGACAAAGTAATCCATGAAGAAGGATTAAAACTACTCGACGCCCGGCTTCAGTCTGACCCGTTTAATCCTTTGACCGCCAAAGACGTCAACTCACGCGTGCGGCGTCAGCCCAATATCAACCTTCGTGCATTCCAATAAGGTTCACGATGACGCGCCGACCACGATAGGCATGGCGCTCAAAGGATTAACAACCGCCGTAGCTAACGTAGACATCGTCTCATGCATTGGACTCGCTTAAGAAACTGATGAGTTTAAACCCCTAAGGAAGAAGACTAACGGGATGCGCTGAAAACCCCGATCACCAAATAGACAATGCTGTCACAGTATAATAAAGAGTACTAGCGTACAGTATGGACACTCCCTGCCTCCCGTTGAAAGTGCCGCCCACCCGCTCTCCTCACAGTTACCCTACAATGTCTTATCTCACTCAGACAAGCATGGTACGCGTTCACTTACACGAGCTTAGGCTGTGTGTGTGTGCGTAGGAACGCGTTTGTTTCATACATTTGATCGCCAGTGTCCGAAGTGTGATGCTGTGATGTGTCTTTGTCTTTGTCTCGGATCTTAAATAAGATCGGTTACAAGCCACATGTGAGCCAATAAACACTACCAACGCAGCTGAAGCAGTCGCCGTGACCGAAATCGGTCGGGAGAGATTAGTACAGGAGCAAAAACGGTTGAGGCTACGTGTTTAATGACACTGCATGCCAGTATCTACTTTGCTTATGTTTACTTGTCTCTGTAATATGGAGTTATGATATGGGGTATTGTATTGGCACTTATTACTTAAATACTGTGGCGCATCGCTACCGCTATAAAATTGTATCTAATACACTAATGCTACATTCTTATGGTCTCCTCCATTAAATAAATAAATTTTATTTCTCGCTGCGTAGTTGCTGCTAATATATGATAGTAATGATAACGACAATTACGCGTTTGCGGGATATGTTCAATTTAGGAAGCCCGTAAGATGAAGACGCTCAATGCTATTTCATTTACGCTGTAGGCCTTCATTTTACACTACGCCATGCAATTTATTACGCCAAGATTCTTCACTAAGACTTTTCAGTCACACTGCAAACTTATTTTAACCAAGCCAACTGCATAAAGTAGATTACGCATTTACGTACGCTATACGCCAAAATTAGCCCTAATTTAAAAGCATACGATCTCAGCAGGTTGATTATGATTTGGTGCATTCTCTGGCAAAAGTAAACCGTAGTTCCGGTAGCCCATATGAAAAAAAGTTCATCGTCAGTTACTAGTACTCGGTAAATTCTAAGTAAATCTCCAGAGCAGCAGAATGTTGATTCAGTTGAAGACCTGAAATGGGTAAATTCATTTAACAGAAGCACGCCGCAGTTTCCTGATGTTTGTGACTGGATTATTGAAGTAAAAACTGAAGACCACGTACATCCTGTCATACATAAAATAAGAAGAAAAAATCATAATAAATGGTAGGTCTGGGCTCAGAAACATGCATCGAATGAGATAAGCTGAGATAAAACAGACGTTAGTCTAGATTACTCTGGATCAAGTCTAGATTACCTGTGTGAGGTTAGACACTATAGAAAGCATGAATAAAATTAGAACAGGAATAAGAAAGAAAATAATGCTGGAACAGTAAACTGTAAAAAAGCACATTTACGCATTGCGCGCGATTACATTTAACATCTTATTTAGAATTTAAATAATTAGTCGGTATTCGGTACATTTACGCACAACATGCACAAAGAGAAATTATTGATTACGCCAAAAAATAAGTATAAGTAAATTAGAGGACTAAAGTGGAACAGAATTTACGCCTACTCGATAAGCTTAAAATTTGAAATAAAAGCAATAATGTGTAATTTTCACGTCTAAATCAACGAATCAGATAGTCGTATAGGTTTATTTAAAGGCAGATAAACAAATAATTATTACTAAGGGATTGTTACAGATAGAAAAATAGGTACGACTCACGAGGTCTTTTTTGTACCAGGTTTTCCGAATGTAAGCAATATTTTTTTACATCTTGCAGTTCTTTAGGATTACTCAAAAATGCATACCTATATTACTATATTTAAAATAAATTTAAATTTATTACTTTGGTATTTGACTGTACATAAAATAAATTATTTTACGCCAATTACACCACGCCTGATCAGAAGATTAATATAGAATCGTAGACAGCAGTTATTTTTAGACACAATTTCTATTTTTAAACCCGTATAAAACTATAAAGAGTAAGTTATTTGATTGTGACGTCACATGCTAGTGTTTCATATAAAGTCCATAGTGGCAAGTCGTTTTGACAGGTCGAAAAAAGAAACTGATTTGACTAGTAGTCAGATCATAGACTAGGAATCCTCTAGACTGAGCATAGTAACGCTACCCCCTCTGCCACTTATACGGTAGTTTTACTCCATCTTCGAGTCAATCCCGTGCCGTGATTGGTCCGTGTCTTTGAACGGACCAATCACGGCACGGGATTCGCTCACGTCGTCCCCCCGCACCGGCCGCACCCCCGTATTTTTGGCAGCATCGGTTTCACGAAATAATTGCTCTAAACTCAGTCTAGAGGATTCCTAGTCTATGAGTCAGATAGACGTGAAAGACACATTATCGCGGGTCCCGGCTAGAAATCATCAATACCTGCGGTCGTCCACGTGCGAGAGTCTCTGGCCGAGCTCTTGTCCGGCCCCTGCGATCTGCGTTACACCATAGAGAAATATAGTAAGACAAGAGTGCTCACTCCATACATCAGTTCAGACTATTAATTTCAGTGTCTACATCTAGCATCGAGTAGCGGAACTATCAGTACTGCTACTTGACAATAGATGTAGCACCGACCGGAAAGTCTTATCTCAACAGCATAAGACTTTCCGGTCGGTGCTACATCTATTGTCAAGTAGCAGTACTGATAGTTCCGCTACTCGATGCTAGATGCTAATAGTCTTTTTGGTACTAAAACTGATGTATGGAGTGAGCACTCTATGTATTTTTTTTTCTCTATGGTTACACACAACTTTCAATACACATCGTACACATGCACAATACTCCCAAAGAAACATTTCGATGACACCCGAAAGTTCAAACAAACTTCCAGATGGCGCTGCGAAAAGTCTCCCAAGAAATCTTGTAGATGGCGCTCCGAAATTTTCTCCCATAACACGGCGCCTGAAAGTTCTTCAAAATAATTGCAGATGGCGCTGCGAAATTTTTCCCAAGATTCTCCCATGAAATTTGCAGAACTGGCGCCCAAATAAATTCTTTAATTTCGTCCCGGAGGCTAAATTTATAGACTAGAATAATTTTAGCGGTTTCCAGAACAGCACAAGACGACTCAAAACCGAGGTTTCGCAAAATCTTTCTTCCCGCAGCCGTTGTAAATTATATTTGATATTTTCAGAAATAATTTCAATATCAATAGTAACGCCAAATGCTTTTGTAGTTTGAAAATAATTTCGATTGTATAAGGATTATCTCTGCAAATATTATCTCACGAAAGACTCAAAATCATTTCAAGACGTAATCTCTACTACATATCGGCACTACTTTGAAAAAATCTCGTATCTCACACTCCTACTCAAAATAGAAAGGCAGTAACTCTGTATGCATCCCATACATATATACCAAAGGGGCTACCCCGAAAACCGAAATTCGCAAATTGCGGGAACTTTCTCTTTTAGTCCAATGAAGGCGTAATTAGAGTGACAAGAGAAAAATTCCCGCAATTTGCGGACTTCGATTTTCCTTTTGATTCACATAACAGTATACGAGTTTTTATCAAAGTAGTACCGATATTTAACAATGATTATTTCGATTTCATGTCTTTCGTAATATCTGAAAGAGAAGTTGTATTAGTAACACAAAGTAAACACATTTTTCAGAATCTTAGTAAGTGGACGCTCGAAGCGGAGCGTTCGGCGGGGCGTGCAGCGTGGCTGTGGGCTCACGCGTGATGTGAGCAGCGTGCACTAAGGCCGCTCCTATACGTGCGCATTTATTTAACATGCACGCCGCACGCCCCGCCCCGCTGCACGCACAACTCGAGCGTCCACTCAGGCCTTACACTTATAGTTATGACATACCCAGCGGGTGCAATAGGCCGTAGTTGCAACTGACTTGGCGTGCCATCAGACAGTCTCTTTTGCCCACGATTCTCTTGATTCATATTTTTAGTTGGTGTCGATGAATTCTGGAAAAGTCGATGTGAGTGTTTCAGTATTATGCTTTGTTAACAACATCGAAAGTTAAAAATGAGAAGCAAAAACCTTTTATAATTATGGAATATACGCGCAGAACAAGAGTGAAGAGTGGAAATTCGAACGGTATCACACATGTATATACTCTGACTCGTTTTCAGTGTGACTCACTTGAATGTGGTTTAATTTAATAGCTACATAAGCTACATTCAATGGAATTTGGTAGAATTGCAAGCATTGACGTATATCTCAGGACGGGCCTTACGGGCACTAAAAAATTAAAAATGGTACTAGTTCAGCGGTGGCACGAATGCACGATGGCACGAATTCGAGCCAATCGTGCAGTCTAACGGAACTAGTTGCGACCAATCGCGCGCGTGATGCGAACTCATCATGCAATCGCGTTGTAGCGGTGTCACACCGCTGTACTGGCCCCATTCATATTGTCCTGAGATATACGTCAATAATTGCAAGATTTGCAAAAGTCTCACTCTGCAGGAAAAGACAGTGTATGTTCTACATGGCTACTCTTGCATATATAAAACCTTTCACCGCCAAAGACGTCAACTGACGCGCGCGGGTACAGCCCAATATCAACCTTCGTGCATTCCGACAAGGTTCACTATGACGCGCCGCACAGGATAGGCATGGCGTTAAAAGATTTCTAACGGTTAAACTAAACAGTGACACATCTAAAGCCGAAATGAGACTGTGAGCTCAAGCACTAACCTATGAACTTAGGATAACTAAAATTAGTATAACCTGTAAACCAACTATGTTGCAACAGACCTCAACCGTGAAGCGAAATGAAGTGAATAAGAAATGGGGTTGGCAACTGTCAAAGGTTTGCATAGATGGCACCATCATAGCTTGCCCCTTTTTCTATGAGATTTGGCTTAAACGGCTGGCATCCAGGGCATTAAAAAAAACGAAAATATGACAAAAGTCTAGGGATTGACAGGGCAAGCTATGATGGCGCCATCTGCTAAATACTTCGACCGGCCAACCCCATTATTAAATAGTTTTTAGAATGGCTATTCATTATGGTGGATGTGTGTGCAGGTAAATTTTTACACTAAAATTTATTTACGGCTTTTTGGAGTATTTAGGGTAACATTTTCATAATTATAATATAACTGTAATAATTGGTTAATTATTACGGTAACTTATTTGTATGAATAGCAAACTAGCATTTTGTGTAAATTTTAGTTTGTTTTCGTATTAAAATCTTAGACACAAAAAGAGGTATTAGGAAATCTCAATATTCGCGATCATTCTATAAATGTTTAGGCCTTCCAGTCTTTCCACTGAGGTGGACAAAAATTAAAGATCTGCGCCATAAAGCAGTACCTAGATAGAATGAAACAATAGTATCATTTGTTTCAATCCAAATCTATCCGCTCTGCTGGATTACAATCAATGATATTCTCCGCCTCAGTGGAAAGGCAGCCTTATACTTGGCGCAAATAAGTTAATGTGATTGAATAAAACAATAATAAAAGAAAAATATTAAGAAAATACACCAAAAAGCTGTTAAAACTGTGTAGAAAATATAAATAACCAACAGACATTACTTGCTTAATATTTGTGTGAAAATGAAAACCACCAGCAGAAATATTTATTAATATTATAAGAGAAATTAGAGTAAGCTTGTGGGTTGGCACAACATGTAGTAATTATTATGCTCACAGATAACACTTGAGGTGACGACGCTTGCCCAGTTGATATTATATTTATCAGTGAGCCACTGCTCACTATTGGCTGTAGGGAATTCATACAAATGTAGTCCATACAATTAAAACTGACTTACTGCTATATTGACAAATGGTTCATACATACAAAAGGAAAACACATCTTATATCTATGGCATTAAGTAGGAATATTGAATGTCAATATTTTCAACTTTTCCATTTTATCAATCTTAGAATAAAACAATCAAGAATATGTTTAAGAAAATCTTTGTTGTAGATTGTAGTCTGTGCGGAAAGAGAAGAGTCGTGGAATGTATGGGGCCCAATACATTTCACAACTCTTCTCTTTCCGAACAGACTATGTATGGCTTAAATTCACCCCCTCATTCATAAAACTTTACGGGCCTAATTTAGTTAAATTATGTTTTATAGACAAACGATTCATAGCTAATTCAGGCCAGTAACGCGTTTATGAATAACGCCATTAGACTTTTACGGCAGTTATGACAGTGGCGCCGAAACCGGATACGGAGACGATGTGCAAGTGAGAAAGCGCCATACATGTCTATAGCGTTGTCTCGTTCGCACGCCGTTGACAAGTCCAGTTGCGGTACCAGTATGAAGACAGTCTTATTAGAGTCGGACCAATAAAAGTCTGCATCGGATTTGATAGCCCACGCAGTGCAAGTGTTATTTAAACGTCATAATTTCATAGAAGTTTGACGTTTAAAATAACACTTGCACTGCGTGGGCTATCAAATCTGCTGCAGACTTTTCTTGGTCTGACTCTTATAGAGGAACATTCTATATACCTCGTCTTTTTAAGAATTTTTCTAACCTCAAAAGTAGTGGTAATGAACTTTTTCTTCTGAAATGCTGGCACAGCAACCTTTTCAGTAGAAAAAGGCGGCAAATTTGAAAACAGACTATAGAAAAATCACACATAATATACGATTTTTTGTTTCAACCGCTAATCAATTATTATTTATGTATGAGAAATAAGGAAAGAAGTAAATAATATTACCTTCTGATTAAGATGCATAATAGTTCCCGTGGCTTGAAGCTGCTGGAACTGAGCTGCACTCAGCGGGAGTGACGTTTGAGGCAAGCCACCGGCAGGTGCTATCTGTTGATGCAAGGTTTTTGTTTTAAATATTCTGACTTTGTGTATGTATTAATTCAACCATTGAAAGAAATCTTAAATATATAGGAATAAACAATGATTCACCATATAAGAGCTTAAGGATACATAAACCATAAAACTCTCTGCAGGTTGTTTCTTCAGGAGTCAGAAACGGGTTTAATTAACTAGTGTGTTATATTTCTAATACTTACTGAAACAAATTGTTGATGCTGTAAATTAGACAATCCCTGATTAGCCGTTAGATCTTGTAACTGCTGGTACGGGATCAACATGGTCTGCGAGCCCGGCATCGCCCACTGCACGGTGTCCCCTTGGATGTGGTACTTCACATCCTTGTCTCCCTTGTCCGTGCTGTACAATATCTTCTGGGAGGCATTTGTACTCTGAGCGGCACAAACGACAGGAGTAGCTGTCGCCGAACTCACTGTTGTCGTGTCAGATGATGTTAAACTAGCTTGAGGAAACGAATACCCGTTCGGCAATATCATTGACATGGAAGACGGCCCACCACTCAACCGTAACTGAGTCACGTTTACTGGCTGCATGCTAGATAAATCCACAATCTGGGTCCCACCAAAATTAGGCTGCTGTAGTGAACTTAAATGTTGCGCTATTGGCAAATGAGTAAAGTTTCCCGCATTAGACACTTGCATCCCAGGTTGCACTATGGGTATTAATTGACCGTTCTCCTGATTAAGCACATATTGTTGCTGCGGTTGCAGGAATTGTAAGACTGTCGGTTGCCGGACTGTCATTAAAGGAGTTGTGGACTGAGCTACACTGACAACAGGTGGGTTGACCGTCTGGGGTGCTGGGGATGTTAGTGTTGAGGGAGTTGAGAGCGCCACGGTGGCTACAGGGGGCGGGACGGGCGGAGGTGCAGTTGTCGTGGCCAACGTCGGTGGCGGCACATTCAGCGGCGGCGGAGGGCCCCCAGCCTGCTGCGCGCTCCACTGGGCTAATTCAGCACGAATAGTCTCGATCAGGTTCAGCGCTAGCGACCGAGCGGCCGCCAAAGCCTCAGATCTCGTGTGATGCAGAGCTAAATGCAGCGGCTCGAATTTCTCACTTTTCAGCACGGCTAACACGCCCGTTTCTGAGCGGATATATTCTATGTTGGTTCCATTCTGAAATACAAAATGTCTTAATAGAATTCGCCTTCATATATACAAGAAATCTAATGAGATGAAAGCTGTAACATACTGGTCCAAGAATACGCCCTTTTATGTCGAAGGCGGCTGGCGCGTTGTCCAAACCTATGTATACTTTTTCAACTAATCCTCCAGACATAGTTTTAACAATTAATTTTTATATTTCACTTCAATATTCTTAATTTATAGAAAGCATCTTTCAGAAAATAAGCGGACGCGACTTGACGCGAAATTGACATTAGTTTTTTTTAAATTCTCAAACGCATTGCCACAGATAACTCTATTCTATAGTGAGACAAACGATATAAAGCGCTGTGCAGATATTTTTAGTCGCATGGAGGCGATTGTTATCGCATTAAGCCCTTGCTACACGGTCGCCGACAAGCCCCTCAGACCGCGTGGCCTTGGTTTGGACGGACCGTGTAGACAGTTGTTTCCAACAAAATTTGACCAAAACTGATCAAGGACAGACCAAGGTCAGACGGTTAGAAGGCTTGTCGGCGACCGTGTAGCAAGGGCTTAAAGCTTGTGCCGAAACGCTGCTGCTAAAAATGGTCAAACTTCTTTGGCTTAAAGATCTCGTAGCCAGGGTAAAATCCAAAAAAAAAACACATTTCAAAGTGACAGATTTGGTCAAAACAAATAGAAATAGAATAGAATTTCAAAATATTTGTAAGTTTAACAACATATCGTAAGTTTGCAAAATGCAATCAACAAACCTGTCTAAAGCGATAAGAAGGTTCTCTATATCGGCAACGAAATGTAACACATTTGCGGAGGAACTTCACAAAAACTTCATACCCACGAACCAATTCCAAAGAACGCTTCTCTCTGCGGGATCTGCTGCAATTTCCCTCTTCAATCCATGGCGGGGGGACATGATCGCCTGCCTGGGTGAAGTGACGGGCGGCAATGCTATAAGATACATGAAGGAAAAAATGCTTGAGACAACAGAAGGAAAAGAAATATTAAGTGAGATGCCTCGTATAAATTCTCAGACGGTTTCTTTCGATCAGCTTGCGAATATGCCTGAGAATACTTTAGGAAAGGTATACGCGGACTTCATGAAGGAGAACAATATCACAGCAGACTCAAGGATGCCTGTACAGTTCATTGAAGATCCAGAAATGGCATATGTGATGCAGAGGTATAGAGAAGTGCATGATTTAGTACACGCCTCCTTGTTTATGAAGACTAATATGCTGGGAGAGGTAGATTTTACAAAATTCCTTCATTTTTGACATAAGGTGCAGGGGGACAGTTTCGACTGTGCCTGCGGGATAATTTCAACTAGTCGAAATATCTTCCATGTTTTACATTCATAACTAGAGTGCCATATATGTCCAAATAGCGAAAAAGATGTTTTGTCTGTGACTCTCGTTAATAATGTAAAACATGGAAGATATTTCGATTAGTTGAAATTATCCCGCAGTCAAAATTGCCCCCGGCACCTTAGGTTTAATTATTTTTTGGAGATTAGGAAACATAGTTTTGAAAACTCCAACACTAGTAAAAAGATATTAATTTTATATACAGTCATGCTCAAAATATATATCTATCTATTAAGCCCTTTTGTTCTGAGTTAGAGTATGTCTCTAAGCTCAGTGTGCCGCTTGGCAAAGGCCTCCTCTAGCTCTTTCCATTGGGGTCTGTCGTGGGCCACTCTTCTCCATTTCGGGCCCGCTGTGAGATTGAGTTCATCCTCCCATCTTGTTCGAGGTTTCTTCTGACTCCGTGTGCAACCTCTTGGGTACCAATCCGTTACGATCTTACTCCATTTTTCCTGCTTGTCTCTCAACATGTGGCCAGTCCATCTCCACTTCTGCTGGTCTATTTTAGTGAGTATGTCGGTCACTTTTGTTTTTTGTCTCAGGTCTTCATTTCTCATTTTGTCTAGTCTGCGTGTTCCCGTCATACTTCGTTCCATAGACCTCTGGCAGTACTGAAGCCTGTTTCGGTGCTCTTTGTTGAGTGCCCATGTCTCACATCCGTATGAATGCAGGGTAAGATACATGTGTACAGGGTAAAATATATATAAGAGAAGATTTATTTCTAAATTCATTTACCGATTGAGTTGGCAGTGATGGCAGTCGTTTTCGTAAAAACTAGTGCATGCGTCAATTCTGGGCATTAAGTCAAGTGGACCTCAGGCTCCCATGAGCCGTGGCAAAATGCCGGGATAACGCGAGGAAGATGTTTCCAGAATGTATCTATCTATTAAGCCCTTTTATTCTGACTTAGAGTATGTCTTTTAACTTAATGTGCCGCTTGGCAAAGGCCTCCTCCAGTTCTTTCCATTGGGGTCTGTCGTGGGCCACTCTTCTCCAGTTTGGGCCCGCTGTGAGTTTGAGTTCATCCTCCCATCTTGTTCGAGGTTTCAAGAATCCAGAATGTATAACATTTTGCAGGTAGCTGTAAAATGGGTGGAAGGAATCCAGACGAAACTCCCCATGTGCATCAGTGGTGGTATCTGGGGCGCGGCTCGCCTTAAGCCGAAGCATCGGCAGCTGTACCTCAAATGCTACCTGCCCTGGGCTGTAAGGACTGGACATAATGCTAGGTTTCTGCAAGGTAATGTTATAATGAAATGCTACCTACTTTGGAGTGTACATCTACATCCTAATGTACATTGGGCAGCACGAGGTTAGACAAGTGCCAGTATAAATTAGGTATTATTTTCGTTTTCAGGTATATACTTCGAAAAGAGATGGGACCAAGATATTGACGAATTTCATAAGGAGCTGAACATTGTTCCGTTGCTCAAGAAGTAATACATATTCTGTAGGTATTGTAAAACTGTAAAGGCGTTATTGTAAATATGTAGTAGGTAGTTTATAGTTGTTTTGTTTGACAGATCAGGAAAAGTTTAAAAGGTATTAATAAATTATATAATTATTTCAGAAAGTGTTGCTTATTTCAACAGATACATACTTACTTAAACATACCTTTTATACCAAAAAGTAGGTTGAAAAAAATATCGTTTAATTTGTTTCTAATAGGACCTTATTTTATTTGTATCAAAAACGTAAATGGAACTTGCTAACTGTGTAAACAAGAGTCACTAGTAAATTCATCATTTAGAGTATTTCAGAGACAATTTCAATAAAGATAGTTTATTCAAGTAGGCATAATTACAATGCGCTTATGAACGTCAAATAAAGCTAGGTAGACCGGCTCCAACCCTACACCTCTGCATCGAGAAGATTTACAATACGATTAAGATTTTGCAATACGGCGGTTTGTTTACATAGCAAGTTCCATAGAATGACACTTTAAAATAGGCACCAGTCTACCAAGACTACCTCCTCAAAACATCTCCTTAGTCGCTGCAAGTCTGCAAATATCATGAACTATCATCTGCAAAGATGCTGTGGCCAATGATAATGATATGAAACAATGGGATTAAAAAAAACAAAAACCATAATAATTACTCTTATATTTCGTAAGTATACTTAAAATTAAATCTTTGCATTAACATGTAACATTTAACAAGATCACATCTTTGTATCACTTATATACGAAATGTTCCTAGCGTGGTAAATTTTATCATGGAATATTCAAATCATCACATGCAGTGCCTTTGAGTCAGGGTCATGAATGTACGCAAAGCTTAAAAAAGAAAAAGAAAAACGAATTACAAACTTAGCTTATTAAACTTAGCTTTTTTGTAAGTCTTAGGCAATATTATGGTCTTGTTGAAATTCGAGTTTTATGATAAAATGTAACATGCTAGGGGCTAATGAAAGAGATAACAAATTCTTGGTGTACATCAATATTTATATGTTTTTAGGGTTCCGTAGCCAAATGGCAAAAAACGGAACCCTTATAGATTCGTCATGTCTGTCTGTCTGTCCGTCTGTCTGTCCGTCCGTATGTCACAGCCACTTTTCTCCGAAACTATAAGAACTATACTGTTGAAACTTGGTAAGTAGATGTATTCTGTGAACCGCATTAAGATTTTCACACAAAAATAGAAAAAAAACAATAATTTTTTGGGGTTCCCCATACTTCGAACTGAAACTCAAAAATTTTTTTTTTTCATTAAACCCATACGTGTGGGGTATCTATGGATAGGTCTTCAAAAATGATATTGAGGTTTCTAATATCATTTTTTTCTAAACTGAATAGTTTGCGCGAGAGACACTTCCAAAGTGGTAAAATGTGTGTCCCCCCCCTGTAACTTCTAAAATAAGAGAATGATAAAACTAAAAAAAATATACGATGTACATTACCATGTAAACTTCCACCGAAAATTGGTTTGACCGAGATCTAGTAAGTAGTTTTTTTTTAATACGTCATAAATCGCCTAAATACGGAACCCTTCATGGGCGAGTCCGACTCGCACTTGGCCGCTTTTTTAAAACATATAATGTCAATAATCATACATAATATTTTATTAGTAACATTAAGGTTGCTTTATGTCACTTCGTAAAAGTTTCGTGGGTGTTTTTAACAGAGATAAAGTGCTCAAAAAGCAAAAATATAAAACTTATTTTTATACACTATCGGTGGTATCACAAAAAAGAAATACAATTTTGTTGTTGCTATGTAGTAAGATACTAAATTCCAGAATTTTTAGCTGTTTATAAACACTATAAACTAATTGCGCTGTGCGCTTTATTGGTGTTACACCAAATTTTTAACAAAACAGCAGACTTACACCATAACAGCATTTAAAACGTTACAAAACAAATTTACATGGTAAGAGTTTCTCCAACGGACATAATGTTAGGTAGCCGAAATGTGATATCATACGTGTATAGGCTGGTCCACACAGAACGAGTCGCCTCGCAAGGAAATTGCCGCGCGAAGCAGCTCGTCCTGTGTGGACCTACCTTATGATCAGAGATGTACAAAATGGTTTTAAAAAAGCATATGCAAAATACTTTTCAGATTTACTATTTCAAATGCAAAATACCAAATAGTTTTGCGTTTTGTATTTCAAATGCTAAATGCAAAATAGGTATTTTCAAAATACTTTTTCAAAATAAAATACCTTTTGAGCAAATCTCAGATATTTTTATTTATTTTAGGTATTTATCAAGAGAAATAGAGACCCTGCGCTAAGCGGACCCTGGCGCTAAGCGGACCCTGGCGCTAGGCCGGGAAAACGCTAGGTTGAAGAAGATCATGAGAAATAGAGACACAATGCCGAGCCGAACAAAAACGTCTAATATCATGGCATGGCACCTTATGCATGACATTTTGGTCATATTTATCAGTACGCGTATCAATAAATTCTGTTATGGTATTAATAATAGTCCGTCGGTTCCTGTCTCTGCGGCCCTGACCACCGGCAGCTTGGGCCCTGCCCCGCTGCTGGCGGCACCCTAGGTTAGGTTTTTTATAATGTGTTTATAATATTTTTTTATATTATTTTTGTAAGTGTTTTTATATTTTAATTTTATATACATATTGTAAAAAACCAACCTAATAGTTAGGGAGGCGAATAGGGGAATTTTCGGCAATACTCGAGCGTGGCAGTTTAAGATATGAGAGATACCTTAGACCTAATAGAACAACCTTGTAAAGTATTTAGCTCTATATGTAGTGACGCGCGCCTAGGATAGACGATCAGATTAGTAAAAAAAAATGGATAGTCTGAAATACTCGAGCGCGTCAGATTAAGATATTGGGGGTTGATTTTAGTGTGTAAAGACTAAATTTAACTAATCTGACGATAAGTCCTTGACGCCGCCGAGATATAGGGTCGCGAACTTGTAAAAAAAAAACGTTAATCCGGCATTCTCAAGCGCGATTTTTTTTTATTTTATTTTGAAGAATATAATCTAAAACTTACTAAAAATACAAAATCTGCCGGTTTCCGCATGACCGGAAGTGTGGAGGAGCCATTTCGTCTTCCTAAGAACGCGTTGCGGCATATAAGTCGCGAACGATACATTTTACAAAAAAAAAGTTTAAATAAACAAAAAAGGTAATTTTATTTTACACAAAAAAGGTCTCTTTATATTTTTGTCCAAATAAAAAGCGCGGCCACGGAATTTTTTGAACCAAAAAACCTTTTTCGGTCAGATTAAGAGAACCCACCAACATTTTTGTCAGATTAAAAAAATATGCTTTCAGGATACCGAGATAAACCTCCCCTATGAAAATCTGACGCGCTCGAGTATTTCAAAAAAACTTTTTTTTTTTTGCATTTTCAAAAATTCATCGTAACTTATCGTCACGCCGAAATCGTCAGTTTTTTTAAAAGAAGCTTCCTTGGGGCCTACTTAACACCCCTTCCGAAAATCTGACGCGCTCGAGTAAATTTTTTTTTTTTTGCATTTTTGACTACTTTATATGCCTACCCCCACCACGCAAACCGGCAGATTAGTATACCGTTGTTATCAGAGGCACTCGGGGCATACGTAGTATGAATATCTGACGCGCTCGAGAATGCCCAAGTAACTGTTTTTTTTAACATTTTTGAAAAACCGTACACGCCAAACCCACCGCTAAAATGGTTTTTGCCATACGAGCTTTTCTTTTCGAAATTATTTTATCTTTCGATTTTGATAGGTCTCGACGGCGCCGTTGAATTACGCCATTTAGCTACCTCGCCTCCCTAACTATAAGAAGATAAATAAATAAAGGAAATAATACTCACTTAAAATAATGTAAAAAACTAGACTAACGAAAAGAGAGCCATGGCTCCATTTTGTGACTTGTGTGGCCATATATTTCGGTTGATTGTGCATCTAGTTCTTATTTTATTATTATTACACTTTTCTTTTATTAATAACAACTGGACTGGTATATCCACAGGCAGTTCCTAGACACGTCACTTCCCATCCGTGACATGGAGTACAAGAGAGCGAGGAGCCTGCGCTGGTATTGTTAAAAAGTGAAAAAAACATCAGTTTTTATTTATTACGCTTTTTAACAATACCAGGGGGCCGATTTTTGAATTTCGATCGCTTGATTTCGTCACTCGAAAATCGGTGGAAAACGGCGAGATGCTGATTTTTGAAATACGAGCGATATAAATTGTGAATTTAGTGGTATTGACCACTAGTTTTTGATTCTATTAGTAGAATTTACATGCCTAGTAGTGGAGATATTACTGAACGAAATACACGAAATCGAGCGGTCGAATTTCAAAAATCGGCCTCCTGGCGCTGGCGCCAGGCGCTAGCAGGCGCCTCTATCGGTCAAATTCGGCAATACAAGCGTCATTCGTTCATTTCATTTTGTTTGACTGGTAATGTTGGCTAAACTTAATCACAAAGTATTTTGCATTTTGAAATGAATATTAAAAATGCAAAATACGTCTCGAAAAGTATTTCAAATAAAATACAAAATGGTTTTTAGTAAAAGGCATTTAAATGCAAAATACAAAATAGGTATTTTGCATTTTGTATTTGCATTTTAAATAGAAGTATTTCAAATAAATCGCATCTCTGCTTATGATGTATCAATCATTATCATTATATGTGCCATTTTCAACCAACAGGGTGCTTCTTGTCGGTTGTCAATAACGCTGTTTCCATATAGCTTTAATTTGAAACCAACCTTATGGCCAACCGACAAAATGGTTGAACACGCCACATATTATAATTATTTTCTGTTGTGGCTATAATTTTGAATATGAGGCGTGAAACTCGTACTGTACAAATGGGCCTAAGCATGGCTGTATATAACAGTTCCACCTGGTGTGTAAGGTGAGAGGTAAACGTAGCATATAGATGTCACATGTCCGTTGTCAACTCTTTAAAAAAAAACTTCGCCAGAAGCGAGCCGTGATGATAGACCCTTTACTGACGAGGCGCGTAGAGTCATATGTAGAGCGTGTGGCATTATAAGAGCATCTCCGCACTCTTGTAGCCAGAGTTATGTAGCTCGGTAGAGCGTCCGTCGAGCTCGACGAGCCACTCGTACCAGACGCGGTGAGGGTCCACGCACGAGTCGTGATGACGGACCCTTTACTGACGAGGCGCGTAGAGTCATATGTAGAGCGTGTGGCATTATAAGAGCATCTCCGCACTCTTGTAGCCAGAGTTATGTAGCTCGGTAGAGCGTCCGTCAAGTTCAACGAGCCACTCGTACCACACGCGGTGAGGGTCCACGCACGAGCCGTGATGATAGACCCTTTAGTGACGAGGCGCGTAGAGTCATATGTAGAGCGTGTGGCATTATAAGAGCATCTCCGCACTCTTGCCGCCAGAGTTATGTAGCTCGGTAGAGCGTCCGTCGAGCTCGACGAGCCACTCGTACCACACGCGGTGAGGGTCCACGCACGAGCCGTGATGATAGACCCTTTAGTGACGAGGCGCGTAGAGTCATATGTAGAGCGTGTGGCATTATAAGAGCATCTCTGCACTCTTGCCGCCAGAGTTATGTAGCTCGGTAGAGCGTCCGTCGAGCTCGACGAGCCACTCGTACCACACGCGGTGAGGGTCCACGCACGAGTCGTGATGATAGACCCTTTAGTGACGAGGCGCGTAGAGCTTGGAGGATATAATCAAACGGAGACGCCATGTCTGTAATTTTCTGTACAAAACAGTCTGCCGATTTTTGCGGGGGAGGGGAACGTCAAATGTATGCGTAACGTAAAAATAGCCATGTCAGATAAACGTCAGTCCATACATTGTGTATGACCGTTGGCCGCCTATTTTCGACAGAGGGGAAAGCCTGTTAATGGCTACTCCGTTTAGTTGTATCCTCCAAGGCGTAGAGTCATATGTAGAGCGTGTGGCATTATAAGAGCATCTCTGCACTCTTGCCGCCAGAGTTATGTAGCTCGGTAGAGCGTCCGTCAAGTTCAACGAGCCACTCGTACCACACGCGGTGAGGGTCCACGCAGCGCCAGAACCGAGCCGTGATCACGGAGCCTGCACTTACGCGGAGCGGCGACTGGAATAACATTTTAGTTAGTGTTATCTTACTGCTATTTATATATTTTTAGGGTTCCGTACCTTAAAGGAAAAACGGAACCCTTATAGGATCACTTTGTTGTCCGTCCGTCTATCAGTCAAGACCTGAGAGTGTTATCTCGGAAACGCGTGGAGGTATCGAGTTGAAATTAAAACCACCTACTCAGGTCTACATATATAGTCCCTTGAAGCAGTGAAAAAATCAAACTTCTAAGCTAACTGAAAGTATATTTCGACACTCGCAAGGGGATCAAAATTTATAGGGCTTTCCGTTGACCTAGAACTATGAAATTTGTCTAGTACGGGTACAGTATAACGGGTTAGCACTGATTGACTAGCACGTTATATTTTCGCGGATTTGCAGAGTAATATTTTGGTATTAATTAATATTATTAGAAAATACCTTGATAGGGATAAAGACGGGAAACCAGGATATCATGCCGTTGCTATGCGTGGCTGGTACTATGCTGATCTCTTCCTCGCCGAACAACTGGCAGTCGAAATACCCGCCGAAACCATGCATCACGTTGTCCTAAAAAAAGAATGCCTTGTTAAATTTTGAAGTTATAGTTCCGTCACATAAAGGATTCAGAGAAGGGTCAAAATTATTGAAGGCGATGTCAATTAGGCATTGGGTCAAAAACATCACATTAATTTGAGACTAAATAAAAGTAATTATTACAAAAAATGCTCCTTGAAAAAAATAAAAAATTGCGAATAAAAAAAACTATAGATGGTCAAGCAAATCTTGTCAGTAGAAAAAGGCGCGAAATTCAAATCTTCTATGGGACGATATCCCTTCGCACCTAGATTTTTCAAAGGGTATAGCCGGGTAAGCATGGCCAAACTGCCCTTAGCGAAAAAAACAATTTCCTTTTACTGGATTATTAACCTATGTATATGTAGTGCTTTCACCAAATATTAAGCCTGAAATGCTTCATATTTAAAAAAAAATGCAAAAAAAGAAAAATCATTTTTATTTTATTACAGCCAAAGTAATAATCCGATTTCTTTGTAATTTGGGTATGTTGTATATACAATTAAGGTCGCTTTTTGAAAAAAATAATATTGAATTATCTCTTAAAATAATAGTAAAAGATTGAGATGAAAATTTTCAGAAAAATAAAAAAAATACGTGCGAGATAGCGACAGTTACCAAATTTACATATTTTATGTAGAATTTAATAATGTTTAACATATATTTTTTTCAAAAATTAAAATCGGGATTAACAGTGTGAAAAACTCGAATTTGTAACATCCCATAATACTCTCTCTTCATACAAGCAAAGCTAAGTAGTCATAAACGAATGAAGTATATTGTGAACGCAGTCTTTACGAATTTGAATTTAGAATGTGACGTATTTTATTCATCAAAGGAACAGACATTTTTCAATCGTTAACGCTCTGTATAAAATTCGTGCCTATTTTCCTGTTCCCGCGCTTTTTTAGGGTTCCGTAGCCAAATGGCAAAAAACGGAACCCTTATAGATTCGTCATGTCTGTCTGTCTGTCCGTCTGTCCGTCTGTCTGTCCGTCCGTATGTCACAGCCACTTTTCTCCGAAACTATAAGAACATACTGTTGAAACTTGGTAAGTAGATGTATTCAGTGAACCGCATTAAGATTTTCATACAAAAATAGAAAAAAAAACAATAAATTTTTGGGGTCCCCATACTTGGGGTCCCCATACCCCAACTGAAACTCAAAAAAATTTTTTTTTCATCAAACCCATACGTGTGGGGTATCTATGGATAGGTCTTCAAAAATGATATTGAGGTTTCTAATATCATTTTTTTCTAAACTGAATAGTTTGCGCGAGAGACACTTCCAAAGTGGTAAAATGTGTCCCCCCCCCCTGTAACTTCTAAAATAAGAGAATGATAAAACTAAAAAAAATATATGATGTACATTACCATGCAAACTTCCACCGAAAATTGGTTTGAACGAGATCTAGTAAGTAGTTTTTTTTATACGTCATAAATCGCCTAAATACGGAACCCTTCATGGGCGAGTCCGACTCGCACTTGGCCGCTTTTTAAATCTCTGAATGCCGTTCGCCCTAGCCGCATACAGCCACGGAGTTTAAGGTCCGCGCTCAGCGAAATAAGTCGCGTTCTAAATTCAAATTGCGTTGGGAATATAACTTTCTAGTATAACGTACAAGTTATTTTGTATGAAGAGAAGGTATTATGGGATGTTACAAATTCGAGTTTTTAACACTGTTAATCCCGATTTTAATTTTTGAAAAAAATATATGTTAAACATTATTAAATTCTACATGAAATATGTAAATTTGATAACTGTCGCTATCTCGCATATATTTTTTTTTATTTTTCTGAAAATTTTCATCTAAATTTTTTACTATTATTTTAAGAGATAATTCAATATTAATTTTTTCAGAAAGCGACCTTAATGGTATATACAACATACCCAAATTACAAAGAAATCGGATTAGTACTTTGGCTGTAATAAAATAAAAATGATTTTTCTTTTTTTGCATTTTTTTTTAAATCTGAAGCATTTAAGGCATACATAGGTTAATAATCCAGTAAAAGGAAATTGTTTTTTTTTGCTAAGGGCAGTTTGGCCATGCTTACCCGGCTATACCCTTTGCCGCCTTTTTCTACTGACAAGATGTGCTTGACTATCTATATTTGGGAAATTGCGTTGCTTGCGTTGAGAATAATAAACAGAAATAGATGTCATATACGAAAGAAATATTGGCCAAAAGCCTCTATAGAACTATAGAGTTTTTTTTAGCATTAGAAAAAACGTAAACAATCTTGATGTTTTTTTTATTGAGAAAAACACTTTTGAAAAATAAGTCACGGCAAACATATAACAATTATGAATCATATACGATTATTTACATTCTCTTGCTTTCATAAGTAATAGTTACTGATTTTTAAAAAGCGTTTTTCAATTAAAAAACACGTCTAGATCGCGTAGTCTTTTTCTAATGCTAAAAAACGAACTATAGTGAATAGAATTGAATTTATTATTGCAAAACCATGGTTACATATAGTTGTTACAGTAAAATGTTGTGAGAACACATGGCACCCTGTTAGGGCATTGCAAATAAATCTTACATCTAGGTATGAAAATTAGAAATATTCCTAATCCCTAATCGTAATTTTAAATTTAATTAATACATTTTCTTAACTTATAGTCTTCAGCGCTGTGGTCGAACCAGCGTCTTCTGCATACGCGGCAACGCGGTAGACACCAATATTCAACAAGTTATTTGTGTCCTAGTTGTGTGTTGAGATGAGATATTGACCTGTTGTGCGGTCCACGTGCGAGTGCACTGTCTCCTGTTGTCCGTGGCGGGGAGCCCCCGGTGGTCCGACACGCCGCGGCCCTCGTGGTCGCGCACCCGCCTCGCGGGGTGCTCGAATGTGAACACGGGCTGACAGGACATATAATTTTTTTTACTATCATTTTCTTTAATTTAATGAATGTTTTAATTAGGTATACAGGATTTTGACTCTTGGAGACCCTATACATCTCTAAGGATAATTTGATTAACTACTATATATTGTAATCTTTTAGTTATGATGACACTTAGAGACATTTACATCTCTAAATAATTTTAGATTATAGTTTTTGTATCTTTGTGTTTTTTTTTTCAAGATAGATAGATAGATAGATAGATGATTTATTTCATGAAAGACAATTACATAATAAGTTTGCATTGATGTCAAAAATATAAGAATTTCTATCATGATCGTCAAAATAAAAATAAAAAATAAAAATGAAAATAATAACAATACTAATGAAATAAAATTATAGCTCCAATAAGGATTGTCAAACAATTAAAATAAGAGTAAGTAGGTAAATACTTACAAATCCAAAATATAAATTTACAATGTCAGAACTTACGAGAATACAAGAACAGAAAAAATAAAAACAATGAATAAAAGTCAATTAATTTCCAATTGGAACAGTCGTTAATAAGAGTAGGTATAAAATAATATCTCCCAATAAGAATCGTCAACACACAACATCAACAATATAAAAAAACAATGAAATACCTAGTATCTCCCAATAAGGATAGTCTATGATAACGGAAACAATGGCAATAAGAAAACAATAATAATTAAAAAAAAAAAAAAAAAAAATTGAATTAAAATGTCATTTCCATGAACTCATTTATTGAGTACAGGGGGTTTTCCAACAAAAGGTTTCTCAATTTACGCCTGAATATTACGTCGCATTGCTCGTTTCTTATCTCGGCAGGTAGGTGCTCGAAATACGTAGGTCCGATGATTCGTGGGTTCTTTTTTGAAAGCACCAAGCGACGAGGAACTGTTCTGAGACGACCTGTGTTACGCAGTTGTTTTCCCGGACAATCTACACGAGAAAATTGAGCAATATTGTTTCTGACATACATTATTAGATCAAACAGGTGTTGTGAGTAGTGAGTCATTATGCGTTCCGAAATAAAAAGTTCCTTACAAGGGTGTCTGTGTTTTACTCCAGCAAGTGTACGAATTGCTCTCTTCTGAACTATCAGGACTCTTCTGGCATCAGTGGAGTTACCCCAAATGAGCGTGCCGTACGACATGATAGAATGGAAGTGAGCAAAGTACACCTGCTTTAGAGCTTCCTTCGAGATAAGAGGCTTCATCTTTCGCAACGCAAAGACTGCACTACCCAACCTGTCACAGACATAGTCAACATGGTGCTTCCAATTTAGGTTACTGTCAACTATAAACCCAAGGAACCTACTCTCATTGCACACAGGCATCGGACTATTGGCAATGCATGATGGTGGGAGTGGAATCTTCCGACCAGAGAATAGCATCACGTTTGACTTAGAACAATTTAGTATGAGCCCATTTGCTGAAAACCAGGTCTGTAACTGCGCACAAGCATCACTTATCTTTAGGCTTAGCTGGTCGTAAGATTCTGCACTAACCAACACAGTGGTATCGTCCGCAAACAATACAGGCAAACCAGCTGCAACATTGGACGGCAGGTCGTTTATAACCTCGTAAGTCCTGTGTTTTTCCAACAGCAGTAGTCATATCTGCCGGCTGTACTATACCAAGTACAAACCATGAATAGTGCTTCAGACCGAAACAAAAAATGTCGATTTTAGAGATTTTTTGAAGTGAGGTCTTATTTTCAGTATTTTTTATGGTATGTTTATTATGTATAGCACCTCTTTAAGAAGGAAATTATTGAAAATATTTTGTACTTGTGTGAGTACATTGGGTTTTTACACAGTATAATAAAAAAAGTTAAAGGATTTATTTAATATTAAAATTAAATCATATATTTTCTCTAAACATGACTAAAGTAAAATTTTTACTTTATTACAACATAACTAATCTTCTTTTTATATAAAGGTGAATTAAAAAACCTCTTTTCATTATTTTAATACCATACTACATCCACGAAGGTTGGATTTGGGTGTTCAAAATCTGGACTAGATCTCCAGATCTACCCCTTGCACTTTGCCCACGTCGCGCCCTTGTGCACTTGTGCTTCTACCACGGTTACGCCCACCTCATTGACCACGAGCACTTTGTAAACGATGACTAGATACGCGTCCGCGTACTGCAACTTCTATTTCTCCATCTTCATATTCCGAAAACGAAGAAAAGTCCCTATTTGATTCTTGGTCGGGTTCAGATATAAACATATCTTCTTTATCCGAGTCCTTGAAGTCATAGTTATTGAGAAGTTGTGATATTTGCATTTCATCAAACGCTAGAATAAGAAAAAATTTTTCTTGTAAGTTAGACCGAACGTACTACCGTAAGTACAAATTATTTTGACCAATCACGACCCTCCTTAAATATACAGGTTTCTTTGAAATATTGTTTATTTTACAATATTTATAATTTCAATATACTAATACATTCGTATGACAACAGAAAAAACAAGTGATTACTTGAATATAAACCGATTATCTTACCTCGTGCTGGCCAGCGACCTGACTGTGTGGCCATCTTGCGAAAAAGTGACACTGACACTGACAGTTGACTTTACCTGTCAAACATGGCGAAATTGACCATAGAATATAGAATGAGAATGACCGTGTCAGTGTTGCCGTTGTAAAAAAACTACCCGGTAAATGGGGAATGAAAAATTTGTACTTGAGTAAGTACATTAGGCAGTTACGCCATCTAAGTAGTTAAAATGTCAGGTCTGAAGTGCTATCCTTAATTTGTACTTGTACAAGTACGCGGGGACTTACGAGGATAAAGAGAAGAAATAACGTATTTCCGAGAGCAGAGCCCTGCGGAATACCGATATTTACAGACCCTGCGTCGGATTGTAATGGTTTACCGTCGGCAAGCAGTTTTACGACTTGTTTGCGGTCCGATAAAAAGGACGTAAACAGCTGGTGAGCTTTGTCTTGGACACCATACAGATGTAGTTTTTTGAGCAGTAGCACGTGACTGATGACGTCAAATGCCTTCGATAAGTCGCACAATACTCCTGCCATCTTATTGTTGTCATCTAACCCAGTCACTATAGAATCAAACATCCTGTACGCCGCGGTGGTTGTAGACATTTTCTGTCGGTACGCATATTGGTTACTCGTAATCAGTTTGTTTGATTCCAAGTGAGTCATCAGGTGGGATGACAAGACAGACTCAACTATTTTGGATATGGTTGGCACTATTGTAATAGGCCTGTAGTTGTTGACGTCGCACCTGTCGCCCTTTCCTTTAAAAACTGGACACACCCTGGCATTTTTTAAAACGGCGGGGTATGTACCAGTTTCAAACATAAGGTTTATGAGCACGCCAACAACCGGCCATATCCAAAAAAGAATACTGGGTGAAATATCAAAAGCATCAACGGTGCTACGCTTCTTCATCATAGAGTGTAATGCCTGATCTAACAGATCGCGAGTGACCACCGGCAGAGTGAAAGTGGGTACATAAGTCATACCTAAATGCGTCTGTAGGTGCCTAATAGACTCGGACAAGTCCCCTTGTATGGCATACTTGGACGCTATACTAAGGAAATGGGAATTAAATGTATTAGGCAGGTCCCTTTTCTCTATTGTTAAGCTCGTTAAAGGGTCACGTAAGGATATATTTTGAGATTTCATTTTTGTTCCGACTTCTTCGTTAACAATTTTCCAAATTTCTTTTGATTTGTTGCCACTGTCCATTAGCCTACCTTCAATAAACTTTTGACGTGTTTGTAATGTTTTTGTCTTAATTAGACTGGAGTAATGGTCAATACATTCTGTTAGAATTGGATTGTTTGGGTACTGACGTCTAATTTCATGGAGGTCGACATGTTTACCGATCAACTCCGCCAATTCATCACTCAGCCACGGCACCTTTGAATTGTTTTTACAATTAAACTTCGTAATAGGAAAATGGATGTCAATGTAATGTTTTAAAATATTAAATAGTTTATTAAATTTATAATTAATGTCCAACGTATTATCATATATAAAATTAAAATTGTAATTTGCAATGTCAAAGTAAAATAATCCAATTGAATCTTTGTTAAAAACGCGACGCTCGACTACTCTGTGCTGTTTGTTATCCAGTTTATGCTTTGCAATACTATTGTTATTGCGTTTTTTGTAATTCGACATTTAGAGGCTTTATACATCTCTATGTTAGTTTGATTTGATATTTACGGCTTAGTTGTATTTTATAATTATTGATGTGTTTTTTTTTGCTGTATGTAAATTCCATATTGACGTGTAAAAGTGCCCTTGTGGCCTATTTGCTGAATAAATGTTGATATTTGATATTTGAAATAAATAAACCGGCCAAGTGCGAGTCGGACTCGCGCACGGAGCGTTCCGCACCATTAACAAAAAACAAGCAAAAAAACGGTCACCCATCCAAGTACTGACCCCGCCCGACGTTGCTTAACTTCGGTCAAAAATCACGTTTGTTGTATGGGAGCCCCACTTAAATCTTTATTTTATTCTGTTTTTAGTATTTGTTGTTATAGCGGCAACAGAAATACATCATCTGTGTAAATTTCAACTGTCTAACTATCACGGTTCGTGAGATACAGCCTGGTGATAGACGGACGGACGGACAGCGGAGTCTTAGTAATAGGGTCCCGTTTTTACCCTTTGGGTACGGAACCCTAATAGACGTAACAATACAAACATTACAACAGGGAGTATTACTGCAATGTTCTGCCGCTAGAATGCAGCACTAGCACCTATCGTATACCATAGAAGAACTTATACATAATGTGCCTTAAACTGTATTTTGATAAGTTTTCACATTAATACATCAAGGCGCTTTGTTTACAAAGGGCCTCCCGAGAAACGCGAAAATCGAAACTCAACTATCTGCCTCTTTATCACTCGCAAGAGTGATTAAACAATTTCGACTCTCGTTTGCGGCATACCCTCAGTAGTTGTCGCGCACCGCTACGGAACGGACGCCTACTCACGCTTGCGCCACCTAGCGGTCATATCTGTCGTAATAGACGTGTTAGAGAGTGAACCTTCTGTACCTAGTACTATACAGGGTGGATTTTCTTTTTGGGTCAGTGAGGGCAGCTACCAGATCCCGTGCTGCTACGAGAAAACGACGCTACGGGTCAACTTACGGTAATGTACTAAAAAGCCACAAATTAAAGAAAACTTTTTCCATACATTTACAATGGAGAACATGTGAAATTTAATTCACATTTTTCTATCTGGCCAATCAGTCCTGTTACATTTAAGGACCATAATACTGTATGAAGACATTGCTGTAGGACTGATGGGCGAGATAGAGAATTGAGAATAACATTTCACATTTTCCCCATAGTAAATGTATGGAAAAAGTTTTTATTAATTTGTGGCTTTTTAGTACATTACCGTAAGTTGACCCCTAGGAAACTATTGATACTGGATAGGAATGGAATCGATTGGCATACAAAAACAGCATGTGAAAAATAAAAGTTTTCATTTTCATACAAATTGTATGGGAAAAGTTTTCCTCGATTAGTGGCTTTTCTAGCCGGAAATTTTTTTTTGGTTCCATACAAGCTTTTGATCCTTAATAGGAATGGGATCGATTGGCATCAAAAAAAAAGTTTGTCAAAAATGACCTTTTTCTCGCACCCTGTATGTTTTTTCCAAAATCTGTAAAAGCCAATCTTCATTAATTTGAAATCGAGGGAAGGTCTTCTTAGACCGTTTTCTCGTAGCAGCACGGGATCTGGTAGCTGCCCTCACTGACCCAAAAAGAAAATCCACCCTGTATACCACAAGACTACATGAATGATAAAATTATTTTTTAGGTATATTTGATTAATGATGAGGAAATTGATATTCCGATGTACATACTTCTTTTGTGTTTTTTATTTATTTATTTGACATTTAGATTTTATTCTAGAAACATTCTAGACTAATATTTTTTATACAATTTTTTTTCATGTTTGACGATCCTTTTGTGAAATTATTAATTTAATGTATGCAACCGTTGTTTAAGAGAGGTCAAAAAAGGCGAGTGGCGTGAGTAACAATTTGAGGCGAAGCCGAAAATTGTTAATAAAAACGCCACGAGCATTTTTTGACTCAGTTAAACAACGTTGCATACAATACTTTTTCTACGACCAAGCACTTACTTTGAAATAAAATTGTAAATATAACAAATATTTTTAATTCAAGAAGTAGCAAAAATGGAGGCTACGGGCGGGAAAAGAACGAATGAATAAATGAAATAAAAAATAAAAAAAACATGTCTATGGTTCACTTATTTGTCAGAGATGACATTTAAAATAAGGTTGGCAACACTGTATTTCATTCAATATTTTTAAACTGGTCATTACACGAAGTATCGTAAAATCGCCAAAAAGATACTGCGTGTATGCACAAATTCTTTTTTGGGGAATAGACTAAAGACTTGTCTCGACAACTATAAGATAGGGTTTTAAAGGTGTGTGCACGACCCTTTAAATGACAAATAAAAGTACGGGAGTACAAAAAAACATTTTTTACCTTCGTCTCCCCGATATCGTGTTTATTCTGCATATAAACGACCCACAGCATCTCCAGGTTATTCTTATGCGGTGTCAAAGCTACGGCTGCTTTGGCAGCGGCCCACAGTCTCGGACTAGAGATGGGTGCTACGTAGGAAGTGTATCGGTGTGGGATGGATATGCCGTCTGGTTTGAGGAGACCTGCGGCCCCGTCCAAGCATTCGGGGGAGAGTTCATTGTCACCCCACGAGCCTGGAACAAGTTTTTTTAACTTTATTGCGCTGGTGGCCTAGCGGTAAGAGCGTGCGACTTGCAATCCGGAGGTCGCGGGTTCGAAGTGTTCGAACCCCGGCTCGTACCAATGAGTTTTTCGGAACTTATGTACGAAATATCATTTGATATTTACCAGTCGCTTTTCGGTGAAGGAAAACATCGTGAGGGAACCGGACTAATCCCAATACGGGCCTAGTTTAACCCAGAGGGTAAACTAGGCCCGTATTGGGTAAGGGGGTAAGGTCAGATGGCAGTCGCTTTCGTAAAAACTAGTGCCCACGCCAATCACTGGGATTAGTTGCCAAGCGGACCCCAGGCTCCCATGAGCCGTAGCAAAATGCCGGGTCAACGTGAGGAAGATGATGCATAATAGAAAATAATTACAAATGGCGGACTTAAAGCGTTAAGGCATTTTCTACCAGTCCACCATAGGGTAAAACAGAAACTCTCAATATTGTAGGATCAGTTTATGTAAGTAGTGAACCCCAAAACTGTGTAGTGCTTGTCTGGCCATATTTGTCTGGTCTCCGCCACTGAATCCGAGTATAGGGCTCATTTAGACGGTGCGAGAACTCGCATACGAGTTTCTTTACATTGCGTCATTTGATCGGTCGGCTGAATTGCTGTAACTTTAATGGTCCGCAATGTAACTAAAATAGCATGCTAGTTCGCGCGTCGTCTAAATGAGCCCTAAGTCTAGTAGTAAGTAGCTCTGAAACTATGATATCCGCCTTATTCGCCAGCTGCAGCCTCCGCATGTCGCCGGGGACTATAGTAACGTCTCGGGAGCCCCATAACTCCCGTGCTTGTGCTTCTAACACTACGACTGCACAGGGATTCTTCTCTACAGCAATATTTGTCTGTTACTCTCCACCACTGAATCTGAGTATAAGTCTACATATACATACCAAGTAGCTCTGAAACTATGATATCCGCCTTATTCGCCAGCTGCAGCTTCCGTATGTCGCCGGGGACTATAGTAACGTCTCTGGAGCCCCATAACTCCCGTGCTTGTGCTTCTAACACTACGACTGCACAGGGATTCTTCTCTACAGCAATATTTGTCTATTACTCTCCACCACTGAATCTGAGTATAAGTCTACATATACATACCAAGTAGCTCTGAAACTATGATATCCGCCTTATTCGCCAGCTGCAGCCTCCGCATGTCGCCGGGGACTATAGTGACGTCTCGGGAGCCCCATAACTCCCGTGCTTGTGCTTCTAACACTACGACTGCGCAGGGATTCTTCTCTACTGCTATAACCTAGAACAAATATTAATCGATTTCAACCTAGCGAATAGGCTAAGATAAGCTGCTTTAAGTCTTTATGCAAATTGTATACACAGATTTATCCAAAGCGTTCGACATGTTTGACCATTCTATTTTCATCAGAAAACGAAATAAATTAATACTTATGGGGTCCACGATAATCTGCTGAAAAGGAGAAAGTCTTACTTAGAGTACAGAAGCCAACTAGTCAATATCAAACTTCAAAGGCCTGCGCGCACATTGCGATTAAATCACGTCTGGCGTACCACAAGGATCACCTTTAGATCAAGGTATCTTTATTCCTTATCCAATACCTAGATATAAATAATCGATAGAGGTGATTTCTGTGCCCACCTTTATCTTAGTCTGCACAATATCGGAGGCATTAAGCGCCGCCCGCACGAGCGGCCCGCGGCCCGCCCCCAGCACCATCACCACGAACGGACCATCTTTTTCTTCTGCACACTGTTTGTTGTCCCCTGACCCTAGTTGCAGGCGGTTGATCACATCTGATAGATCCTTGGTTTCATTCTGAAAAAAGGGAAATCTGTTTAATTTGAATATTGACCGAGCGAGAGGGAAAGGTATCCGTAGCAGCTTGGACAAAAATGCTTTCGTATGTCCAGATGTTCTCCTCTGCAGGTCGCATATCTCAACCACAGACAAGACATCCTCTAGACTGAGCATAGTAACGCTACCCCCTCTGCCACAAATATACGGTAGTTTTACTCCATCTTCGAGTCAAGTGTCAGAATCCCGTGCCGTGATTGGTCCGTTCAAAGACACGGACCAATCACGGCACGGGATTCGCTCACCTCGTCCCCCCGCACCCCCGTATTTTTGGCAGCATCGCTTTCATGAAATAATTGTTCTAAGCTCAGTCTAGAGGATTCCTAGTCTATGATCTCAACCGATTGTCGTGAAATTTTGTGAGCAGGTTGGGTAGTTAAATATAATTTTTCCAGACGTTTCGTTTTTTGAAAAAGTTCAAAATAGGGCAAAATTTGCAAAAAGGACTTAAGCGCCCGGTCTATGATACTTAAAACAATTGTGAGTTCACTGTGATAACGAAGTTAGCATTTTGATTTTAGATATTTCTTATAGCAAGGTTTACAGCTCACAGAGCCACTAGTGATATACCTATATCCTCCTAAGGCCCAAGTCCACCTATACTACCTCTTCAGTTCCACTAGACTTATATCGACCGGGATATGAACCGTGATTACCTTTTGTATTGCTTTTGAGCTCCCGATATTTCGACGCAGTTACATGCGTCTTGTTCACGGGTAACTGAAGATAGCGGGCGGGTGTCAAAGTTGTGTAGACCGCGCTCGGTCTACCCTCATTCGTGCGTGTCGTGCTGCTTTCAACGTTACCACCGCGTCCTCTTCAGTTCGATGAAATTTAAATCCTATTCAATTGGAACAGAGTCGCTTTTGCTTTGTTTCGTTCAATTTTCCAACAACGCAAACACAACTATTTCGTACACTATAGGTTCAAATTTCAGTGGCAAATTTTGGATAATTCATTTGTAAGGCTGGGCCTTAGGGGGATAAATGTGTTACCTGTTCACAAGTGCTGTTTTCCCGTTTCTTAAGCAAGTGCTGGAGCGCCTGAGTAATGGCCTTCTGGTACTGGTCGTATTTGATGGGGTCCTTCTCGAACACGTTGTACGTGTGCGTGTCCAGGTTGTCCGCTAGGGGCTGCAGCGGGGTCTGGAGGTAGTCCTCCCATCTGAATGGATAACAGAAAAGTTACCTAATAAGTTTTTGGCAAAACTTTCATTTTAGAAAAGGACAAAGTGCCAAAAATATGTAGTCAGCAGCAGAAGTTGCTAAGCGGGCGAGGTGTTCAAAATTTGCGACTTTTTTGTTAAGAGAATATTATAAGAGCGTGTCAAGGTAATTTTGAACCGCCCGCTTAGCAACTTCTGCTGCTGACTGTATATAGGGTCTTATTGCCCATATATTAAGGTAGTGTGGACTGTACAAGCTATTAACGCTGACTGTACTTTTCTTTCTACAGGCAATTAATACTCATCGAGACAATAACAACCCCAAACCCTAGTACGCTTTGTTTTATCACACGAGTTCCCATGGCCACCTGCTGTCTCCATTATCAGATCAGCACCGTGTCATCATTATTGCATTGTTATCCGATTTACATATGTATGCAAAATTTCAGCTCAATCGGAAATCGGGAAGTGAGGCAATGGCAGATCGGTTTGTAAAGGGGCCCACTGACTACCAGTCTGCCGGACGGTATCGGCCTGTCAGTTGTTCGGAACTGTCAAATTTTTGTTCTAACTGACAGGCCGATATCGTCTGGTGGACTGGTAATCAGTGGGCCCCTTAATGTTGAACCCACACGTAACACACACAATGAATAGGCTATTACTGACGACGCGATCTGTTGGCTTTGCCAGCGGGACGCACCGTGTCACGACTGAACTCTCCGCTGGTCCGTGCCCTCACACAGTTGAATGCACTCTTGGCATCAGCACCCGAGTGCGACTTGTTTGCGTGGCGTTGGGTGTCTGTGAGAAATGAATGCCAGAGATTCTGTGAGGTGATGGATGCGAAGCCTACATCCGTTAAGGTGTAATTGTGGATGTGATAAGGGACTATAGTGATTTGTAATTGTGTTATTTGTAATTGTTTGTTTGTACCTGATTGTTATTCGTAATAGTTATATGTACCTGCTTGGTATATGTTAATGTTAAGTTTCATGGCGCATTGGATCTGTCTGTAAGGTCATGTAAACATTTTTTCAAATAAAATAAAATAAAAATAAATTACTGAACCGGTGAGCTCCATCTTAGGCTCTGTTTTCACTTTCCATCAGGTGTGACTATTTGACTAGAGCCAATCGCCGATCAGTTAATCATTAAAAAAAAACAGGTTATACATACCCTCGGGCGTAATCCATCATGGGGTCCTGGTTGGGCGCGGGGCGGCGCTGCCACAGCCGCGCCACGTACTGGCGGTAGTGGTCCGCGCTGGCGCGCCGCGCGCCGCGGATCACTACCTGCGCCTCGCGCTCCACCAAGCTTATTAGGACTTGCTGGTGCGCCCGGGACAGCACCGGGTAGCTGCAGAAATAAACCGGCCAAGTGCGAGTCGGACTCGCGCACGGAGGGTTCCGCACCATCAACAAAAAATAGAGCAAAACAAGCAAAAAAACGGTCACCCATCCAAGTACTGACCACGCCCGACGTTGCTTAACTTCGGTCAAAAATCACGTTTGTTGTATGGGAGCCCCGCTTAAATCTTTATTTTATTCTGTTTTTAGCATTTGTTGTTATAGCGGCAACAGAAATACATCATCTGTGAAAATTTCAACTGTCTAGCTATCACGGTTCGTGAGATACAGCCTGGTGACAGACGGACGGACGGACGGACGGACAGCGGAGTCTTAGTAATAGGGTCCCGTTTTTACCCTTTGGGTACGGAACCCTAAAAAAGAAAATTAGGGCCAGTTGCACCAACCACAATTGACAGACTGATCAACGTTAACCGGCGCGTCCCGGCGCTTTAATATGAAACTTTCCATACATAAAAATTTAGCGAGCTCTTTAACGACCGGTTTGGTACGACCGACCCTTAATCAGGTGATCCGTAGTGACAAACTCTAAGCGCCCCTCGCCCCATCCCCCTAACCCGGGCTTAACCAGTTAAACCTTTAACCCATTGTCAAATTGTGCTGGTAACCCTCGTAACTCCAGGTTTAACCGATTAACTCCAGGTTAGTGAGATGATGCAAGTGGCGAGAGAAGTACACTACAAGCATCTTTATAATTATCAACCGTAGAAAAAAAAATAAGATTCTGATATTTCTGATGTAGGTACCTCCAGTTAGTGCCCTAACATAATTATAAGTATCTAAAGTATGCTACCCTTAGGGCCCATTTAGACGATGCGAGACCTCGCATACGAGTTTCATTACATTGCGGGTTTTGATCGGTCGGTTGAATTGGACGTAACCAACAGTCCGCAATGTAACTAAAATCGCATGCGAGGTCGCGCGCCGTCTAAATCAGCCCTTAAGGTTAACAGTTCCTGCCGAAATACCGCAGCCCACAGTTTAGCTGTAGTGTTTGTCCTAGGGCACCCCGAAAGTGCATAGGACCTCCACAAGATCCATCCACGATTTCCTGTCTTGAGCAACCGTCTTAGGGTCTCCCCATACTTATCGACGCGGATTCGGCGAAAGCCGATAGTAAACAGCATAAACAGGTAAGGTTCGGTTCGGCTCCGTTCGGCCGTCGACGGCCGACGCGTCGGCGTCTTTTTCGCTCTTATTGCGTGGACATAAAGTTTCATTTCTATTGGCATTGCCGATTCCGCGTCGATAAGTTTGGGGAGACCCTTAGCCTCGTTCCAGCTCAGTCCTACGGCTCGCAGCTTATCCTCTGCGCTGTGCCTCCAGGTGTGTACAGGCTAGTTCGTTGTGTACAGGCTAGTTCGTTGTGTACAGGCTAGTTTCTTGTGTACAGGCTAGTTCGTTGTGTACAGGGCAATTCCGGGCTCAGCTTTCAGTCCGTCACTCGAACGCGATACTGGCGTTGTTAGTATATAGCTCCTCTTCGAAGGGAAGTATAGCTGTGTGAGACAGGCAGTCAACTTACCCTTTCTTGTTGCTATGGAAGATATTAGTAGGAAGTACAACAGCCTTCACAGGTTCCCCGAGCCACCTCGCCATGATTTCCTCAGATGGAAGGTCGGCAGAAAGCTCCAAGACTACACCGACACGCTTGTCCCATTGTAGTCTGTAACAAACATCATCATCATGGGTTAATATTATGGGTTATCCTTGTAAGGCATTGACATAGATATCTAGGGACTAGCTTTACGGGCAATAATAATGAGGCATGACAGGGGCCAGTACAGCGGTGTGAAATCGCTACAACGCGATTGGTTCATGAGTTCGCATCACGCGCGCGATTGGTTGACGAGTTCGCATTACGCGCGCTATTGGTCGCTACTAGTCGCGTTAGACTGCACGATTGGCTGGAATTCGTAGGTAGCACCGCTGAACTAGTACGATGTTTAGTGCCCCATTAGCCCGTCCTTAGATATTATACGACAATGTTGTAAGGCACAATAATCCTAGTTTGAATTTAAACATTGTTGTAACATAGTAAGGTAAACGTACTAGAGCTCGACATGCTAATGCCCCTGCTGTCACCTCTATTGACAATGACTTAAGTTTCAAGATGACATGTACTGGGGCCGCGTCGAGCACCAGTACGTCTACCTTATTAATCTTTATTTAACGAGCTTAGTCTAAAAAGCATGTCTACCTTATAGTAAATTAGGATGACCTTTGTTTGTTTGAGACAGCAATGAAACAAAAGAAATGCTACTTTATTTGGTTTATGAAAAGTTTAAGCCGTCTAGCGTCTAGAGTTGCGTTCTCGCGCTTGATGTATGGAGTCGCGCGCGAGAACGCAACTCATGCTAGCAGGTCTGGTGTACATTGTAATGGCTTGGGCTTTGCAAGCATATAAGCACTCTTCCTACTATAAAATGGTGAAGGATGTGCAACAGTTATACTGCTTATGGCTTTATTTTTTAAAAGCAAAATTAAGTACACCTATGGGTGACTATTTGTCAACACTTCAAAACTTGGTGTCTGATGGTTAGCCTGTGGAAATTGCTAAGAACCTCTTCCTATGAAAATTTGATGTCAGTTACAGATGTAAATAAAAATAAATATGCCTTTCATTACCAATGAGTACCAATGAGTTTTTCGGAACTTATGTACGAAATATCATTTGACATTTACCACTAGCTTTTCGGTGAAGGAAAACATCGTGAGGAAACCTGCATACATCTGCGAAGAAATTCAAAGGTGTATGTGAAGTCCCCAATCCGCATTGGGCTAGCGTGGGGACTATAGCCCAAGCCCTCTCGCACATGAGAGGAGGCCTGTGCCCAGCAGTGGGACATATATAGGCTCAAATTATTATTATTATTTTATTAGCTAGATATAAATACGGCGGTGGCAGAATAACAGCGTCCGTTGCTGGAAGTCTTTAGGGCCGCTATGCCCTGTAGTCTTTTGGCACAGACATTAGCTGAGCCACCTTCCCTTTCAATTAGTTTGTAAGCATTATTGTGTACTTTTATTATGTACCTATGTTCAAACTCTTTGAATAAACGTCTTTTATTATTATTATTCACTCTATTTATTATTATTATTATTATTTTAAGCCTTTCATTTCTGGGTAACAACATAAATATGAAATATTTACAAACTTATGGTGTTATTCATAAATGGCTGCTAACTTAATCAGTTGATGATCGTTGTTTGTCCCTATCTGTCGTTATGCCATAGAGACGGACAAACTATGGTCATCTGCTGAACGATGATGATCTGTTGCTTCCAGAATTCCCACCTACCGTACAGACATACCTTTCATGAAACTTGGACCACCACAGCCATGGCTCGTTCCATGCCTCCTCGTCATCATCTAGGCCTTGGGCTACAGTGTCCCGTAAGGTCCGGCTGCACTGCATGGGGACTTGAGCCCATATCAATGTGGTGTGATGACTGGAATACAATTATATTCTTAGCCTTTTTAAATCCACAAAAAAGTCCCTAGAACAGTGGTTCCCAATGTTGACTAGGCTCTGACCCACTTAACAAATACTGCCACATTCGGGACCCACCTCTTAAAATGATGTTGACTGTGCTGTTATAATCTTGAGATTACAAGGGTCACAAGGGTGTATTATACAAATAATGATTAATATTCAATGTGTTTCTTAATTGGAACTAACATAAAAATATGATGTAAAAACTAATCTGCAAGCAGATGATCTTTCATTTAACAACATAGTTTGGTATACTGAATTATTTATTTAACAACTTGTAATGTTGAACAAATAAATCTTTGAATCTTTAAAATTACCTTACCTTTAAACTAAGATAGAAATAAAATAAAAAACTTACGAAACTGTACTTTTCTAACCTGTTTTCCAAATAACTGAACAGATTCCTGGCCAAGTTGTGGCTATTCTCGCCATGCACCGTCACTAGAAGGGCCGGCAGCCCCAGCCCTTTGGAATAAGACAGTTCCTCGTTCATACAGTCTTCATGCCTCTGTCGGACTACGTCGTTCGGACTATCTACGTTTAAATACGGAGACAACCTTCCCACTATCCTACTCGTCCAATCTTGCGGTGAAAGGATCATGTCCGACCGCGTGAACCCTCCTACTCTAGTCCCATCGGCTATATGATGTCTCCGAAACCTAGGGTGCACAACCGGCGTCACGATAAACGAGTAGTTTGCGTGAAATGCTTCAGTTAAACTTCCTTGCAAATCTGGCGCCACTATGTACTCCAGACCGCACGAAACCTCTTGTTGCGACATGGTTGCACTTTAAATAAGCCTTAATTACAGTTAAAATGTAATTTTCCTTTAAAAACACGCACGCGACGAGAAAATAACCAAACAAATCAAAACACCTTCCGCTATGGCGCTGTCTTGTCTGTCGGTTAGTTTTTTTTAGGGATGGTCGAGTGACAGCGGTAAAAAGTTGCCACCAGCAAAAAATAATTTACCCCATTTCTGTTTTTTGATTATTTAGTTTCAAAATGGATCACACGAAAACTATTTTTAGTTTATTTATGATGATTACGGATTAAAGTCGTAACTCACTATCGCTCCGCACCACGACCTTGGTGCGTCGCACCCATAAGTGAGAGCGAGAAACAGATCTCTTTCTCGCTCTCACTTATAGGAGCGACGTGCGACGCACCAAGGTCGCGGTGCGGTGCGATAGTGTGTTATCATATCACACTTAGTGTGGTATTCCAATATCTTGGTCCAATGTGTATTAGCAACTCACATTTTGCTTAACTTGTCAAAAAAAAGCACTCCTCTATCTACCCCGGCCGGAGATATCCGTCCAGTATTTTGTGCTCCGTATTTGCTACGGACGAAGATCAAGGCATTTACCTGTTCTTACATATGTATGTTCCCAGGTTTAACAGCTAGGCGAGACTGTATCTTTCTCCGATTTGTTACCAGTGCGGACTAACGGGTATAGATTTTCAGATGTTCTTCACTACATAGTATAAAACAAAGTCGCTTCCCGCCGTCTGTCTGTCCCTACGTATGCTCAGATCTTTAAAACTACGCAACGGATTTTGATGCGGTTTTTTTATAGATAGAGTGATTTAAGAGGAAGGTTTATATTTGTTAACCCGTGCGAAGCCGGGGCGGGTCGCTATAATATACATCTAAAGCTACTACAATTCCTGGTAAAATAAAACAAATCGTAGTCATAAAATTATTGTATTTCTACAAAACATGATATGCTGCCTCTATTGTTACATGAAAAAATATAACATTTACATATCTCTGTTTTAAATTTTATTTATTAGATAGATTAAGTAGTATACATCTGAATGAACCCTTAACTAACAGGATTTTAATTAAAGGCATTGTCATGATCTCACCATAAGTAGTAAATAGATCTTTAACGCTATTTAAGATATTTTTTACTCAGATTAACAATGGATAACAAAACTGGAGATGACATAAAAAACAATAAAAACGAAATGACAAACAATAAAAATCTAAAATTATACAGGGATTACACCTGTTGAGGTTAACCATTTTAAAAATGCACGCCCCTCCAGAGCACTTGAGCGTTTTCCAAAAAAAATGTACATTTCATTCATGTCTTCAAAATATTGACTTCTTGGGCTCATTTTACTCAGAATGATTTGTACATTCACGTCTAATACATGAAACAATGTGTCCTAAAATTTTGTATGAAAAAATATTTTTCCAGTGCGACACGTTCATACAAATATTTTTTTTTTATACAAAAATGTGACGGTCTGGAAAGGAAATCTTGGGACACATTTTTTCATGTATGAGGCGTGAATGTACAAATGATTCTGAGTAAAATGAGCCCAACAAGTCAATATTTTGAAGATATGAATGAAATGTACATTTTTTTTTTGGAAAACGCTCACTTATATCCGGCTCGAAGGACCAAAATGAAGAAGCAAGCACTTCTAGTTGCGGGCGGTGGACTTGATTGGAGAAATAACGCAGAAGTTTCCAAACTTTAACTTTCAATAAAATAAAAAGTACATATTACTTCAATGTAATTTAAACCATTTTCAATTGGAACAGAGTTGCATTTATTTTGTTTCGTTCGATTTCAAAACAAAAGTAATTCAACCATATTTCGTTCACTACAGATTTCAAATTTTTTGGGACCTTCCGAGTAAATTAAAGAAGCCCGCTGTATTAGTGTGAGTTGCGTATTTTTTGATTACTTAGCGTAGCTCTCAGGGTGCGTGCATTTTAAAAATGGTTAACCTGTATAATACTTAAAAGTACTTATTCTAGATCACTCGCATATATTATCTATTCTAAGAATAAGACTAGAAGATCAATATTATGTTTCACATTTTCGAACCAGGCAAACAAGGACGGGTATATCGAAGCTCGTTGATTCTAGTATCGAATTAAAGTCTAATACATGACAACATCAAGTTTACCCTGATACTGAACAATTTCAAGATAATTTAGATAATATAGAATTTGAAATAAGTACCAACTTTTATGCAAGATTTTTTAATGGACTGCATTAAATGAAATATATACTTTTCAACACGCCATCACACTTCGCAATATTCGTCGAAATATTCTTGTTGAATATCTTCCCTTAATATCGTAAAGAAAAGTAACGCAGCCATATTTGTGCTAATGCCATAGCGAAGTGTGTAGCGGGCATAACAGTTAGGGTTGCCATACGTCAGGATTTCCCCTGATGTGTCAGGACTCAGGATTTATCGGGGACTGTCCAGAAAATGTCAGGATTTTTAGGATAACGTCCATTTTTCCATATGGCAACCCTAATCAGTATTAACATATACTGTACACAATTTCGTTTCGTACTTTATTTCTATAAGATAACATGGTTGAAAATTGTATAGATTTAATCTGTGGTTTATTGGTTATACAATAACAAGACTCAATAGAATATATTCTGAATAACAATAACCGTTAACAGTTATATTGTTTATATTATTTGCTGCGCTTGAGGTAGAATGGTGAACAAATCACCTCAACATAATACTTATAACTTTTTCACAATAATATAACTATAAAACTACAAGAGTTTAATATTAATATACATAGTTAAGTTGCAGTGATAAGGTTCCACGGTTCATATTTAATGACTTCTCAGTACCGTCGAACTAGCCAGCTTTCGAAAAAACACAAATTAAAAAAAAGTGTAATGTTAACATTTTTTTTCTCGCTCACTACATTCATTGTGATCATCTCTCTGTCTCTCTAAGCACTGATATTGCTAGTTAAATATTGTAAGCCACTTTTGGCACTAGTTCCATAACCAGTCGGTTAAACGTTGCATAACTTGCATTTTATAAAATACATAGTTAATTAATAGTGGAAGAGGTTTAACATCTAATAAAAAACGTGCTTCAAATTTGATGAGCCATTTTAATTAAAGTTGTATAATCAAGTGGAAAAATACGGGTGAATATAACTTACTCAAAAATATGTACCCTAACTCGCTGACATAAGAGCTATAGGACATATTATTGAGTATGATTTGTGCCCCCATATTTTTACACTTGACTACACTACACGTATTTTAAAATTTGGGAATTTTATATCTTCTTTCTACTCAGAATTACGAGCTCTTTCAATCTTAGGATAGGAGAAAAAAAATCCCAAAATATCTATACATTTTTCGATCCTTACATTCCGTTACCGTCATACAAAGTCTATGAAAAATGGTTAAAGGAATGGAAATAAAAGCCTCATGACGCATTTTTTCTCCTATTAGGTCAGCAAGAGCTTGTGATTCTGAGTAGAAATAACATAAAAAAAATTTAAATGGCCTTGATACAAACACTTCCTGTACAATTAATAACTTTTTAATTTTATATAACATAAGGAATTAAAATCACATGACTTATGTTACTACGTTAATTTTGTAACCGCTATATTTTGTCGTTAAAAAAAAAATAGAAAACCCACCTTTTTCTCTCTTTATACTTATAGCGGTTAAAATAGTAATGTGGATGGGACAATCCACATTAACATTTTAGCACGTGATTTTATAAAATAAATAAAAAACTATTAACAAATTGGTTATCTTATCACGATATTATTATGATATTATTATGATTTGAAATGTTGAAAACTTATTCTATTAGAATCTTACAACGAGCTTATAACTAAGATCAATTTTTATTAATGTACGAAAATAGTTTGCCTCATAAAAATATAACCGCTTTATCTATATATTGGGAATTCTTAACCTCACACATATGAATTTAAACTTTTACTAGGAAACTTGAGACAGTTTCACCCCGCACCATCACCAATGATTTATAACTCAAGATAGGTTATAGGCGTTCCAAAATTGAAGCGCTTACCTTGTGACAAATTGGACAAGTTGCCTTTAGTCGCGGCTGGACAAGCGAGAAATGTGCACGTGCCAACGAGCTTCCGCACACCGAAAGAGACGACCTTATGTTTAACAACGAGTGTGACAAAGATGGATGGAATGAAAAAATGAATCCAAAATAACAGATTTTTGTCGTAGGCCCAGAAATAAATATGGAAGTTAGTTAGATGGTTGGCAGTCCTCAACTGTGCGTTTCTCCAGAAACTTCCTGCCTCGCACAGCCAAACTGTGGAATGAACTGTCGCCTGCGGTATTTCCGGACCGATACGACCTTCAAACCTTCAAGAAAAGAGCGTACTCCCATCTTAAAGGCCGGCAACGCGCTTGCAACCCTTCTGGTGTTGCGGGTGTCCATGGGCGGCGGTAATCGCTTACCATCAGGTGATCCGTCTGCTCGTTTGCCTCCTATATCATAAAAAAAAAGTATTTTTTGTGCTCCTCAAGTATGAGTATAACCTATCTATGGTTATATAATATCATTGACCATCACGCGCACTCAATCATACTTTTTTTTTTTACGTTGGTGACACTCAATCATACTGGAGTCTCGAGCACCTCGAGCAGTAGTCATTGTTCTCGGGGCTCCCGTAGTACATGCACAGCGGCGCCCTGCAGGGCTTCGGCTCGGGCGGGCGGTCGTCGTAGAACGTGGACCTGGAGAGGTAGAGGGTCCGGTCCGCGGGCTTGGCGGGCTTGTTGGACAGGGTCCGTGCGAGCTGGTGCGGCTTGTTGGACAGGGTCCGTGCGAGCTGGTGCGGCTTGTTGGACAGGGTCCGTGCGAGCTGGTGCGGCTTGTTGGACAGGGTCCGTGCGAGCTGGTGCGGCTTGTTGGACAGGGTCCGTGCGAGCTGGTGCGGCTTGTTGGACAGGGTCCGTGCGAGCTGGTGCGGCTTGTTGGACAGGGTCCGTGCGAGCTGGTGCGGCTTGTTGGACAGGGTCCGTGCGAGCTGGTGCGGCTTGTTGGACAGGATCCGTGCGAGATGGTGCGAAGGCGCGCCCGCGTCCGCGTAGAACTGCGAGCGCCCCGTGCCGTAGCATATGAATTAAACTTTTACTACGAAACTATCTCAACAGTCCTACCTCGCACCACGCGCACTCAATCATACTGGAGTCTCGAGCACCTCGAGCAGTAGTCGTTATTCTCGGGGCTCCCGTAGTACATGCACAGCGGCGCCCTGCAGGGCTTCGGCTCGGGCGGGCGGTCGTCGTAGAACGTGGACCTGGAGAGGTAGAGGGTCCGGTCCGCGGGCTTGTTAGACAGGGTCCGTGCGAGCTGGTGCGGCTTGTTGGACAGGGTCCGTGCGAGCTGGTGCGGCTTGTTGGACAGGGTCCGTGCGAGCTGGTGCGGCTTGTTGGACAGGGTCCGTGCGAGCTGGTGCGGCTTGTTGGACAGGGTCCGTGCGAGCTGGTGCGGCTTGTTGGACAGGGTCCGTGCGAGCTGGTGCGGCTTGTTGGATAGGGTCCGTGCGAGCTGGTGCGAAGGCGCGCTTGCGTCCGCGTAGAACTGCGAGCGCCCCGTGCCGTAGCATATGAATTAAACGTTTACTACAAAACTATCTCAACAGTCCTACCTCGCACCGCGCGCACTCAATCATACTGGAGTCTCGAGCACCTCGAGCAGTAGTCATTGTTCTCGGGGCTCCCGTAGTACATGCACAGCGGAGCCCTGCAGGGCTTCGGCTCGGGCGGGCGGTCGTCGTAGAACGTGGACCTGGAGAGGTAGAGGGTCCGGTCCGCGGGCTTGTTGGACAGGGTCCGTGCGAGCTGGTGCGGCTTGTTGGACAGGGTCCGTGCGAGCTGGTGCGAAGGCGCGTCCGCGTAGAACTGCGAGCGCCCCGTGCCGTAGCATATGAATTAAACTTTTACTACGAAACTATCTCAACAGTCCTACCTCGCACCACGCGCACTCAATCATACTGCAGTCTCGAGCACCTCGAGCAGTAATCATTGTTCTCGGGGCTCCCGTAGTACATGCACAGCGGCGCCCTGCAGGGCTTCGGCTCGGGCGGGCGGTCGTCGTAGAACGTGGACCTGGAGAGGTAAAGGGTCCGGTCCGCGGGCTTGGCGGGCTTGTTGGACAGGGTCCGTGCGAGCTGGTGCGAGGGCGCGCCCGCGTCCGCGTAGAACTGCGAGCGCCCCGTGCCGTAGCGCGGACCCGAGGAGGGGGGGGACGCAGGCTGGGCGCGGCGGTTCTTCTCCGCCGTGAAGCTGGAATAGAAAACAGGTGTAAGTCAGCTCGCTTGCTACTATTAACACATTAGCCACCCAGCCAAACAAGATCCGCGCCGGGCCACAAAAATTTCGTCATATAAAGCCGTAGCACAGAATAAGTAATAGTATTATCATACAGAACGGACACGCACCGCCCCGCCCCGACTCGGATTACCTCGCCCCTCGACAGCAGTTAGCCGAGTTTTAGCCGCGCGCTCAGTTCGGTTAGCGACGCGATGAGGGACGGAACGTTCAAAACGCCGGTTTATTGTGCTATAGTGTGTCAAAGGACTGTTCCATTTCAAACATAGACAGAGAGATTCATACTATCTTTGTGTTAATTTAGGAATGTTAAGTTAACATTTTAATGTAAATACCTACACAGATATTACTTGTAAATGTTCTATTTTTAGTTTTACACTCTTTTCACAAAAAAGAATTTCTCGGAATATTCGCGTTTTTATTGAATTATTTATTTATATTTTGGAGATCCAACAGCTATTTATACAGAGTATCCCAAATTAATAAGAGATTAAGAAGAGATGGTTTTTTTTATTGTAATACAATTAATTAGGTATTTTGCCGAAAAACTCAGCCTCACTGTGCAGAGGGGGAACGCGGCCAGTATCGTGGGAACTGCCTCAGGCTAATTTAGGGTTAGATTTTTGATTTATTTTGTTATTCTATCTCTGTTATTAATATAGGTACCTATACCTATTGAATTTTTCCATTAGGTATGTATGTTATATAAAATCAATAGGTAGGTATCAACAACAGGGATGTTGCGGATGCCGATTTTTTGACATTTACATGCGGATTTTTAAAGGCTCACATCCGCGGATGAGGATGCGAATGTCAAGATAGGTACATAAACAACGTCAAATATTACATTTTAGTAATTTTTATTTCAAAAACCCGGCCAAGTGCGAATCGGACTCGCGTTCTAAGGGTTCCGTACATTAAGTCCCACTCACGCTTGACTGCTCATTTCTAATAGGTTTTTTTGGCTAATGACTAAATTACCTAGCAGTCTAGCACTTACGCCGATGCTAAGACGTTCCTGTACCTACCGACTTGTTCGACATCCGCATCCGCATAAGCTCCGCATCGATTTTATGCGGATGCGGATGCAGATGCGGATGTTGAAAATAATGCGGAAGTTCCGCGGTTGCGGATGCGGATGTTCGCAACATCCCTGATCAACAATAACATAAATATAATAATGACGTAACAAAACAATTGGAGCGTAATTAAACTTAAACATTAGTTAACATATTTCGGTTGAATTATCCAACGCAGCGGGCGGCTCGTTGCGTCACTTCGGTCGGCCTTGGCAAGCTTCGGCTTAGCCTTCCCCGCGCGCCGCACGAGAGTCAGCCCTAAGCGACTTACTCACACAATGACGCGTGTACAGACGTGCCGTTCACACATATAAACGCCAATGATTTTCGATGTATAGCGTGTCCACCCTGTGGCCGTAGTACAGTCACCTGCAGTAATATGTGACACGACGAAGGCCGCAAAAATATCTGACGCGAGCTTATTTGTCACGAGAGCGTGTCACATATTTGTGCGGCCTTCGAAAAGTAAAACATTATTGCAGGTGACTGTCCCACGATCCCGACTATCGGGTCGTTCGGCCCGGGAACGACGTCATAAAATACCCGATAGTCGGGTTTTCGGCACTGAATGTGTTAAGAGCCGGTTGTGATGACCAGATTTAACCGACTCGTCGACGTCCCTCAGCAGGGAACTATAAAACTTCCCATGCAATAAAATTTAGCAAATACTGTAACGGTGACAAACGACAGTTTGGTGCAAACGATCCCAAATCTATATTTTAAAAATCATCAATTAACAACCGGCCACATTATCGATAGAATGCCATTGTCACGTTCGATGTTGCACCTTATCACTAATTTAGAAGTTTGAATACATTCATACGAGGTAGAAAAAAAATACAAATATGAAAAAACCTAACGCTCATCAACCCCTCTTCTAGATTACCCTGACTCATCGCCGTTAGTATCACCATCGAACCGAAATTCTTCTTTAATTTCCTACTCACAGACCACCCCATATTTCCAAATGTTTGACTTACTTACTGATTTACTTTTTGTAGATAATGCCACTCAAGACCTTACCTACTTTAGAATCTTCTTAAGCGGTTTTACTGTATTAAAGAAATTAAAAACGCACCTAATCCAAGTCTAAAGTATTGTGCTGTCTTCTCATCAACCCCTCCTCCGGATTACTCTGACTCTTCCCCGTTAATTTCGCCATCGAACCAAAATTCTTCTTCAAGTTACTACTCATAGAACGTCCTATACTCCCAAACTGTTTGGCCACGGAGTTCAACTGTTTTGAACTTTTCGTGGAATAATGCGACTAAAGATCTTACCTGGTCCCTTCAGAATCTTCCAAAGGGGTTTTACTGTATTAAAAAAAATAACTCACCTAATCCAAGTCTCATTAAGATAATTCTTCACCATCTCCTCTTGCACGGGAGCCCTAGCCGCCAGCACCCTGCAGCACAACACCTCACACGTACTCTGTCTCCTCATCAACCCCTCTTCCGGATTACTCTGACTTTTCCCCGTTAGTTTCGCCATCGAACCGAAATTCTTCTTCAATTTACTACTCATAGAACGTCCTATACTTCTAAACTGTTTAGCCACGGAATTAAACTGTTTTGAGAGAGAGAGACAGACAGAGAAAGAGAGAGAGAGAGCGAGAGAGAGAGAGAGAAAGAGAGAGATCCTTTCTTCGTGAGCTTTTTGTTCAATGATCTTAGAAGGCTTACCTAATCCCTTCAGAATGTTTTACTATATTAAAATGATATTAAAACTCACCTAATCCAAGTTTCATTAAGATAATTCTTCACCATCTCCTCTTGCACGGGAGCCCTAGCCGCCAGCACCCTGCAGCACAACACCTCACACCTACTCTGTCTCCTCATCAACCCCTCCTCCGGATTACTCTGACTTTTCCCCGTTAATTTCGCCATCGAACCAAAATTCTTCTTCAATTTACTACTCATAGAACGTCCTATACTCCCAAACTGCCACGGAGTTCAACTGTTGTGAGCTTTTTGTTGAGAGATCTTAGATGTCTTACCTGAACCCTTCAGAATGTTTCAATGTATTAAAATGATATTAAAACTCACCTAATCCAAGTCTCATTAAGATAATTCTTCACCATCTCCTCTTGCACGGGAGCCCTAGCCGCCAGCACCCTGCAGCACAACACCTCATACGTACTCTGCCTCCTCATCAACCCCTCCTCCGGATTACTCTGACTTTTCACTGTCAATTTCGCCATCGAACCGAAATTCTTCTTCAATTTACTACTCATAGAACGTCCTATACTCACAAACTGTTTAGCCACGGAATTCAACTGTTTTGAGAGAGAGAGAAAGAGAGAGATCCTTTCTTCGTGAGCTTTTTGTTAAATGATCTTAGAAGGCTTACCTAATCCCTTCAGAATGTTTTACTATATTAAAATGATATTAAAACTCACCTAATCCAAGTCTCATTAAGATAATTCTTCACCATCTCCTCTTGCACGGGAGCCCTAGCCGCAAGAACCCTGCAGCACAACACCTCACACGTACTCTGCCTCCTCATCAACCCCTCCTCCGGATTACTCTGACTTTTCCCCGTTAATTTCGCCATCGAACCGAAATTCTTCTTCAATTTACTACTCATAGAACGTCCTATACTCCCGAACTGTTTAGCCACGGAATTCAACTGTTTTGAGCTTTTTGTTGATAGTGCGTCTAGTGATCTTCTTAATTCTTCCGGCGGAGGATTTTGGGAGAGGCATTCGACACGTTCTAGGTCGAGGTAGGCCGCCATCATGGCGGAACGCTGGTATTCGTCCGGAAGGAGGTTGTTTATGGTTTTCTGGTCCGGTTCGGTGTCCCATCGGAAATCTTCGCCGGGGTCGACATTGAATCTGAAAATACGGATAGTGAAATAGACGTTTGAATAGTCTGTCTCGTTCAACCAAACATGGCAATATAATTAATTGAGAGGCGTACTAACAAGTAGATGACAACCAAATTGTATGATCGCTTTACTACCTATCACTTCAAGTTCCCTATATTTTTTTTGGGTGGTTTGCTGTCAGTTTTTTTTTAATTTAACCTGTAGAATCCGACGATATGACGTCACCATAAGCGTTCTGGCTCATATATGAGCCGTGGGAGCTGACAGATTAATGATATGATGCCATTGATATAGTATAAAGAACTGGATACCCAATCAGCCGCCAAAAATGGCCCCACAAAAGTGATGTCAAAACAGATCATGCATTACTTTTTCGTTTAGTCTTGTTTGAAACGCTCAAATGTGAAGTTGTCAACAATTACGAAATGTGCCGTTAAAATATGTAAAAATAACAATGATAAAACAAGGAAAAAGGATGGAATGTATTTCTTTCGGTTAGTTCTTTGGATAGCATTACATAATTTATGTAATCTGGTGGTAATTTTATGGATTTGAATAAATTAATTTGTTAGTACCAAAGAAGGGATGTTAAGGAACAAAAATCTAATGAGTCGATGTGAGGTCAATATTTTTTTATATTTTTATATGGAATTCATAAGAAATAATATTATGTTTAAATTCAAGATTTCCAAGAAAACCTATGCGACGTGCAAAGTGGACTGCTATTTAATTATAGCAAGAGATAGGGGTGATGCAGTTTTAAACAAGGCAAAACGGCACTTGTGTGTTCGGCCCATTTCCCTGTTTCCGACATATACACCACCAATAAGGGCTTATATCGACTAACTGTAAATGCTAAACCTGTCGGAACACAGTGACAACCACAGGATTTTTTTTATAAAGTATAGGTAGACTTTATAAAAAAAATCCAATCAGTATCTAAATGTCCCCGTGCACCCGCGCTATGAGTAAATGTAGATCTTAAATACACAGTTATTTAATAAGTAGAATTTATTTCAAGGAAATTAGTATTTAAAGACGTATACTTACGAATTAAAAAATTGATTTGTTTGAATTTGAACCACGAATTAATTTTATTTGAGCTCCCGATTAAATTAAATTTGTTTTATTTATTACTTCAATTGGTTTTCCTGTACAGTCATACATATTAAAGTGTACCAAAGTGACTCCATTCGTTCATTATTCTCGTTTGACGTTGTTTGACGTACATACGTTACGTAGTGCCATCGGACTAAATTTTTTAACAGTGTTGGTACTTATGTTTGCAAATTTGACACTTAATGCTTACGACATTAAGCTCTTTTCTGTACGAAACATTTATCTTGACTCAAATTTTACGTAAGCGTTTTTATCATCAATGCAAATGGTGCGAAACGTCATTGGGATCCACATTTCTTGACGTTTTTGTTCTGCTTTGTGTGTCTATTTCTTTTATATTAAGTCAGTGTATGATGCTTATATTTGAGGCTAATATAAATTTATTGGCGCTAAAATATGAATGCACAACCCAATTATATTATTATATGCTCAATGAAAGTTCCTGTTTAGTATTTTAGTATTTTTAGTTGCCCGGTTAATAATAAGCCTTAATTGTATGCACCGAATAAAACATTACAGTTAAATATTGCTCATATAAAGATGTCTTTGCATGCAGTATATTCTAGACAATAAACAGGATAATACATATAATACGAAACACGTTGGAAGTGTTTCAAGGAAATGTGCCGGCAATGGATCCTCATACAACATTTCCGGCCTAAGTCGGCAAAGTGACCCCTCGCAGCACGTCACGTGCGCCACAATACGGCGGCTTGTATGATGCTTATGGAAACCGCGCTGTCTTTAAACTACTTTGTCAGTATTCTCTTATTTCCCGGCCTCACCTGATAGGCATCGCGGTCCCCGTGCTGTCTTCAAGTGGCACTCTGGCCCCGTCGGTGGGTAATGGCTCGCAGGGAACCAACGCCGAAAAATGGCCCGCGTCGTAGGCCAGCAATATGGGTGCTTTGCTGCACGCTGCTGGTTCGAGTTCGAGCGGGAGGTAGATGCCACCGAACGGGATGGGGGCTACTGGGTCGCCACGGAAATCCTGAAAATTGTTAATTACATTTTTATATGATTGACATTGTCACTACTGCTCAAATGTTTCGTATTATAGAGTGGGACCATTATTTCATTCATAATTACATACTGCCAATTTTGTGAAAAGTAAGCGTGGTCAAAACCCAGTGATATTTGCCGCACTGGATACTAAATAAAATACCGAGCTTTATGATGATAGTCACGCGTTAACTCAATGATTGATTTTCTTAGCTAGGTCTCGGTACAGAATAAATAATGGTACTAGGTAATCTAGCACCTTCACAGAAGATTCACTCTTCATAGAAGATTCACTCTAACAAAACGCGTCTATTACGACAGATATGACCGCTAGGTAGCGCAAGTGCGGGCAGGCGTTCGTTCCGTAGCGGTGCGCGGCAACCACTATGGCTAGACACCAAAATTGGTGTGGGGCCGCATGTGCTTGTAGGCATTTGTAGCGACGCGGCGAATTCGCGGAGTGAGCCACGCCTGCTGCTCTCGGCATTTTGTCATTCGCGCTCCCACTCGGCCTCGGAGGGGGTGAGGCCGGCGCTGCGGAGGGAGAGGCTCTCGGGATAGTATACTAATAAACTCACCCGTAAAGCGACATCAGCAAACACTATCACAGGTCTCCTCATAACATGTGCCAGTGCAGCATGCAGTTGCTCCAGGCCATCATAATGCGGGGCCGCGCTGGGAGCGGGCTCTCGGCCTCGGAGGGCGTGAGGCCCGCGCTGCTGAGGGAGAGGCTCTCGGAATAGTATACTAACTAATAAACTCACCCGTAAAGCGACATCAGCAAACACTATAACAGGTCTTCTCATGACATGTGCCAGTGCAAACACATGCAGTTGCTCCAGGCCATCATAATGCGGGGCCGCGCTGGGAGCGGGCTCTCGGCCTCGGAGGGCGTGAGGCCCGCGCTGTGGAGAGGCTTTCGGGATAGTCTAGTAACTAATAAACTCACCCGTAAAGCGACATCAGCAAACACTATCACAGGTCTTCTCATAACATGTGCCAGTGCAAACACATGCAGTTGCTCCAGGCCATCATAATGCGGGGCCGCGCTGGGAGCGGGCTCTCGGCCTCGGAGGGCGTGAGGCCCGCGCTGCTGAGGGAGAGGCTCTCGGAATAGTATACTAACTAATAAACTCACCCGTAAAGCGACATCAGCAAACACTATAACAGGTCTTCTCATGACATGTGCCAGTGCAAACACATGCAGTTGCTCCAGGCCATCATAATGCGGGGCCGCGCTGGGAGCGGGCTCTCGGCCTCGGAGGGCGTGAGGCCCGCGCTGTGGAGAGGCTTTCGGGATAGTCTAGTAACTAATAAACTCACCCTTAAAGCGACATCAGCAAACACTATAACAGGTCTCCTCATAACATGTGCCAGTGCAAACACATGCAGTTGCTCCAGGCCATCATAATGCGGGGCCGCGCTGGGAGCGGGCTCTCGGCCTCGGAGGGCGTGAGGCCCGCGCTGTGGAGAGGCTTTCGGGATAGTCTAGTAACTAATAAACTCACCCTTAAAGCGACATCAGCAAACACTATAACAGGTCTCCTCATAACATGTGCCAGTGCAAACACATGCAGTTGCTCCAGGCCATCATAATGCGGGGCCGCGCTAGGAGCGGGCTTGGGGCGTGGTTGCGCGGAGGCGGCGCGCACGGCGTCCTGCCACTCGCGCTCCCACTCGGCCTCGGAGGGGGTGAGGCCGGCGCTGCGGAGGGAGAGGCTCTCGGACCAGCGCCAGCGACGCTTTATGGCGTCTGAAACACGACAGAGTACTGTCAAGTAGGGTAACTGGGGACATATACCTAGACTTTTTCCGGGTTCCGGGGTTCCGTACCTCAAAAGGAAAAAACGGATAGGATCACTCGTGTGTCTGTCTGTCTGTCCGACCATTCCCCCCCTTTTATCTCCGAAACTATCGGATCTAAAAATTTATAATTATACACAAAATAGTTCTTTACCTATATAAATGACAGGAAAAGCTATTATAGAAATGTGCAGTCACGCGTGAGACGAACTTAATGTACGGAACCCTTGGAACGCGAGTCCGACTCGCACTTGGCCAGTTTTTAAGCTATTTACTAATCTAGCTGTTTGAAAAATTTACCTCAAGGACTTTTTGGTTCATATTATTGGGGATATATCCTGTATCTATAATGTTAACCCTCCTGTCCCCAGTTACCCCACTGATGTTACGCTTGAACTTTCGTCCTGAACGCCAACAGTCTATCTATAAAACCATAAGCGAATAACATGATGCAAACAGTTACCATCTCCTGATGTAACTAATGGTAGAAGTATCGGGGATCAGTTTAGGAAGCGGTTTAGGTACTTACTTGTGAACGTATAGTCTCTGTCTTCCCCACAACGCAACGCTTGGACTTTCGTCCTTAACGCCAACAGTCTATCATGGAATCCATAAGCAACCAACGACGCCGCATGAGGCAGGCAGTTCCCATCTCCTGACGTAGCTAGTGGAAGTCGGGGTACTAGTTTAGGTACTTACTTGTCAACGCATCTCCGCCTTCCCCACACAGCAACGCGTGGACTTTCGTCCTGAACGCCAACAGTCTATCATGGAATCCATATGCTGCCAACGACGCCGCATGATGCAGACAGTTCCCATTTCCTGACGTAGCTAATGGAAGTCGGGGCACCAGTTTAGGTACTTACTTGTGAACGCATCTCCGCCTTCCCCACACAGCAACGCTTGGACTTTCGTCCTTAACGCCAACAGTCTATCATGGAATCCATAAGCAACCAATGACGCCGCATGAGGCAGGCAGTTCCCATCTCCTGACGTAGCTAGTGGAAGTCGGGGCACCAGTTTAGGTACTTACTTGTGAACGCATCTCCGCCTTCCCCACACAGCAACGCTTGGACTTTCGTCCTGAACGCCAACAGTCTATCATGGAATCTATAAGCAGCCAATGATGCCGCATGAGGCAGACAGTTCCCATCTCCTGACGTAGCTAGTGGAAGTCGGGGTACTAGTTTAGGTACTTACTTGTCAACGCATCTCCGCCTTCCCCACAAAGCAACGCTTGGACTTTCGTCCTTAACGCCAACAGTCTATCATGGAATCCATATGCTGCCAACGACGCCGCATGATGCAGACAGTTCCCATCTCCAGACGTAGCTAGTGGTAGAACCCGCGGCACCAGTTTAGGTACTTACTTGTGAGCGCATCTCCGCCTTCCCCACACAGCAACGCTTGGACTTTCGTCCTTAACGCCAACAGTCTATCATGGAATCCATATGCTGCCAATGACGCCGCATGAGGCAGGCAGTTCCCATCTCCTGACGTAGCTAGTGGTAAAAGTCTAGGGGCACCGGGGACGCGCCCTTGCCTCCACCAGTTGAGTATACAGGAAGACTCTAATGTGTGTAGTGTGGCGGTCTCGAGGAGGTCCTTTTCGATAAATGTTCTGGAATAAATGTAATTTTTTGGATATGTTTTTTGGAAATATTTAGCTTATTTTTAGGGTCATAAAACAAAACAATTTGGACCTAACCTTGTTGACCTTCAAAGCAAAGTGTTTTGCCTCTTTATAATATTACCTCTATAAATTAAAATATTCATACTTAAAAACAAGTAAGTTTTATTTTGTAGGTAAGTATTTTTTACAAACTACAAGCTTGTGTATCATCATATCTTATGAACTATACGAGGCTAAATAAAATGTTATGTTAAAATTAATACCCAGCGTCGCAATTAATAAGCAAAATAAATAATAAACAAAGGGGCCTTGTACTTTTTGTCACAGAATCAATTCAAAATCTCAATACAACGAACTCTTTCAAAACTACACCAGCCAGTGTTGTCTAAGGCCAAACATAAAAAAGAAAACGTTGTCATCATGTTGACTCATGAATACCTCATTGTTTACTAAAGACAAAACACAAAGTTCAGCGGCGGTCGTCGCGTGCCCGCCTAAATTGATTTTATGCCAAACTATATTTTGGAACGCGACGATACGTCACGTGCGGGTGCCGTTAGGTGATTCAATGGACAGGTGGCGGGACAGGTGACTTCGGTGCTTTGTTTCACCATAGAGAAAAAAATACATAGAGTGCTCACTCCATACATCAGTTTTAGTACCAAAAAGACTATTAGCATCGAGTAGCGGAACTATCAGTACTGCTACTTGACAATAGATGTAGCACCGACCGGAAAGTCTTATGCTGTTGAGATAAGACTTTCCGGTCGGTGCTACATCTATTGTCAAATAGCAGTACTGATAGTTCCGCTACTCGATGCTAGATGTAGACACTAACATTAATAGTCTGAACTGATGTATGGAGTGAGCACTCTTGTCTTACTATATTTCTCTATGGTTTCACTTAAATTTGTTTGTTTACTGTTGTGGCGATTGGCAGGGCCAAGTAGGGCAGATGGTCTGCCAGACTGCCTTGCTTACTCCTGGCAATGGCTAACCTATATCGTGTAGGTGTAAGTAATATATACTTGGTCAAGCAGATCTTGTCAGTAGAAAAAGGCGGCAAATTTTAAAAATGTAGGCGCGAAGGGATATCGTCCCATAGCAAATATGAATTTCGCGCCTTTTTTTACTGACAAGATTTGCTTGACCAGCTATATTTAGTTTTTTATTTAATTTATTTTATATTAGTCTATTTTTTGTCTTTGTATTGTGCCACTAACATAGTTATTAAGATACCTCTGTAACTAACATACTATGGATCGAACTTGGTCGGAATTAAATGATTTATTATTTGTATCTCCTTAGATTTCACGGGCCTATAATCCCGGTCTTTTGATAGGCTTGCGTGGGGATATAGATTCAACACACAGAGGCCCCTTGGAGAGCTTTTATGTCATGTAGAACGCCTGCTGGAACCCGTTATTTATTATTATTAAAACACTTATTACAAAAGGCATAAGGTTCGCCAATGGACATTTAAGAGTTTGGGCGATGGTACAAACGCGAATTTGTCTGCCGTTGTCCCGTACAAACAGCAACACTTCTTAACTGTCTATTGGTGGACCTTATTACAAAAGGCATAAGATACACCGATGGACATTTAAGAGTGTGGGCGATGGTACAAACGTAAATTTTCTGAAGATTAACAGGTATAGGAGTTTGTTTTATAGTATTTGTACTGTTAACGTCAGCGAAGTATTCTAGATTTTCCTTTACTTTAATTTTGCCTCGTAGTCGGATAGTAAAAAAAAACAGTACCATCGCCACAGCAAATCCTTAAATTATTATTTTATGGACTCAGGCCAATTAGGGCCCGTTGCACCATCCACACTTGACAAACAGATCACCGGCAATCAGCCGGTGACAGACAGTTTGCTGCAACCGACCCTTAATTGTTTAATATCCATATGCATAATAAAGTTACCTGAACTCCGGTGGATATATAGATATGTCTGGCAGCAGCAATATGTGTTCGGAGCTCAGGGTCTGCAGGTCAGGCTCTGTGTTGCTGCGGAGCGCCCAAACCAGACCCTCATTATCTGTCGCTCGGGATATGCCACGGGACAGCTTGCGGCCTGGGGCAACATAAAAAAATATACATATACTTGTATTTATTCTGTAAATTAAGGTCTTAATCTGTCAGCTCCCACGGCTCATATATGAGCCAGAACGCTTATGGTGACGTCATATCGTGGGATTCGACAGGTTAAAGGTACTATTAACTAGCACTAATGAAAGTGCGATAGAATTGGACATAGACAATTTTTCATCGTAGCCTCTGAGCATAATGGAGCTTCGGAAAGAAGCGGTTAGCGGTCTAGCATAAGTTGCGTTCTCGCGCGCGAGTTCATACTTGAAGTCGCGCTAGCTAGATGTATGGAGTCGCGCGCGCGCAACTCATGCTAGCAGGTCTGATGAGAAAAGAAGCGTCTAAGAAAAACATGCCATTGTCTATTTTACAACAAATTGCAATATTCCAACGTAACAATCATGTGTCTAACTCCATTAAGTTACTTTAAGTAACTTTATAACTTTGAATCTAATTTACCTCAGACAATGTCAAAAGATTTTGATGTGATTTTATAAATTATATTTCGTAAAGTTTTTAGATCCCGTGTTTAAGGTCCACCCCCCGCTAGCGTCTCCCAAGTGTCGGCGTCTAGTCAACTCTATGTGTAAGGCCTGAGCGGACGCTCGAGTTGGGCGTGCAGCGGGCCGGGGCGTGCGGCGTGCATGAAACAAATGCAAGCGTATTTTAGCGTATAGGAGCGGCCTTAGAGCACGCTGCTGAAATCACTTCTGAGCCCGACGCCACACGCTGCACGCCCCGCTGAACGCTCCGCTTCGAGCGTCCACTCAGGCCTTACACTATGGCTGCTGCTCGCCGCAACGTTGACGCAACTGCGCAGCGACGCCATTTTTCATAGCGCTTACTAGACGCCGACGCTCAAAAATGGGAGTGGCCCTGAATATAGGTATGAGGATAGACATAAAAAGTTTAAGCACTAAAATCGTGGAGCTGTTTACAGCTCGACCTACAGAGTTCAACGACAGAGACATCGTGTGTGCTGAACTCTTTTTAGCAAACTTATCGACTTTTATTATATGCCCGGTTGGTTTAACCTAAACAAACTAGATAGAGGTATTGTCTATTGCGACAACTTGATAAGAGCCACGATAGGAACCATTTAACATTTCTTTACCCTACGGTTAAGTAAATGTCTATGGAAGAGACATATATGTACCCAACTTTATAAATGGATTCATTCATAAAGAGGATATGCAGTTTTGCAGCTCGCTGTACTGCTGTATTGCTAATCCACGATATAATAAAGTGCAAATTGTGCGTTTTAGACGTAAGTAACGTGGTAGTAGCACAAGTACTAACTTAAATTGGTAGTGTAAGCGAAATTAATGATTAAATTAATCATTATTTCCGCAAAGTAGCGCCTTATTCATTAAATAAGGTGTCTAATTACCGTATAAATATGGCCGAAAAGGAAAAGTACGCACGTTACGCTAAAACGCGAGTACTTATGTGCGCTATAAAAACAAAACTCATCATCTTCCTCGCGTTGTCCCGGCATTTTGCCACGGCTCATGGGAGCCTAGGGTCCGCTTGGCGACTAATCCCAGTAATTGGCGTGGGCACTAGTTTTTATGAAAGCGACTGCCATCTGCCCTTCCAACCCAGAGGGTAAACTAGGCCCGTATTGGGATTAGTCCGGTTTCCTTACGATGTTTTCATTCACCGAAAAGCGACTGGTAAATATCAAATGATATTTCGTACATACGAGGGGCGTTCAAAATATTCTCGGTATTGATATCTTACGACCTCTTCTAAAATTTCTTTCGTTACTGGCCGCTAAGGTTTATTCATTGACATTAAAAAAAAGTATAATTCGAACCGAGATAGTCTTTTGTTTTTCTGCAATTGCTGAACAAACATGAACATCCTGTGCGAATTGACAATGTTAACTAAATTAGAACCAGGGATCGGAACCGGTTTTTTGCAAAAACATAGAAATAACCATATTTTTCGAATTATTTTATACTCCAAATGTAGCACTCAGTTGTGTTTTTAGGTTACGACTTCGTATTATTAGATTGCCCAATTAGAAATGAAGTAATTAGCAAAGAACGAAAAAATACCGTTTCCGTTCCCATACAAAAAATACCGGTATCCGATCCCTGATTAGAACATCGATGCGTGATAAAATTCTTGACAAAACAGGGTAAAAATCAAAAAACCATAAAAGAGGAAATGGATTGTGTTTACCGTGAGTCTGCTCCTTCTTTATCTACCATTCAAAAGTGGTCAAGCGAGTTTAAACGCGGAAGGGAGAGTATTGAAGATGACCCTAGACCTGGCCGGCCTGTAGTAGCTACTGCACAAGAAAATATTGATAAAGTGGAAAAACTTATATTGGAAGATGGTCGAGTGAAGGTAAAATCTATAGCACAAGTAACCAATCTCTCTATTGGTACCGTACATGATATTATACATGACCATCTTAATATGTCAAAAGTAAGTGCAAGATGGGTTCCGCGAATGCTGACTCGGCTTCAAAAAGACATGCGTGTAGCTTGTTGTTCCGATTTTATTGACCTGTGCGGTGAAAATCCTGATGAGGTGCTGCAAAGAATAGTTACTGGAGATGAAACCTGGGTTCATCATTATGACCCAGAGAGTAAACAAGAGTCCATGCAGTGGCACATTAAGGGTTCAGCTTATCCCAAGAAGTTGAAGGTCATCCCTTCAGCTGGCAAGGTCATGGCCACGATATTTTGGGATTGTGAAGGAGTATTACTAATCGATTATAAAGAAAAAGGTGTAAATATCACAGGACAGTACTACGCTAACATTCTACGTCAATTAAAGGATGTAATTAAAGAAAAGAGGCGAGGAAAGTTAACCAAAGGTATTCTGCTTCTGCATGACAACGCCCCCGTCCATACTGCTCATATTGCCAAGGCAGCTATTGTTGAACGTGGGTTTAAAACTGTTACTCACCCACCGTATAGTCCGGACTTAGCCCCCAGCGACTTCTTTTTGCTCCCCAATCTTAAAAAGGATCTGCGTGGAAATAAATTTTCTGACGATGAAGCATTGAAGGCGGCAGTGGAGGAGCATTTTTACACGAAAGATAAAAAATATTTTTACGAGGGATTAAAAAAAATAATTGATCGATCTTTTAAGTGTATGAACATAGGGGGGGAGTATATTGAAAAATAAAAATATCAAACTTTTCGTACTTGTTTGTTTTCATTCTCATACCGAGAATATTTTGAATACCCCTCGTAAGTTCCGAAAAACTCATTGGTGCGAGCGGGGGTTTGAACCCGCGACCTCCGGATTGCAAATCGCACGCTCTTACCGCTAGGCCACCAGCGCTTCAAAAACTAAAAAAACAAAACTACCTACTCGTAATAGCAGGCGAGTCGATTTGAAGTAAAAATGTTGTAAATAACAATGTTTTGTGGACTTTTTTTCTCGACCCGCTAGTTATTTTTCCAGCGACATCGGTGTCGAACGTCAAAGTATCAAATTAATAGAAGCACCCTTGTGAAGCTTAGGGGCCTTAGCCTAAGCCTTATGTCATTTGAATCTAGTATGGAGATGCGACATTTTGGCTTGATACGGGTAACATCAAACAAACCTCGCTGCGTTCTTGAGACTTCAAACGGAAGAGGTCAAACTCAATTTAAAATGCAATTACTTTGCTAAGTAATTATACTAATTATGTTTGATTCCTTTATTACTTTGCACTTTCCTGAATACGACCTTCAAGAAAAGAGCGAACTCTTTTCTCTTAAAGGCCGGCAACGCACTTTCTACATTGACATATACCTGACGACGGGCCTTACGGGCACTAAGAACGGTACTAGTTCAGCGGTGTCACTCACGAATTCGAGCCAATCGTGCAGTCTAACGCAACTAGTTGCGACCAATCGCGTGCGTGATGCGAACTCATCAACCAATCACGTTGTGGCATTAGACTGCAAGATTGGCTCGAATTCGTTGCGTGACACCGCTGTACTGGCCCCATTCTTATTACCCGTATGTCAAAGAGTTGCTATGTTTCTGGTGTTGCAGATGTCCATGGGCGACAGGAATTGCTTACTATCACGCGATTTGTGTGCTCGTTTCACACGATTTGTGTGCTCGTTTAATTATATCCTATATCATAAAACATGGAAAATGAGTCCGAAAGAGTTATCACGTTTGACAATCTAGTCGTCACAAAATTTTTAGTCTATGTTTTTACTACCTAAATAGAGTTAGACCAAGAAAAGTCTGTAACGATTTTGATAGCTCATGCAGTGCCATTGATTTTAAACATCAAATTAACACTTGTACTCCGTATGCTATCAAAATCGTTGCAGACTTTTCATGGTCTAACCCTAGACGACTATAACTACAAATCTCTTAGCGCCACTTGCACCAACCTACTAACCAGGGGTTAATCGGTTAAACCGTTAACCCAGTGTCAAATTGTACTGGGTTAGTGAATGGTGCAAGTGGCCTTTAGACGAAAAGCGACCTGACATTTAATAGCAATGTTATTCATGCGGCTATTTCTACGCTCCTCGCGTAGGCATTAAACTAAAATAGGTAAAAGTAAAAACTAAAAATAAAATATGTCCGTCAGACTATTTGGCGTGGGTCCAAACTGTGGGAGTTCAAACCCATTAAAAAACAAATTAAAGGCGTGTCGTACAAACGGCAACACCTTACTTTAAATGGACCTTATTACAAAAGGCATAAGGTCCACCGATGTACTACAGTTAACAGTGTGGGTGATGGTACTGGCTACTGAGGTTGGAATTGGAACATGATATTTCTTCTGGAATATCTAATAACCTTTACAAAAAAAGAACCGACAACACAAAACAGTATGTATATAATATAAGGCACCGTTTTCTGGTCTTCATCAGCACCACTTCAAGAAATATCGGGTTCTATACCAAATATACGAGCTATTATAATAACTTTTAACTGCTCCGGGATGACGTTGCCGTCGCCGCCTTGTTATCACCAGACCGATGCCATGATGAAGTGTCTCGACTTACATTCCGGAGCAGGTGTGAGGACTAAGTTTGAAGGCGTGGAGTACGACATGAGGTCCAGAGAGCTGACTGAACGCTCCGGGATGACGTTGAGGTCGCCGCCTTGTTATCAGCAGACCGATTACATGAAGTGTCTCGACTTACATTCTGGAGCAGGTGTGAGGACTAGGTTTGAAGGCGTGGAGTACGACATGAGGTCCAGAGAGCTGACTGAACGCTCCGGGATGACGTTGAGGTCGCCGCCTTGTTATCAGCAGACCGATTACATGAAGTGTCTCGACTTACATTCTGGAGCAGGTGTGAGGACTAGGTTTGAAGGCGTGGAGTACGACATGAGGTCCAGAGAGCTGACTGAACGCTCCGGGATGACGTTGAGGTCGCCGCCTTGTTATCAGCAGACCGATGCCATGAAGAAGTGTCTCGACTTACATTCCGGAGCAGGTGTGAGAACTAGGTTTGAAGGCGTGGAGTACGACATGAGGTCCAGAGAGCTGACTGAACGCTCCGGGATGACGTTGACGTCGCCGCCCGCGCGGGGTTTCAGCGGCGGTAGGACGCGTTCTGTAACAAGTATGAGTAAATTATAGACTTTGCACTGTTAAGGGCCCACACCAGCGAGCTTTGGCGTCTAGTCAACTCTATGGCCACTGCTCGACGCAATGTTGACGCAACTGCGCAGCGACACCATTTTCCATAGCGCTACCTAGACACCGATGCTCAATAGACGCTAGAGTGGGCCTCTCTAAGACTGTGTTCTCTTTGCTTCAGAGCTCCCAGGAACAGGATACATCCTCGGCTCGCAAAAGCGTTATTCAGCCACCATTAGAAACTAATATCTTTTTAAGCTAGGACCATGCAAGCACGGTCAATTTGGTTTGCGGAAAAATAATCGCCCGGAAACCTAATCGACATGGTGTAAACAACTAAATATGTACAATAAAAACTTCATCTTCAGATACTTTCTTTCGCGATGAAATTTTAATAGTGTAATATAAATAAACAGTGAGATATTTTTATTTCGCAGTGTATGATTCATATTATATTTCCACACGAGATTAGATCGTGACTGTATTTTTTTATCCGATTGCGTGTAAATATGTCATCAACTCATCATATTTATCTGTATGTCTGTGACGTCTGTGTGATTATTAATGTGGCGAAGACACCATTGTTAGCGAGAATAAACTGGAGTAGGAGAGTAGGTGTGCAAATAATGTAATAACCTGACTAAACTTATTTGACAGAGTGGCGAAAAAATACTCGCACCATTCCATTAACCCGGGGTTAACCGGTTAACAAAAATATTGACGAGGGTTTTCGTTTTTAAATTATCTGCCCCAATATAAAAAATGCACTCGGAATACAATACTGATTAAGATTACTCGATCTATTACCCTTACAACGCTGTCTCTAAAGGGGCCCATTGATTAACAGTCCGCCGGACGGTATCGGCCTGTCAGTTGTTCGGAACTGTCAACTTTTTGTTCTAACTGACAGGCCGATACCGTCCGGCGGTCTGTTAATCAGTGGGTCCCTTAACGCTAAAGCTGGCTGTTTATAAATGTTTTGCCAGAACCATCAGCTTTGGACGGTCACTACCATTGGCCATTAGCGCCATTACCAACTAGGCTAAAAGTAGCCATCACACAATACAAATGTAAACAATATAGACTGACGCAACCCCGAAGCCATTTCTATTTCTACAGCCTTCACGAACAATGACTTGGCAATGCCGCCGGCATTAGCAAAGGATGCCTTTTGGCACCGCTTTGTTTTGTTAAAGTGCAGTTCCGAGGTCTGACTGACGCGCTTCTATTTTTTAGGTCGTGATGTGACGTGACAAGGCCAAACTTGTGACGTTAGCTTTGGACTTGTTTTACGTATAGTTACAAATGTATATTTACAAGGAGCTTGAAATCGTGTGTATGTGGGTGTGGGTGCGTTGGTGGCCGCTTTCGGATGAAAGAAGCGCCTGGCGTCCGTTAGCTCGTTGGGTGGACGACATTCGGAAGATCACGGGCACTTAGGATACCTAGCCCAGCAGTGGTATATGCCTACTACTCGTAATATCATAACATTCATAACAGAAAGTCACTCCGTCTGTTTTTCTGTCCGTTATCTCTTCACATATCAACAACTGTGGAGCCGATTTAGATTATGGTATGGAGTTAATCTGTGCCCCGGGGAAGGACATGAAGTTAGTTTTTAACTTTTTATCACGGAAATTATCAATGTACGCAGACGAAATCACAGGCCGGTATTGTATATTTGAATGTTTTGTCTGAACAAACGTGTGATTACAAAATTCAACGACTTTTAAACATCGATAATGAATATGTTACCAATTAGCGAACAACAAATTATTTGTATTATCTATTTTATTGTATATTGTACCTATAATGCCCAGTTTCTTGTTGCTATCGCTGTTATGTTATTACGGTAACATACGGAACAATGACTTTTGAGCTAAAGCTAGACACATTGAAAAGGTAATGCTAAGTAAATATTCAACACACATATTTCCAAGGATCTGGTCAACAAAATTTCCTTCCTTTTTCGACCTTAATTTTTTTCAAGCAGTAATTGCTGAGGTCTCCGTCATCGAAATCGACAAACAATACAAGACAAACATTAGGAGAATGATGATAATCCGTATAGTAGTTTATTTAAGTACAGTACTATTGGTAAATATTACTAAATAGGTGTATATAGGCACAACAATGGATGTAGTGGAGCGCATCGCCGGCAATCAATGGTCACAATACTCAATACGTTACTGCCTTTTGTGTCACTCGGGCAGAATAATAATAAATAAATCATTGTGATGTAAGTTAAGGAAACATAATAAGTTGAAGCCGGTTATGGCCTGAAGTCAGATAAGTTAGCCTAATTGTAAGTATTGTTAAGATTCAAGAACGATTCTTTGATAATTTTAGGGTTAGGTAAGGTTGCATACACAGAACATTATTAAAGAGGTTAGAACGGCTATCGCGCGCAGTTAGTATCGGAACCGGTGTCGCCGCTCGTTCCTCTGCACATTTCCACATTTCTCGCGCAACGGTAGTAAAAACTTGTGTGCCTGGTGAATGGATACGCCTCCTTTAGACAGATTTGATGTCTGGCTTCTTAATCTGAACGTTATTGTGGCGCAAAAGGCATGTTTACGTTTTTCGGTCAGCGCGGGCGAGTACTAGCATGCGAGCGTTTGCTCATAACCGGCGGCGACACGTACCCTGCTCGCATCGCCATTCTACTTGTTCTGTGGTTGCATACATAGGGCGTAAGCATAGAGTATTTAGAGTAACACGAACCTCCTCTTCACAAAGCGCTATAAATGGGCCCACTGGTTTATAACAGTCCGCCGGACGATATCGGCCTGTCAGTTAGAACAAAAAGTTGACAGCTCCGAACAACTGACAGGCCGATATCGTCCGGCGGACTGGTAATCAGTGGGCCCCTTAACAATTTTTAGCAACGGATACTAGTACCAGACATCGGTATATGTTACGTAACTGTTCATGCCAAAATTCATGTAATTTTGACATGTCTTTAAAAAAATAAGAGCGTAACTTCAATTGTATGAGAATTGCTTTTAACGGCGGGTTCGTGTAAATCTTAAGTGCTTTTTGTCACCAATCGAATTTAAACGACGATTTTTTGTCACGTTTAGGGGATAGCAAAAGTAACTGGTTTTTTAGTGGTAACCGAAACAAATAGCGCTTGGTACCCAGCAACTAGGCGGCGACTGGAGGAGACCTGAAGCAGGCGTGGCTCAATCCGCGATTTCGTCGCGTCGCTACAAGTACATGCGGTCCACACCAATTTTGGTGTCTAGCCATAGTAGTTGCTGCGCACCGCTACGGAACGGACGCCTGCTCAGTGCTCGCGCTTGCGCCACCTAGCGGCCATATCTGTCATAATAGACGCGTTTTGTTAGAGAGTGAACTTAGTACTATTATATGAAGATCGGCAGTGGCAGGCCATGGAAGAACGGTCGTACCACGAAAGCTGGCGCGGATTTTCTGACAATATTGACAGTTCAGTACAAATCTCAAGCCAGCTCTTAGCACAATCGGATTAGGTCTAACCTCGAAATCTCTAGGAAAATCCTGATATTTCATATGCATGTATAGTAATTAAAGGTTTCTTTTTCATGTCCACACTATTTGACATTTGGGGACCTCGAGGAATCGCAGCCATCTTGGAAAATGTGTAATACCATCCCGACTTACTAATACATATAATCAAAGCAGTAGACACGGCTGATGATGATGAATAGCACCCTACAGAGCCACTTCGCGAATCTAACCCAAGGCAATTGCAATAAAATAACGGTTAACGACTTGTATTGAATTTTGTTAGGTTCGTCCACATATCACAATTAGAACGATGCCAATAAAACGCTGACTGTACTTTTCTTTCCACAGACAACTAATACTCATCGATACGATTCTAAAAACCTCAAACACAATTAGGTTGCGTTGTTTTATTACAGAATCAGAATCTTTTTATTTGTGAAAACATAGGTACAATTCAGAGTTCCTATGGCCACCTCATGTCTCCATCATCAGATTAGCTTGATGGTACCTACCATAATATTGCATTGTCACCCGACTTACATATGTATGCAAATTTTCAGCTTCATTGGAAGTCGGGAAGTGGGTCAAAAATTGCAAGATTTGACCCGTACATATACTTACATAGAGACAAACCAAAGAAAGTCTGCAGCGCTAGATTAAAAGTAGTTTTTAAAAATCAGTATGCGACAACACCACAGAAAATGGATTAAATAGTCTTGATACTTGTGAAATTTCTACCATATTTACCGTCTATGAAAAAATTAAGCTGTATGCACAGCTTAATTTTTATGGTAAAATAAATTTCATTCCAACAATAGATGTCACTATTAATATGTAGACATATACTAATATTGATAAATAATATTGGGAGAATGTGACATTTGGCTTCATCAAAATTAATAAGCTTTTGTAATATCCGCGACGGCGGTAAATAGGTACAGAGGGCCTACCGCGAACACCGAAGTTCTCAATATGCGAGCATCTTTCTCTTTTACTCCCATTAAGGCGTAATTAGATTGACAGAGAAATTGCCCGCAATTTGCGAACTAAAGTTTTCGGAAAAACGAAATAAACCATTAAAACAATAAACATATATTAAAAATTAATTTTAGCTTTAACTAGTAGGTACCCATGCCGTGAGCATAAGCATGGAGGTTGTGGGTTCGAGCTCAAAACCCGGCTAGTACCAATGAGTTTCTCGAAATGTTAGAGGAAGTTCATAAGTATGGTTATATTTACCTATTAGGTGTGTTCAATTTGCTGTGAAACCTTTGTCTAAACCAATATTATATTATCTATCTTAATACTTCACCATATGTACCTACATATGGTGAAGTATTAAGATGTTTCATTCCACTTACCCGTCATCAACTCCAAATTTTGTAAACATTGTCCTTTTTCAGCTTGAATCGCTTCGTGCTGACTTTTTACAAGTGTAAAATTATTCGTCATGCGGAAAAGTAACTCCCGCACGCCGGTTTTGTAAGGTTTCACCATGTTTATTCCATTCATCACAAAACACAATGAATATTTAAACGATTTTGACAAACACATACCATAGTGCATGACGTTTACTGACTGCTTAAAAACATTGCCATATGTAGTTTTTTAATTCGATGTCAAATGATTGCGCTGCAGACTTTCTTTGGTTTGTCTCTAAAAGCTTGTAAAATAGCATATTGCTATGCTAGCCAAAATTATTACATTGGTCAGGGTCTCCAAACTTTTTGACTCGAGGTCCTTGACAGATCACTTTTTGTGAAATATGTAAAACATTAGCACCAAACTGTATGTCATTGTTTAAGAGTTCGCAAAATTTTATTGTATGGAAAGTTTCATAGTAAAAAGCCGCGGCGCGCCGGCTGACGGTGATCAGTCTGTCAAGTGCGGATGGTGCAACTGGCACTAAGCTTTTCTTTTGGCTACAGCTCTTCCAGCAACCAGCTCTTCTTCATTTGTGAACGAAATTTCCAAGATATTTACGGTTACAACAACGTATTATCAGTCAACGGGCGTGTAAATAAACGTTAGCTTAATACTACACAAACGAAGCGCGCTATTTAAATTCTTACCCATCATAAAGATCCTTAGAAAACAGCAAACAACGAAATCTGGCGACTCTTCAGTTACAAGACACAAGCATATTTACAACCACCAACCACAACTTTTTGCAATAGTAAAACAAAAGACAATCGCACAACAACACTCACGGGATGTTTACGAAAGACTAATACACAACTACACCACGTGAAACTAGGTATCTGCCATCTGGGAATGTTCTAATCATTCCAACCAGGTCCAATACAAGTGAGAGCTAAGATTACGTATAGTTCTTACTGATTTGAAGATCACATTAAAATGGTGGGACGAATAAAGACCGAATCGTCATAGTGATGACGCGTGGGACGCATCAGTCATTCGAGTAGCGTAATGCATTGTTTTGACGTGTTGAGGATATTGGTCGTTGATTAAGGACTCGGTTTTCTGACGTCTTTGTTGGAAGGATTAAGTTTTTATGATTTACATTTTTAACACATCCAGTACACAAGATGTAAAGAACGTTTTTGTATGACATTGACAAAGACACGGTAACAACATTGAAGAGTGTCATTGAATGGCCCGGCTGTATTGTGCTTCCTGAAATTTGAGCCAAATAGTTTGCAGGACGTCCGTTAAGTACGTATACTATTAAACACTGATACAATCGGCCCATTTAAATGTATAAATATAAAGTAGTTCACTATTAAGAAGCTATGTTATTATTAAATGAAGATAGATTTCGGCGAAAAATGTTGTACATATTTGTATTCAAACAAATTTCTTTACTTATAAAATTATCTCACAATCAAGTACAAAATGTATGGATGTATTGGAGATATGTATTACGAGTAGATATGTTGCATGGAGCGTTAGTGACCTAGTCCCGTAATAATCTTGGAAAACGGCCTCGTAACCTTATATTGGATTTATTAAGATGAATGGGGTTGTGGGTTTGCGGGGTAATGCTAAAGGGGTGTGCTGTTACAGTTTCTTTATTAATTATTACGCTCAGTCAGACCGAGCTAACTTTGCAGTGACAAAGTGAAACGTAAAGTTTCTATGAGATTCTGACGCTTACACTTTGTTCTGTCAAAGTCTCTACAGAGTTAGTTAAGACTGACTCTAGTTGCACCATACCTTCTGAAATGCGTTTTATTAATGTTTTGTTGGAGTTAGGTACCGAAAATCGGTTAAAAGTTAGATAAAAGTGATGTCATTATTCATGATAGTGCCTGGCCCGTATCTATTTGGACAAGTATTCCATCGTCGTTGGCCACAGCATCTGTTGTAGATGTTTGTTGCGGCGCTTGTGAGTTTACTGGCTCCTCTACACGATGGCCCAGCGCTGGACCAGCGAGATGGCCATGCGATGGTTGAGAGCACGCACTATGGAATGAGCCACGTGTAGATGCGTACGCACCACCGCTGGCCCACTACCTTTTGATGTGCGGACGAAAAACCGACACCGTGGCCATCCCATCACCATCCCGCCGCGCCATAAGGCATCCGATACCACTGCCCATCTTAGAGGGCCGGGCCAATATGATGGCCCATCGTGTAGAGGAGCCATACGGGGTCCTGCATCGCCGTCAATGGCTATAGAGTCATAGGACTCTACAGGTAGGTATAGGTAGTATATGAATGTTAGTATTTACCGTCCGTGTGTTTTTCAGGAATTGGATCGGCTTCCATCACCATTGCGATTTCACCCTGAAACCAAAGAAATAATTGTAAAAAGAAATTTGAGACACGCCAAAATTAAAACAACATATTTAACAGCATTTTAACTGCCGTGACGCTAACATTAAACATACCTAAGTAGGTACATTCATTTTCTTAAGGGGCCCACAGATTACCAGTTTGCCGAACGATATCAGCCTGTCAGTTGTTCGGAACTGTCACTTTTTGCGTTTAACTGACAGGCTGATATCGTCCGGCGAACTGGTAAACTGTGGGCCCCTTTAGTGCTTAAAAATAAAGACGTATGCTCTCCGAAACATGTGGCTCGAGTGACTACAAATCCGTTAGTTAAACCGTAAAATGAATATAAGGTCAATGTGGAGAAGGCCAGAATGGGAACAATTACTCAAAAAGAATGTCGACATAACAATAATAAATTCACATATTAATACGCTATAACAACCAACTCACCCACTCATATACATTTATGTCTTAATTTTCAACCCAACACGCAACGAATGACTAAATGCATCCTACACTACGCTAAAATAGGATGCAAGTAATGCAACACATCGTAACACCAGAATTTCGAGAGCCGGGTCAACGGGCTTCTTCTATAGGATTTTGTTAATTAAAACTACGTAAAAAGCTCAGGATATGTTGGACATGTTGTTTACAATTTTACCGCCCACTTGCGAATGAGTACAGCTAATTATAATACATATTCAAATTCGGTATGATGTGGCAGTTTGATATCTTCTTCTTGATATGAAAATATAACGTGTAGGTAATGAGCAGAATGGAAATGGATTATGTTTGGAGAAAAACCATTTAGTGTTTATCACAGAAATCATCATTATATCTACGCAGACGAAATAGAGTTATAAACGTCTTGAAGTATAGCAAAACACAGAGGAACTCAAATTCTACGAGCGAATATAGCGCTAGACAACTTATGACGCGAAAGAAGAGAAATTTATCTTCCTTAATTAATAATTTAGACGAAGTTTTCAGTACAATACAGATATAATATCTTAATTAAAAGACTCCTTTGAGAGGATACATTTTTGTTTACAGCCAGGGACCGGAACCGGTTACCTTAACCGGGGTTTTTCATAGGGTTATTTTAGAAGTGGTTATAAAAACCCCTACCATAACGGTAACCGTCTGATAAGGTAACACTTTGATTCGGTAACCGTATCAGATCGAGTTAACCCCTGTTACCGGTAACCGAAATAAAAACCCCGTCTATGCTGTTACCTCATAATAAGGTTTTGAACCAGTTCAAACGATTGTAAACTTTACGCAGACTTAAATTCAACTTATTATTGAATAACCGTGGTTGGCATGGGCGGTCTATGAAGCCTCCAGCACAAACAAGTTTTTTTGCCGGTAACTTCGCTTATTGTCAATTCAAACAATATTGCACTTTGAGTCCTTAAGCTAAAATTGAAAACAAGTGAGCGATTACAGTATTATTTTTAGAGCGACAGCCGCGGCGCAGCGCGGCCATTCCTTTGTTTATCTTTATACCTGTGTGTTCCTATTGTTTTTGTCAATTCTAGTTTAGAAATTTTTAGAAAAGGGGTTGCAAGTAAACAACATCCTATCCTAGTAATATCTGCTATTATTTAGATATATTTTATGCTACTTAGATTATTATTTTTATTTTCGGGTTCACACTTGATATGTACCTACAGATTAAAGACTGATTTAAAGAAAAATTTTCACCTAACTAGTAATTTTACTGGTACCTAGTTAGGTATAATTTATCTTAAGTGATTTAAAAAAAAAACACTTTGTGATAAAGATACATGCGCTAGCGGATTGTGGTAGATATTTTACCATTGTTAACAAATGACATATGTACTAGTTATTATGAGCTTATTTTATAATAAGCAATTAAAGTCTATTTTTTTATTCGGTAGACTAAAATGACATTTCATAGTATGAAATGAAATGACACATGATGTTCATACTACGAAATGTCATTTTAGTCTACCGAATAAAAAATAGACTTTAGTTTAAAATGTTTTCAGATGCGGTGAGTTGTATTGTATGAGCTAAGTCGTAATTTACCTTGTACCGCTTAATGCAGCGATCAGAAAATATATATCTATAGCAGTTATAAACTTATTTTAATACTACAAATCTTTCATTAATACCAGGGGGCTCAGCACGGTTCCATTTTTATCGACTATCACTATGCCCGTCACTTTCGCACTTACATACTTGTTAGAACGTGACAGGCATGGTGATAAACGATAAAAATGCGACCGTGCTACTAGGGCAGAATTCATTATACATATTCATTGGGTATCTATAACATTGGTAGGTGAAATAGTTTTGATTAAATTAAATAGATACATACATTACATACATACTTAGTAAGCAGTGTTGGGCATTCAAGAATAAAATCATTATTTAAATAAGAATTCCTAAGAATAAAATCATGTTGATTTTATTCCCGTCAAAATTATTCAAATAATTTTGATCGGAAATAATTCGTATGTGAAAAAATTGAATAAGAATCATCTCATTCTTAATCAAATAAATATAATCATGATTTTATATTCTAAATAATATTCCTGGATTAAACATGTAGTATGGGTGCCGTATAGGCGTTACGTATAGATAGAAGTAAATTAGACAAGAAACTATTATGTTTCTTGACTAATTTATACCTGATTTTATGCAATAAAATCTTACAAATTTAATTTACTGCCGCATAGTCTTGGTATTGGACGATACCCGTATTTATTTTAATGTGATAACTAAATCATCAGGTACAATTCAGCTGCTCTGAACGGATGGTGGATAGCGAAACTCTTCAATGGCTCACTGTGCCTAAATTAATGTAAAAAATAAAAAACCGGCCAAGTGCGAGTCTGACTCGCGCAGGAAGGGTTCCGCACCATTACGCAAAAACCAGCAAATAAATCACGTTTGTTGTATGGGAGCCCCACTTAGATATTTATTATATGCTGTTTTTAGTATTTGTTGTAATAGCAGCAACAGAAATTAATTATTTGTGAAAATTTCAACTGCCTAGCTATCACGGTTCATGAGATACAGCCTGGTGACAGACAGACGGATAGAGGAGTCTTAGTAATAGGGTCCCGTTTATACCCTTTGGGTACGGAACCCTAAAAAAGATGTTTTTAAAGGTAGGATAAGGAATGGCTTGATATGGTGTATTCCTATTTCTCCCCGCCGGGCACAGATGGGAATAGGCGCTTCAGTTAAATCATTCCCATATGTCCCCGCCTCATGTATCGCGGCGATCACGTTGGGCAGGAACAAATGGGGAAAATACTCATGATTTTTTTCTGTTTTCGAATTATGTTTATAATTCGTTTTTTTAGCATTAGAAAGAACTTGAAAGAAGGTAAGCGATTTTGACATGTCTTTTAATTGAAAAACACTTTTTAAAAACCATAACTATTACTTATGAAAGCAGAAGACTATAAAAGATCGTATTAGATTCATAATTGTTACATATTTACCGTAACTTATTTTTAAAATGTGCTTTTCAATTAAAAGAGACATCAAGATTGTTTTCTCCAATATGCTCGGAAATGTTCACCTTATTGTAGCAAAAATAGTACGGGAAGTTCTACGTTATTGTCAAACTCTAATTAAAAAAAATCAAACTATCGCTGTCCTGTTCTAGCGGACGGGAATGAAAAAAACACTACAGTAATGACTTATTACTGTAGTGTTTTTTACTTTTTAAAAATAAAAAACGCAAACAGCCAATTATTGTAGCCGCGAGCCGCGTCTACACGACCCGATCAGCTATCATTTCAAACTATAGGATAGAGTGAGATAGTAAGATAAACGACCTTACTTGTCTCGTTCTTACAAGACCGTTGTGCTCGTGTATGATCGTGCAAATACTGCTTAATAAAATCAAAGATTATTTTTATATTTTTTTAAGGATCTCATCCGTGTACATAAACAGAGACAGAGAGAATCATACTATCTTTGTCTTACACTAGTACTAGCACCCAAAAGAAAAGGATGGGTATAGTTTTCCTGGTTCTTACTGACTGACAAATTGGTTTGACCAACTATATTGCACAATTATATTGAATGGAGTACCATTCAAAATATTTTTTTTTAAGTTAAGGGCACAAACTTATTCTGCCATTCAGTAGAATGGCAGAATAAGTTTGTGCCCTTAACTTAAAAAAAAAATATTTTAGAGGGAAATTGTTTTTGACATTTTTGATGTGAAGGTTCGATTTGAGTGATGCTTGCTGCTTAAATAATTATTATTTTACCTTATTTCCTCGCATGTTTGGAGAAAAGCACTATATATGCCTCGGCAGGAATAGCAATTCGTGGATTCGTCTTCTTCGAACGAATCGAAACTCATCCACGAATTGCCCTTTCCCGGCCTCTGCAATAATGTACTATTACCTTATTTCTAATGCTAAAAAAAAAACGAACTATAGTATGTGGTTTCAGTATCCGAGTTACTACCAAGACTTATGGTGTTTTTAAAAGCTCTTCTGATATTTAAAATTTGCATTTATTATTTAGACGGAAATTAACAGGTATATTTGACACAACGCTTGCCGCACGTGTTTAGCAAATGCTGACAAAGAATTCACTACGCCACGACTTAATCCTATTGTTATTGCCAATGAGTAATGAATGACGGTCTCAAGTGCAAACACGCCTGCAACTTTCTGCAAATCTATTTAATTATAGTGATAAGCGTAGGACTCTTTTCTTACCTGCAGTAATTTACTATCTCATTCACTTTCCGTAGGTGTGAAAGAGATAGCATACGTAAGACCTCAAGGCTGGTAGGAATAATAAACAAAATACATACTTAATACGCAAAGAAATATACATTGAACCATCATAATTATAATTTCGCAGTTTACTTTCTATGTAGCTTCATTATAAAATTATCATCACCGTTTCGAAGGCTTCAAAAAATTCAAATCAATCCGACCATTGAAAAGAGGGGTGAAATTCATTTTACTATCTATATACATTGTACTACATATAATATGACCAAATAAATGCCATTTAACCTTGTTACCACTAACTCATGTATCTACAATTACATCAATTAGTCATGACACGGCAGAGTACTGATAACAATACTGTAGTGTAGTACAATAATAAGGCTTTATTGTTGTCACTATGACTCTCACCGCATTCTGCTTAATCCTAAATATCCTAATACAATAGAAAATACCACGACCTTTAAACATTCGGTGCACTTGCGTTGTAGCGCGTGCCAGCGGAGCGCAGCGTTTCGATTTAAATACGCATGTTGCTTCGCCCGTGTAGGTATATTTATTATCTTCATGTTATTAGGTACTAGGAAGTGCAAATAATTGACTTCATACATGAAAGATATTTTGCAGATTTTGTTCAATAGTCACCTTCAACAACACGAGAGTAATCTAGAGCAGAGTTGGGCAAAAAATAACTTGAATAAGAATAAGAATAAAAACAGAAATTTCATTCTTATTCCAATCGATTTGAATAAGAATAATTCTTGCACTCGTTATTTTAGAATAAATAGAAAGTGAATAAATCATGACACTTTTATTTTAAATGAAAAAGACAAAACGGAATATTTATTCCAGATGTAGGATTATACTAAATAACGTTTTATTCAATTAGAATGTTATTCTGAATTAATTTAACTTTTGTAGTTACATACTACTACTTTTAATTTTGTAAGTTTCTAAAATAAATAAAACAAATAAAATAGATAAAATAAATGAAATAAATAAAAAAAACAAATAAATTATATTATTGACATCTATTTTATTAGTATTGCATTTTAGTTTTTATATAATATTATAAGTATTAGTTTAATTTTTAAGTAGGTTTATTTTAATTTTAGTTTAGGTTTTAAATTTTTAATTTATAGATTTCATAGTTAGTTGTAATGTTTTTTTATTATTACCTTTTAAGTTAAATAAATGAACTTTATCCTAATAAAATAAATAAGATAAATAAAATAAACAAAATAAAGAAAATAAATAAAATAAACAAAATAAATAAAATAAATAAAATAAACAAAATAAATAAAATAAATAAAATAAACAAAATAAATAAAATAAACAAAATAAACAAAATAAACAAAATAAACAAAATAAACAAAATAAACAAAATAAACAAAATAAACAAAATAAACAAAATAAACAAAATAAACAAAATAAATAAAATAAATAAAATAAATAAAATAAATAAAATAAATAAAATAAATAAAATAAATAAAATAAATAAAATAAATAAAATAAATAAAATAAATAAAATAAATAAAATAAATAAAATAAATAAAATAAATAAAATAAATAAAATAAATAAAATAAATAAAATAAATAAAATAAATAAAATAAATAAAATAAATAAAATAAATAAAATAAATAAAATAAATAAAATAAATAAAATAAATAAAATAAATAAAATAAATAAAATAAATAAAATAAATAAAATAAATAAAATAAATAAAATAAATAAAATAAATAAAATAAATAAAATAAATAAATAAAGTAAATAAAGTAAATAAAGTAAATAAAGTAAATAAGGTAAATAAGGTAAATAAGGTAAATAAGGTAAATAAGGTATATAAGGTATATAAGGTATATAAGGTATATAAAGTAAATAAAGTAAATAAAGTAAATAAAGTAAATAAAGTAAATAAAGTAAATAAAGTAAATAAAGTAAATCAAATACATAAAATAAAAAATAAAAAAAAATAAACAAAAATAAACAAAATAAATAAAATAATCAAAATAATCAAAATAAATTATATAAATAAAATTAACAAAATTAATGACAAATAAAATAAATGAAATAAGTAAAATAAACAAAATAAAAAAATAGACAAAATAAGTAAAATAAACAAAAACATTAAAATATGCAAAATTAAAAAAAAAATACAAAAATAACAAAATAAACTATTAGTTCTATTAATAAATTAACTTTTTCTTTTAGTAGGTATTTGACTGACGGCACATCACTAAATACGAATGTAGCAAACCAATAAGCAACCGATAATAAAGGTTACCATAACTGAATAAAAACCGGTTAAAAACCCCTAACAAAAACCCTAACGCGATGGGGTTTTGAGATTAACTCGGTTAAAGGTTAAGGTTACCGTTTCAATAAGCTTACCGTTACAATCAGGTAACAGTATGATAGGGTTACCGAATGATACGGTAACCGAATTGATTGGGTTACCGAATGGATAGGATTAAGCGTAAAGAGGGGTTTTCCGGTCCTTGTTTACAGCTCTAATCTAATTGGCAAAAGGCGAGCAAAATTTTACTTCGTATTTAACCCATTCATGGCCACGAACCGCCGAGCGTACACAATACGCCAGGCCACCATACAAATCGTTTTTAGCTAAAACGCATGACTCAGCTTATGGGTCTCGAGCCTGGCGCGAACGGTAAATAAATCGCCGCTTATGAAGCCGGCCAGTTGGACAGCATTATGCAACATTTTTACTAACCACCGATTTTCTGTGCCTATCAAAAAAGAAACTAATTATTGCAGTTTGTAGGAGTGAATATTTTTACTTTCTACAAGCGTTTAATGTCTGACCAAGCTAAGTTGGTAGCAAATTTTATAGCCCAGCCTGTGCAAGTGTTAATTTAAACGTCATAATTTCATATAAGTATGACATTTAAATTACACTTAGGTACTCAGCCTGTGCTATCAAAATCGCTGCCAACTTAGCTTAGTCTGATTCTATTTAACTTGCCGTGTTTTTTGTTGTTGTTTTTTGGGGCAAATCTTGGAAGTTAAATTAGAACCGTTTCCCGATTTAGATTAAATTCAACAAAGGTGAGTTCAGGGTTCCAGAATTCGTAGCTAGGTCATTCGGATGAAGCAGGTTCGGGGTCCAGTTCATAGCACAGTCGGTCAGGTTAGGCGGGTTCAAATTCCGGTAATCCATAGCCATGGTCACAAAATACGAAATCACTAAACAGCACAGGAGGAGTATAAAGTCGCCAACGAATAAATCGTGACTAAATAATATTTTCCATGTTACTCCAAAATACATCTCTAATAGGGGGGATGGGATGAATCACATCTTGAACTCTTGTGACAAATACCACATGAAAGATAATACCGCCGCCGCCGTTCGGATGCATTCCTTGTTTATTGTCCAATTGTGTCCGATAAGCTTACACCTGGTCGGTCATTATCTTTGTTTTGGTAAACGCCATTATATTAGTAACAATAGAGAACTTAAAATGTATTATAGTACTTACTTTCTAATCTGCCGTAGAAACCACGATGTTTGAAAAAACTTGTAAATATTTGTCACAAACTATTTGTTATACAATACATATTAGTTAGTGGTGACTGTTTCAACCGCCTTGTTCTATATTGAAACGAATAAAAATTAACTTTAACATCATTGTTAGTAGGTAATTGCCTAAGATACAATACAACGATCACCAAATATTATGACATAATAGTACAGTGGTAAAAAACCCTCGTTGCCTTACCCCTCATACAAAACAAAATATTATTATACTACGGCTTGGTTCCTACAAATTGTTGCTTACCATCATCCAAACAGTAATCAGTTGTAAAATGGTACAATATCAAACAGCTTCAACATGAAATAAGCTTTAAAACCAGCCAATAAAGTTTATTTTAGCCTGCTACGGAAACATTAGCAGTTTTTACAAGTAGCGCCAGGCCACGGTGACCCATACCTTGAGCCCTGTCAATAACTTCTGAAATATATATATTTTTTGTATTTTTTCAATATAGATTTTTCTGTTTGCTTGCATCGCATTATGTATCTAGAATTTCAGTATATTTACTATATTGCACTGATAGTAAACCAAACTTGAATATTCGAGACCCTGTTTTCATTAAAAAAAACGTGTCTATAATTTTTATCCTAATATGCCTTATAGAAATGATTGTTAGCTTATATGTTACTTACGTTATTACATCAAATTAAGTTTCGTTTAAGTTTAAATCAGAATTTATTCAGGACTCACATGTGAGTCACTGGCCCTGCGGAACTGTTTGAGCATGACCCATACGCTGAGTCGCTGGCCCTGAATGGGTTAAACTGTTTCAAAATAATAAAATTTAGTATTCGTTTTATACCTTCATAAGAACAACGGCACGTGTACGTTTTTACGATTAAATGCTCTTCTAGTCTTCGTGAACACAGGAAATATTTATTACAGTACAAATGGTGCTACTTTCCCGAACTAGTGCGGGAAAGATCACTTTCCGTGCGTATGTCCAAAGTTTAAAGTGCCAAATGTAATTTTCAACTCGTGTCGATTTAAAACACTCTCTTCGGTCGTGTTTTAATTTATCGCTACACGTTTCGAATTTCCTCTTTTCCGCACATGTATCGTAAATAACTATTTTATTGTTTTCAACTTTCCCTAGTTTTCTAGTAGGGATTCGACAGGATTACAACTGTTACTAAGGAGTTTAGAAGTATAGCGCTGCTATTTTTGATATTAATCAGCTCACTCAATACCGAAATATAATATGTCTCTACCTAAAAAGCAGATGCCCGCGAATCATAAGGCCACATCATAAGGTCTACCGCGAAAATCGAAATTTCGTTATCAGCCTCCCTATTGCTCATATGCAGATTTGTTGCCATTTTGCCCTATTGTTGCCATTTTCGATTTTTGAGGAAGGCCTCGCTTTTTTAAGCGGATCGGATTGATCGGATGAGTAACCCTGCCTTATGTAAGGCAAGATTTTTGCCTTCTGGTCGATCTTTTTATCAAGAATTATCGGTTACTTTAATACCTAAACAATAACAATAGGGGTATTAACTACTATAATAATTCCTTGGTAATATAGTAAGAAGGGTACACTGTACTATAATTCCTTGAAATCAGACCTTTCAAAAGCCTTCAACAGAATTAAGATATCAATATACTATTGTTTTCCCGTTTTATGAGTAACTCTTATCAACGGAACGCGCGATAACATACTTTAACGAGCTTAAAATTATAATGGCCTATGTGCTTGAACTAGGGTTGCCAGATCGAAGGCCGCTATTATCGGGAAAAAATATCAATTTTTCGGGATTTTGGGCCTTAAGTCGGGAAAAAAACCCTATCAAGTTAAATTAATTGTACTTATTAAAAACAACGATATTTTACATTATTGGCACTACGTCAGCTGCTCTGCCCAATCTCGCCACGCGCTCCCCGCGCGCGCGCTGACGGGCTCGACGCGGGTCGCTTGCTCGCTCGACGACAGTTCGGAATTTGAAATTATTGTTTTATAACGTGAAGCTGTTTTTCGGGACAATTTTCACTTCGTCGGGACTCGGGAACACATGCTAAAAATCGGGAGAATCCCGCCGAATCCCGACCATCTGGCAACCCTAGCTTGAACACACGAGTCCATAAAGGCTGTTTTAGTTTAAACGAAGGTAGCGCCAGACAGTCTTGGTGTGTAGATGAGTCAGCGATGGAATTCTATAGGTTCCATTGTTAATTGGCCATTTGTGAACCTTATTTCAAGGGATTAAGGTATACGTATGGTCAGGTAAGTTGATGTTAGTATGTAGTTTAAGAACACGTCAATTTGCGTTACGCATTATTTATTTGTCAATGTTTTTTACGCGTGATGTAATGGAGGGTTTTAAGGACAGCTAGGTATTCAATGTGATCACATATTTTATTACGAATCTTTAGGATTTCTAAATTTAAACAAACTGCAAGTTGGTCGCAACAGCTCTTTAACTCTTTGCCCCAAGACATACGAATGGTCACTTAACTGCGTCCGCGATAAAAAAATATGTAAACACTTCTCACCGACATCGATTAGCCACTCAGTGCTAATATAGTAACAAGCACTGGGAAGCCCTATGGATTTTATATAATATTGCCACAGAATAAATATGTAATAGTATGTACCTACAGAAAGGACACTTCCTACAAAACAAGTTTGACAGCGATTCAGGGACGAATCATGCGGTCCCTTTCGGCTATCGGGTTGTGTGGTCGTACAAGCAAAGCGACGTCAAATTGTGTCAACCTTAATAATTGCTCGGAGCAATGCTGAGCCGAACGCAGCCGAGAATGCCCGAAAGGAGGAACCGCATACCAAGCGAATTGGGTCTGGTAATACATCAAGTGAGACCTACAGGCTGAATTTTTTTTCACCAACCATACTCTGCGTAAATTTATAGGTCATATCATAATCATACTGAACAACTTTTACTGGGACCAATGCCGATATCGCAAAAAAAATGGACTGTTTCATACATTCCGGCTGATGTGGCCGCTGATTTCTGTGGGAAATTTTAACCACCCGATACTATGCGTAGTGAACGCTGAGTCTGGCTGGTGGTTAACATTTCAGCCTGTAGATAGATACTAGGGTACAAACAAAGTATCCGAAAGCGACGTCGAGGATAGGGCGAAGTGGCACCGAAAGACGCAGAAAGCTGACCCCATCACCATGTGGGATATACAGGGTGCTTCCTGTAACAGGAGCAATAAATTAAACTGTAGGCTGTACTCCTCAAACTGACCAACATTTGTTCAGCAACTTTTGAAAATAACTCATGTTTTGATTTTTATTACACTTTAAAGTTTATTCTGACACGCAATGTATTGCAAATTTTGTTATGTTTAAAGCGTGACAAGCAACATCAAACCACTCAAACACATTGATGTCAGCGTACATTGAAGACAATATTTATTTTGTATGAAAAAGAGGAATTCTAAAGGATTCATAATTTTTAAAAGTTGCTGAACAAATGTTGGTCAGTTTGAGGAGTACAGCCTTAAGTTTAATTTATTGCTCCTGTAGCGATTCAGGGACGAAATATGCTCCCTTTCTAATGTAGGCACTATCCCTTTCGGCTATTTAGGCTTGTCAAAATTCAAGTCATTATCTTATCTGTGGTCGTGCACGCAAAAGGACGTAAAGTGGTGCCAACCCTTATAATTGCTCGGAGCAATGCTGAGCCGAATAGAGCCGAGTTTGCCCGAAAGGAGGAGTACTGGTACGGGTGCCCAGGAGGTTTATGAAGTTACTCGAGTGTGTCAGATTAAGATATGAGTGATATGGCCCATGTATAGTAGAAGAGGTAACGGGCTGACTCTGAGATGCGTAATACTGCGTAGTTTAACTGTGTGGGCAGATTCGCGAACACACGTGATTGTTTATGGTTAAAGCGTAAGTCGTTTCCATAAAAACAAAACACAAATTAGTTATGCGGCTACCTATTTTGGTATCTTGCTTGATATAGACACCATTATATCATACCGGTTAAAATTAAATTAAATTTGCACACGTTTCTAATGTTCTACACATTTTTTTCATATTTTTAAAGCATACCTACATATTTGCTTATTAGCTTTGGACAATGTTGATCTATTAGATTTTTTTATTGCGTCAGTTCTGCCCTGTGTGGAACCGCACTATGTTCATAAAAACAACTAAAAAGGGTCAAAATAAGACGCCACATAAGCCCTAACACCATTCATTAGTATACATCGTCAGTGGCAAATACCTACATCTGCAATTCTGCATAAAGGCAAATCCAGACTTGCTGTCAAAACACAGAAGACGAAGCCCTGTACTAGCATTCCACCTGCAAGTACGGCTGGGTGAATGACCTGCAGAGGGGCTACCGCGAAAACCGAATTTCGCAAATTGCGGGCATTTTTCTCTGTCACTCTAATTACGCCTTCATTGGTGTAAAAGAGAAAGATCCCCACAATTTGGGAAATTCGGTTTTCGCGGTAACCCTTCAGGCGTGACTCACTCCGCGATTTCGTCGCGCCGCTACAAGTACATGTATGTACTCATGCCTCATGTATGAGGCCCACACCAATTTTGGTGTCTAGTTGCCGCGCACCGCTTGCGCTTGCACCACCTAGCGGTCATATATGTCGTATAAACGCATTTTGTTAGAGAGTGAATCTTCTGTACCTAGTACTATTATTTATTCTGTGACATAAGTGCCGACCGCAATAAGGTACCTTATGTCGTGGAACGCCACATATAACATTCCGCCTGTAACGGCCAGAGTTCAACGAAACACTTACGGCGACTTTCACTACAGACTACATGTCGGGAATTATGATTCGATTGCTGTCGCTTATTGTTTACGAATCGATTAAATTATGTAGCTACTACAGCATTGTGTTAGAGTCGGACTAAGGGTGCCTTTCCACTGAGGCGAAGACGAGCGGAGATGAGAGGAATCAACCATATAGCGTCCATAGCATTGGTTGTAATCCAGCGGAGCGGAGAAGAGATGTCTTACAACCAATGCTATTGGTAGATTCCTCTCCACTCTCCACCTGAGTGGAAAGGCAGTCTAACTCTGTAGACTTTGTAATAACGTGTGGAAGCGTCACCATAAACGTTTTTCTATGAAAATATGACGTATATGGTGAGACTCTTTTCGCGACAAAGGCGGTACAGAAGTTATGATTGATTTCTTTATGAATTTTGTCATCAGTACAGAAATATCCATATCATCCATATGTATTAACACATAATGGCTCGACAAAATAAATTTAGTTTTATGACAAAACCATTGTGCAATATTATTCCAGGTGTCTGTATTGCATTTAACTAACACAAAAGTGGATAATGATTATAAAAGGGCAAGTATACATATACAAGTATACAATGCATTAAACAATATACTGCTCTCAATTAACCTTTATTGCACCATCGTAACTGTCCTCACAATTAAAAATAGGTAGTTAAATTGTTGCAGGTATTTTTTATTTTATTTATTCATTGCTAAGGTCAGACGGGGTAAGACAAACGCTGGGACAAGAGTGACACTTGTAGGGAATCCTTATTCGCTAGGTGCACGACTGGTGCTGCCCTCATTTTGGCAGACTTTCTACGTTAAATCTTATGGAGTAAAATTAGTTCAAGCGGCTGCCGCTAGTACTTATGGCGGCCATTCCATAAGATTACCTGTGTTTCTGACGATCAGCGCCACTTCCCCCTCCACCGACTTCGCACCTTGCCAATACTGACAGCGGTCTCGCACTACGTCCGATCCGAATCCGTGAAAATATGGTCCGAAGTAGCCGTAGAACTATTTCTATGGTAATTTGCGCACTAGATCCGTCAGATTTCTTTCCGAAATCGGATGACGGAGTGCGTAAATGACCATAGAAATAGTTCTGCGGGTACTTCGGACCATATTTTCACGGATTCGGATCGGACGTAATGCGAAACCGCTCTGATACTCTTGCCCCGAGTAAAATAAACTATGTCTTGTTTTACCACATCTGACCTTTTTTTGTTCATTCATTAAGCATACATTACACACACTGATACAGTCAGCAGCAAAAGTTGCTAAGCGGGCGAGGTGTTCATAATGATCTTGACGCGACTTTATTGTTGAGAGAATAAGAGTGTGTCAGGGTAATTTTGAACACCTCGCCCGGTTAGCAACTTTTGCTGCTGACTGTACATTAATACAGACTGTAACTATAGCTGACTGATAAGTTGATAACTGTTATCAAACTATTTGTAAAGATTGTTGTAATTTGTTGTTATGACTAACTGATAAGATACATTTTCTATGCTCATGTAATTGTAAACCCCATTTTCTATAGGAAAGCAAAATAAAAAACCTGCACACAAAATTTCACAAAAATTGGTTGAGAATTACGACCTTCCACTCCAGGTCTGGACATAACTGAACATCTGGACATACTAGGGCGTATTTTTTTAAAGTTGTCTCCTACACTTTTTTTTCAAATTTGGGATTTTTTATGTTATTTCTACTCAGAATCACGAGCTCTTTCTATCCTAATAGGAGAAAAAAAGTGTCCTAAGGTTTTTATTTCCATTCCGTCACCATTTTTCATAGACTTTGTATGGCGGTCGCGGAATGGAAATACCGAAAAATGCATGGAGATTTTGGGACACTTTTTTTGCCCTATTAGGATAGAAAGAGCTCGTGATTCTGAGTAGAAATAACATAAAGCATTTTTGCCCATGCTGAAACAGAGACCTTCGCTTGGTCAATCATATTTATTATACCTTTAAACAAGCAATTCTTGTATATTATTTATACATTTCGGGGATACCGGAAACGGCTTACAGCCCTCAGATTCGGCGAAAAATCGATCTAACTAGGTCTTATCTCTGGGAAAACGCGCATTTTTGAGTTTCACGAGTGATATGTTTTCCGAGCAAAGCTCAGTCCTCCAATGAAATAATATTAGTTAGCATGATTATTACTCACTTTTTACTTTAAAATGTTTGTGTGACTCTTAATGCATGAACAATTTGTATGTATTACGAGTCAACTGCAAAACCACAGAGTATCTCTTACACTGGGTATCATATTGTGTATTGAATTACATTGTGGGTGGGATGCTTCTAGAATGTGGTATTTATAAAGTAATTTTTTTTGTGGTCTGAAACATATGTACTTAACTATGATAGATAAAGAAACTATGGCCTACACCAAGGGTCACCAAATGGCGGACCACGGTCCGGATTGCCAACCTATATTTTATTTATTTATTTAATAAACTCAAGTAGAAACCGACTAATTGGTGAACCCTGGTCTACACCTTCATCATTGGCCACAGCATCTTTGCAGATGATAGTTGCATCTATTAAAGATAGTTAATTATGTCATAATTAATTAACTTAATTATCTAGTGACGGCAGTGACCGACAAGAGAACCAGCAGGTTACTGGTTTCCTGTTGATCACTGGTGCCACTAGGTTAAGTGCATTTTTATTTGGTACTTTGACTTGTTTCGTCCATTTATAAAAGTATTTAGCCATATTGAGTATGGCGGTTTGTTTATATAGTTATAGTTCGTTTTTTTAGCATTAGAAAGAACTTGCAAGAAGGTAAGCGATCTTGACATGACTTTTAATTGAAAAACGCTTTTTAAAAATCAAAAACTATTACTTAAGAAAGCAGAAGGATATGAATGATCGTATTAGATTCATAATTGTTACATATTTGCCGTAACTGATTTTTAAAATGTGTTTTTCAATTAAAAGACACATCAAGATTGTTTACCTTATTTCTAATGCTAAAAAAAACGAACTATAGCAAGTTCTATTGAATGACATTTTAGAGTTAATTTAGGACAACTTTGGACTTAATTAAGAACACCTCAATCGTTTAGATAATCCTGCTATATTTATGCAATATTCAGTATAACAAAATACAAACAATACTTCCCAGCCTTCAGCCAACGTTATTAAAGTCGTATGGAACGTTTTCAGCGTTGGCGTAACGTCCTAATTAGCGCAAATAACATTCCCACTGCGGTTATGAATACGAACTCCGTATTAGATTACCAATTTTAGACGATGACACTTCATCACTATTTTCCAAGGTTACGAGGATTTCACGCAACTAGAGCAGCAGAAATGTTCCAGAACGCATTTCGAAATAAGAACACCAATTACGAAGCTGCTAATCACATTTCGCAAAAAAAAAACGGAATTAGACAATGCATTTCAACCAAATAACTGCGACAGGTGTTTTAAATAATTACGCAAAAAGCACTTACGTAGTTTATCAGCTTTATATCACCTTCACATCCATTAAGCACTCACAGGAACAATTATATATGTAAATTAATAATTTGAAAACATGAAACACGGATTATTTACAATTATACAATATTTACAAATAGTCCACTTTCTACACAGCGCGACACTTGTGAAAAACTATAGACTAAACAGATGATTGACGGAAGTGCAAGAAAGGGACAGGTATAATAGTGATGTCGGTGTTTTCCACTATCGATCAATTTATCGATAGCTGATTTTTTTGTCGACGTTGTCGAACATATTTAATAGCTATTTAAATAAAACTATGATTATCAGTTTACAGGCAATAGTTAGAAAGCCTTAACGTGCAAAAAAGTGTTACAATTATAATAAATTAGGTCTTTGGTAAACAGTTATACTTTTAAATTATTAACTTTAGTTTGGATGATTACTCTAAAATACAAGAAACTAGTCTTATCAGCAACAGTAGAATAAAAATGCTTTTGTCAAACTATATTTTACCTGTCAAGATACTTTAATCCCTAATAAAATACATGATAAAACAAAATTGGTACAATCAGTTTTGTGTAAATTTACTAAATTTGTGTAGATTCGCGCACGAGTGTGGAGGGGGCTATATGTCTGAATTGAACATACAAAAGTTTAAACAACATATAATTTGAATAATTTGTTAAAAATACGTTTTATTTAATAACTAATCTAGTACATATTCCAGTGAGTGAGTTTTGTAAGGCACGGGAGCCGGGAAAGTCGTATTACACCTAAGTACTTAATTAATTTAACCAAAAATTTATATGTTCATGGATTTTACCAAAATCGATTATATGCTACAAGCTGGTCAACCAAATCTTGTCAGTAAAAAAAGGCGCGAAATTCAATTTTTCTATGGGACGCTATCGCTTCGCGCCTACATTTTTCAAATTTGCCGCCTTTTTCTACTGTCAAGATCTGGTTGACCAAGTATATTTTATTATCGACATCTTTGATAAACACTGGATAATTTATGAAAGCACTACTGTTTGTCTATGGTATAAATGTTGCCGTTATTGAATCTGATTACTCACAATCGGGTAAATTACCGCACATACGCACATAATGTTAATTTATAGTCCGTCAACCAAATCTTGTCAGTAGCAATGTAAAGCAAACTAAAGTAGGGCAACACTCAAAGAGCAGTATTGCGCTAAGAATAGCAGCAATGTACATCGAACCAAAAGATTTTTTTTTCCGCTGAGCGCGCCCTGCGTACGTTAATTCAAATTGTCACTCGCGGTTTATTGAAAAAATTTGAAACATGGACGGACAATTTAAAAGCGATGTTAAAACAATGTTAATCAAAATGATGAACAAATTTGAAGATATCAAAAACAACTGCCTATCGTAGTGCTTATATTCTCTTTGTTCCCTATCTATGTCTTCTATGTTTACTAAAATAAAATCATATCAAAATGCAGATAATTAGATAGTGCATATATTTGTTATTTACAATATAATATGCCACTTGTTAATGTAAATTAGTGTACTCTTCTGGATGAATATGACATACCTGTGTAATTTTTTTGATTGGTATATATTGTACATTAGGATTACATATTAAAAATAAAACAACTGATATTTGGGTGTTTATTTAATTTAAAGGTAAATAAGATAAGGGTCACTTTAGCTTACACTATAATTCAGGTCATTAATTGAAAAAATATAATGAAGTTACCAATGTTACCGGGTCACTTCAACCAAGCATAATACTCTGTAGTATTATTGCATCTTTGTAAATAGTTACAAGTGATTGCTGAAAATATGTATTAGACATGTGGGCCTATGGACGGTTTCCAGGGCACAATTTATGGTCTTGTTGGATAGATTTAGGCATACGTTTTAATTTTATTTATGCCTTTTAACCCTAAAACAAAAAAACTGAACATAATCTTAAAAGTTCGAAAGAGTTCTTCCAGTATGTACTTGTCATAACCTCAATTTTTAGTAATGTTTACCGTCAACGAGCATGATTGTACATTGTAGGCCCCTTAGCTTTGCTTATTCTTATTTAATGTATTGGTATTTAATGGTGACAGCAGAAATATCTCTTGAAACAGAAACGATTCAGAATGAAAACCAAATGAAAACAAATAAGGTGACGGCTGTCGTTCACGATCCACATTCCACAGATAAAACACAGATGACACGCATTTTGGAATTATTCGAACACAGTGTTGCTAACCCGCGATTTTTCAAATTTGCCGCCTTTTACTACTGACAAGATTTGGTTGACGGACTTTATATGCATGTTAGTCTTAAGTATGTTGCTGTGCCCTTGCAGGGTGTCACATGTAAACCCACCTACTCATAAGCTCCACCTAATAATGTGTAATGTGATATGCAATAAACATTTTGAATTTTGAATTTTGAATTTTACGTGTGATTTGTTTTTCGTTTTTTAGCATCAAGCCTGCCTTTTTTTTAATTAAAATTATTATAAAATGTGATTTTTTAAACGGTTATATTAAATATATGAATATTAACATCAACATCAACATTTATACCTACTCTGTTATACTAACTAGTTATACCTAATCGTATTAAAAAAATGTCTTTTGATCAATGACTTTTTAATATGATTTTTATAAATGATTTATACTGGGTCAACCAAATCTTGTCAGTAAATAGGAACAAAAAAAACTATACTCATCCTTTTCTTTTGGGTGCTAGTACTAGTGTTAGACAAAGATAGTATGATTCTCTCTGTCTATGTTTGAAATCAAACAGACCTTTGACACACTATATATATATCTATTTGGATTAAAATATTTTATTGTATTCGTTCAATTCCGGGTAAATTATTTTGGTTGCTGGCAACATTGTTAATATCTCCCCGCCTGTCACAGATGATCGCCGGACGGACACCCCTCCAATCGTTTGAAAGCACAACCACTCGACTTTGCTTTGGACGTGGGCGATACCAAAACACAACGTACCTCATGTATTTACAATATTTAAAAAAATTGACTGAAACTTAACGGCTTACATTATTTATTAGCAGATAATAGTGTTCTGTGAATAACAGTGACATTCGGTGGTGAAAATATCAAATTGGATTGTGTTTAAATATTGATATTATTGAGTTTTCGTGAAAATGACGGCCTCTACGATGATTGAACTGGAATCCTGGATTATCTACCAGTGTGTCCTGAACGAGTGCCATGTGTCTAGCTGTAAGTACAACATATAATATTTAAAATTGTAGTTAGAAAAAAATAACTTCCGCCACTTGTTTCCCGAAGTACTAGGTAGGTATCTAAACCTATTCAAATTATTTTTAATACCAAATACGTCTGTTAAGGAAAATAGCGGTTAAGTTTAAATTTTTTCACAAATATATACAGAGTACATGAATTTGGAATATCCTTTCGTTCGCATTTTTCGCATACTTATAAATAATTTTAGTTGTAAGTACCAACGTTTAGAAGGTTTACGTACCTATTACAACATCTATCTAACTAGCTCAAGAACCAATTAAAGATAGAAGTTTACTTTTAAACAAATAAATAATAACATTATTTATTTACATCCATATCCAACAAAGCAAAGGTTGATCCGTTGGTATACCTACAAAATAATAGACGCTTCGGTTCAGTTAATTCCGAAGAATGTGGGGCATTGTGGGGTAATTTCATTTCAATCTCCTATGATTCCACCAGTCTCGGAATTCTGTGTAAGATTGACTAAATATTAATGTCGAAATTAAAGACAAAATTGATGGCACCTCTTAAAAAGTACCTACGTTAAAATCCGTTAAGCCGTTAGGCCTAACTTAGGTATTCGTCGGGTGCATCACACCCGACGAATACCTAAACTACATAAACATACTTAAGTACGTTACGTTACGTACCTATCTTCTGGTGTCCGACCGAATCCGGATTTTTTGCCGAAACTAATATAGGCTCGAAACTGAAACTGAAACTTCGGTCGGACATTACCGAAAATACAGTTTCGGCGCGGCCAAAAGTTTCTACAGGTTTTTGGCCGAGACCGAACGTTTAGCCGAAACATTAATTTTATGCTGAGGCCTTTTCGGTCAGAAAAGACTTAAAGTTCCGTCACACCGGCGCGTTATCCGGGCGGGGCGTGAGCGTTTTATATGTAAACTAGCGACCCGCTTCGCACGGGTTAACAAATTATACATAAACCTTCCTCTTGAATCACTCTATCTATTAAAAAAAACCGCATCAAAATCCGTTGCGTAGTTTTAAAGATCTAAGCAGACAGACAGACAGACATCGGGAAGCGACTTTGTTTTATACTTGTAGTGATAGTGATGGAGTGAAGCGGCGCGCCCCGCTCACGCCACGCCCGGAAAACGCGCCTGTGCGACGAAGCCTTTAGTATTGCTCTTTCTTGCGAAAAAGATCGTGGTTTTCCTCAAAAGTTAAGTGACGCAAGCACAATAAAATGTACAGATGTGGTGCATAATTGTTTTCCATCGTACTTTCTCGGGGAAACGTTCGTATTTGTCATGCTACTTCAGTCAACCTCAGTACTTTTTGTACCGAGACCGACTGAAATAGCAAGACACCGTTCGTTCGTTACCGTGAAAATACGATGGAAAATAATCATGCACTACATCTGTACGCACTTGTTCAAATCAGGGATGTTGCGAAAATCCGCAACCGCGGAACTTCCTCATTATTTTCAACATCTGCATCCGCATCCGCATAAAATCGATGCGGATTTAATGCGGATGCGGATGTGGAACAGGTCGGTACAGGAACGTCTTAGCATCGGCATAAGTGCTAGACTGCTAGGTAATTTAGTCATTAACCAAAAAAACTTATTAGAAATGAGCAGCCAAGCGTGAGTGGGACTTAATGTACGGAACCCTTGGAACGCGAGTCCGACTCACACTTGGCCGGTTTTAAGAAATAAAAATTACTAAAATGTAATATTTGATGTTTTTATGGTACTATCTTGACGCGGATGTCAGCCTTTAAAAATCCGCATCCGCATCCGCATCCGCGGATGTCAAAAATCGGCATCCGCAACATCCCTGGTTCAAATTCAAAACAGTCAGCTGCAATAGCGGAGGTAGACCTTGTATCCTAGTAATAAGGTTTACGAAATGTCAATCAACATGGATGGTACGAAGATTCGAAGAACTCGTCTCGCTCTCACGCATAACTGCGACCCTTTCACACCAGTTCAACAGTCCCTCAATTAACGTAATGGTTTCTTCTTAATAATCATTAGCCACATGTTGGTGTTAGTCTGTTCAGCGTCAATGAAGTATAAACACTATACACGGTATCAGGAGCGGCTCTTATGATTTTTCTGTTTGTGTTTTTACATTCAAATTAATGTTCCCATTTATTTTCAAGCTTGATCAGTTTGGTTTTAACATACCTACATATTTTAAAAATCAATCGTACATAAATCTTAAGAGCCCCGGCAAGCTTGGTTCTCCAAAGAGTCTGTGGGGAAAGAGAAGAGTCGTGGAATGTATTGGGGGAACAGACTTAGTTATTACGCTTTCATTTTAAAATGACTAAAGCTAGATTGCTCTGAAACTTTACATACAAAGTAACTTTTAGGATAAGGTATATCTAGTCCTGTAATTAGTTTATGTAGCTTCAGATACCATAGTTCAAAAATACGGCGAATTTAAGTTTTTCATACAAAACTTGTTTTTGCTCTATTTTGTTTATTTTATAAACTGGCTATACAAACTGATTACTAGTGATTACAGGACAGTTCCCTCTTGTCATTGTATGTGCAAAGTTTCATTACAATCCAACACGTAGTTTTAAAATGAGATTGAAATTTGAAACTCCGTTTGAATGGGAAGGTGAAATTCGGCCGAGCTTGCTGGGAACTCTTAAACAAATGTAACACAAGTCCCACAGTATTTGCAATAAGGCTTTACTTACAAATACTCGTACTTTCAAAGCTTCCTTTTTAATTTAAATCGGCTGTACAGTCAGCAGCAGAAGTTGCTAAGCGGGCGAGGTGTTCAAAATTACCTTGACGCGCTCTTATTCCCTTAACAATAAAGTCGTGTCAAGATAATTTTGAACACCTCGCCCGCTTAGCAACTATTGCTACTGCATGTACTTGTGTTAATACAAGCAAATACCTTTTCGCAGAATTTCAACTTTCCCTATTACAAATTCATGATTTTGCAGTTCGTCGACCTCATAAGTTATGAAACTTCGCTGAAATGAATGTTCTTCCACGTTCCGCTCGCGGAACATCTGCTTACACAGATTTATATTAGTGATAATTTCATAATTTGATTATGACAAAATTTATACCCGAAAGATCATGAAAAACTTCTGAAACAACTATTACATGTACATAGCTACCCCATACATTATTTCCTAGAAAGTAAACCTTCTTGAATCACTCTATCTATTTAAAAAAACCGCATCAAAATCTGTTGCGTAGTTTTAAAGATCTAAGCATACATAGGGACAGACAGACAGCGGGAAGCGACTTTGTTTTATACTATGTAGTGAAAATGGATTAATTTCCTAATTGAATAGGTATGTAAAGTTATGTATGTACATTTTAACACCTCGTTCGCTTAGCAACTTCAGGCGATGTCAAAGATATGTGTACACTTTTGCACCTTACTCCTTTGTAATAAGGCGAACAATGTAAACAATTAAACGTCGACTGTTACTTAGTTTGTGCCCAAAAGATTTTGTATTGATATAGATTTAATAAGAAAAGTTTCATAAAGGTCGAGAACCTCCACTTTCACAAGTTTCCAGAGAGAAATGTTTAATTTATGGATTCATTAATATCAAAGTATGGTCTGAGGGTCTACCGCGAACCACGTTCGTCGTGTTGCCTCTCTGGCGCACTTGTGAATTCGTACCTACTTAAGTGTGACAGGGTGGTAATACGTCGAACGTGGTTCGCGGTAGGCCCTCTGGTAAAGGATGATTGTTTCAAATTTCATTAATGTTTTAGTAAAATATTCATACATTTTGGGATTAGTACAGTCAAAGAATTTAATTTCCGACCCATTTCGTACTTTGTCACAGTCTTCTTCTTCCTCGCGTTGTCCCGGCATTTTGCCACGGCTCATGGGAGCCTGGGGTCCGCTTGGCAACTAATCCCAGGTAATTGGCGTGGGCACTAGTTTTTACGAAAGCGATTGCCATCTGACCTTCCAACCCAGAGGGTGAACTAGGCCCGTATTGGGATTAGTCCGGTTTCCTCACGATGTTTTCCTTCACCGAAAAGCGACTGGTAAATATCAAATGACATTTCGTACATAAGTTCCGAAAAACTCATTGGTACGAGTCGGGGTTCGAACCCGCGACCTCCGGATTGCAAGTCGCACGCTCTTACCGCTGGGCCACCAGCGCTTCGTACTTTGTCACAGTGACAATCAATATTGAAAGTCGCTAGAGACCTCATACTATTGTAACTGTGACAAAGTCTAAAATGGGTAGGAAATTAAATTCTTTGACTATTATACCTATGTATGTGGGAATAAATCAAGTTGCAAATAAAAGCATTTATCTAAGGGGCACCAGATTTAGGCACACGGAATGAAATGTCTCAATTTGAAAAAAAGAAATAGGTATTACTTTATACTATATCAATATGTATTCTTAAAAATTAGCTGAGTATAGGTAATATCTTGTGTCAATTGTTAAGACAAATTTTTGAATTATCATAAACAATTTGTTGGAAGCTGTGGAACCAACTAGACCGAAAGTCTGAAAGATTTTTCTTAGGGGCAGTAAAGAAAGAAATGTCTCAGATCAAGTCAGATCTAATGGAATTGTTGGCCGAGGCAAAGCCGAGGTCGACAAACATATGATCTGGGAGGGATAACGGACTAAACAGTGGCCGCGGCGTGATTAAAAAATAGTAGGTAATACTTATAAGTAAAGTGTAAATCTCCTAGTCAGTTTGCTACTTTTGTTTGATGATTCAATCTGAATCTACTTGCTTTGCTTTAAAGTATTTGATGGAGATTCGCAGTTTTTTCAAAACGCACTATGTTTGGCTTGTAAGGAAATGTTTAGGAAGTTTACGGCAAAAATCAATCGCTATTGAAAGTCTTATTCATTAGGGCTTCCAAGACTCGACCCTTTACCAACACTACTCTAAATCCTTACTTACCCAATTTCCACTCGTCGAAACCAACAAATGTTCTATTATTGCAAGATTTCCAATTCATTTCGGATAAGTGTTTGCCTCTTCGGATTGGGGGCTTGACGGAACAGACATTCTTAATTCAGTCGGTGTAAGTAATGGAAGAATTCCAATATGGCCGCGTGAATACACAGATTAAAATATACATTATATACGATACGATTCAATTACGAAAATATACATAGTTACATAAAATGCAAATTAAGTAAAAGCTTGTAATTAAGTCGGTGATGGCGGGAACACCTATAACAAGCGATGACCAATCTGACGTAAGATGTGAGAACTGAGAAGCGTGTGCCCTAGTTTGCCCACAATCATAACCACTTGATAAATCGATTCGATAACATCGTTACGGCAATGATCGTCTGGACTCTATCACGTCATACCATACTATTGAAGTATTATCTAAGACCATTAGTAATAGTACACTATAAGGCTCCAGAAATAAAATTGAAGAGTGGGATTTAAGGGCGAAAGATACGAGGCCGTTTAGTAACACAAGGCTGGCTATATCTTTTCTGGTTTAGGAGTGTATAAAAAATAACGTACAGTACAGTGAGCTGCGACATTGCATGGAGAATTTATGAATGAATTCATTGAAAAAGTCGCCATGCACTTTTGCAGCTTATGGTAATACGTATACGGCTTAAAAATCAATAACAACCATCACTACATAGTATAAAACAAAGTCGCTTCCCACTGTCTGTCCTTATGTATGCTTATTGCTTAGATCTTTAAAACTACGTAACGGATTTTGATGCGGTTTTTTAAAATAGATAGAGTGATTCAAGAGGAAGGTTAATGTATAATTTGTTAACCCGTGCGAAGCCGGGGCGGGTCGCTAGTACACTATAAAGGTTCATCTGTCTATATGTATGGACGCTGCAAAATAATTTTATTATTAAAGGCACTCCTCCCCCAGGCATCGGAATGTAGGATATGGATATGTGGAAGGCCAAGGTCGGTGTTTGGTATAACGAGTACGTATGTCGTATATCGTGGCCTTGCATTCCTCGTTTACGGGGGTTGGTACTTCATTAAGGGATGCGTAATGAAGGAAACAATAAATATGCAGATATTTTGTGTTTGGTGATATTCCAAGTATTTGAGTTAGTCTGTGTGCGGAAAGAGAAGAGTCGTGAAATATTAATTAAGAGTCGTCCAATTTATTTAATCGTATGGCTACAAACTGGTCGCTTAATAATTAATAGCTTATTGAATAGGTAGATATTAGGTACTATAGTTTAACATCTAGTTTCTTCACCCATTGGGCTGCGTTCATCAGGGCAGAGCAGGTCCAGGGAAACTCCAATACATTCCACCAACTCTTCTCTTTCCGAACAGACTAAGTTTCAAAAATATACGTACATTTCGTATAGATTGAGCTATATGGGGTAGCCCAAATATACATAGATAATTTTATTATTATTTAATCTTCATAATTCAAAACAAGTGATTATTTATTTGTAGAATTTAGGTATTTTAAGAAAGAAAAATATAACAAAAAGGCCATTTTTTGTAAAATAACCATGTAAATATCACATTACGAAGAGTCACCTAGGTACTCGTAGATTTTAAAAATCTTGAGGTCAAAGTAACATTGGTTAGGTTAAATTTGTCTCACCTGCGCACTTTACTTGCACGAGTTATACGCTCCCTTCGCTCAAGTTGCTTTACAAAAAAAGCTCTTACCACCTTACTTTAAAGTCCTTGTCCTTACCAGATCCTTTTAAGAATAATGTGCCAATTCGAGTTATAGTAATTCGATCGGTTTCCGTTATGATAATGATCTGTCAGTGTCAAGAGTGACGTTTTTGTTTGAAGAAATGTCGCTTTTGACACTGCCAGTATAATATCGGAAACAGATCGAATAACTATAACTCGAATTGGCCTGTAAGGCCCGTGTTCGTAAGTATTGTAAGAATAAGGCATTGATACAGGCAAGTTATAATAATCCTTAACGCTTATATTCTAAGGTCGGTGTTAGGATGCGCGTGCGCTGGCAGGTGGGTGCACAGCTGTTCGCCGCCATGTTTGTAACGGCCGGCGCATGAGGTCTGTCAAAAACGTCTGTCTAATAAATTTAGACTAGTATAGTGGCATGTTTTTTGGTTAAATTGAAAAAAAAAAAGGGAATCAGTACAACTATATTTATTTAAGTATTTATTTATGTTAAGGAGAACCAACAGCTTTAAAACTTACAAGTTACAATAGACAACAAGATTAATTAAAAACGGGAAGCCAATTAAGGAAGGTAGTTACAAAGTATATATATCTAAGTATATTATTTAAATACTTTGATGCTGTCAGGAACCGACACAAATGCCACATTGAAAGTGCTTAGTACTTAGTACTAGTACGTAATATTAAATTAAGTAGATTAAACAACGCACCAAAACTATCAGTCGCCTTTTAATAATATAGGTATGTTCGTGATGATGATATAATAATTGTTTATATGATATAAAGTCTAATGATACTTGTACAATCCTCTACGGACAGACAATATAGACACGGGTTCAGTTAAAACTGCGACACATTAGAATAATACATTCGTTGGCACGCAGTTGAGTATTGTGCAATGAATTATTGATAGGATAACTTACAAATATGCTTTTGTTGAGTGTTCATTTATTGTTTAATTAAGTGATAAATAACTGCAGAACGAAGAATTCTCCGTCTCTTTTGTCCTATATCTGTTTCTATATCGATATGTACAATCAAATAATTATTTCCTATCCATTTTGTTCTATCACAGAGACAATAGTATGAGGTCTCTAGCGACTTTCATATTGATTGTCACTGTGACAAGGTAAGGTACGAAATGGGTCGGAAACTTATGTATTCATATAAAAGGTGAAAAATGTATACATAATTTATGAACTCGTCTGTACACACAGCTTCAATAGTGCATACTTTACCCACTTTGAATGAATGCACATTCATAAAGTGGGTATGCACTTTTGCAGCTCGTTGCACACTTGGAGACAATATTGTTTATAGTATAATGAGGTCAATAAGTAAGGCTAAGTTGTCATAAAATTAACTGATATGGTATCATGGGCGAAAATGTGTCTAATATATTTAGATAATAATTTTAATTTTGATCATCATCTTCCTCGCGTTGTCCCGGCATTTTGCCACGGCTCATGGGAGCCTGGGGTCCGCTTGGCAACTAATCCCAGTAATTGGCGTGGGCACTAGTTTTTACGAAAGCGACTGCCATCTGACCTTCCAACCCAGAGGGTAAACTAGGCCCGTATTGGGATTAGTCCGGTTTCCTCACGATGTTTTCCTTCACCGAAAAGCGACTGGTCAATATCAAATGATATTTCGTACATAAGTTCCGAAAAACTCATTGGTACGAGCCGGGGTTCGAACCCGCGACCTCCGGATTGCAAGTCGCACGCTCTTACCGCTAGGCCACCAGCGCTTTTTTCAATAATAATTTTAATTTTGATAAATGCGTTTTACTAAAGGATTAGTAATAATTACTGGCTACATTCTATATGTTTACTTATCTATTGCTTCCTAATATCCTTCTGGTTTCCGGTTTTCTGCTTTCTTTCCATTTTCCATTAGTTTACTTCAACTTTATACATGTTGCTAGCACTTAAACTTAACAATACAAGGATGTTCAGTGAAGTTAGAAGGGTCAGAGCTACTGTGGGCGCAGTGGGGGGGAGGGGTCAACGGCTTGTGGATTTCTTCGTATCCCCTTACTTTTATTCCAAGTCTGCTAAGTTAGAACTTTTAAGGCGTGTCCAGGCGAAGACAATTTTACTCCAATCTGATTAAATTGTCTGATCAAATCAGGACATACGGACGCAAACGCTAATTTTGGCCACTATTACCAAATTACCGCTCTAAATAAATAAAAACCGCGTCACAAATTGGTATTCTTGCGTCCGCACCCCATTTTATCGCTAGTATCGCGAGCCAAATTGGCGTTTGTGTCCGCACGTCCTGATTTGATCGGACAATTTAATCAAAATTGTCTTCGTCTGGACACGCCTTTATCTTTTATCTGATCACACGGAAAAACTTATTTTTAAAAGCCAACAGTTTTAATTTTTTGCTCTTGTTACAGGCCACACTCGGTACATTTTGATAAAGATTTAAAAAAATATAAGTAATTTATTCGTGACGATCACGAACATGTACGGACATGTACAGACAACAAAAGTAAGAAAAGAAGACATCATTAAGTGTGCGTCAAACTCAGCATAATGCTAGCTATAAAGCCAGCGCTGGTCTTCCGTAGAGCCCATTCGGTGATGCCACGACAGATAACACATAAACATACATATTACTTGAAACATTACAAAAATACACAAAAGGAATAATATTAATAAAGATCACAAAAAAAAAACAAATATACAAGTAAAAATATCGTTAAGAAAACAAATTGGTATCCATTTTGCGCTGATGTAAGGTATAATTGCAATTTGCAATATACGACCCAGGTTCAATAAACTGTTGACAATTGAACAGCGATTAATTTAAGCGGATGATTGGAATGGCATCTCGCCGGACGGGTATCACCGTTAATTGAGTCACTGAGTCACTCGACTCACGGCCCAGGAGGCCTGTTCAGATACGGAAATATGGATATGATTTGAGGTACCTACAGGCGGTTTCACAAACATTATTCAAGCTAACGTTCCAAGAATATACCTATTGTCAAAGATTCAAAATTTAAGTATTCCTGGTTTATAAAACAATTTATGTCGATATCCAGCGACATAAATTGTTTTATAAACCATCTATCAGGAAATATAAAGCCACAGCCATTCTTGATCTTGATGCAATTATAAATACTATTCGCTTGTCGGAAGGCGGAACTAACTTTATTTTTCTATGGCTAACAAGGTCTAACATCACATACAATTATTAATATTGTTTTTTTATAATTTTACATTCTTGATAATTAAAGGTTTTGTCTCAATAAATTAACATACAATTATTAATAAGCCCATAAAAATAAGGCAATTGAATCTTATAGATGGTCAAACAAATCTTGTCAGTAGAAAAAGGCGCGAAATTCAAATTTTCTATGGGACGATATCCCTTCGCGCCTATACATTTTTCAAATTTGCTGCCTTTTTCTACTGACAAGATTTGCTTGACAATCTATAGACAATCTATACATTATGATGTCATGAGGGGTCGGTTGCACCAAACTGTTTGTCATCGTTAAAGAGTTCGCTAAATTTTATTGTATGGAAAGTCTCATAGTAAACCGCCGCGGCGCGCCGGGTAACGTTGATCAGTCTGTCAAGTGCGGATGGTGCAACTGGCACATTCCATCTTCCCCGTTCCATCGCCAGACCTGTACGTGGGAAGCGCATCCTTATAATATTGTCGACATGCCATTTATCGAGGCTAAGGAATGAAATGGAATTGTCTCCTGTCGTCTACATTTCCTGACAGATACGATCTAGGTCTCTGTTAAAGAAATAATAAACTTCATATTAGGTTATAAAAAATAATGCGTCATATGCGGAAATGAAAAGACTGGTACAGGAAAGAAATGATTGGCGATTACTTCACCGAAAAGAGCAAAACTCTTAAGTTATGATGCTGATGATGAGGTTATTTAAATACTATTTGTAAGAGGGTCAATCGCTGGTCAGTTTTTGTAATAAAATAAGACGGTGGCTACGGCGGCAAGTAAGTTAAAAACCGCAAGAATGAATTCATGCGGCATTGGCACGCATACATTCGTGAATCATCGAAGTTGAGTATTTTTAGTTTATTGATAGGTATTCCTTTGAAACAGGTATGTGGTATGCCTTTACCTGCTAAACACCGATGTTTGAGTATGGCGAGTTTTTATCGAAACATATTTAAAATTTCACATTCCATACCTATTTGTAATAGGCTTAGTCATAAATCGTTCCCAACTGAACCCCTGTACAGTCGAGCCCATGCTTTTCGCAATTGATTAAGGTGAAGAAACGTATTCATATTTATGAACTCGACTGTACGTAGACGAGTTATTCTTTAGTTTTTACCCCAACAAGAAGATATTATTTTTGCAAGTGACATCCCGAATGTCCCATGGCGTTGTTGATAAGTGTGTCACGGCCAGTACATGCCCTTAGGGATTCGTTTGCAAGAATGCACTATCTCAGTTCCAGACAGAACCATTCTAACAAGACCTAAGGCTCCGTAACAAAGCGTAAACTGACTGTGAAACTATATTGGTTTCCATGAGCCGTCGATTCGCTCGTGTTTGGATTAACGGCCTAGGTCGGAGGGACCTTCGTAACTCAATCACAGACAGGACGGGTTGCGGCGAACGATACGCCGATACGCTTATCGGGTTACGAGTAAACAATCAACGTGGTAGCGATACGTCGCCATTTTTAGGGTTCCGTAGCCAAATGGCAAAACACGGAACCCTTATAGATTCGTCATGTCTGTCTGTCTGTCCGTCTGTCCGTCTGTCTGTCCGTCCGTATGTCACAGCCACTTTTCTCCGAAACTATAAGAACTATACTGTTGAAACTTGGTAAGTAGATGTATTCTGTGAACCGCATTAAGATTTTCACACAAAAATAGAAAAAAAACAATAAATTTTTGGGGTTCCCCATACTTCGAACTGAAACTCAAAAATTTTTTTTTCATCAAACCCATACGTGTGGGGTATCTATGGATAGGTCTTCAAAAATGATATTGAGGTTTCTAATATCATTTTTTTCTAAACTGAATAGTTTGCGCGAGAGACACTTCCAAAGTGGTAAAATGTGTGTCCCCCCCCCTGTAACTTCTAAAATAAGAGAATGATAAAACTAAAAAAAATATATGATGTACATTACCATGTAAACTTCCACCGAAAATTGGTTTGAACGAGATCTAGTAAGTAGTTTTTTTTTTTATACGTCATAAATCGCCTAAATACGGAACCCTTCATGGGCGAGTCCGACTCGCACTTGGCCGCTTTTTTATATTTAACACATAATGACGCGCCCTTTTATCATTTCAATGGCCCAGTTTCCTGTTTGTCTGTTTAGGACTTTATTCATTAAGCCGGGATTGGTATTGAATTCTGTTTAACTTACTTTTGGTTCTCTATGTCGATATAAAGCATCATCATAGTATTCATAGTTAGTGGTTTTAGTGACCCTGATGCCTGTGAAGCCGATGGGCCTAGGTTCAAATCCCGGTAACGGCATTTATTTGTGTGATGGGCACAGATATTTGTTCCTGAGTCATGGATGTTTTCTATGTATTTAAATATTTGTATATTACATATTATTATATCGTTGTCTGGGTACCCAACTACCCACACCACAAGTCTTCTTGAGCTTACCGTGGGGCTTAGGCAATTTGTGTAAGAATAAGAATGTCCAATAATTATTTATTTCTATCTAGTACTCGTTTGTATTTTTAACGTATAAAGGGTGGTTTCTGTTTGGTCTTGCTCCCAAAACCCCCCATTCCGATTATCTGAACTTTTCTCGAACTAGTCTCGGTCTCTGTCTCGGTCCCAATTAGTTCGGATAATCGAGGTTCTACTGCCGATATAGATACCTATCTTAATATCTGTCATGTATATATGTATAGCCATACTGCTTTTTTTCGAACTTCAAGATATTCACAAGAGACGACACGTACTAGATCCATTCTAGATAGGTACGTTATAGTTGTGATATCAACTAGTTCTCTTTTGCAGCGCAATTCGGGCAACCAATGTCACTATTACGTTAGATAGAGTTAGATATCTATTAGATGTGAATTGGATCTCTAAGTCATATCCTGTGGAAATCGTTCAAGAGTATCTCCAGAATCATGCAAATGTCAAATTTGACAGGTTAGATCTTAAACATATCGTTATCGTATCTTGGTGATGTCTAAAAGATATCTAATAGATGTCTATTTCAAAATCCGAATCGGGCCCATATTGCCTTACCTACCATACCATACCCGAGTGATAGCACAGCATCACGCCACAGCACGTAACGCCATTTCGTTAGACACGCGCGCTTGAAATCGGTTATTGTTTTATGACTCTCACGATTTTACTTCGAAAGCCGCGGGAATCACTTATCATTTATTATTTAGGCTTGTCGCTAATTAAGATGTTTCCGCTAATTGGCCATGTCCGGTGCTTCCGTATCTATTTTGGTGGATTAATTTAAAAAAATATGATTAGGCGATTTTATACACTGGCACATCCACTTTGTCAGTACAAAAGACGGAAAATTTTAAAAATTTAGGCGCGAATGGTTGACCTCCCTCCCGTAGAAAAATTGAAATTCGCGCCTTTATCTACTGACAAATTAGGTCTGCCAGAGTGTAACAACAAAACTTCCGTGAGTAAACGGGTCACTCACGTATTTTTAAGTCAAAGATTGCGCGACTCAGTCTGTATCAGTCCGCCAACGCGTGCTCGCGTTGATGCTACTCGTTATAGAGAGAAACATGTCGAGCTATTTTCGAATTAAAATACGTGAGTGACCCAGTTTGATATTAGTATGTATAATATGTCAATATGTCTGTGTCTCACGGAAGTTTTGTTGTTAAAATAAGCTAAGGGTAAAGGGTTTTCCCTTATGTGTGTGTGTATATTTTGTACATATTCCCTGATCCATCTATATGATGAATGAGGTGTCAACCGATACGTCTTCATGACCCGGATGACAAAGGCCATATTTTAACAGATTTTCAAAGATAAAAAAGTTCTTTAAAAAAACTTAGTAGAGCGGTTGTTTTTGGTATCTGAACATTTTACGTTTAAACGAGAAAATTCAAATAAGGTACATTACATGTAAAAAGGTGCAAGTCTCGCAACTCTTTTACTACAAAAAAGTTTTGAGATGTAATGTGAAACCAAGTCGGTTATTTTAATCAGTGCCAGGGGGTGTTAAAACCGTATCAATAAGATATATTTAATTTGTAATACGTATAATGACTTGGCCATCGCACGGCTGCATAATGACAAAAGGATCATCGTCACCTATTAAAAATATTTCTAATTGAACATAACGCTACCGCTAATTGCAGTTTGAGCATTACACATATTTACGAGTACGGTACGAGTAAAGCATTGTGTGCGATTGCCAAGTCATTATATGTATTACAAATTAAAGATATCTTATTGATACGGTTTTAACACCCCCTGGCACTGATTAAAATAACCGACTTGGTTTCACATTACATCTCAAAACTTTTTTGTAGTAAAAGAGTTGCGAGAACTGCACCTTTTTACATGTAATGTTTTTGATGGGATCTCATCTCTTTTTGTAGGCAGTCCTTCTTTTCGGGTACTCATACCCATACTATGTATACACATATCATAACTAAACATATCTTCATTCATACTCACATCGTACATCGTAGTGTACCTTTACTTTACCTACTATTTGTAGGAACTGCAACAGTAACTTTGTAACATCATATATTTATATGGGATTACAAACTTACTTATGCAGTTCTTAGATCTTTAAAACGTGACTGATATTGCAATATTTCTAGGTTTTCCATTTATGTGGCCATTAAACCCTAACTCTGTACCAAATTTCAGCTCTCTGAGTTTATGGGAAGTACTAGTTCTACTCTGATGATCATGAGTGAGTGAATGAATGAGTGTCATAAATGCGAAACTTTGCTTTCGCTTAACTTCGGAACTAAATGACCTACAGACTTGAAATTTTGAATTTTAAGTATGTGATTATAGCTTACTGGTCTTATACAGAGGTTCTCAAATAGGGTCCTGAAATTGCGGCGAAATGGTTCCAGTAAAGGATGGTACGGCAGTGTTTGCTTCGCGCTCGACTTGGCGGGGGCACTGCCGTGCCCCCAGATCTATCCGAAGTCCGAACACTTCTAGTTAAATAGAAGCTTCAGCTTTTGGTACCTACTCCAGTTTAAATTGAACACAAAGTTCCAGCTAAATAAAAAAGTTACGTGACAAACGTAATTACATTTCACATTAAATTTGTTTACGTGAACGGTAAACAAGCTCCACTTGCGCGTTAGCCTGTCAGAAAATAATGAAAAATAGTCTCCGCCAGTGCAAGCCTAGCCCTAATTCAATATGACCTATAAACTGTATGTATGTATTTATTTTACACGTCGTAAAATATTGCAGGTTATTAAAAATCCCCTTTATACATACTTACGAGTATGTATATTTATAAAGGAGACTAGATCCTAATACAGTCGACCGGCTGGACCAGTTTTAGTACCGAACAAAACTGCTAATTATCTACCATCGGCTACATTAATGCGTTATGGATATCGCTGATGAATATATTAACTCTTGGGATGCTATTTATGATAGGCCCGTTAGACAGATTAAAACGGTAGCAAAAATACATTTTTCACCTCAGCAGCTCGAACAAGGGTACTTTGCTACTTAAAAACTGAGCAAAATCGCATTTTGCTCACTGAGTGAGACAAAATGACATTCAACTGACCTTAATATTCAAATGTCATTTCAACATGCGGGGTCTAATACAAGTTCGAAATACTTGGATTTTATTATCTCTGTCCCTTTCACGTCGTTAGCAAAAAGAAAGAGACAAAAAAATTTTCAAACGACATTCAACGGTATATTGACGGTTTATAATAGACCCCCGAAAAACGTCAGAACGCATCGTTCCAAAACACATACAAGTATGAATTCTTAATATGTAATTAATGAAAATAAAGTTTCAGATTTGATAAAAACTAATAAAAACACTATATTTTACGTAATTTATTGTACTATTAAAATAATGAACTCAAAAAATACACAGTATATCACGTAAAATAAATAATTATACTTTTAAGAATCTCTACAATAGTTTACAAATAGTAAGTATCCGTAATTCGGACCGTATCTTACAATGTTTTTTTTTACAAAAAAAAGTTGCACATTCAAATGTCAATCAATTGATGGTCGTTGTTTTCATATATTACCTATTTTACTGAAATTTACTACGTTTGTTTGTTTGTTTTTGTGTTTGATTGTGGTAATTATACTTAATTGTTAGTATATCTTGAGAAACATGACTAAATAGATAAGTGATGAAGAAGGATTACATTTTTCGGGTTGTCTAAATGTTCTCACTGCTGAGGTGAAAAGTTTTATGAACTACACGAGATCAAAGTTATTTACATCTCGTGCGCTTTTAAGTCCCTTACTACGCTCAAGATTCTAAAATACTATAGAATCTTTCGCTTGCACGGGACTCAAAATAAGCACTCGAAGAAATATCAGACTTTGATCTCTTGTTGTACAAATAACTATTCTTTTTGAATGAGATACTCGTAGAGCTCGCTAACCGACTTAGTGTAAAAGACAACAAAAATATCTTCTAATCAAACATCTTTAAGAGAACGTGGATCCATCTAGTATGTAATCTAATTTATTTGAATTCATTAAGATATCGCGGATCCACGTCGTGGCATAATAGATAATAACTAGGAGTTGAAGAATCACGAAGGTGTAACTTTTTATAAAACCTTTTATGTAAAACCCTTTTTATGTGCAAATAAATGATTGACAGGGAAAATCCAAGGCAAACGAAAACGTGGAAGAAGACGTATCTCGTGGCTCAAAAACCTCAGGCGCTGGTTCAAGATGAGCACCAGCTCGCTGTTTCGAGCTGCAGCGTCAAAAGTCAAAATAGCGCTAATGATAGCCAACCTCCGGCAGGAGACGGCACCATAACCTAAGCCTAACTTCTGTAGAAGCACTCATGATATGACGCTACGTATGAAGTCATAAAACAAACCGGAACTACTAGCTTAACTCAGACCTAGCCATATATCTGAACACGCCTCTGTTGTCAAGGCCTTACATATATATTTTTGAGCACCTCGGCCGTTCCGATATATCTGATGGGGACTGTACAGCCGGTAAAACATGGCCGCCGAGCGTCCACTAAGCTTGCACACTTAAATACACAATTATTCATAGCCGGTCGGTGAGTAATTGACATCATTACGAGAATGTTTGACAATACTCATGCGTTGTTTACCTTCGGATTAGCCAACGCATTGCGACTGGATGTTGATATTACATCACGAGTGCGGTGTATCGTTTCCGTTGATAAGCCGGTGCAATTATACACTTATAATAATGACAATTTAAACTGGACGCAGTTTAGCGAATATCGCATACTTTTATAACATAACAACTGAGTTGACAAGACCATTGTTTAAACAAAACAGAAATGCACTGCCAGTAAGGTTAGGGCTTCAGTGTCCCAACCGCTAAATTGCCAACTTCGGAGACAAGTGCATATAATCCGGGCATCCCAAAAATTCTTTAAATTTCAAATGTAACATAGTACTCGAGTCGGCGGCCGATCGTAAGATCAGGCAGATTGTTATATTCCTGTGTAATGTTTTGACAGCAGTCACATTAAACCAATAGATAATTTTGTGACCCATTGCTGGACAAAGGCGTCACCTTTCCTCCGCCACTTATGACGGTTTGTTGCATGGTCAAGGTCGTCCCGCCATCACTTTTTAGGTCTGTTTCTGTAATCATTAATTAAATATAGGTACCTACGTAATTGAATATATAAGTGGATAGTATCCACTGGATACCGCAAAAAAACCGCGGACGTGGCAAGCCCAGACAGAGATGGCGGGACGACTTAGACGCCTTCATCAATAACTGGCCGAAAAAAGCACAACAACGGGAGTTGTGGAGATCAAGGGGGGAGGCCTTTGCCTAGCAGTGGGACACTAAAGCTGGTTATTAAAAAAACATAATTGAAATTGTTCATTTATTGTAGAAATCTAATTGTTGGAGACAGTAAAGCTTGGAATGACATGGAATTTCAATCTGTGGCTGATCTTTGGAGTTGAGTAAATGCGAAATCTTGGATATTTCCACAAACATTTCGTTTGTAATGGTTAGATTTTACTTACCTACGGGATTTCAGTATTTGAGGTAAAAGTTCAAACATTTGAATACAAACTAAATTGAAGTTTAATTCATCAAGTCAAAACTTGTACAAGCAAAGCCTCGCGGCATATAAATATGAATATACTTGCATTCAAATTAACGGTTAGACCGCGAGCCACGAACAGGTTTCCATGACCAATCGCCTCCCAGGCGATAACTCCTATAATGGTTAACGGCTACGTATGATGAATCCTCGTGGACGTCAGCTGCCGCTCCGTTGGTGGGTTGAGGAATGGCAGCAACCGAAACACGTAAAAAAAAAAAATATTTTCAGTCATCGCCTCCCGTTTGATACTTTGCCAGATGATAGTTTAGGTGCTATTGTTAATAAAAAAAATCGTCAGCCGGTTGTATCGCGGTGGAAACACCGTCAGCTGGTCACATGAACATGTAAAAAAAAATTTTTTTTTCAGTCATCGCCTCCCGCTTGATACTTTGTCAGATGATAGTTTAGGTGCTATTGTTAATAAAAAACATCGTCAGCCGGTTGTATCGCGGTGGAATCACCGTCAGCTGGTCACATGAACATGTAAAAAAAATTTTTTTTTTCAGTCATCGTCTCCCGCTTGATACTTTGTCAGATGATAGTTTAGGTGCTATTGTTAATAAAAAAAATCGTCAGCCGGTTGTATCGCGGTGGAATCACCGTCAGCTGGTCACATGAACATGTAAAAAAAATTTTTTTTTTCAGTCATCGCCTCCCGCTTGATACTTTGTCAGATGATAGTTTAGGTGCTATTGTTAATAAAAATAATCGTCAGCCGGTTGTATCGCAGTGGAATCACCGTCAGCTGGTCACATGAACATGTAAAAAAAATGTTCATGTGACCAGCTGACGGTGATTCCACCGCGATACAACCGGCTGACGATCTCTTTTATTAACAATAGCACCTAAACTATCATCCGACAAAGTATCAAGCGGGAGGCGATGACTGAAAAAATATATTTTTTTTACATGTTCATGTGACCAGCTGACGGTGATTCCACCGCGATACAACCGGCTGACGATTCTTTTTATTAATAATAGCACCTAAACTATCATCTGACAAAGTATCAAGCGGGAGGCGATGACTGAAAAAATATTTTTTTTTTTACATGTTCTTGTGACCAGCTGACGGTGATTCCACCGCGATACAACCGGCTGACGATTTGTTTTATTAACAATAGCACCTAAACTATCATCTGACAAAGTATCAAGCGGGAGGCGATGATTGAAAAAAAAATTTTTTTTTACATGTTCATGTGACCAGCTGACGGTGATTCCACCGCGATACAACCGGCTGACGATTCTTTTTATTAATAATGGCACCTAAACTATCATCTGGCAAAGTATCAAACGGGAGGCGATGACTGAAACCAATTATTTTAAATTTTAGATTGTATTTATTTATTTGTTTTATAAATTCATGTGACCAGCTGACGGTGATTCCACCGCGATACAACCGGCTGACGATTTTTTTTATTAACAATATCACCTAAACTATCATCTGACAAAGTATCAAGCGGGAGGCGATGACTGAAAAAATATTTTTTTTTTACATGTTCATGTGACCAGCTGACGGTGATTCCACCGCGATACAACCGGCTGACGATTTGTTTTATTAACAATAGCACCTAAACTATCATCTGACAAAATATCAAGCGGGAGGCGATGACTGAAAAAAAAATTTTTTTTTACATGTTCATGTGACCAGCTGACGGTGATTCCACCGCGATACAACCGGCTGACGATTTGTTTTATTAACAATAGCACCTAAACTATCATCTGACAAAGTATCAAGCGGGAGGCGATGACTGAAAAAAAATTTTTTTTTTACATGTTCATGTGTACAGCTGACGGTGATTCCACCGCGATACAACCGGCTGACGATTGTTTTTATTAACAATAGCACCTAAACTTTCATCTGACTAAGTATCAAACGGGAGGCGATGACTGAAAAAAAAATTTTTTTTTACGTGTTTCGGTGGCTGCCATTCCTCAACCCACCAACGTAGCGGCAGCTGACGTCCACGAGGGTTCATCATATATGGCCGTTAACCAGTATACGAGTTTTCACCCGGGAGGCGATGACTGACGAAATTTGCGCCTGGCTCGTGGACCAGGTATTCATTAGGTACCTTTACCTATATAGATAATGTGGCTATATTTAGTATTTCCTGTTTTGTTCCAGTATTAATAAATAATTTTATTATTTAAACAGGAAATGAGCAAATAAAATTAAATGGTCATATTACGACTAGAATCTAATTATAACCATGTAACAAGACGGACTAACCGCAAAAACAAGACATGAAGCTTGAACAAACACCTATGAGTAAGCATTAAGTGTATACATATTTTATTACTATATAACTTCAACACTGACCATAATAATTAACCTTATCATATAGCAATAAGATTCACAATTGATCAGCTTACTGGGTCGATGGTAAATTTCTGATTGAATGTGGGTGTGTTTGCATTGTTCCATCGTACAGTCACCTGCAATAATATGTTACACAACGAAGGCCGCAAAAATATCTGACACGATCTTATTTGTAGAGCCATAAAAGCGTGTCACATATTTTTGCGGCCTTCAAAGAGTAACATATTACTGCAGGTGACTGTACCTACTCTCATAGGCCAATTCGAGTTTTAGTTATATTCGATCTGTTTCCGATATGATACTGATTTGTCAGTGTCGAAAGCGACGTTATTGGCTGAAGAAATGTCACTTTTGCCAAAGACAGATCGGAATCATATCGGAAACAGATCGAATAACTAAAACTCGAATTGGCAACTGTCAGTTAAAGTTGTCTGGCGGGCTCTGCACGGTTCCATTTTTATCGACTATCACTATGCCCGTCACTTTCGCACTTACATACTTGTTAGAACGTAACAGGCATGGTGAATATGGTGATAAACGATAAAAATGCGACCGTGCTACTAGGGCAGGTCGCATTTCTCAATCGGGTCTCGTGAAATTTTGTGAAAATATAGTTGGTCTAACCAAATTGTCAGTAAATAAGACCAAAAAACTATACTCATCCTTTTCTTTTGGGTGCTAGTAGTAGTACTAGTGTAAGACAAAGATAGTATGATTCTCTATGTCTATGTTTGAAATGAGACAGTCCTTTGACGAACTATAAGTATTTGTCGATTCGTTATCTGGAAAATTTTCAAAATGGCGGAGGGGTTTGCGATGTCTACAGCTCAGTAAGGCACTAGTGTAGCTTTGTGTGTTTGTGTGTTTGTGTGTTTGTGTGTTTGTGTGTGTGTGTGTTTGTGTGTGTGTGTGTGTGTGTGTGTGTGTGTGTGTGTGTGTGTGTGTGTGTGTGTGTGTGTGTGTGTGTGTGTGTGTGTGTGTGTGTGTGTGTGTGTGTGTGTGTGTGTGTGTGTGTGCGTGCGTGTAGTCGACTAGTCTTCGAGCGAGCTCAATACAGAAGGTTAAAAAAGCCATTCGTAAGTCGCTATGTAGAGGTACTTAACCCCTTTGGGTAAATGCGCAAATATTTGTCAGTTGATGTGGGTCTTGTTTTGTTTGTTTGTTTCAACTGTTTACACTTGGAGTAAATTTGTTTTAAGCTGGCTTTAGGATCGTATAATCTCTTTAAACCTTTTTATATCTTTTTTAGTAATAAAAGTTATGTGTAAACAAAATGTGTTTAAATTACAAATTATTCTTATATTATTCGCGGTAACGGCTTTTATTTGTGTGATGAGCACATAAATTAGTTTCTAAGTCTTGGGTGTTTACTATGTATTTCTGTATTTGTATACCTACTATATATATCGTTGTCTGAGTACCCACAACACAAGCCTTCTTGAGCTTACTGTGGGACTTAGTCAATCTGTGTAAGAATGGCCTCATCATTATCATCTTCCTCGCGTTGTCCCGGCATTTTGCCACGGCTCATGGGAGCCTGGGGTCCGCTTAGCAACTAATCCCAGTAATTGACGTGGGCACTATTAGTTTTTACGAAAGCGACTGCCATCTGACCTTCCAACCCAGAGGGTAAACTAGGCCCGTATTGGGATTAGTCCTTAGTTTCCTCACGATGTTTTCCTTCACCGAAAAGCGACTGGTAAATATCAAATGATATTTCGTACATAAGTTCCGAAAAACTCATTGGTAGTACTAGATCTAAGATCCCGTTTTCTAAGGGGACCTTGCATTTTGGAGACAAAGCAAACCGCTTGGAACAGGTGTTCCTGGGGGTGATCTGAGCTAATTTCGCCCGGTTGCCGAGAGGTCCCCCCCAGCAGGTGGGCAGGGGAGGGGGGGGAAAAGTGCCTCCGGCGCGCCTCACTCTAAATTTTATATCTGCATACATCTAGCAACTATATCAAGTTTGGTGTCTTTTTCGTATAATTTGAGGATGGAGAATTCATTTCTGTGACTAAACTTTCACTCACCCATACAAAAAAATCGAGAAATTCAAAATTCAAAAAAAATCTTTACACTTGTTTTTTTGAAAATCCTCTACATAATTAAAACTATGAGGATCTGCTCTAAAAAAAATTACATGTGAATAGCCCAGTTATTCTACTATATAGAATAATAAACTTATCAACCATTTTTAACTAATAACTAGACGGGCCCGCAGCTCCGCTCGCGTAAATGAAGTAAAGAGTTTGTCTTATGTTTAGTTAGATACCGATATTATGATGTATTGAACCCTGCCAGGGTATAAACCCTATATAAGAAGTCCCTATCACAGTTATAAAACTGTGATAGGGACTTCTTATTTATAACCGTTATTTGGATAACTTTATTCGCAAATTTCTCAAAAAATGATGTGATTTGATAAAAGGCAAGATTGTATTTTTTCATCTACGTAGGTATTTATTTAAAACTTGTTTCAACATAAAATTATTATTTATTTTTATAAGCCCAATTGCAAAAACCACCGCCCATAAATCGTATTTTCATACAAACGTAAGTAGTCCCCATTTCCTTGTCTGGATATTGACATTACTTACGACGGCTACGGTGACGCAACGACCCAAAGTGAGTCCTGGCCTCCGACACCAGATCACGCCATGTTTCCCGGTCTTGCGATAGCTCTCGCCAGTCGCCATGGCCGAGGTTGAGCAGATCTTTAGCAACTACGTCGTTCCAGCGATACCTGTAGGACGTCCAATCGGGCGTCTCCCATTTCGTTGTCCCAAGTAGGTACGCTCTCTTCACGACACTATCCTCTCCCATTCTCTCGTATCCGAGCCACTGAGCGCTTAGCCGCTTTGGTCTCTCCAACGCCCAAATACATCACCACTATAACGGAACACATCCTTATTTCTATGCAACAAAGTTATATTACGATATATTTGGCTACTTTAGCCTTCACTATTTATTTGATGCTGACTGTACATTTGCTTCATGAATTTGTAGTCTCCATTAGATATATACCGGAGCCACCGAGGTCGCTCAAAAATATCTGAACATGCACTTTAACTACATTATAATTTACATTGTTCAGATATTTGTGAATACCTCGGCCGCTCCGATATATCTGATGGTGACTGTTCAGCATGAAGAAAAAATCCTACCTGGTCTAGTCGTATCGTATTACGCGAGAAAACAGTTCCCGAATTGGTTATATCTGTAAAGTCATTAAAGTATAATTATCATACACACATTATTACGGGCACCATCCCTTAAACTGATGGGCTTCATATTAAATAACTTAATTGCTATCAACTTTGTATTTTTGGCCCATCTCGGCAGCCGCAGCCCGTTCCCCGGACGAATGGCAATGTTTGCCGAAGCCGTGAAAAGTCAATCTGAATAATATAACTCAAAAAGAAATGTATAACAATTAAATACAAATTATTAACACGATAATCATACGATAATACTAATTTGATTGATATTATTGATAAGTCATATATGGCATAAGTCACTCGTATGGTAAGCCCAGACTAAGGTTGAGGTTGACATCACTTTTTATTTTACTTCATGTAATAAAACGCCGCAATAACTGTATACCAACATGACAAACAAAATCATTTGGTATGTCTGTAGCACCACATCAAATAATGTTGTCTGTAGCACCACCGAAACGAAACCAACCGAGAGTTGCCGAAAATGGCCGATCATCGTAAAATGAAGATTGTTATGAAAATTTCTTTTGCTTATTGTAAATTAAATACGCATCGAAAGCGATAGTTTTTATGCTCTAGTTCTATTCTCATATTTAGATAATAGATTTAAACAATTTTTTCTTATCATACGTGCGTGGTATTCGAGAAACGTGTCAAAAACTTTTTTAGAAATTTGTAAGGCGCCATCTCGCTTCTTCCCTCGTTTTTTATCCCGTTCTGGTTTTTCAATTTTATATATATAGATTGTATTTAAAAAAATGTTTTGTGTCGCACGGCGAACCGTGCTGAAGTAGGTATACCTACACGCATTTAGTTTAGACACGCATTTACTTCAAAACATTATTCAGCATAACGCAAGTAGGCACAGAAAGTAAATATTTAAAACAATAAAGGAATTTACAATAAGTACGATATAACTGAATATTGGATTATCCTATGCAGAATGAGTTGTCTACCTACTGGATAGTTTCACGACAGATCAATTTTTTATTTAGTTATTGTGACCTTTTATCTTCTACGTCTTTTGAGATACTTATCTATGTATACATAAAAATTATACTAAATTTGCGTGTAGTGTAGGTATCTAAACGGAGGTGAATGCGGTGCAGTGCAGCGGCGCTCGCGCTCAGGGACCGTTGGTAGTAGTTCCCAACATCTTTATTTAACTTCCGTTAACTTGAATCTTTTCCGCCGTCTCACTATCTGAAGGTTGTCTGGAAGAGATCGCTATTTAGCGATAAGTCCGCCTGTTGTTACCTACATTTTTGTACCTGTTCATACTTTTGTAACATTTCTTTTGTAGTGTGCAATAAAGCATTTTATTATTATTCACTTTATTTATCTTTCATCTTAAGTTAGGTTTTTTATAATATGAATATAAAAGTAAAATATAAAAACACTTACAAAACAATAAAAAATACATATAAACACATTATAAAAAAACCTAACCTAGGGTGCCGCCAGCAGCGGGGCAAGGCCCAAGCTGCCGGTGGTCAGGGCCGCAGAGAGAGGAACTGGCGGACTATCCGCGCCGTTTCCAATATCACCGCCTTCTGCATCTGGCGCCTTCTGGCCCTTGATCCAACCACCTAGCGAGAGTCTCTCAAGATGTTGGTCGAGACTCTTCGCTATTAGACCGTTCACTGAAACGACTATCGGGACAATGATCGTCGAATCAACATCCCACATGGCGGTTATCTCGTGAGCCAAGTACTTACTGGACTTGTCCTTCTCGGCCTTCACGAGATTCTCATCATGGGGGATGGTGATGTCAACGAGCACGGCCCGACATTGCGATCGATCTATTATCACAATGTCAGGCTTATTGGCTACAATAGTCCTGTCAGTGATGATAGATCGATCCCAATAGAAGTGGCACGACCATTCTCGACAACAGGCGCAGGTAAATACTTGTAGTACGGTACTTCGCGGTCCACAAGACCATATAGAAGAGCAAGTTGCTGGTGAATAATCCTGGCTACGAGCTTGCACAGATTATGTCTGTGCAAGTACTCCCCGTTAGCAAGATGAGAACAACCGGAAATGATATGCCTGAGTGACTCTCCGGGACGGCGGCATGCCCCACAAATGTCGACCGTACCGTCCTTCAGGATATATTTCCGATAGTTGTTCGTCATCATTACTTCGTCCGCAATTGCACAGGCAAAACCCTCGGTTTCTCCGAAGAGATCCCCGAATCGTAACCAGTTCACCGACCCGAGCAGGTCCACATCGGGTCCCGTGAGGGCCTTGTAGAACCGCCCGTGTAGCACCTTACTCTCCCATGCCGCCTTGCGATCCGCAGTACTTAGTATACCACAGGTTTGCGCCAGTTCTCGTTTGCCAAGGAGAGCGGCGTGAGGTTCCTGTCTACTGCCACCACAACACGATGCATCCCACACTCGTTGTTAAGGAAATAATTCCTGAGATTGTACACCTGGCGGTTGTGGAGATCCTTAGCGTTTAGGAAGCCTCGGCCTCCACACTTCCGTGGGATGTACAATCTCATAATTGACGAGCGTGGGTGTAGCATGCGATGCATGGTGAGCAGTGATCGGACCCTCCGATCTAGGGCGTCCAGTTCGGTCTGAGTCCACCTTAGTATGCCAAAGGAGTATGTGAGTAGGGGCATTACCCAGGCGTTGAAGGCACGCGCTTTGTTGCCTCCTGACAAAAGACTGTTAAGGACTTTTGTGAGCCGACTGAAAAAGCGCTCCTTCACCGACCGTCTAATACCCTCGTCCTCAATACCCAGAAACTGTGACATACCAAGGTATTTATAGGTTTCTGATTCAGAGATAGATCTGAAATCCATTGTCTCAGAGAGTTGTAAATTTGTTGAATTTACAACCCTCCCCCGCTCTACATGTATAACCGCACATTTATCGACACCAAACTCCATGTTGATGGCACTACTGAAGACTTCGGTAGTTTTCAGTAGGTCCAACAAGTCTTGGCTATTTTGTGCAAATAATTTGAGGTCATCCATGTACAAAAGGTGAGAAATGACTTCACCCTTCATTCATTCCCTCACCGAAGCCGGCAACCTAGTCCCAAATCTTTCAGCAGGGTGAGGTTCATGAGGAGATTCAGAGCTAGGCAGAACCACAGGGGACTCAGACTATCACCCTGAAAGATTCCTCGCTCAATCCTTATAAAATCCTGCGGGCCAGAGCGGTCATCCCCGCCTCCTGGTTGACGAAGGACTGTGGTCCACTGCCTCATACACGCGCTTAGGAAGGCTCTCAAAGCTGCATCAACTTTATACAGCTCTAAGTCCCTCCCCAGCCATGAATGAGGCACCGAATCATAGGCCTTCTTATAGTCAATCCAAGCGGCAGAGAGGGCCCCCTTGTTCCGCCGGATTTGTTGGCATATGGTCATGTCTATGAGGAGGAGCTCTTTAGTACCACGGGACCCAACCCTACATCCATTTTGAGCGGAAGCCAAAATATTGTTTGCGACAATGTGCGCATTGATTTTTGCTCTCAAAATGGATGTAAGGAGCTTGTAGAGTGTAGGCAAGCATGTGATGGGTCTGTAGTTTTTTGCTTCCGTGGTACTACCGGACTTGAAGAGCAGGAAGGTGACACCAGTTGTTAAGGAAGGTGGGAGAGAACCAAGCTCGAGGGCTTGTTGGAATTGTGCTGCCACTTATTATTATTATTTATATATTTCATTTATATTTGCATATATATCACGTCCAGAAGTAATATATTAATGTAATCTACAAAAAGAAGCATAATAACTTATAAGAAACCATCAAAACATACTTAAAAATCCTAAAAGCTGCATACTGCTCTTACAATGCAGGTACGCCGCGCGACATAAATATTTTTTTTTACAGAGTTATAAAAGAAAAATGATTGAGAAGTTTACTATTCTATATATAAGGATAACTAGGCTATTGACAGGTATTTTTTTTGTAGAGCAAATCCTCGTAGTTTTAATTTTGTAGAGGATTTTCAAAAAAAAAAGTGTAAAGATTTTTTTTGAATTTTGAATTTCTCGATTTTTTTGTATGGGTGAGTGAAAGTTTAGTCACAGAAATGAATTCTCCATCCTCGAATTATACGAAAAAGACACCAAACTTGATATAGTTGCTAGATGTATGCAGATATAAAATTTAGAGTGATGCGCGCCGGAGGCACTTTTGCCCCCCCTCCCCTGCCCACCTGCTGGGGGGGACCTCTCGGCAACCGGGGTAAATCAGCTCAAATCACCCCCAGGAACACCTGTTCCAAGCGGTTTGCTTTGTCTCCAAAATGCAAGGTGGTGGACCTTAGATCTCTTGCTATTGGTATACGAGCCGGGGTTCGAACCCGCGACCTCCGGATTGCAAGTCGCACGCTCTTACCGCTAGGCCACCAATACGCGCCTGTGTAAGAATGGGCTATAATGTTTATTTATTTATTCTTTATTATATTTGTACAAAACTTGTGCCCTAAGACAAAGTGTTGTAGATATTACAAAAATCTAGTCAAAATCAAACCATGAATATTTTTTGTTATAAAACCACGACAAACGTAAATACGTACAATATCAAGCGTTATTTTATTTCCTTTATTACGTCTCAGTAGCCGAGATGGCAGGATTATAGCATTACGCGTTCATGCACCACATGTGGTTGGACATTTTCATTTTTATTCTTTTCCCCATGGCATCCGGACGCATCGTCGCCCGCAGAGATGAAAGGGATTTAAATTTAGATTGCGGAGATGTGGACATTCCGTGTTTTTATCGTAAAAAAATAAAAATATTGAGTTACCATCATGTTTTTGATGATTAACATGTCGCCCCTGTGACGGTAGTACGGTCGTATTTTTATAGCTTGTCAACTTGCCTGTCACGTTCTAACAAGTATGTAAGTGCGTAAGAGACGGTCATAGTGACAGTTGATAAAAATGGAACCACGCTGCGCCCGCTGGAGACACGATCGACGATTTTACAAGCCTTTTTTTTAACTTGCAATGTTTGGTGTATGTAGGTATGCTTGGGTTAAATCTTGAAAAATTACACCCACTTTCTATTATTCGACTGAGCTGAAACTTCATATGTAATGTACGTTGGGTGACAATGCAGTATTATTAATTTATTTATTTTAAAATATGAATCAGACAACAAGGCCCGAATCTTGGTACCGTCGAGTGAGATTATGGTACCATCGAGATGATTTTTTATCGCCTGTCACTATGCCTGTCACTTTGCACTTACATACTTGTTAGAACGTGACAGTCATGGTGACAGGCGATAAAAATGCCACCATGATCCGCCGCTGATGGGCATAGCATTGCTGATTGACATTGCATTATACTTATAATTTTGCGTCTCTTTTTGTTTTTGATTTACGTATCTCTTCGTGTTTTCGTGTTTTCTTTTTTTCTCTTTTTTTTTACAACTTTTACTTTCTCTCTTTTACAGGAGCGGCCGATTCTCGTTGATCGCTACGAAGTTTACTTTTGACTTTCCTCCATGGTTTCTACCTGTAAGTTCTCTTTTTGGTTCTTTTAGTTTTATTATTTTTCTGTGCGCTATTGTTTATATTGATTTATTGCATATGTTATACAATTTACGAAATATGTGAACGAAATGAAGTCAACCAGCGATGCACTCTTTATCATGTAAGTATGTATAGTTAGACCAAGAAAAGTCTGCAACGATTTTGATAGCACACGCAGTGCAAGTGTTATTTTAATCGTCAAACTTCGATGAAATTATGAAGTACAAATAACACTTGCTCTGCGTATGCTATCAAAATCGTTGCAGACTTTACTTGGTCTAACTCTATAGTAGTTGCATTGCAACCGCGCCAGCCAACGCCCTTCGAATGACTATAACTATTTATTTTAGTAGACGCCATAAAGTTGCTAACTATGTAAACAAAAGTCACTAGTAAATTGACATTCAGAGACAATTTTAATATGGCGGTTTGTTTACATAGTTAGCAAGTTTCATAGAATGACACTTTAAAGGGACGACTCCCCATAAAACATCTGCTACAACTTCATTCACCTTGCGACATTTACAAAAGAAACCCGTAAGCAATTTCCACAAACTCCAGTAGGGCTAAGATGGTCGGCTCTTTATCATTTGTCACCATGCCTGTCACGTTCTAATAGATATGTAGTAAGTGCGAAAGTGACGCATGGCGTGACAGGTGATAAAAATGCGACCATGATACCGCTGCATGATAATCAACTGTAAAGGTCTACAATATCTCGTATCGACGAAGGAGATATCGGTTACCTCGGATACATTAATGCCCGGTAGATATATCTTTTCCAGTTCCAATACACGGGTTGTATTCAGAATAAGAAAACCGTGCACAATATAATACAATTTAACGTGCTTAGCAAACTGGATACGATTCGCACGTCGCTCCGATGTTTGAGCGAGACAACGCTGTACACGCATTATAGCGACATCCCGCTCACATGAGATTAGCAGTAGTTTGCAGTTTACCGTGGACGGTAGCTGCATATCGTCATTATCGTCAACGTCAAAAACGACTAGAGACGTACGGCTTGGCCACGACATTGAACGACTTGCGACAGCGGCAGCGATAACCATAGGAGCGAGACACAGCGATCGGACCTTTCGTTCCCACCTATGGTTGTCGCTGCCGCCGTCGCAAGTCGCTCAATGTCGTGGCCGAGCTGTTAGGGCGTCCGCTAGCTGGCGCGGGTGAGCGGGTAACGAAAAATGGTATGAGCATCGCCTACAAAGGCAGAATGGCACCCGCGCCAGCTAGCGGACACCCCAATGCGTTCACGATATCATTTTGATAAAATACACAATGAAGAATAAGGCCCAAGGCAGTGGAATATTGAAGATATATCTCATTTCAAATAGCGGAATGAGCGGTGTGGTTCTCGACAAGTTGGCAGGCCATTATTTTTGTCTCTACGCCTGTGCCACGAATAGATATTTTTGGTACGTGAAGGTATGTTGGGTATTTCATTTTTTAGCTGTTCTAAATGGGAACACAGTTTTCTGTGTCGCCCAATTGAAAATCTTGCAAATAAATATATATATCTATCATTTGTCATCTATGATTTGAACTATTTGAAGTATGTATACCTACTTAAGGGTAAGGGCATTTATTTGAGTGATGTGCACAGATATTTGTTCTTGAGCCATGGGTGTTTTCTATGTATACATATAAGTATGTATTTAGATACATATATAAGTATGTATATCGTCGCCTAGCACCTAGCACCCATACTACACGCTTTGCTTAGTTTGGGGCTAGGTTGATCTGTGTAAGATGTCTCCTAATATATATTTATTAGCGGCCTATTTTAAAAACGGTCATACGTTCTGAGGTCGTATAAGCAAATAGTTGCGGGTCCCTAATAAACGTTGCAATATTGATCGCGCTCCCATGGCGACGCGACGTCCTTGTTCAGGAAGCGAGGATTCCCTAGGACATAGCAAGGACAACAGGAAGTAATAGTAAGTTCACGTAATCATATTTTATCATTGGGATAAATAAGTTTTTGGCAAAAATTTCATTTTTGGTTCAAGCTTTTATCGCTGACTGTACTTTTCTTACGACAGACAACTAATACTCATCGAGACAATTCTAAAAACCCCTAACACAATTAGGTAGCGTTGTTTCATCACAGAGTTCCTATGGCCATCTCCTGTCTCCATCATCAGATCAGCTTGATGGTACCATAATATTGCATTGTCACCCGACTTACATGTCAATCGGAAACCGGGAAGTGGATCAAATTTAACTTGCAAGATTCCATTACATAGTTACATACAGGTCGACCTAATAAAAGCTTGTTAAAAAATATTCCATTATGGGGCGTGCCGTGGCGTTGAAGGGGCGTTTTTGCAACCACCTTAATTTAAAGACGGCACAGTTTTCGTACAGTCGCCATCAGATATATCGGAGCGGCCAAGGTGTTCACAATATCTGAACACGCACTCTAATGCCCTGACAATAGAAGCGTGTTCAGATATTTGTGAGAGCCTTAGCCGCTCCAATATATCTGATGGTGACTGTACCTATACAGTGATCATACTGACAATGGTGAATGCTGACTGAATGCATAACCTTTTGGACGCCAATGACGGATATACTCGTACCAGCACCGCAGGTCCAACGCCAAAGACGGATTAATCGGTCACATACCACAGAGCAACATAGACCTACGTGCACATGCATAAAGTTCAATTTCAATTTTGACACTTCGGTCCACGTGCGTCCGAAAGGTTAAAGTGCGCTTGTGACACCACTCAAGGAACATTTATTCTAGTCTCTATACCGAATGTTTCCAAGAAGTAACAGGAAAAACGACAATAGAAGCAATAATATTTGTCTGGAAAGTTTACAATCGTGACCGGCATGGTTACACATGTATTTGTATTTAATAAACTTCCGGAAGTGACAGTTGACAAAGCGTGTATGATGCGTAACGGGAAGTGTTTTTGGTTTGACTCGTTCCGGATTTAAGGCGTGGATATGATTTTGGTTAACATTTTCAAAAATTGCTACTTAATTCCTTCATATTGTAGTTTTCTAGAAATCAATTATGACACAGTCACGTGGACGGAACGTAACCTGAAAGACTGGTTAGATCATTTTCCCAAAATCATAATTTACCTGTAGCATAATTTCTATTCGCATTTTTTCCTATTCTTAATTTACACCAGACGCATTAATTCCTAACATGATTTTTCCATTCGCATATTTTCCCATTAGACAAATTATTTAGCAACTCACAAATATTTCTTACGGCGTTTATTCTATAATCAAAAAATCGATTACCCCACCCCACTTTCTTTTCAAAAAACATTTAGTTCACAACTTACCTAGACGGAGCCCCGCTTCGCGGGGCTCCTATTTCTGGGCGGTTTGCCCTTCGGGCATCTGAAGCTACCTAACGAACCTAACCTACCTAACCTATTAATTTAGTGTGACGTCCATGAAAACATTACACTTTGGGGAAAAAAGTGTAGGTAGGTTAGGTTCGTTAGGTAGCTTCAGATGCCCGAAGGGCAAACCGCCCAGAAATAGGAGTAGCGGGGCTCCGTCTAGCTAAGTTGTAAACTAAATGTTTTTTTAAAGAAACAGTGCGGTGGGACCATGGTAATATTATCGCCTAAGAAATAAAAAGAATGCGAATAAAACGACTTGGAAAATATTAATTGTGAGAAAAATTTAACCTAGGAATTAATGCGTCTGGTGTAAATTAAGAATAGGAAAAAATGCGAATGGAAAAATCATGTTAGGAATTAATGCGTCTGGTGTAAATTAAGAATAGGAAAAAATGCGAATAGAAATTATGCTACAGGTAAATTATGATTTTGGGAAAATGATCTAACCAGTCACCTGAAACCGTATTAGCTAACCTACTTTCTTGTTAGTTTCGGGGAGTTCAGATTAAACATGACGAAATAACCTAAAACATGTAGGTATAATATTTTAAAGAAGTAATCCGGCTTTGTCACGGTAAATACACTGCAAGATCTATGTAATACTGAGAGCTTACGGCATAAAGTGGCTTAGGCGGTTTTCATTTGGCCGCTGAAGTACACAACGGTATAAAGAACCCAATTTATTGCGATTTATCCTCTAAGATGCTTGAAATTTCAGTAAGTTTAGCCCCGATTATACTAAAGCGGATTATGAATTTGGATGAGATATCAAAACTATTTATTTGGTTGGTAATACAAACCTTTGAATTCGTAGCTGTTGGATTGGCAAAAAGTATTTTCTAACGCTAGACAAATTGAAAGGAAAACCCAAAAAAGTAAGGTCCCGTGGGTTCAGCTTTTCCCATTTGAATTTACCTATTTTTATTCTTCAAAAACTGATGATACCATCGCATTTTGTCCACAAGAGTAGCAAAGTAATTTGATGCATATTTTGAGTTGTTTCCTCATGTTGGCTGGTAGAAATTGCCTTTTAAGTGATGACTTCACTACATAGTACAAAACAAAGTCGCTTACCGCTGTCTATCTGTCCCTATGTATGCTTAGATCTTTAAAACTACGCAAACTATTTTTTAATAGATAAGAGTGATTCAAGAGGAAGGTTTATGTATAATTGGTTAACCCGTGCGAAACCGGGGAGGGTCGCTAGTTGAATGATAAGTATTCTATTTACTATACAAGAACTATTGTATAGTTAAAATATGTACCTACAAGTAATAAACAGTGAATAATTTTTACACCTTACGCCATGTGACGGTACTGACGGTAGCGAAACGGCAAAGACACTTATTTTGACTAAGGTGTAGAGTTTGTGAAGTACAGGCTTGTAGAGTTAGAATTAAGCTTGGCTCTACAAGAGATCTGATAACTTTTTGACAGTGCGCGCCACATGATCTCGTCTTGGCAACATTTTACATGAAAATCTTTTTGGTGGGATACATTACCCAGTTTAAGTATGGTCTCGAATCATGATATTACTGAAAGACTAAATAATATTGAGTAGAAAAATCGCAAATATGCTCGGTCGTTGCCTCCATCCGTTTGAAGCAAACGTGATTACGAGGCGTGAGGGTCCAAATGATGTCGATTTTGACGTTAGGGAAAATCACTTTTCGAGGCATTTCATGTGTAAGGCGGTTTATTTGTATGCTAGCTTTTGTCCGCAAATTCGTCTGCGCAGAATACGTAATGTAATTGAACTCACATAAAAGCTTTCTTACCGTGAATCCACTCAGCTATATAGTCCAGGGGCCCGTTTATCAAAAGCTTGTAACTTGTAATACAAGCGGATGTCACTTTTTGACAGCATTTGTTAGAAAGGGACTTCCGCTTGTATTACCAGTTACAAGCTTTTGATAAACGGGCCACAGTACTACAACTATGGTCCACAAGTTCAACACGTAACTAATAAGTATTGATACTAATGTTCTTTTTAGGGTTCCGTACCCAAAGGGTAAAAACGGGACCCTATTACTAAGACTCCGCTGTCCGTCCGTCCGTCCGTCCGTCTGTCACCAGGCTGTATCTCACGAACCGTGATAGCTAGACAGTTGAAATTTTCACAAATGATGTATTTCTGTTGCCGCTATAACAACAAATACTAAAAACAGAATAAAATAAAGATTTAAGTGGGGCTCCCATACAACAAATGTGATTTTTGACCGAAGTTAAGCAACGTCGGGCGGGGTCAGTACTTGGATGGGTGACCGTTTTTTTTTTGCTTGTTTTGCTCTATTTTTTGTTGATGGTGCGGAACCCTCCGTGCGCGAGTCCGAGTCGCACTTGGCCGGTTTTTTGTTTTGTCTGAGTTTTACCTTCTTTTCGTGAAAATGTCTTGCCGTATAACTACGACATTAAAACAATATTCATACCTGAACGAAGATATATGGGAGTTAGTTTTGGACCATAGTTAGGAGCTTTTGCAAGATTTTCTACCAATCAACTGAATTAACTACCAACTATAAACTACTAGTAACTTCTTAATCTACATACAGTTAGGTACTTAAATTCTCAATTGGGAATTGCCTCCAGATATTATTTATTTTTGCGTATTTGGAGTGCTACAGTAAAGTTCCTCAACCTACTAACGTAGCGGCAGCTCACGTTCACGAGTCATCATTATAGGTAGCCTATAATGAACTTGGTACACTGTACAGAACACTCACAGATAGGGCGTCGAAACATAATTTGCTGGAAAAATCGGGAAAATGCGTTCTTTGACCCCATCAGGCTCCGTTTGAAGGGAAATACGTGATAACGAGCTGTCAGGGCCCGAACATAGAGCACTTAACAACTATAGGTAGTTCATGTAACAGCTCACCAAGTATTTAACTTCAATACTTTGCACCTGCTGTCCTTTATCTGGCCACAAACAAAATCATTTTAATTTTTAACAGGCAGAAACGTCTGAAGTGGAAAAATTACTGTCTTGGGCCAGACCCAGACAATCCAGAATCAAGGGGGCCGTGAGTTCAAGTCTCACACAAGACAGTAACTTTCCACTTTTAAATTTATTCTAAGCTTTAAGTAAATCATTTTACTTATAATTTAAATTGAGTTTTAGCATTAAGCGTGAGTTTTTGCGGAGTAAAGTAGTGTAGAATGCAACAGAGTTATGCGGCTCGCGATTCTTTGACGAGTAAAAGAGCGCCTATGGTACAGTCACGCTCCGTGATTGTTACGCCATTTACAGTTCTAGTTAAATTGGACATTCATAGCGAAAGTATGGAACAACCAATTTAGCTAGGACCCTACATGGCGTAACAATCCCGTGTGGTGACTGTATGTTACCGCGAGTTGTAAATGGTTTACATTGTGGAGTCTACGAGGGATGCTCCATGGGCCCAAATGATCCCAATCTGACGTAAGGGAAATCATTATTTTCATCCTTCCATGCGTGATAGGCGTTTTATTTAATTATAAACTTAAGTTTCTTAAGGTCAACCCAAAGCTCTAAAAAGTGTCACGACGCAAGAACAGTCCTTGTTCATGGAACGATAGATACATTTATTTGCTAAACATAAGCACAAACTTGCCGTTTACATAAGTTTTCTTAACGATATAACTTACTGACATTTCTCACATAAATTATTTTCTAACAGGCATAATTTATAATCCAAGATTACGTAGATGATTGTCTCGAAAAATGATAATGAGGTGTAAACTGTTCAGACAATACGATCTTTATTTGTATGAAGATAAAGTTCATTTTAGAGCGGCAGTTAGTCAACTTCCTGCTATGAGCATAATTATGTTTAAAGATTAAAATAAACTCGCTCGTTATCTTTGCCATTGTTACTTGCTTTAGTTGTTGTAAAGTGAGCTTTTCTTTAATAAAAAGTGGGATTATATATACAATATTTTTGATACACACTTTTATTGCCGACTGTACTTTCTTAACTTTCATGCATGTCTATCAAGTACTTCTCGAGACTTTTCAAATGAGCCTGAAGTCAATGTGTTTATGTTTTTTCAATGGAAGATTTCCTTTGGCTACCTTCCGATCCGACTACATCATGAGATCAGCTCCATGTTAACATATTATTGCATTGACATCGGAAATATATATGGAACTAGCTTTTGTCCACGACTTCGTCTGCGTGGAGTTAGTAATTTGGGTAGCTTATTTTTACCCAATCTGCTTTTTAACGATTCCCCATACAAACTTCCACCCCCCTTTTCACCCCCATAAAGGGAGATTTTTGTGATAAAAACTACCCTATATCCTTCCCCGGGACTCAAACTATCTCCATACCAAATTTCAACTAAATCGGTTCAGCAGTTTAAGCGTGAAGAGGTAACAGACAGACAGACAGACACACTTTCGTATAATATTAGTATGGATTATGAGTCTGAAAATTTCTTTTTAACTGGCTTCAAAAACAGGACGTTCATTTATTTCAGTTACAAGTATATTTGGAACCTAACAAGTTTTAAGTTTAGTTGCAAGTATATTTTTAACAACTGGCCCGTATTGTTCTCAAACAATTAATACCAATCATCGCGCACATTGTCCAGTTATTTTAAACGGTTCGGCTAATTGTTTCCATGATTCATACGCCTCGCCTGATTTTCTGAGTCACATGACTTGTACATTTCTGTTGAATGTATATGTGTCAGTGGAGTGCAAGTACTCTAACTTGTAAGCATCACAATTGTTAATACGTATCCTGCCATCTAAGCTCAGGAATGCACCCTTTAAATTAACGGAAATAATAAAAAACACTGTGTACTTATACTAGGAACTATTATATAATCTGTGATACTAGTCTGTAGCCTGTGTGAACTAATTACATTATTGACTTTCCTATGAACTATGCCGCGCTCATAGCTTCATGAACGATTTGCTACAGAGATCCTTGGCCCACTTCGGAGATCCTTGGCCGTTGGATTAGCACTAAGGCCGGTTAGACTGCAATGCAATATGCACTATGCAGTGCTTGCTTTGAACCTAACGTTAGGCCTGAGATACACTTAAGATAAAATAAGATTTCTTTATTGTCAAACTGTGTTGGTACATAGCTAGGTCTTATAAATATCACAGAAGTCCATCAGCTTGCCCATTTCGGGCATACAATTATAAACTAACCTAGTGCATGCAAAAAAAAACAATAACAATAACATCATAACGATTAATTGTCTATGTACATAAAATATTAATTTAAATCATATAAACTTTTTGTTAGTTAACAGCCATACTTACGTAAATAGGGACAAAGCTATTTGTTAGAATGAGATAACAATATTCATCTCTCATTCTGTAGTATAGCTGTGTCCCTATTTACGTAAGTAAAACTTACAAGTGTATATTGGGCCTTATAACTGCAGGGCCCGCGTACATTTCATGCCGATAACAGACAAATGACGTCACGCTACATAGAGTATGATTCTAATTAGTATTTTCGTTATAATAAATCATTTGTCAACCTCTTTAGTCAACTGCCGGCGTATTATGGATGGTTTTATCCACGTGATAAAATAACTGTCACTTTTTAACACCGCGAGATAGAAAGTGACTCACACTGTCACGTAGACAAGAACGACCATCATATATCCGTACAGATATAGGAGCCATTTTATTTAAAGTTGTCCCCTACACTTTTTTTTCAAAATTGGATTTTTTTATGGTATTTCTACTCAGAATGAGCCCTTTTGATCCTAATAGAAGAAAAAAAGTGTCCCAAAATTACCTCCAACGATACCTATATATACGAGTAGATAAGGTTACGAGTGTACCTTAGTGATTACTGTAATAGAAAGGAAATCGATGTGTCTTAAAATAAAATGCGCGGGTGGCGCTGAGCCATGAGCGCCCAACCTTCAGGTATAATTTATTACTACTCGAAAAGCACAAAGCAAATCACGGCACGTGCTTCGATCGGCGTGTAAACAAGATATTGACAACTCACTGTATTTACGAGTATTACCCCAATTCCATGTAGCCTGAGAAACCGTTGCATATTTTGGTAACCATCTGTCTTTTCCTCCTCTTTTGTTAGGTTATTTTTGTAGTTAAAGTTGCCAAGGTGACGCGCATTTCATAAAGCCGTACAAATCTCGGCGCGTGCCGCGATCTACGCCCCCGTGTAAACAAAATAAGTGTTAACTCGTGTATTTACTGGCCCAATTCAGCATAGTCCAAGAAACCGCTCCGTAATTTGGCTGCCATATGTTTTTTCTTCATCAAGTGCCATCGGGCCCTTCTAATGCCAGCTACACACGTAACTTTAAATCGTAGCGATTTCAGTCTGTGCAGATAAATCGAAGGTTTAATATAAATTGAAAGTGCCACCGATGAAGGATAATCTAGAACGATTTGTCATACATATCGCGATAGATCAATCTGCGCATAGATTAATCACGACGAGTATACAGTTCCATGTGTAGCCGGCATAACGAGTCTCAACACGAGAACATGCGGACGTGACGCACGATTAGTCTGGCCAATTTTATCAATTAAAATTAAGGTTCCGTCACACAGGCGCGTTTTCCGGGCGAGGCGTGAGCGTTTTATATATAAAGCGGCGCGCCCCGCTCACTACAGAACCCTAAAAAAAAGATTCCGATAAATTGAGTGTCCCATAAAAAAGCTGATCCAATTTTCTACAAGCTTCGGCCGACCTCATTACACCTCGCGGCTGAATAATGAGCGACTTGACATTTACCTGTGACTTGGCACATAAAGTTCACGAACAGATAGCTCTTGGTCTATTGTTTTCTTCTTATTTACAACTTTCGCGTTTTGAACACATATTAACTCACATTTATAGACGGGTCTATCGCGAAATTCGACACAGGTTCCCACTTCCCAGACACTGGGACATCAGTTAGCCGCGACCACGACCAGTGAAACCTGTGTCAAAACGTCGGTAAATAAAGGTAGTAAAAGGAATTTCGCGATAGACCCGTCTATAAATGTGAGATAATAATTATTGTTTTCTTTTTCATAACATGTTATTTGTCTGTTATTTTAAAATTGGTCTTCGTCCATGTACACTTAGAATTACTTAGTTAAAACTTTCAACCCACTATTGCACTATCACCCACTTAGGGGATGAATTTCAAAAGATCCTTCACTGTTACCTACTATTTTTATAGAATTCCGTTTGAGGTATCCAATAGGTAGATTGTGTGAGGTGAGGTAGATTTCTTGCCGTATCGTGGGCCTGATACGGCAAGAAATCTAAACATATATTTGACGTCAACTGTACACTAGTTAACTAGGCCATAGAGAAAAAAAATACATAGATTGCTCACTCCATACATCAGTTTTGGTACCAAAAAGACTATTAATTTCAGTGTCTACATCTAGCATCGAGTAGCGGAACTATCAGTACTGCTACTTGACAATAGATGTAGCACCGACCGCGACCGGATTGTCTTATGTTGTTGAGCATAAGATGCTTTGTGATGGTACCAAAACTGATGTATGGATTGAGCACTCTTGTCTTACTATATTTCTAGACTAGGGCTAGACTAGGGCTAGGCTTGGGTAGGTTAGGCTAGGTAAGAACAAGTCAACGAACGTGCCCGTCATATGAGCTGCTCAAACACAGCGGCACACACCTGCTCGTTAATACGTTTACGATCGTCTTTATTACTACCGGACTTACTGTGTTGCCGCGATAAACGGGCCCTTTATAGCCAGGACGCTTTAATTACATAAATACCTACCAATGGTTGATTGATGATTAACCATAATGTGGTCCCTTAAGGCCCACGGCCCTACCCATAGTAGGTACCTACGAACTACTTCTATGTCAAAATTGTTATTATTTGCCAACGTGATGTTGTATTTATTTTAAATTGTAATAAATGTACTTATTTACTCGGTAACTGCATCACATATTTAGCAGGAAAATGAAGCAAGACACGAAAAATAGCGTCTTAATTATGTCGTCGGACAAACAGCAACACTCATCTGTCCATCGGTAGACCTTATGCCTTTTGTAATAAGGTTTACGAACTGTCAGTTAATAGTGTGGGCGATGGTACGATAACTGCGTGCCGAACACATTGACATAGATATCTAGGGACTGGCTTTACGGGTAATAAAAATGAGGCATGACAGGGGCCAGTACAGCGGTGTGAAACCGGTACAACGCGATTGGTTGATGAGTTCGCATCACGCGCGCGATTGGTTGACGAGTTCACATTATGGCTCCTCTACACGATGGGCCAGCGCCGGCCACTCCAAGGGACGCATTTATGCGTTAGAGGGAGCAAGTGATATTGCTATCTCATTCTACCGCATGGCTGCGTCCCTTGGAGTGGCCGGCGCTGGCCCATCGTGTAGAGGAGCCATTTCACGCGCTATTGGTCGCAACTAGTAGTTGCGTTAGACTGCACGATTGGCTGGAATTCGTGAGTAACACCGCTGAACTAGTACGATTTTTAGTGCCCCATTAGCCCGTCCTTAGATATTAAGTATACGTCAGTGGCCAAACAAATTTAAGTAGGTAATCGGTAAGTATTCACTTAAAGTAATGACACTAAATGACATTACTATTGACAGTTGTTGTGATTGGAACGAAGTGAAATAGTATGAAATTAGTATATTACATACCTAGGTAGTAAAGTAAGAAATGTCTCAGATTACGTGTAGGTAATTGTCGGCCGAAACGAATCCGAGGTCGCCAAACATGTGATTTGAGGCTTTCTTATTTACTGCCCGAGTTTTGTATACTATTTTTCTGCGCGATGGAGCCGGAAAGTGGCAATTTCGTTAAGCGCAGCGAGACGAAAGTTGTCGTTTTCCGACCGCAGGGCAGATAAGGAAATTGCAATATTGCAGACACTGGCCCGCTAATACTTAAATACAAATGAGCATACTAATCATAGATTAAGATACAAAAACAATATCCTTCCACAAAGAAGTTGTGACCCTATTCTCTAAAGTAATAATAATAAACAAAAAAACCGGCCAAGTGCGAGTCGGACTCGCGCACGGAGGGTTCCGCACCATCAACAAAAAATTGAGCAAAAAAATCGTGTTTGTTGTATGGGAGCCCCCCTTAAATATTTATTTTATTTTATTTTTAGTATTTGTTGTTATAAATAAATAAATAAATAAATAAATATTATAGGACATTATTACACAAATTGACTAAGTCCCACGGTAAGCTCAAGAAAGCTTGTGTTGTGGGTACTCAGACAACGATATATATAATATACAAATACTTACATACATAGAAAACAACCATGACTCAGGAACAAATATCTGTGCTCATCACACAAATAAATGCCCTTACTGGGATTCGAACCCAGGACCGCGGCTTCACAGGCAGGGTCACTACCCACTAGGCCAGTCCGGTCGTCAAAAGTGTCGTGTTATAGCGGGGCAACAGAGTAGGGTTGCCAACCGTACTATATTATATAGTATTGTACTATATTTTGGCTCTCTGTACTATATACTTTTGGAAAAATATATAGTACGCTATAATACTATATTTCCGATTAAACGTATGTTACACTTATGTTTAGTATTTTATCTAAAAGTACCATATTTTTTTTAAATGTACTATATTTTTGATGCCCTATTCTGGAAAATACTATATTCTACCAAAAAATAGTTGGCAACCCTACAACAGAGATACATCATTTGTGAAAATTTCAACTGTCTAGCTATCGCGGTTCATGAGATGTACAGCCTGGTGACAGACGGACGGACGGACAGCGAAGTCTTAGTAATAGGGTCCCGTTTTTTACCCTTTGGGTACGGAACCCTAAAAAGCATAATAAAGTACAAGAGTTGCGTGTCGCGCGCATCGATCTGGCGGACTAAATACGGCTGCCGCTACAAAATGCCCACTGGCATGGTTTCGTGACGATTCTACAGTGTATTCAACTACTGACTACTTCTAATATGAACTGTTTAAGTTATATACAGGGTGCTTCCTGTAACAGGAGCAATAAATTAAACTAAAGGCTGTACTCCTCAAACTGACAAACATTTGTTCAGCAACTTTTAAAAATTATGAATCCTTTAGACTTCCTATTTTTCATACAAAATAAATATGACCCTCAATGTACGCTGACATCAGTGTGTTTGACGTTGCTTGTCACGCTTTAAACATAACAAAATATGCAATACATTGCGTCTTAGAATAAACTTTAAAGTGTAATAAAAATCAAAACATGAGTTATTTTCAAAAGTTGCTGAACAAATGTTGGTCAGTTTGAGGTGTACAGCCTACAGTTTAACTTATTGCTCCTGTTACAGGAAGCACCCTGTATATTTATTAATATATATATTTTTTTAAATTTTTTTGCATAATAAAAAAATTGACTATCAGGTACAGTCGCCATCAGATATATCGGAGCGGCCAAGGTACTCACAAATATCTGAACACGCCTTTATTGTCAAGGCGTTAGAGTGCGTGTTCAGATTTGAACACCTCGGGCGCTCAGATATATCTGACGGCAACTGTACAAAGGCGGACTGCCTTAAGTCATTATCGAACCCAAACCTTCGGCCGAAACCTGACGAAACCGGCTGGACACTACCAATAATGATTACAATATCTGGGTGACCGAGCTTCGCTCGGAATACATATAATAACTCGGAAATGCGCGTTTTCCTAGAGATAAGACCTAGCTAGATCGATTTTTCGCCCCCGAAAACCCCCATATAGCAAATTTCATCGAAATTGTTAGAGCTGCTTCCGAGATCCCCGAAATATATATATAATATAAATAAATAAATATATAAATAAACAAGAAATGCTCGTTTAAAGGTATTAGATATCACATTGTATGGGTCATTAGCTAGGGATATACGTAACCATCTGATCTGGCTGGCAGATGTGTCCGGCGGACAAATATGTTAATGTATGGCGGGTGTTAGGCAGAGGTGTTTGCGGACAGATCTCTGGGACCTAGGGGACAAATGTGTGCTTCATTCCATTATAGTATATACGAAATTAAAATCTGTCATTAAAATGGCAACCTAATATTGTAGAAACTTTTTTAATCACGGTTATTCGGCGGATTCGGCCCTATTTTGAATTACTTTTAGAAAGCACGCGATTTTTGTAACTAATAATAGAAACGTGATCCAGACCTTAATAAAAATGATAATCCCACGCGTAAACCTTTCTCCGAACTCGCATTTGCCATTGCCGCCAACCTTACAGGAATGTGACAGGTAACCTTACCATTATAAATATAATAGTCAGGGTCCCTGAAATATTGTGCGCAATTTTCAGTAAGGTCGGTTCTGTTTAGACAATTTGATATGGGTTCCTTGTTTTGATACGACCATTTACCGTGACTCGTGAGCACCTATCAGCGTTAGCGTCTCACGCTCATGCTAAGAATTGCCACGCCTATAGTTCGTTTTTTTAGCATTAGAAATAAGGTAAACAATCTTGATGTGTCTTTTAATTGAAAAACACATTTTAAAAATAAGTTACGGCAAATATGTGACAATTATGAATCTAATACGATCATTTATATTCTTCTGCTTTCATAAGTAATAGTTTTTGATTATTAAAAAGCGTTTTTCAATTAAAAGACATGTCAAGATCGCTTAAGTTCTTTCTAATGCTAAAAAAAACGAGCTATAGTAAAGAAGACAATCGTACTCGTACATCAACAAACGCCAAATGAAAAAATGTGACGACCCACGGGTAAAGGTTACGTTACGGGTACGTCGCATAGGACCGCGATAGTATTGGAGCGGCGTTAATAATAGCGTAAGCACCAACCGCCATAAGGTACCTTTACCGTGGGACGTCACAAATGTGTCGGGATGACTGGTGATACGAAAAGTCACATTTTCATACATTATTTAAATTTCGATCGACGTCAACCAACGATTATCATCTAGAGGCCCCTAGGAGTCGTCTCATAAGGCATTTCGCTCCCACTTATTGGTGCTTGTGAGATGCCTATAGGTCGTATCAGAACAAGGTCAAAACCTTACCTAATTGTCAAAAAAACAGAATCAGTCTCAGTAGCTTGATATTTTTCTCGACGTCAAGGTGACCCTGATTTCATTGATTTTCTATACGCTTTCAATACGAAACCTTATTAAAGTCATATCATATCAAAGTGACGTGACTATCGGGCAATGATTTTGATAGGTATTTTTTAGGTTGCGAACGAGTATAATAAATTTCGTTGAAGAATTTGATTGGTTATAAGCAGGGGTCGGACAAAAAGTGCGGATGACGTCAAACCACTTATAGGATGATTTCAAATAGTATTTTTGATTTTCATAAACAATTATCACTTATCATTTATCAACCTCTTTATTAAACGATATCGCCACTTGAAATGAGTATGTACGTTTTTGACTGACACATTGTCAATCAGATGAACAATAAATTGACTTCGTTATTGTTTAGCTATGGTATCTTCACGATTATATTTAGCTAAAATTTATATTTACTAATGTATAAAAGAAAACGCTCTAAAATGTCATCTTTACTCGAATATTGTGGCAAGTTTCGTGAAATTTATTTTATTCACTACATCACCCTACCACCTGTATTATTAATTCCATGGATTTATTTACGATTATTTTGTTACTTCATTAATACTACTTTGTTACTACATGTCACACTGAAGTTTAAATACAAACTTAAACATCATCCTGTGTGCAAGATTACGTCATTTTTACGTCATCCGCACTTTTTGTCCGACCCCTGGTTATAAGTTTGATATTGAAAGTTGTACGTTTTTTAACTAGTTTAGAAAAGTTGTTGGTTTGTTTGAACCGGTTTTGATTGGTCTCGAGTGTATCAGGCCAATTCGCACTTACATTGACATCAGAATGACATTTGAATCATGTTATTTAAGGGATTACCTCATTACCAGATTACCAGTTCGCCGGACGATATCAGCCTGTCAGTTAAACGCAAAAGGTGACAGTTCCGAACAACTGACAGGCTGATGGCGAACTGGTAATCTGTGGGCCCCTTTAAAGTTATCGTGCGTCTCGCCCGCGTCATTACATGTGCAGTAGCCATCCGATATATCGGAGCGACCAAGGTGCTCACAAATATCTGAGCACGCCTCTATTGTCAAGGCGTTAGAGTGCTTGTTCAGATATTATGAACACCTTGGCCACTTCGATATATCTGATAGCGACTGTACGAACAAGTAAGAGCGAAACGATAACGAAATAACATCATTCCGATATCAATCTGATGTCAGTGTACGTTCGGATTGGCTTGTATGACTGGTAAACACAACTTTTAAAGAGACTGTCGTAGCCACCGCTACGAAACTTCGCTACGGCGTAGCGAGCTCAGTAAATAACTTGGCTAAGTGAATTGGATTGAGTCTTCTGCCAGTTCTGCCGTCGTAAGAAAGAGTCTGTATTTATTGAGTATATTATAAAAATTATAAAATTGTAGGTGTACCTGTTTTTCAAATTTATTCTTTGCACATTTTTACCGCTCCTATCAATCCAAATGTAGTGCTCTAGACATTGCCATACATGCATACATATATACCAGAGTTAAGGTTTCATTTCATGTTGAATGGTCAACTTTGTGGCTTACCACCAATTTGGCACAGACAAACGCTATCGAGAGAACTTATCTCTTTATACATTCTAAGGCCCAAAACCATATGTACGAGTATAGACACATGACTGCTTAAATCAGAACCCTTCATATTTGCCGGAATCGGGTAAAAAAACCACGCCACGCCACTGCGCACTGTTGTGCCACGCTAGTTATTATTTAACACTCGAACTACGTACTTTAATATTCGTCCCGAAATACACCTCAATGCCATGCAGGGTCGCTTGTTTAAATATTCACTATCACAAACCACTTTCGAAAATTATTACCAGAACAGCTTTTCGAAGGGTAGTTTGTAAAACTTTGTCTATCTAGCTAGGATTTAGGGATGTAATTTAGGTGCTTAATTTTAAGTTTTAAGTTTAGGTTTACATTTTATTCTAATTTTGATATATAATAAACAAAATAATTAATTCGTAATTCAGACCCACAGCACAGGATTCGTCGTCACTTGTCACTACACCTTATAAAACAAAGTCCCTCGCCGCGTCTGTCTATTTGTGTGTTTGTATGTTCGCGATAAAACGACTGAACGGATTTTAATGCGGCTTTCACCTATCGATAGAGTTATTCTTAAGGAGGGTTTAATTTAAATGTATAATTTATCAACCCGTGCGAAGCCGGGGCGGGGCGGGTCGCTAGTCTTACAGAAAGCTCATCATGTTATTGTTTCTCCAATAAAGAAAATAAAATAAATATCTACCTTAAATGTGGCTGACGTAGCCGATCTTGTTACCAAAAGTTTATTATATTTAGATACTTGTTTTTCTTAGACAATCTCGAGTCCGAATAGCTTGAACCATCAGCTGGGAAACATTATAAAAAGAGTTAAAAAACATTTATGCCAACTCATCATTCGGTTGCCCTTGTCTCATTAACTTGGGGTCTGCGCACTGCGCAGCAAGTCTTTTTCTTCCATACCTCTCTGTCGCTCATCATCTCATCATTCACTTGCGTTCGTTTCATATCATCTACAGTCCATCCACCTTTTCCTCGGTTTTCCTTTCCTCGTACCTCCCTCCACATTCATTCGTAATACCTTTCTCGTCACATGACTTTCATCCCTCCGCATCACATGCCCGTATTCCAACTATTGCGATATAATAAAATACCTAATGTTTTTATTAATATTTAGGTACTAGGTACGAAATGTAGCATACTCCATTATGACAAATCATTGAACTAAAATATAAGCGGAATATTAGTTCTTGTTTTTTTCACTGGAACATCTGCTTACATACAATTTTGTCATGAACTGACCGTGACACGTTTCAAAAATTCATTCGGCCTTTTGTACGCAGTGGCTCTAAATAATAAATCAGATCTAGAGTCGGGAATTATTTAAGTGCCCATTAGTGTAAGGCCTGAGTGGACGCTCGAAGCGGAGCGTTCGGCGGGGCGTGCAGCGTGGCGTCGAGCTCCCAAGTGATTTGAGCAGCGTGCACTAAGGCCGCTCCTATACGTTTGCGTTTGTTTAACATGCACGCCGCACGCCCCGCCCCGCTGCACGCCCTACTCGAGCGTCCACTCAGGCCTTACACTTACGGTGCGTGTTTTTCGGACAGAATTGACTGACATGTTTCATAATAATAATTTTTCCGTTTGACCTTAGACAACTCAAGTACGACTGCCGCAAACTTTTTTAATATAGCACGTTTATTAAAGCCTTCTCTTCGTCTGACTTTAAATGCCCTAGAGCAGCGGTCGGCAACCTTTTAGCAGCCAAGGGCCACATAGTAGTTAACGAAGTGCACGCGGGCCGTACTTTGTTAATATTTATGACTTTATCAGACATTGTCGTTTGTCAATATTACATACTGAATAGCCAGGGAGGCTCGCGGGCCGCAAGTGGCCCGCGGGCCGCAGGTTGCCGACCGCTGCCCTAGAGTTCTATTATTATGTTCTCATCATTGTTCCTGTGCGCGTGTGGAAGCCGTTTAAGTTTTACTTTGTGTAATATGAAGCAACTTAATATAAGTAATGACTCTTTGAGCTATAGACCTTGCCAATCTTCATACTTCATAGCTCTGCCATTTTGAAGTATTTCCTAAAACAGAATCGACAAACAAACTTTATAAAGATTAAAGATTATTTATTTACACAACATATTCCACATTATCATATAACCACCAAATTTAGCCCGAACTCGGTTGAAAAATGCGACCTGTGGACGAAATAATTTTAGCCCAAGCTGAAACGGCGATATTCGCTTTTCCCCGGTCAACTATGCGCTAACAACATTTAATTTTGAAAAGTTCAAATACCTAATCTATTCGATTTCCAATTATATTGCTTTAAACTTAAGTCCCATTTTAAACAGTACTCTAACAATTCCCCCAGTTTCAGTTGCCCCCAATTAACAAAAGGTTATTAATTGGCCGAGGCCATTGACCCTAACCCGTGTCATCCAGGACGTTAATAGCAGTAACTTTAGTACAAGGGTTCTGATTAGGACGTGACCCGTGTAATACAACCGTAAGGATGGGAATTTTGAGATAAGCAATTCCCAGATTTGAATAAGAAATTACAAATGCTACATCCCTAATTACTTTTTATTTATATATGATCAAGAATCTTAATGTTAAACAAGGGACATAAATTATGGTCGTTATCTTTAACTTGTAGCCGCTATAACCAAGATTACAGTTTCATATTGTACCCTGACAGGACCTCAAAATATCGTCGTTTTATCAGGCTTGCAAGATTTGGTTACATATTGTTACATACAGACAACGGCACAGGCGAAGCTAAATAAAATCTTGTAATGCTTTAGATCTATTGAACATTAGACTAACAATAGGCTAGCTAGTCGATAACACAAAGCTGATGAGTCAGCCAGGCAATTTCCTGACGGAACTACGACAGCCGTGTATTTAGCATATCGCGTGCTGAAAGCCTAGCTGGAAGGCTGCCAAAATGGCCGACAATACCCGTGGCTTGCAGAGTGTGGGACAGTGGCCGAGTCCCAACCAGTACCCTGATGAGACATCTGGAAACTATACAGGGAGAGGCAGAACAAACATAGACTAACATTAGAGAGTCCACGACACAAAGCTGATGAGTCAGCCAGGCAATTTCCTGACGGAGCTGCGACGGCCGTGTAATACATGCTAATGCATATCGCGTGTGAAAGCCTAGCTGGAAGGCTGCCAAATGGCCGACAATACCCGTGGCTTGCAGAGTGCGGGACAGTGGACGAGTCCCAACCAGTACCCTGATGAGCAGGCATCGGAGTTTTTGTCGCATGGTAAGACTAATAGCAAGCTATGGAGTCGACATTTGCCATAAATGTAAACTCTTATTCATACTCATACTCATGATTAATTTTATTTAAAATGAGAACAGATTACTAAATAGTTACTACGTATATGAGTTTATTTATTAAACCTCATTTGTTGCAATAGAGCCGAAAGTGAATGGAACTGTCACCTAAGAAATTAACCTTCCGCAATTAAAAAAACTTATGAATTAGGTAATTCTATCACTACTGTCATTGATTAGTTGTTTACTTGAAAGATATTTTACGTTTCAACATGTGTCCGTCTATACTTTCATACTTATTTAAACGAGAAATTGGAAAGATTAATCAGATGTGCGATTTGGTACAAGAACGAGAGGAACATAATATTAATACATATGTATACAAAACACTATGGATATACAAACAATGTATACATAAAAAATAAAATAAAATAAAATAAAAATATAATAGGTATGAATTACGTATTTCAATGGACGATGAAGTCGATGTGGATGGTGAAGATATCGTGTTAGATATAAATAACTACTACGTTTCAATCACCAGTGATTGACACATGACAAATACTAATCAATTTTATCAGCGGTCAGTACCTACATGACATTAGGTCTTTCGCAGCGATGTAGTTTGTATAGTTGTATATTAAAATAGTTGAAGTTATGAATTCATAATGTAATAGAAAAATATTTTACTACGATTAAGGTAATATACACGACCGACCGCTCTAAAGGCATTTTAAGATAAATTAAATAAATGAGTATGAGTATGAATAAGAGTTTACATTTATGGCAAATGTCGACTCCATAGCTTGCTATTAGTCTTACCATGCGACAAAAACTGCGATGCCTGCTGATGAGACATCGGGAAACATACAGAGAGAGAGAGAGGGAGAGGCAGAACAAACATAGACTAACAATAGAGAGTCCACGACACAAAGCTGATCAGTCAGCCAGGCAATTTCCTGACGGAGCTGCTACAGCCGTGTAATACATGCTTAATGCATATCGCGTGTGAAAGCCTAGCTGGGAGGCTGCCAAAATGGCCGACAATACCCATGGCTTGCAGAGTGCGGGACAGTAGCCGAGTCCCAACCAGTACCCTGATGAGACATCGGGAAACTATACAGGGAGAGGCAGAACAAACATAGACTAACATTAGAGAGTCCACGACACAAAGCTGATGAGTCAGCCAGGCAATTTCCTGACAGGGCTGCGACAGCCGTGTATTATTAGCATATCGCGTGTGAAAGCCTAGCTGGAAGGCTGCCAAAATGGCCGACAATACCCGTGGATTGCAGAGTGCGGGACAGTGGCCGAGTCCCAACCAGTACCCTGATGAGACATCGGGAAACTATACAGGGAGAGGCAACATAGACTAACATTAGAGAGTATCATAAACCTGATGAGTCATTCAGGAGATTTACCGTCGGAACTGCGTTGAAAGCCTAGCTGGAGGGGTAATTTTGAAAAAAGTAGACGCGAGGGTCAAACTCGCAATAAATTTCGCGAATTTTTCTACTGACAAATTAGTTCTCGTGACTTTTAAACGTTAGCTTACACGCTGTTAATAGTTATTATGCAATTTAAGAGCCAACAGGAGTGGTCATTTCTCCATACAAACGTACTCAACTGTTTCCTCCGTGGGTTTTGAAGCTAGAGCAGTGATTTTTTTCAACACAGATTAATATTGTCAATATCTGTGTCTGACCGTTTTTCTTTTTTTTATATTTTTGTTTTTTAAGGCGCTAGAGCCCTTCAAAAATGGCCAAAATGACCTAATTGACTATGCCGCAATGTGTGGCGTGGTATTCAAAATTTATATCGATTAGCTAAAGAAGCAAAACGGTCCGACACAGATAATTTCATAATCATTTAGAGTTCCAAATTTGGTTACGATTGGTTAAGTTTTGGAGGAGGAAACAGTCGAGTACGGAACCTCGATTATTGAGATTTTTACGCAGGATTTTTCGCCTTGTCCTTATCGCACTAGTTTTAGGAGCCGCTTCCGTTAGCGAGACGGGTATATTTACCTAAAATATTTAAATCTCAGCTCCTGTTTCGTCTTAATGCTATTTCGTACATATATATGTACGGTCTAAAGGGGCCCACTGATGATCAGTCCGCCGCGCGGGCCGCGCCGGACGATATCGGCGTGTCAGTTGTTCGGAGCTGTCACCTTTTGCGTTTAACTGACAGGCCGATATCGTCCGGCGGACTGGTCATCAACAACAACAAAACTATATCTTGACTTATTAAACTATCAATGAGCGAACTTATTCTGGTTGACTTTACGACCCGTGTTAGCTAAGTGATAGGAATTAGACCACGGCCAATGTCAAGTTCCTGCAATGTCAGTGTTTCGACCAAGGTCTGAGGTAATCTTGGATCTTGATAACGACCACTCTGTTTTTATAGGCACAATACAATGGCCGAATGTACACTGCCGTGGATATGAAGGGTGTGTATTCTACGTATACTGCTGAGGGTAAAAATTATAGAGGCATTTCCAAGAAATATCGAGGCCGATCTTCGGGCTAGAGAAAAACTATCAGTTATTCAGATTTTTTTTATGAATATCCCTATCTAAATGTACCATCCCATATTAATATCCAATATTCCTTAAACTTTAGATTGTCTTCGTCCTTATCTTAGAGCTTCTAGGATTTTCCGATTGAATGTCTTTAATTTTTGAAAATCTTTAAATACTTATTTTTATCTCCAAAACAGACCTAGTGGTCCCTAAGAAGAACAGGAGCTCAACGAGGGTGCGGAGTGTTAGGGTCGGCAACGCGCATGTAACACTTCTGGAGTTGCAGGCGTCCATTAGGCTAAGGAAATTGCTTACCATCAGGCGGGCCGTACGCTTGTTTGTCACCGATGTAGTAAGCACAAAACCTTACCCAAACATTGAAAGCAACAAATGTCTGAGACTTTCACCTCATAACAGTCATAACCCAACAGTGACACTACATTCCTATCCCATTCATTCGTCCATTACTTACGTTCCTCGTTAAACCTGCCCATTCGGCAGACACTTTTGAGGGGTTAATGATTCCCCAGGGGGGTACTTCCGTACAAAATGGCGCAGTGAGTTAGTAATACTAACGATTCAAAAAGTCGTAAGTGCATTAACTTTTCTGTACGCTTACGACTTGTTGTTGTTGAGTTGAGGGGTAATAGGTAGGTTTCACCGCGTATTGCCTTGGTGGAATTATAGGCAGGTGAGGCAATGGGTGACCTTTAGTGATGTAAGGTTTATTCTGAGACTTCTGATAAATTATATTCCGCCCTTTCATTTGGATTTGTTCTAGGCTATAGGGCCTTCTATGAATGCTTATACTTTATAGGGTCTGCTTTCGGAGCAGTTTAATTCCATGCGTGTGTTCATCTGGCGAAACCTGCTTTGCTGATTTCAAACTGTTATAAATTACTCAGTTTAGTCTGATAATAAAATGTTCTTTATTAATTTAACGTGTTTGCTGTTTGCTGATTCTCATAAGCATTAACTGGCAATTTTACTTATTTCCCGATGAAGTTGCTCTAGATTCGAGAGCCAGAGAAACGCTCTATTAAATTACATCTGAATAATTAAATGTCCTTAGAACCAAACATTAATTATAGGTACTTATATTTATTTATCTACACACATGTCATTAGTGCTCTATAATGCGTTCAGAAACTGTAGCAATTGACAAGCTTTATTACAACCAATTTTACTATGAGAACTTTCTTATCTGTGGTCGTAGGTGGTAGTTAAATCTGTACTTTAATGTTATAAGTAGTTATAACGATACAGATTTTTTGTAACGTTATGAGTTTAAATTTGGAATAGCAGTCAAAACTCAAGTGGGTCTCTATTCTAGTATCCATAGACATTAAAACAGTTATCAATACGAAACGTCAATGTAGTATGTTTTTTATATTTAAACCGCACGATATTTGATCGCAAGTGACATGAGAATAGGGACTTCATTGTCTTCATTCGTTTGTCTAGGAATTTAAAAAAACTACGGATGCGTGACATGCGTGAAAAAAGTTTTCATTCACCGCCATTTGACGTACAGTTTATCTTTTAATTACTTTTAAATATGTGTTTAGATAAAGTAGTGTAAGTAACTGTACATAATTAGGCATTAAAACATCACTCTCACTGGCGTTCGTTTCTTAAACCCACACTCGTATTTTAATGCCTCTCATTATGTAGCAGTCGGTGTACTTCCGTTTGGCCCAAATACATTTCGCCAAATTTCACTTCCCAACAAACTTATCGCAATAGTTTCATTTCCCAAAGAAACCTTTAGCAAAGTTACACTTCGCATATAACTTATTTGGTCAAATTATCATTTGGCATGATTTTACTTTGTCAAATGTTATTAGGACAAAAACTTATTTAGCAAACGTTTTTTATTGGCTAATATTATATTCCAAAAAGATGTTTGCTCAAATTGTCACTTCGCAAATTTGGCAAATAGGCATCTCTATTTAAATTTGAACCTAAATTCGTTCTGTTAGAATTTTGAATTTATATAATATTTACTACTCAGAATCAGTGGCTTTCTCCATTCTTAGGCCCTTCTCTCACGAGGCTACTTTCAAGCGATTTGTGTTTCGTACGCGTGTCCTACGCGTCGCTTGTGAGTAGCCGCGTCGCGTCGACGACACGTTTGATATCAATCGCACGTTTCACTTGTTACATGTCAACATACGATCATTAAAGAAAAACTTTTATGATTTACTAGTTACATTAAATAGTCATATTACCGATCTCGATATCATTGTGATTACGGAACCAAACATACATTTTAATTTATTAAACTTATATAAGATTGATGGCTTTAATATTAATAGTTATATTCGCGCGGGGCGAAGCGGGGGCGGAGTGATTGTGTACTCTCGCGCCTCACTCCCGGTCCGCTCCTGCGCGCCGCTGCTTGGCACCACGGCCGCCATGCGCGCGGCTGAGTGCGTCTCCATTACACTAACCAACCATCGAGAGACTGTCAATATTATAGCAATCTATAGGCCACCTAAAATAAACAAACAGGATAAACTAACACAATTTTTTGCAGAGCTCCGAGCACTACTTAATAGCATACCTCAAAACACAAAAGCAGTGCTCTGTGGGGACATTAATATTAACTTATTAAATATTAATGATAAAACAGTATCTACATACGAAACTATTTTATGTGAATATGGCTTTACCAGATGTATATCTCAAGTTACACGGAGAGAAGTCTTAATGGGAAACTTAGTAGAATCCTGCCTAGACCACATTTATCTAAGAGCACCTTTAGCATCTATCAACTCGGCTGTTATTCAACACAAACTATCGGACCACTATTATGTATCGATTGCAGTGGAGTGGAGACACACACGCGATGGTGTTGGCGACGGCGGGCGAAGCACGGCCGCAACCGTTCCCAACCAAGAAGAGCCCCGCGCGCGCGTAAGGCGCGCTCGCGGCGGCGTGCCTGCTTCCCCCGCCACCGCTACGCGGCTTGTATTAGATAATAGATTAGTAAGAGAAAAATTACTTGCAACTGATTTTAATAGCCTTATGTTAATAGACTGCCCTATTAAACTGTACGAAGCTTTTAGGCAACTATTTGAAAATATTTACAATGAATGTTATAAAAAGCAGGTTATAATAAATAATAGTAATAGGAATAATAAATCTTGGATAACCGGCAACTTAAAGAAGATGATAGCTGAGCGAGATAGATTATTTCATATGTGGAGCATGGATCCAAAAAACATGTTAAAAAGGCTAGAATATACTAAATATCGAAACAAGTGCAATAAAGCTATACGAAAAAGCAAGAATGATAATGATAAGCAGAGTATTTTAGCCTGTAATAAAAATATTAAAAAAATATGGGATAGGATTAATATTATGATGGGAAAGGAAAAACAGTCATTAGATATTAAGATATTAACAAACATGGATGAAAGTAACGAAAAACATATATGTGATAAATTTGCAACCTCATTTATAACAGAAATAGACAATATAAAACACTCATGTAACGACATATGGATGACTAGGGAAAACTATGTACAGGAGTCCGGCATGTGTATGCGATGGCAACCGGTATCTAGTGATTATGTTAATCGAGTAATTAGAAACATGAACAGTAATAAATCACCAGGAAGCGATCTCATACGCATGTCTGACCTAAAAACAGTTATAGATAAAATAAGCCCGATACTAGCCAAACTAATTAATTTATCAGTTAATCAACAAAAGTTTCCTACAAAACTAAAACAGGCAATAGTGCGTCCTATCCATAAGAAAGGCAGTTTTAAAAATTATTCTAATTTCAGACCCATATCTATACTATCTAGTGTTGACAAAATAATAGAGAAATGTATTACCGACCGCATATCACATTATCTACAAACTAATCATATTCTAAATAGTCGTCAGCATGGATTCCAAAAACAGAGAAGTACGAATACTCTATTATCTGCCTTTACAGATGAGATTAACAATTACTTAGCAGAGAAACAGTTTGTGGTAGCTATCTTTTTTGATTTTAAAAAGGCATTTGATACCCTAGAGACCGATACCTTGCTGAAAGCTATGGAGGAGTGCGGGGTGGGGCGGCCGCTGAACCAATGGTTCCGCGACTACCTCACCATGCGGTCCTTCCGCGTGAAGGTCGGGTCGGCGCTCAGTGACGAGCAGGCCGTCCGCTGCGGAGTGCCGCAGGGCTCGGGCTGCGGGCCCCTCTGTTACCTGATGCACGTGAACAGCCTGTGCGGCGTGCTGCGCCACTGCTCCGCGCACATGTTCGCGGACGACCTGTGCGTGCTGCGCGCCGGCACCGACCTCGAGCAGACCTGCAGGCTTGTACAGGAGGACGTCGATGCCGTTGTCAAGTGGTCTCATGATAATGGAATCGTATTAAATGCCGATAAGACAAAACTTATGCTAATACATTCTCCATACTTAGTACCTAAAAACGATATCCCGTCCATTTTCACACATAGTTTCCATTGTATACATAGTATTGATTCCGTAACTTGTAAATGCCAGCCCATAGAAAGAGTTATCAGTTTTACGTATCTTGGCATGAAAATCGACGAAAACTTCTCCTGGACAACTCATGTAGATTTCATTTGTAATAAATTAAGAATACTTTTAAGCATATTTTACCATCTTAGTTTTAAAGTTCCTGTTAGCACGTTGAAATGTATTTATACTTGTTTAGTAGAGTCTATTATTAGTTATGGTCTTGACTGCTATGGCCTCACGTTTAAAACTAACATAGATAAATTAGAATTGTTACAAATCCGTTTTCTAAAACTACTAGTTAATAAAAAGATAAAACACAGTTGCAAAACTGACTACAGACAATTATTTAAATTATGTAAAATTTTACCAGTGGGATTAAAACTTAAATATATGTCAGCTATAAACAGTCATGGCAGCCAGGAACACAGGGATCTAGTCAAACATAGTCATAACACCAGAGCATTAACGGCGGGCAAATATGAAGTACCTAGGGTGTATAATTATTATGGCGATAGGACACTTAAGAAACGGTTACCCTATTTACTGAATACTTTGCCCGCAGACATAGTAAAAGAACCCAAAAAAAGTAGATTAAAAAAGAGTCTTAAAATGTATCTCTTGAATACACTATAGGGGAATGTGTTGCCCTATAGAGTATTCTTGACATTACCTAGTATTATAACTCCCAATGTAAGCCTTATTACTTATAACATCAATTTATTTAAGTATAGAATAATGCGACTCCACAGTCAAACAAATGTAGTTTTGTGGAGCTTTGTCCTTAACAAAAAAGTTGTAACTTTTGTGTAATAAATAACTAAAACTAACTAACTAACTAAGACAGTAGTCTGGTCGCACGCGACTCCAGTCGTATACGCGTCGTACACAAAACGACGGCGGAACAAACTTTTATTATTAATTTTGTTCAGGAGGTGGAAACTTATCCATGTTTGTATAATTATAAGCTGCCAGATTATGTCAGAAAAGATGTAACAGAAAAGGCGTGGATTGGGATTGAAAAAAAAAATCAATTTAACAGGTCAGGAATTATATTTTTATTAAATTACATCCGTTTGCGTAAAACATAAAAAACCAAAATGATAAAAAAAAAACCAAGGTCGGGATAAAGTATTTCAAATGAAAGCAAAAATAAAAATACTGCAGGCCCTCTATTGGTATGTAAATTGTACGCCATGTAATATTTTGGGACATGTAAGTTATGCTTAATGATACATTTGACTAAATAATACTTGGTAAAATGAAAATTGACCAAGTAATTATTTGCTAAACAATAACTTGCCAAAAAAGACTATTGCTAACTGAAAAATTGCGATAAGTTGTTTTGCCAAACATTTTTTTGGGAAATGATAATTTGGGAAACATAGTTTGGGATGTGATACTTTGGGAAACGTTTTTGGCCCATTCATTAGTAAACCGTAGTACCATACCGTACCATTAGTAAAGCTACGCCATTTAGGGTCCTAGCTAAATTGGTTGTTCCATATACCCTATGGAATGTCCAATTTTACTAGAACCCTAAATAGCGTAACAATCCCGGAGCGTGACTGTACATATTCATATATCTATTACATAACGCGTTTTTCTTATTTGAGTCTCAACTGCTGAAAATGTATCCCGCCCGTAGGGGTGCAGCATACAGAAAACTTTGCGATGTCTACAGGAAAGACACGAACGAATTAAGCATATAATGAAATGAGTATGACCCTTTATCGTTCTGTGGCCCGTTTAATGTGTATATGTATCGAAGCCGGTTCATACAAAATGTTTTAAATTTCTATGTTCAAAACATCACGAAGGTAGCTTACGTCATATTAGCGGTGACCTTGATACGAGCAGGCCGCAAAGAAAAACACTTACAGCAAAATATCCGTTTATGAAAATATAATATGCAATGACTTTGCTTGATCGACGCTAGAAGCCAAGGTCTAGGCGAGGGCTCAGACCTCAGGCTAATAGCCAGATTCAATTTGCTTGATAAGACTACGTGCCACACCGCCGTGTATCGTTATTGCTGGTACGAGCACGAGATTAGTTTATAAACCGGTATAACTTTACCCCGAGGTGAGTCGATACTGGACGATTCACATTGACGAAACCGAGTCAGTTTTACTAGACGGGAAGAGAATATGAAACTCAGGGGCTCAGGGCCCGTATTAGAGATGTACAACTGTCAGATTACAGGTCCACTTCAATTCAACAGTTGATTGAATCGCATGTTCATCAACTGCGGATAATATAATTTGTTACAACCAATAATTCAACAAAAATCAACTTCGTTTTATTACTAGGTACTGTAGTGTGTGCTATACCTTACCCACACATATACAGTGTTAGAGTATATAAGGCTACACATGTATCATTTGAGGCGCATTATACCAATATCATAGCAAGCAGTTGTTTGTCTTAATCCCCACCTCACATGGGTAAGGTATAGCACACACTACACCTTCCCTCCTGGAGAAAAAAAAATAGATTATTGTTTTTCTGTTTTAGGTACAGTAATCTATTTTTTTTTCTCCAGGAGGGAAGGTGTAGTGTGTGCTATACCTTACCCACACATATACAGTGTTAGAGTATATAAGGCTACACATGTATCATTTGAGGCGCATTATACCAATATCATAGCAAGCAGTTGTTTGTCTTAATCCCCACCTCACAGTACTTACTTTAAGGTTTATAATGGTTTGGTTTGGTTGTCACCTAACTGTGGATTGCTAATGTAAAATTTTGATACAGGATTGTTCCGATTCAACGGGAGTTCAACACGATACGTCAAACGTCGCTTGTCGAATACCCCTCCAGTATTACTTGCGTCGGATTTTATGTTTAAATGAGACAACACAGCTTGGTAGCCAGTCGACTCCACGTGGACGCAGCTGGCCGTAGAACGTAGTGTGGTGGCTCGCTTTGCTGGCTGTGCTTTGGTCACCTGTCTTCGGCTTTGATTGCATGGGCTTTGGGGCCTAGCAAAGATGACAATCGTTTTTAGAAAACAAAACGCTATTGTCTCTATCCCTCCATATTAGCGCGATGAAGACACTAGACAGAGGTTTCGTTGCGGTTCTCTTAAGAAAACCATGGATTTGTCTACCGTATTTACCCTAAAATCGCGATTCTCGGTCAATTACGTATGCCGCTGTTAGTCCATACCACTGGTTCGCTAGTACTCGGTGAGCGTGTGAAACGCCACAGCAGGTATTTCGTCTGTAAGCGGCGGTCCTAGGGGATGGATTTGTTTGCCGCGCAGAATTACTAAACACATTGAAGACAAACAATGGTGTAATGTCGTCACATGATCGTGATACTAGTTTGTCATGTAATATATATCTATGTACTAGCGACCCGCCCCGGCTTCGCACGGGTTTCATAAAACCTTAACAAATTGTACACCTAACCTTCCTTAAGAATATGATATTGATAAGTAGGTGAAAATCGCATGAAAATCCGTTCGGTAGTTTTTGAGTTTATCGCGAACATACAAACACACAAACAGAGAGACGAGGCGGGGGACTTTGTTTTATTAAGGTGTAGTGATAATCCTTGGCAATATTGAGCATACTTAGATGTAGCTTGTCATTGTCATATTAAGTTATGTCAAGTTAAGATTTCTCGGTCTAGGTCTTTTAACTTTTTAAGTCAGTTCGAGAAGCGAGTAGCGTTTTATTTATATGTAGGATTTTTCTTCAAACAGAAAGAGTTGTCGCCGGTAGTGTGAAGTTCTTGTCAGTCAGTTAAGCACCGATTAAATAATGATTATCTTTTCTTCATAGCTTTCTTGCGTGAGAAAATAATCACTGGTCACTTTCCTGCCGCCGCGCCGGTCCGACCGCTGCCTTTATGAAGAGCAACAGAAATGAGAATGACTCTCGGATATTTCTGTATGTATCATGTTTTCAGTGAGAAAATAAATAAGTCTTAAAAAAATCGATGTCCGATCACAAATTAAAAGGGAGTAAAAATATGGTCAGAAATAAATAGCGTCACGACAAAGGAGCACCATTACAATTCATCCCCCGTTTCGAGGAAACGAGTTTTCCTTATAAAAATATATATAAATTGCGTAGTCCAGCGGCTCTCAACCTTTTCTCGGTCAAGGGCCAGTAAGATTATTTTGTTGTTAGAAGAATCATGAACAGAATTAACTTGTAACTACAAGACATTTGTCAAAGTGTACTTCTCAACCAAAATCCAACGTAAACCCAAACGAAATGCTCGAAATCTGACGAAATTAACATAAGCTGGAAAAACTGATTTCCACGAACAAACATAAACTGGCATTTGTCTAGCCCGAAACATTCTGGGTGCGTCCGTAATCCAGACTTTCATTAGCTGAAACGAATTTCATATTTTCCGGAACATTAAGCTGGAAAATCCGCGCCGTTTCCATTATGGTTCCACATACTCACGACCACCGAGTTTTATGCCAAATTTTGAACCTTATTTCAAAGTCGTAAGGTATACAAATGGTCAGTTAGGAGTGGTTGTGACCCGGACACTATTTTGTAATTAAGGATAGAAATTTCGCTGAAACAAATTATGAGAAACTGGGACTATGTCCTCTGCGTTAATGCTATTTAAATCTAGCCATTACGGTTAAGGTACACAAAGAGATTAGCTATAAAAGCTTATAGCTAGTCCGGCATACAGATTATATTTGAAATGTAATTTTTTTGCAAATCTTCGTGAGGTCCGCAAGGAAGAGGTCTTGTTCAGATTGGAATACGATACAATAATACGTAATTATCGAGTAAGTATCAAAAAGTAATTGCGCTTTGCTTTTACTTACCTGTAATCTCTTACTGACAATATTATAAGTTATAAGAAGTAGTATTTTTCCCGCCAGTGTTGCAGTGTAATGTACAAACGGTGGGTCAACTATCTCTGTAGCTGACTATATGCATGCAGTGTAATTCGCTGCAGTCTGTTACGTATAGAGTCACTTACTTAGAGATTATAATAAAAAGAGACTCGCTATTGCCAACCCCCAGAGAGAAAACTTCGTTATCTGGTTTTCTTTCGCTCGAATATGCAATATTGATGGAGAGGCATACTCGTGTAACCCTCGTACATATATAGGCCCTCAGTTTTCTCAGCTCAAAAAGACGGATCATAAGGCATGGACTATATATTATACATTTACTGTATTAATGCAAAACCCTCTGTAGTTCAATTCGAGTCCACCATTTTTGTTGAGACATATTTCATCAGTCGGGCGTTTAGAAGATGAATCGCCGAACATAAATTTAGCTGGCGACTAATTTTGGCCCTCGCCTGGTGCCATGGTCATTGAACCTCTGATTGTAGGATATTAACTTTATGACACTTAAGCACCGTCATTTATCATGATATTTTTTGAAATAAATACTGATACATATTTAAATTTAATGGGGTCGTTTGTGCGTGGACTTATCTATGTTTACTTGGACGCAATTTAGGGAAAAGGATTCAACCCATAAATATCTAAAATATGATTTACATATATCATAACTGTATAAAATTACTTCCATTAATTTACTGTTTAATAAGCTGTTTTTCCTTAATATAATTAAATTTAACTGAACGATAAATGCATGTTGCATTGTTTACGGAAAATGAGAACAACACATGTTATTAATTTTTGTTTAGTTATACAACTTGTAATTTTCCTTCCGTATAAAACTTCTACATATTTCCTTTAGGTACAACTGTATGAACTTGTGAACTTGTGTACTTGTGGTACAAGATAATCAGAATAAACCTAAACCCTTGTAAACACACACGAATTTAAACCAGGGTTTGCGTGAAGTCTCATTTTCAAAACGTCTTGTGACATGATTAGCTTATGCACGTTAACATCAACAATTATAGACCATCGTTATATCTTACACCCTGGCAATAAGGTTTAAAATGGTACGTTTATGCCGATGATGTAATGATGCACTGGCTTGGCCCAGTTCACCACGCTAAATGTTCAATTGAGACAATTGTCTATTGGGAGTTTGATACACCACACAACATATTTCGCTCAATTCGGACATTAATATTTATGGCCTTGTTCGCAATTGTTGGTCCGAACGACACAAATAACATTAGGCATTTAATTGAGAAATGTAATTAGTTGTGTAAAAATAGGATTAAAAATATTAACTAAAAATAAAAGACATTAAAAAACTGTATGATTGGAAACCGGCGGGCTTGCAACGTTTTGTTTAATAAAGCTGAATTCAACAATCTTTCGCAACTACTGTTAAATAATACATCATTAAAAATGACCCTAGTTTAGGACCTTAATTTTTCAGCATTTAACGCCATTGTGTAACGAAACTTACTATATAAATGATATAAATTAAAGACAATTCGTAACACACAGGAATCAATCAATTTTAAATTCCTTTTCCCACTTACAAGGTAAGTAATGTCTACGTAGGTAGTACACAACGATTTAAGTATTATACAAACCCATCATAATATATATATAGTACATAGGTACATGCATGCAACAAAACAGCTCGTACTCAACAGAAATTTAATGAAATCGCATCGCATCTCGAGGTAATCGTTCGGAACGCGCCGCTCCAATAACACCGCGGTATTGCAATAATCCCGTCCTCTAACTAAACCATCTGATAACGTACGCTTAAGTCGTTTTACAGTCACATTTATACCGGTAGTAACTTGTAAGGTCTTAAGCGATAGCTGCCATAAGGAGATTTGATTATGTATTTTGAAATTGTCAGTTTTACTAATTGCTTGGTAATACATCATGTGGATAAGTAAGTTGTTGCTTGAAAGATTTGACGTGTCTGAGAGTCTGTTTTGACGCAAGAATTTGAAGTATTGGAATGAAATGAAATACCTTATCCCCTGGTTATAGTCTGATAGATAGATAGATAGATGATTTATTTCATGAAAGACAATTACATAATAAGTTTGAATTGATGTCAAAAATATAAGAATTTCTATCATGATCGTCAAAATAAAAATTAAAAATAAAAATGAAAATAATAACAATACTAATGAAATAAAATTATAGCTCCAATAAGGATTGTCAACACAATTAGGATGAGAGTAAGTAGGTAAATACTTACAAATCCAAAATATAAATTTACAATGTCAGAACTTGCGAGAATACAAGAACAGAAAAAATAAAAACAATGAATAAAAGTCAATTAATTTCCAATTGGAACAGTCGTTAATAAGAGTAGGTATAAAATAATATCTCCCAATAAGAATCGTCAACACACAACATCAACAATATAATTCTCTGTCTGTTCGGAAAGAGGAGAGTCGTGGAATATATGGGGTTCAATGTTCAATACATTCCACGATTCTTCTCTTTCCGCACAGACTTTAATTCCCTTGTATTTATTTATAACATGTAAATGTCTAGGAACGCGACGAATTTTAGTTGGAATTAAATTGGTGGTTACTAAATTTAAAAGCGGCCAAGTGCGAGTCGGACTCGCCCATGAAGGGTTCCGTATTTAGGCGATTTATGTCGTATTAAAAAAAACTACTTACTAGATCTCGTTCAAACCAATTTTCGGTGGAAGTTTACATGGTAATGTACATCATATATTTTTTTTAGTTTTATCATTCTCTTATTTTAGAAGTTACAGGGGGGGGGACACACATTTTACCACTTTGGAAGTGTCTCTCGCGCAAACTATTCAGTTTAGAAAAAAATGATATTAGAAACCTCAATATCATTTTTGAAGACCTATCCATAGATACCCCACACGTATGGGTTTGATGAAAAAAAAATTTTTGAGTTTCAGTTCGAAGTATGGGGAACCCCAAAAATTTATTGTATTTTTTCTATTTTTGTCTGAAAATCTTAATGCAGTTCACAGAATACATCTACTTACCAAGTTTCAACAGTATAGTTCTTATAGTTTCGGAGAAAAGTGGCTGTGACATACGGACGGACAGACAGACGGACAGACGGACAGACAGACAGACAGACATGACGAATCTATAAGGGTTCCGTTTTTTGCCATTTGGCTACGGAACCCTAAAAATGATAGTGTGTAGGTAATAATATGAGTAGGAGTCTGAGAGAGTTGTCCGTCATATTTTATAAATTGGAGTGCTGATAAATTAAACAACAAATGTACCTAATTGCATAAATAATCTCAGTTCAATCAATCTTGCCCTTTATTCTCGGTCCTACTAGAAAAATATCGTGTCAACATTTTGATCAACCTTCCATCATACTGCTTGGCAACATACCTCCATCGTATCGTATTACCATAAATAATATTATATCATTTCAATATTCAATATACAATTTCATTTGTCAATGTGTGTTCGGTATAAGTACACGCGTGGGCACGGTTATTTCGGTTAAAAGGTTCAACGGCATTTATTGTTGTCTTTGCTTTGTTGTCCTTCAATTATCTAAACTCGCTTCGGCTGAGTTGAACTAACGTAACCTTTTCTGGGTCGCGGGTGTGGGTGTTATTTAATTGTGACTTTTCTTTATTTATAAAATGAAGTTTATCACAAATTCTACATGTCTACACGACAACAACAGTCAAAAACCGCACGGCTACCACGAATTGGCATTTGCCATTTACGTTAACGACGGCGTGAACTCCAATCCATCAGTGCGAGCGAGATGGAGTGCGATCGAGTTTACAGAATCGCTAACGTAAACGTCAAGTATCAACTCGTGTCGTGGTACGGCTACTGGTGTTCAAAAAGGTCGCATGTTCAAACCTTGGCCGAAGCGGTGATTTTTTTCCTTTAATTTATTATTAGCAGTATCGTTAAAACTTTTACACAGCCAACCTTTTAATTAATACTCTCGACCTATCGTAAGTACTGCAGGCTTCCAGACTTGGTTTTGAAAAGTGTTTGAATTACCTATTTTAAAACATAAACAGAACTTGAGAACAATGCTCTAAATTAAAGAGGCTTGCTAATTTCAGGATCATGTATTTATCTGTCACAGGGTCGGTTGCACCAAACTGTTTGTCGCCGTTAAAGAGTTCGCTAAATTTTATTGTATGGAAAGTTTCATAGTAAACCGCCGCGGCGCGCCGGGTGACGTTGATCAGTCTGTCAAGTGCAGATGGTGCAACTGGCACATAGTGGTAAGATATTTTAATGACACTAACTTTCAAATTCTTTGTTCCAGCAATGGACGGCGGCGCGTGGTGCGCCCGCGACATATCGCTGCGCGCGCAGAAGAAGTTCCTGTCGCGCGTCGGCGGCTCCGCCAGCGCGCGCGCACTCGTGCTAGACGAGCATGCTGCCAAGCTCCTCGACCAGGTAAGAGAAAAGCCTCAAAAAGTGTGTGCGTTCATTTTAAGATCCTGAAGTGTCAAAGAGCTCTCCTGAAACAGCGATCGCTGCTTTTTATGTTCCTTCCCTTTTTGATAGTGTTTGACAGCGACGAAAAAAAAAACATGTCTATGATTCCAGTTCCTGTGCGTGCTGCGGTCGCGCGTGGAGAAGCGCGAAGCGGAGAAGATGGTGAAGCACGTGATCAAAGCGGCGGTGAAGCTCGGCGTGCTGCGGCGGCACTCTCAGCTGCTGTCCGCCGATGACCGCGCGCTCGACGCCTTCCGGGCCAAGTTCCACGTGAGTTTTAAAGTCAACCAACAAATTAACCTCAAACTGCAATCATTCCTTAAAAAAAATATTGAACAAGATATCATAACAGAATTCGTTAAATTTGTCGACGCAGCAGGGGTTAGGCATGATGTACCTCTTACATCAGGTTTGAAAATAAACATGCAGTCAGCTCTTAGTGAGCAGGACGAAGACAAACTGCAGATGACGTAACCTCGTAACTCAAGCGTACAGAGGGACTTCGACGTGTTGCCTCTCTGTCGCCTGTCGCACTTGTAAATTCGTACGTAAGTGTGACAGGGAGGCAACACGTCTAGCTTTTGTGTACCGATTGAGGCTATGCTATAGCAATTCGGTGCTGAGCGTCAGGAATCGAGACAACTATTTACTGACATTTCGATGTGGTTTTAATTATTGATTCCTTTGGAAACACCGGTTTTCCAGACTTTGAGCACTAAATACTTTTTTGTAAATAAGTAGGGAAGAATAGACGTAAAAAAAGCTTTGCTTGATATCTTTATATTTTTTTGCAGACCGTGCTAATGGCGGTGGTATCTTTCTGCGAAGTTGAGTTCTCCTACGATCGGGAGTTCCTTCAGGACGCCCTCCGTGAGTCGCATCAATCGCTAAAGTGAGTTTCATTTCAGATCATAAATATTATAATTCTGTTGGTATAAGTCGAAACAAACTTATACGAAAATTAATTGTACAAAATATACCAATGCTTTTAAATCTTCATAACAAGTCGAGAAACGATGCTAATAGACGAATAAGTATAGTTTGTAGCTTTCTAATAGACCCCGAAGGCTAATCCTATTGTCTATTGTTAAGAAAAACCGCTCGTGCCACGTGCCACAACCACCTGCATAAAAAATCGGTACTTCGGTTACTGAGTGCCGGCGAGTCGAACGCTACAGAACCAGTCTAAAATGTGTCATCGAGATGCGTAACAAAGGCGCGTTATCGGAGAGCGCACCTACACTGGTTTTTTGAGCGTTGGACTAGCCCGCGCTCAGGTGCCAAATAGAATAATTAGGACCCTTTTTTGCAGGTAAGTAGCACGTGCGGTTTTACTGAACAATAGACAATAGGATAAGCCTTCGGGGTCTACTAGAAGGCTACAAACTATAACTCAGTTTCTACATCATGCTATACACTTTCCAGATCCGTGGTGGAACGCCACCTCTCCGACAAGTCCGTGTCTCGGCTCGCGGGGGTATTCGCACTCGTCTCCCGCGCCGACCTACTCGACTCGCTATTCGCTGGCCAAGTCGACGAGGATGTCCTCAAACTAGCACGCATGCTACGCAAGGAACTCGACCGCGGCCTCCTATAATCCAACCGTCCCAAAGGTCTGTGTCCAATTTTCCGCGGGAATATTCCCGAATCGTCACTTCAGACGTCTGTGGGAGCACGTTATCCCCACAAATGGGGATTTGGTTTTCTATAAGGCGAAGTTTTTGCACTGTAGTGTATCGTTGCGGGTGGAGATCGCTGCGACAGGTTCTCTCTAGATAGTTCTATTAACACTTTTCGTACGAGTTTGAGTTATTCCTAAAAAAAAAAACAGTCTGTAGGACGAATGGGAACTACCAAATTGTATTTAGAACCAATCAAATTGTAGCAGCTTATTTCACATCGATGACATAACATTGCCACACTGAATAGATCTTGCTTGAGTTTAATCTCACTAATTTATATGTTATTTTTTACACGTGTTCTTAATTTAGGTTGGTTTTTAATTTTTATACTCACTGCTTGAATAAGGTGTAATTTAGACCGAAAATTAATTATAATATAAATTGGAACTACTAATTACTATTTTTACCATTAATTATTGTTTTTTTTTAACATTGAATATTAGGACGAAATGATGAGTGCATTTATTTAATGAAATCTGAATACTCGTAAAATATTTTAAAAAGGCGATTTAGTCTCATTGGTATAGGCTATGCACAAAATAATTTTGTTCCGATTACATTTTTGAATTATTTTCAGTATAAATGAAATCCGTAATATCCGTATTACATTGGTATAAGTATTACACATATCTTTTAGGTAGATGAATGTAATTTCTGTCGACGGTTTCACTGTGACATATCTCTTGTAAAACTAATTAATGGACGAAAATAACAAAAACAATATTTTTTTGCTGAAATCAAGGGGTTGTCATACTCTGACCTTATCTAATCTGGCTTGTACCTGGGGGCACGGCCGTGCTCCCGCCAAGACGAGACAGGGCAAAAAGCAGTGCATATCTTTACTCGGTATTTTATTCATTACCGATGATCTAAAAGTTGACACCTTTCGTCAATTCAAAACTTTCCAAATGAAAACAGTTTGTACCTGCTAATCTCAAGCAATCTATATAAGAATTTTATGTATAGAAATTCTTCTACAGTATACTTGAATCTATCTATTGTATCACGAAAAGTATAGTCATACATTTTTATGGATAACTTTAATTTCGTTACACAATGGAATATACTAAAAACCACGAAATCTAAGGATTTTTTTTTACACAAGGCTTGCCGTATCGTTTGCCAGTATTCTAACATGACGTAGTATAAGTTTATAAAATGACATTAATAATAGGTATAATTGTTTTGAATGCTGTATAATTTATTAGTTATATATGTTGTGATGTCGGTTTGTTGTATGGGTTAATGTTAATTAAGGTTAGAATGCATTTAATAGCTGTACCTAAATGTGATTTTAATGTATATCAGCGTAGGTTTTAACGGATTTATGTTAGACTGTAAGACCAGTTACCAGATAGCCTAAAACATGACATAAACTGAACTGATCTAACGAAACTGTCTAAGTTATCCGAAAATAATTTAAGTGTATATTTTAATTTAATAACAATACCTAATTATAAAAATATAATAGCGTCATAATTATAGTGTTATCAAATACAAAAATGTTGTCCAAATAATACACAGTATATTTCGATATTACGTCTACATATAATAGCGTGAACTGATTAATGTATTTATATTGTATCAATCATTATATCCATAGCTTTGTGTACAATATACTCTCTATATCGACTATATTCGGACCAAAACTATATCGCCACGCAGTCAACATATCTGATCTAACAGTCATATCTGATTTTGTATTAGCAATAATTATTTTAACTTACTGTAATCGAAATGATTTATTTCGGTTGCATATTTTTATGGCATTATACTGTTATTTTTTTATACTAAGACGTTACAAGAGAACGCTAAAGATAACACCTAAAATATAATGCAATATGATGTAGGTCAGAATTTTCATTCCAAATTCATTCCTTTGTGTAACGAAAAATAAACATGACTAATTTTCGTTACACAGTGGAACCAATTAAATTGTAAACGAAATCACGTTTTAATATAGTCATGGACAAATTTAAAGGAACTCGAACAAAAGGTTAATTACTGTATTACAGCACCTAAAGTAATTTTAAAGTTAGTCATCAAACTTTTTTGCGTTCCTCTAAATTTGTCCATCAGTGTATGTGTTTAAACTTTGTACCATCACAGTATACGAGCAATTAATTTATTTAAAACTACTTTTAACTTAAAGCACTTGCTATGTCAAACTGTAGCCTGGTCGTGTCAATTACTGTGTACCGGGGGTAGGTGTGTAGGGGCTACCGCGAAAACCGAAATTCGCAAGTTGCGGGAATCTTTCTCTTTTACTGCAATGAAGGCGTAATTAGACTAATTAGAGAGACAGATACCCGCAATTTGTAAACTTCGATTTTCGTGGTTATAGCCCAGGCGTAGATTTTTAAACGTCCACATTTTCGCACTTCCCATGGCTTGTACCTTGCTATGCTGACCGTAGACGGGAGTGTTACTAATGGAATATTACACGCAAAAGATTAATAAGACATTTTTATTGAAATTGTATTTTATTCTACATTGGTGAGTAACACAAAATACAGTAAAAGGAAAGAGTCAAACGTTTCTAAAGAATATATCTGTGCCGTTTAGAAGGAAGAATTTAAAAGTGTTCAAAATATTTATAATTATTGCACAAAAAATCTTGCCACGTTTTACTATTTTAGTAGTTTTCACTAGGTTACTAGTAAGTGTCAGAAAACTACTTGGAAAAAAATCTCGTTTCTTATATTTTTTAGCATATTACTTTATAACATATCTCTGATAGTTACTTGGTCCTCTATCTATGTCCACGAAGTCGTGTAATATTACAACATTGTTTTTGTAAATACCCACTCGCCTGCACAGTAACCTGCTACAGGTAGCTGTCATAGCTAGATGAAATCAAAGACGTCCAAGTAGGGATTGTATTAAAGTGACAATATAAATGTGTAGTAATACTTTAATTTAGTTTTGTTACTCTCTACGTGGTGTATCTTAATCTTAAGGCACGTCCAGACGGGTTGATGAAATTGACAGTTTGATCAGAAAATAAATTGTGGTCAATCTCATCCAGCGTCCACATGCACACAATTTCATAATGGAATCGGCGAGCAAATGTCCTTGAATTCCTTTTTTTGCGTCCACACCACCTGATTAAATTGGCAATTTCATCAGATTCGGCGACAAATTGTCCCGTCTGGATTGGCCTTTACTCCGATCAATGAGATACTTCAATCTTCGTTATTATAAACATGTCGCGGAGCGACTTTATCAAGTAATACAGTGGTCTCGTTGACTGGAGTACTCTTGTATCATTGTCCTGTCTGATTGGTAATTGATAAGGTAATTTTAACGCTTATTATCTCATATATTTTACACGAATCGCTTTTTTACACGTCGACAAACATAGTTTCATAGCGTCACCTGTCGTACTCGTATTGCAACTAGCGAAAATCTTAAATATTACATTTATAATTTTTTTATGTTTTCGCTAGTCGCAAAATTTTTAACTTGCATTAATAACGATAAGAAAACACGTAGAAAGCACTGAGCATAAACGGAAACACGAATAACAAAACTGTACAAATATTAGATTGATATTGTGATATAGTGACACCAGAAATCTATCCTAGATTGCTTCAAAGGGGTCCACAGATTACCAGTTCGCCGGACTATATCAGCCTGTCAGTTGTTCGAAACTGTCACCTTTTGCGTTTAACTGACAGGCTGATATCGTCCGGCGAGCGGGTAATCTGTGGGTCCCTTTAGGGATATTTCGGGGATGAATGTATCTTTATTTTTCGTTACACTACCTTCTATTTTTACAAGTGTCTCTTTGAGCTGTAGAGCTCTTTAACTCCGCCATTTTGAAAATATCCAAAAACTAAATAAAAAAAAAAAAGTTTCCTCATATTCATGAGTAGTGGTTAAGAAATGACACCTGTAGAGGCTATATGAAAGCATAAGATGAAACGAGGCTCTTCAATTTGCTCGGTTAAATAGGTAGTTTATTGTAAAGCGTGAAACTGAAGTGAACTGTACTTTCGAATGTAAAAGTGGTAACACACTATCGCACCGCACCGTGACCTTGGTGCGGCGCGATAGTGTGTTACCACTTTAAATTTTGCGACTTTGAAGGTGCCGCTATAATCTCATCATATTTCTAAAAATACGTTTCAAAATTGTCACCAATTCAGATATGTTTGTCGTTTTGATTGGATCAAACTCGAATATCGATCTAAAAGTTGTCACTATAGTGAAATTGGTCTCAACTAACTGTATATTTCAAATTTGTTAAGCTGTGTTATATGTATTAAGATTTGATATCAAATATACAATTGATAAGATATGTGATTTGTTTTACTATTACTACTCCTAACTCCATTTGGATAGCTGGATATGGACATTTGGGTGGAATGGAGGCGTACATCTGGTTGGACAATGGGCGTATTCACCACCACCAAGTCCACCAATCATACCTCATAAAGTATGGTACAGTATGGTAGGTATGTCTCTGTACATCCACTCACAGGTATGTGAATACCGGGATTTTAAACTTAAGGAACTTATTGTGGAATAGGTAATAAAAGGCACAATTATTGTGAAAGCACCAGTCAATAATTTATTCACTAAAATTTCTTAGTATACAAACATGGTAGATATCCGTGGGGTGACATCGACACTAATACAATATACGTGCGGCGAACGCGGGACATTACTCGAGCTGTGTTCGGACTTGGACTTTTTTTAACCATCAAATTGTATCTAGCTTAGCTCTTTGGATTACCTTTGAATGCCGTGGAATAAAAAAATACAACTAGGGTTTGCACGACGGATCCGAAATGTATGGCAATATCCGCGTATTTAATCCAGATCCGGATAATTTCATACATTTCGGATCCGGACCCGTTACGACGCACGAAAGTGTTGTCTTGGACTACGCTGAAAAAGTAAGCAAGACATTATTTCTTGAAATATCGTCTTATATATATGTGACATTCAAAGAGTTGTGACATTTCAAACAAGAGCAAATCAAGCTTACCAATCAAAATACTTTTTCTCAAAAATGGACGACAAAGTCGACGTTGCCGGTTAAAAAATAGGTCGCGAAGTGCGTAGTTTATGGTCAGTCAAAAAATTAAAAAGTTAAAAACATTGCAGTCTCGATTTCAGGACTGCAATGTTGCATACAAATTCCATTATTTGTCGAGTTCCAAACTTTTTAAAATTTGAAATGGCCATATCAAATGAAGGCTTAGGTCCATCAGCCAAACAGATGATTAGTACTTATTATTATAATGTTGGTACCGCGACTATTTAGGTTGGCGTATTTTCAGCAGAAAAATACACCTCTATTTTTTTTTAAAGGCGGCAAAGCAAATCTTTTTAATGGTTCACTTTTTTCAGTGAAAACTAGAACGTCGCTTCCATAAAATATTTCGATTTCTTGCACCATTTTTGAGAAAAGCACTATATATGACTCGGCTGGAAGGCTACTTGCTGGCTTCGGATTCAATTAAACGGACTCCCAAGGTCGTCCGTTTAAAACGAATCCTCAGCCAGCAAGTAGCTACTTCCGAACCTCGACAATAATGTACTATTCTCAAAAATGGACGGCAAAGTCGACGTTGCCGTTTAAAAAATAGGTCGCGAAGTGCGTAGTTTATGGTCATTCAAAAAATTAAAAAGTTAAAAACATTGCAGTCTCGATTTCGGGACTGCAATGTCGCATACAAATTCCATTATTTAACGAGTTCCAAACTTTTTAAAACTTCAAATGGCCATATCAAATGAAGGCTTAGGTCCCTTAAACAGCCAAACAGATGATCAGCACTTATTATTATAAAGCCTATAATAGACTATCGCACCGCACCGCGACCTTGGAGCGTCGCACCCATAAGTGAGAGCGAGAAACAGATATCTCTTTCTCGCTCTCACTTATGGGTGCGACGCTCCAAGGTCGCGGTGCGGTGCGATAGTCTGTTACAGGCTTAATGTTGGTACCGCGACTATTTAGGTATCTCAAATAGGTTGGCGTAGTTTCAGCAGAAAAATACACTTCTTTTTTTTTTAAAGGCGGCAAGCTAATTTTTTTAATGGTTGTATTTTTTTCTGTGAAAATTAATGGAAAATTAGAACGTTGCTTCTGTAAGTTCTGTAAAATATTTCTATTTCTTGCACCATTTTTGAGAAAAGCACTATATATGACTCGGCTGGAAGGCTACTTGCTGGCTTCGGATTCAATTAAACGGACTCCCAAGGTCGTCCGTTTAAAACGAATCCTCAGCCAGCAAGTAGCTACTTCCGAACCTCGACAATAATGTACTATTATAGTTCATTTTTTAGCATTAATTAGAAAAAGACTACGCGATCTTGATGTGTCTTTCAATTGAAAAACGCTTTTTTAAAATCAGTAACTATTACTTATGAAAGCAAAAGAATGTAAATAATCGTATTTTATTCATAATTGTTACATGTTTGCCATGACTTATTTTTCAATAGAAGTACACGTCACGATTTTTTACCTTTTTTCTAATGCTAAAAAACGAACTATAACTTTGGTGTCACATTTCCAGTATAATCACAATACAAGATGTTGTTTAGTTATTAGAATTACTAATTATTTCCAAGTCCAAACACTTTCAAACTTATGAACTATTACATAGACTAGCTCTTTTTAAGAGCTTCGCTACACACTCGAACATTTATTTATTTTAAAAATAAGAAAACAATCGTTGCAGTTCACGAGATAGTTATTTCCATAACTTTCACATTATATAACGATTAAGGTCATTTCGAATTTAATCCTAATTACGTTATTGGTTATTAAAGAAACACGATAGATAGGTAGGTACTTACTCGTAATTAAGGCCAAGTATGTCTTCAGTTTAATTTGTTCCATTGTGTTACATAAATGTTTCTCACAATTTAGGTATATGAAACTTTTCGTTACACAGTGGAACCAATTCAAAAGTAGACATAATTAAGGCGTTAATTATAATAACTTTTATTAATCTATCAAATTTCGAAAAGGGCGTTCATTTGTGTCACAAGCTTTAAATCATAATTACTTTATAATCTATGAATTCGTTATGTTTAGGTTCATAAGTGTGTACCTACTTACGATGACGATTAGAATGCAATGGTTATTAAACACTAAAGCATGACTATTTACATTTACACCAAGGAATGTTGAAGTATGGAGTATCAATAGTATCATACAAGACAGTTCGTTACAGGCATAAGATAATCGTGTACACAGAACTTTGATTACCTAGTGCTTTCGGCAGGTACATTCAATCAAGCTCAATTTCATACCATACCAATATAGCTATTAAGATTTTCTTGCATAATCTTCCTATCATTTGTACTTTTACTTAAAATACAAATGAATAAAGAAAAACAAAAAAAATCAAGAAAAAGAATCAAGTGTTAAGAATGAGTGAACTATTTGTTGGCTGTGCTGCGTATCGTGCAATTTTATTGTCACAACATGAAAAAGTAATTAAATAATTGGTCATGACTATTACCATCACTATCTATGTTTGTTTCACAAATTGTTTCGTTCTAAGTTTGAAAGATTAGATAGGTTTAGGTAGTTATTTAACATAATTGTTTTATGTTATATTCTAACCATACTTACGACAAATTGTGACACTAAATAGTAAACACGTAACCTACCTAATGAGGCAATGGTTTTAAAACATTTCCAGGCATTCTGTTAATATCCGTTTTGTTTATCGTTTACATTTGTATGAGTTGCAATCTTCCACTATTAACCAGATCTACGCTTTTTTACATTCATGATTAAATAATAATTAAAATTGATTTTTTTTTTATAATGTGGATATTTAAATGAGCTTACAAATATACACTTAATTATTGTAGAAGTAAAATATTTATTCTACATCCACGAACTACGTATAAAATAGATTGATTTCCCTATCCTAGCTCTATACATAGTATTTCCTTCTGACTAAACTGATAGTATTGAGTATTGATGTTAAACTAGTACTTATGTAGTTACCTGAAAGTCCTGAAACATTATAAATAGATATAAAAATGTTGTCTATGCTTAAACGGGACGTTTAACATTGAAATTTTAATTTAATTCATTCAAACGGCTTAAAATAAATCGTAAGCTTATTTTTTTATATCTAATTAATTATAGGTACATATATGTACCTATATAAAAAAAACAGTCGTAATTCAATATATAACGCATTTAAATAGACTCAGAGGCCCCATTTAATTACAATATTTTTTTTTAATTATACGAGGGCTGTTTGATAAGTACCCGTTTTCCAAATGTATTAATATCACGGGCCGAAAATATCTATACAATCGTTTTAAGCCATTTTTCAGAGGTGGGATTTTTTTTTAAAAAAACAGCATTCTTTTGTTTTTTTCTCATTTGACAGCGATTCAGTGAAAGCGTGAACTTAAAATTGTGAAAATGGAGAAAGAGCAGTATCGGTCTGTAATTAGATTCTTGTTTTTGGAAGGAAAAACATGTGATGAAATAAAAGTAAGAATGCAAGTTGTTTACCATGAATGTGCTCCTTCTATGACAACCGTCAGATACTGGTTTAACGAGTTAAAGCGGGGGATAACAACCGTCTTTGATGAGGATCGTCCAGGCCGCCCAATTGAGGTGACTACAGACGATATGGTTAAGAAAATTGAAAATATCGTTTTAGCCGACCGCCGAATTAAACTTCGAGAAATCGTTGATGCTGTAAATGTTCCAATCGAGCGGGTACAAAACATATTAGAAGAAACATTGGGTATGAAGACAGTATCGGCGAGGTGGGTGCCGCGTTTACTCACGGAGGAGCAAAAACGGAACCGACTGACTACTTCGGAGCAGTGTTTGGCCATGTTCAAACGTAACCCGAAGGAGTTTCTGCGTCGTTTCGTGACCGTAGACGAAACGTGAGTTCACCACTACACCCCGGAAATGAAAGGGCAGTCGAAGCAGTGGATTTTACCGGGTGAACCTGCTCGAAAGATAGCAAAAATCGTCCCAACGGCTGGAAAGGTCATGGCGACCGTTTTTTGGGATTCGCAGGGTATTATACATATTGAGTTCTTAGAAAAGGGGAAAACGATAACAGGGCAGTACTATGCCAATTTATTGGATGAATTTGACGCTGTGTTGAAGGACAAACGACCCCATTTAAAAAATAAAAAAGTGCTGTTTCATCACGACAACGCACCAGCTCATTCGTCTAGAGTTGTGATGGCTAAATTAACACAATTACGCTATGCCCTATTGCCTCACCCCCCGTATTCTCCAGATTTGACCCCATGCGATTTATTTTTGTTTCCCAACCTGAAAAAATGGCTCGGTGGTAAGTGATTTGGATCAAATGACGAAGTCATTGCCGTCACAGAGGCCTATTTTAATGACTTTCCGAAATCATACTTTTTGGATGGTTTATTGAAGCTTGAATATAGGTGGAACAAGTGTATAGAGCTAAAAGGAGACTATGAAGAAAAATAAATGCATATAAACCAAAACAACTGATAATTTTTTTCATAAACGGGTACTTATCAAACAGCCCTCGTAAGAGTATTAAAACCCTTAACCCTTTTAGAGTATTTAATATACATGTATAGTATATTGTATTTATTAGATACCTTTGTATAACGACAAGGAATCATACATGTATTATGGGTAACTTTCGTAACACAAAGGAATGCATTTATGACCATTGAAAGTTCTCAACTATGTAACCATTTCTTAAACCCATCCATAAAGCATAGACAACAATGATCGGCTATGACATGATTATTGTATTTTAGTTAGAAAGGGCCAGAAAACGTAAATATATGTAACTTTACATGTTTTTGGGCACAGAGTAACTTGGGCCGTTCAACATTTCGTCAACCACGAGATATTTCAAACGCCAACGATAAGTAGAATGGCACATAATGTTATTTGCCACTCAGTCAATTAATTATACTGGTACAGTCAACATCCAATAATGTTTACTGGTATGAGTATCGTCACAAACACAGGTAATCTTATGGAATGTCCGATATTAGTACTAGCGGCAGCCGCTTGAACTAATTTTACTTCATAAGATTTAACGTAGAAAGTCCGGCAAAATGAGGGCAGCACCAGTCGTGCACGTAGCGAATAACAAAGAGTGTTCAAGAAATGTTGTACTTTTGTATCGTGTTCGATGTCGACTGTGTCATCTCCGTAGTGAACCTACTATCTATAGATACCTGTATTGATTACAAAGCCTTAAGAGTAATGTAATTTATCTATTCATATGTCAATGGCCATCGTTCCTAATATACAAATAATCTTGTAAAGATAACTAAATAACGTCAAAAAACGCATAAAGGAATCAAATCGCAATTAACTTGCATCAAGTGTAGCTTACTGTCCAAATATCTCTTCAAGACATATTAATATATCTTCCTAATTCCCAATGTTACATCAAGTGTTTATATACAGATATGTAGAGTTGAAACGAAGTAAGACTGAGGTTCTACTTCTTCACAATAAACAATACAATCTACATCTATATTAAACACGAGATCCCGATGTCTACATTCAAGTTTAACTACACATAAAAATATGAAAAACGTTTAGGGTCGGTTGCACCAAACTGTTTGTCATTGTTAACCCTTATCTTGGCATTGTAACACCCGTGATACATGGAACTTTAAAAAATCTAGCAGGGTAACTTTATTACCTAACAATATAATTCTGCCATAAATATGTCGAGCTACCCTCCTTTATTATAGAAAAAAAGAATGGAGACATATTTTTCCTTATTTTTTTTATAGTCTAGTATGCTCAATAGGTGACCGAAATCAAAAAAAAATATTATATTTAAGATATTTTGAGCCTTGCCAAGATAAGGGTTAAAGAGTTCACTAAATTTTATTCTATGGAAAGTTTAGTAGACCGCCGCGGCGCGCCGGGTGACATTGATCAGTCTGACAAGTGCGGATGGTGCAACTGGCACTTTTGAAACATTGAAAAATCGAGTAGTATACAAAACTGTGTGCGTAATACTTTTAAAGTTCCTGAGATCGGTTTGGTCTGGAAATAAGAATGATTTACTAACTACGTTATATTACAAAATTATAGCTAACTCTATACCTCTTTTGGACTTTGGTTTAACCATGGTGGTGGAAAACCTTCGAGCTTCGATTATACAAACGTGCATCAATAATAAGTGAAGTAAACATAAAATATTCGTAAAACAATTATACATAAAAAAACCTTTTTTGTTTGTGCCTGTTATCCGGCTACAAACGAGTTCTCGTAAACGTGTTTTGATAAATATTTAACAAAATATTTATCAAAATCAAACGTCGCACACAGAAAAAAATATATATTTACATAAAGAAACTATAAATACATAACAAATTAATAAGCGGAATGTAGTTTTTGAGTAAACAAGGCGCTGTTGTTTTTTTACGCTCATAACTACGAATAAGTAGATAGACATTAATTTCCATATTGAGAATGGAAGTATAATGCAAGACATTCCCTCCTCTTTTACAAATACTGACCTCTCCAATAACTGCTGTCTTTACCAAAAACGTATCTGGATCAGCAAATAATTATGGAAGTAATTAAATTAAAAAAGGGTGGTCAAAAAGATGGCATACTAGTGGTATACTCTCCCTTAACACGAAATTGATAAAATGTAACGATTGATTCAAATCCACAATTGTTTGCTTTGTGTAAAGAAGTTGTTTATCTAAACAGTAGTCATTAAGATGAAAATCCTGAAAAGTTTAGAAGTGAATTTCAAAACTACTATGTACGCGAGGAGACTTAAGTTGAGCCTTAATTTGTCATTAATTTAATTTATCCCATTGTGTAACGAAACTATACGATATTTCTGGAGAAAATTTTCGTTACACAATGGAATTCGTTAATTTGTTGACGAATCATTATGCAATATTTTTGCAATTCACTAAAAATATCTTGTTGAAATAGGCGTTCTAAAAAACGTTGCATTGGCCAAACTTTCAGGTTAAAAGAGAACGCGAGACAGACATCGTGGTGTCTCACTCCTTTAGCTTGCGCCTATCTGATGGAATCAATGTTTCTGTTCTGCAATACTTATATTTATTATCTGTAGAGAAAATCTTAAGCGCAGGGGCCTTTCTCAAAAGCTTGTAACTTGTAATACCAGTGGATGTTTCTTTCTAACAAAAGCTGTCAAAAAGTGATATCCGCTCGTATTACAAGTTACAAGCTTTTGAGAAACGGGGGCCCCTGGTGTTCTGAAAACGTTAAATTGACCAAAGTTACCGTAAAAAGAAAAAACTAACAGGTTACGTCCACGGCGTGAGACTGACAGATTCATACCAGGGATGTTGCGAATATCCGCATCCGCAACCGCGGAACTTCCGCATTATTTTCAACATCCGCATTCGCATCCGCATAAAATCGATGCGGATTTAATGCGGATGTGGATGTGAAACAGGTCGGTACAGGAACGTCTTAGCATCGGCGTAAGTGCTAGACTGCTAGGTAATTCAGTCATTAACCAAAAAAACCTATTAGAAATGAGCAGTCAAGCGTGAGTGGGACTTAATGTACGGAACCCTTGGAACGCGAGTCCGACTCGCACTTGGCCGGTTTTTTGAAATAAAAATTACTAATTTGTAATATTTGACGTTTTTTATGGTACTATCTTGACATCCGCAGGCGGATGTGAGCCTTTAAAAATCCGCATCCGCGTCCGCGGATGTCAAAAAATCGGCATCCGCAACATCCCTGATTCATACAAACGTTACATTAGTCAAGTTCCAGGGTAATGGAGAGTAAAGCCCTCGCTACACGGTCGCCGACAAGCCTACTAACCGTCTGACCTTGGTCAGTTTTGGTCAAATTTTGTTGGAAACAACTGTCTACACGGTCCGGGACGGACCAAGGCCAGGCGGTCTGGGGGCTTGTCGGCGACCGTGTAGCAAGGGCTTTAATCTAACAGGTCAGTTGAGTCAGGCGTGAGACGGATAGTATCAGGCCGTCTCACTCCTTGAGCTTGTGCCAGTCGGCGATCTGGCGGCGCGGCGCGGCCTGCACCTCGCGCCAGTGGTGCCGCGCCGAGCCGGCACCATTGGCGCCCAGCTCCAGTCGACCGATCACCTGGAAATGGGGTACTAAAGTCAATTTTTTTATTCGGTAGACTGAAATGACAGTTCATAGTTTGAAATGACATTTTATGTTCATACTATGAACTGTCATTTCAGTCTACCGAATAAAAAAATAGACTTTATATTTTAGAAACGGCCGAGTTGGTTTAAATCTATAATATCAAATCAAAACCCAATCAAGTTGTATTTATAGTTAAGGTTATTTCTAGTATATTTCTTAGTTTTAAGTATTTTTGATAATTGTGTCTATTTATTGTATGTACTCACAGACAATCCAACCTCTAGACATAGCATAGTCGCGCTACCCCGTCTGCCACACATACGGTAGCGTTACTCCATCTTCGAGTCAATCCCGTGCCGTGATTGGTCCGTGTCTTTGAACGGAGCAATCACGGCACGGGATTCGCTCACCTCGTCCCCCCGCACCCCCGTATTTTTGGCAGCATCGGTTTCATGAAAGAATTGGCCTAAGCTCAGTCTAGAGGTTGGATTGTCAGTGTATGTACTTTAATGATAAGTATTTCTAATAAATCATTATTTATATCGAAACTACCAGTAGGTACTCCGCGATCTGAACGAGGCCATGACAAACGGAGCATTGAACATTTAGGACTTTATTCTTACTTATACTTTCCATAAATGAGTTTTTCGCTTGTCATCGAGCGACAAAAAGAGACATCATTTAATTCGACAAGTTCTCGAAATTTGTATTGATTCCGCTAAAAATTTACGAGACAAACTTACCTAAAGACAATTATTGTTATATGATTCAACATACATAAGGTATACTTACCTCGCTCTTGGTGACACAGTTCATGACAGTTCCTATTAAGGAGCAGACATGGTCGAACGCGGGGTATTTTGAACGTTAGGTAACTCGAGCATGGAGTATTGTAACAGAAGTATTTACCTCGTTTTTAGCGACGCAATTCCAATCCTGTACGGCTACCATCAGTTTGGCACTGACATAAACGCCATCGAGAACGTAATTTACTTTCTATACATCTCGCTCGTACTCGCTTATTAGTGCGAATGCGATGTATAGAAAGTAAATTACGTTCTCGATAGCGTATATGTCAGTTTTGACACTGTCAGTGACTCATGATACGGGCTCAGGACCTGCAGCAACTCTAGCGCCACATGGTCGAGAGCGGCGTTGGGCGCAGCTGGCACCTCGAACACTAAGGAATTCTTGAACACGACTTTTATAGTGAAGTAGCTCATTCTTAATGATGCGGTCCCAGTCAAGCATCAGAAGCTGTACAACGACGTAGTTGAACTTGGCAGTATACTTACCTCGCTCTCGGTGACGCAGTTCCTATGAAGGAACAGACGTGGTCGAACACGGGGAGAAAATATGTAACTCGAACATGGAGTATTGTAACAGAAGTATTTACCTCATTTTTGGTGACACGGTCCCAATCCAGGACCAGCAGCTCTAGTGCCACATGGTCGAGCGCGGCGTTGGGCGCAGCTGGCACCTCGAACACTAAGGATTTCTTGGACACGACTTATAGTGAAGTGGCTAGTAGTCAAATATCAAAAGCTGTACGACGTGGTGAACGCTGCAGGTAATATACCCGAAGACTTGAATACGGACTCTCAGTAAAGTACCTCATTCTTGGTGACACGGTCCCAATCCAGGACCAGCAGTTCTAGCGCCACATGATCTAGAGCGGCGTTGGGCGCGGCTGGCACCTCGAACACGAAGGACTCGTTGAACACGGGGTTCAGCGTGCGTTTCTTCACGTGCGTCTTCTTCTTGGCGATGCGCTGCCCGTTGTACAGCAGGTACATTTTCACGTATCTGTGAAACAAGAGTGCGTAGACATGTGACGTCTGAGTTCATAAATATTGAGGATAAAAAGTTTCGGGGTGAAATCAAATTTCCTAGCGGCTGTGCGGAAAGAGAAGAGTCCTGTAGGGCTAAGATGGCCGGCTCTTTATCATTTGTCACCATGGCTGTCACGTTCTAACAAATATGTAAGTGCGAAAGTGACGCATAGCGTGACAGGTGATAAAAATGCGACCATGATAGGTGGTCTGGGGGCCGATTTTTGAATTTCGACCGCTCGATTTCATGTATTTCGTTAAATAATATCTCCACTGCTAGGCATCTAAATTCTACTAATAGAATTGAAATAGAGTGGTCAATACCACTAGATTCCCAATTTCTATGGCTTGTATTTCAAAAATTATCATTTCGCCGTTTTCCACCGAATTTCGAGTGGCGAAATCGAGCGATCGAAATTCAAAAATCGGCCCCCTGGAATGTATGCAGATCAATACATTCCACGACTCTTCTTTTTCCGCACAGACTCTAATACGTAAGTAACGGCTCGGCCACGACATTGAGCGACTGGCGACGGCGGCAGCGACAACCATAGGTGGGAACGAAAGGTCCGATCGCTGTTTCGCTCCAACCTATGGTTATCGCTGTCACCGTCGCGAGTCGCTCAATGTCGTGGCCGAGCCGTACGAGCTCGTTTAGACGGCGCGCCAAATCGCATGCAATTTTAGTTACATTGCGGATTGAGGTTACAACAATTCAGCCGACCGATCAAATGACGCAATGAAACTCGCATTTTCTTCTTTATTATAGAGTTCCTTAAATAAAGGCAGCGGCGTTAACAGCTCAGCCGGCCAGTCTCATAGTTAGGTTCCGAGGAGTATACCCGGGGCACGGCACAGCAAGACGCAAGTACCTACAGTATAGGATTGTAATAAGTTTTGCAAGTAGCAGTTTAATAGTACATTATTGTCGAGGTTCGGGAGTAGCTACTTGCAGGCTGAGGATTCGTTTTAAACGGACGACCTTGGGAGTCCGTTAAATTGAATCCGAAGCCAGCAAGTAGCCTTCCAGCCGAGTCATATGTGCTTTTCTCAAAAATGGTGCAAGAAATAGAAATATTTTACAGAACTTACAGAAGCAACGTTCTAATTTTCCATTAATTTTCACAGAAAAAAATACAACCATTAAAAAAATTAGCTTGCTGCCTTTAAAAAAAAAAGAAGTGTATTTTTCTGCTGAAAATACGCCAACCTATTTGAGACACCTAAATAGTCGCGGTACCAACATTAAGCCTGTAACCGACTATCGCACCGCACCGCGACCTTGGAGCGTCGCACCCATAAGTGAGAGCGAGAAACAGATATCTCTTTCTATAATAATAAATGCTGATCATCTGTTTGGCTGTTTAAGGGAGCTATGCCTTCATTTGATATGGCCATTTGAAGTTTTAAAAAGTTTGGAACTCGTTAAATAATGGAATTTGTATGCAACATTGCAGGTCCCGAGACTGCAATGTTTTTAACTTTTTAATTTTTCGAATGACCATAAACTACGCACTTTGCGATCTATTTTTTAACCGGCAACGTCGACTTTGCCGTCCATTTCTGAGAAAAAGGTAGTTACGGGTCGGCCAGGCCGGTGACGTCCATCTTGGGCAGGTTGCGCGCCTTCAGCAGCACCACGGTGAGGCGCGCGGCGGCCGGCTGCCAGCACAGCGACACCAGCACCTCGCCGCGGCCCACGCTGCGCATCTGTTACATTATACTCCTTATTATATTTCGTTTTTTTAGCATTAGAAATAAGGTAAACAATCTTGATGTGTCTTTTAATTGAAAAACCCATTTTAAAAATAAGTTACGGCAAATATGTAACAATTATGAATCTAATACGATCTTTTATAGTCTTCTGCTTTCATAAGTAATAGTTATAGGTTTTTAAAAAGTGTTTTTCCTTGGAGGATATAATCAAACGGAGACGCCATGTCTGTAATTTTCTGTACAAAATGTCTGCCGATTTTTGCGGGGGAGGGGAACGTCAAATGTCAAATGAGGTACAGAACGTTACGGCCCAAAGCATCTGTAATTTTCTGGATGCAACGGGCATTAGTAATGAACTTTAAAGGGCCGTCACAATAGATCAATACTTGGTCGACGTGACACTCAAAGGCCCGATACCACCCCAATAATAATAATAACGTCAAATGTATGCGTAACGTAAAAATAGCCATGTCAGATAAACGTCAGTCCATACATTGTGTATGACCGTTGGCCGCCTATTTTCGACAGAGGGGAAAGCCTGTTAATGGCTACTCCGTTTAGTTGTATCCTCCAAGTGTTTTTCAATTAAAAGACATGTCAAAATCGCTTACCTTCTTTCAAGTTCTTTCTAATGCTAAAAAAAACGAACTATAAGTTTTGGAAGTTGTCACAATGTGATTGGGTAGCCTAGGTCTCCTAACCACGGCCAACCAGGGCCGCAAGTCTGACGATTCGGTCCGAGAAAAAAGTCGCGAAAAACCCGGTCGCGTTTCAAGCGTAAACGTTTGGAGACCCCCATCTACAACGGTTTTCAAATCACATATTCCACAATATGTATACACATATGTATAGATTTCTTAGAACTAATAAACTTGTGAAGTAAATGAGACTAGGTACTTTTTATACAAAAAAATTATCTTCTTTTTAAAAAACCTGCAAAATGTAAGTCAGAAATTTCTTGGATAGGGATTTTAGCTTCTCATGCAGTGATCGATTTCATGTAACGTCGGCCGGTAATAGTTACTGTAAACCTGTAAGGATTCTATTCGCTACCTTTTTGGTTTGTTTTGACGAGATACTGGATACTGAAGCAATATTTATACTTGGTCGTGTCAGTAAAAAAAGGCGGCAGATTTTAAAAATGTAGGTGCGAAGGGATATCGTCCCATCGAAAATTTGAATTTCGCGCCTTTTTTTACTGACATGATTTTCTTGACCAGCTATATTTAAAATTTGAACTTGGCTCGCGTCTGTCAGAACAAAGAGTTTATTTAAAAGACTGGAAGCGCGGCTTCGTCATATTTCATATAGTTGGTCAAACCAAATTGTCAGTAAATAAGAACCAAAAAAACTACAAAGATGGTATGATTCCCTCTGGCTATGTTTGAAATGAGACAGTCCTTTGACAAACTATATATATATCCATTTAAGGATAAGTGCAAATTCTTCCTCACTAGGCGATCTTTTTTTTTTTTTTTTTTTTGTGGCCGGAAGGGCCACGTCACCACCAAGGACGAAAGGGGCTAGGCGATCTCCTTCACAGTACCGAACAGGGTGGACTCCAGAGGACATTAGGTACCTTGAGACTACGGGGTTGGATCTCGCGACACAGCGCCATGGCCTCGCCGCTCTGCAGCTGAAGCGTCGACAGTGGCGCCACCACCTCGCCGATTATCTCATCCCGGGAATATCTGGAAACAAATAACATAACATTAGGCATCTACACCTCTATCCACAAACAAAGGAAAGGCTGATGGCTGATAATTAAGCGGAGAATTTCTGCAAAGTTTTCCACGTGGAATAATAACAGTAACAATAACAATATTTTTATTATTATTCATAATAAAAGTTTAACAGGCACGTTACAGTGAACCCCACACTAGGCATGGCCTGTATCGCGGGGGTCATGATCATCACATTCTCACGATTTCCTACTGAGTGAGGTACTTATGAATTTTCCTCTTTCCTTAGTGAAATTGATTTGTGATTTTGATTCGTCCTTTACTTATATAATCGATTCCATTGTGTAACGTTAATTAGCCGTTTCAATAAATGTTTTTCGTTACATAAAGGAAGTAAAGGAACCCATAAAAATGTTGACGAAATGGGTTCAATAAAGCCTACGATAAATTATTTTGACATTCACCTCTCAATATTTTTAAAATGAAAATCGATCTTCCCATTTTATGTCCGTAAACTAAATAAGTACCTAACGTAGTGGCACCAGTGACCGACAGGGAACCAGTAAAGAATGACTCACGTTAGACCGGCCCGTGTCCGGGCTCCGGGCCGGAGCTCCCGGAGCTTCGTTTTCTATGGAAAGCATCACGTGATCACCTGTCATCTTACATAGAAAAGTAAGCGCCGAAAGCTCCGGCCCGGATATGGCCCGGTCTAACGTGGGTCATCCTTAACCCGACACCTAAGTTTTTATCCCAGAAAATAAGGGTAAAGCTTTGGATTCCTCCGAAAACGGTGCCGTCATATTACGGCCGCTATATAGCGTTGACTGACGTCACTAGAACGTTGTCTATGTAAACAAGATGGCGCGGTTTCCTAGACGGCGTTACGTTACGTTGACTGTCAACGTAACGTAAGATGACGGCCGTCATGACGGTGTCGATAGTTTCGTGAACGTTTTATTAGATAGCGGTGACGCCATTTTGAATAAATGACACGAGATTTGAATAAATGATTCCGTACTACGATTATTTTCCTCTTCTGATGATATTTCATCCTCCAAGTAAATTATATAATCATAATCAGCGCGTTATTTAATTCGTAAAAATGGTAAAAGTTACATTAAAGTGTCAAAAAAGTGTTTTTAATGATAGACTAAAATGTAATTGATAACAGTACATGTTATCTCAAAGAACATTAGTGATAAAATGACGCTACGAGTTCAAATAGTGTACCCTTACTTGAAGCTTTAAATCTGTGACTTTTTTACGTATCAACTATAATATTATTCCAACTATCTCATTACAGTGATTAAAAACAGTGTTAATGTTACGTACGTATATAAACAAAGATTCATGCTCACAATTCGTGTAAATATCGAACAATTTTAAATTACATAACTGCCGCCGAAAGGACGCTACCTATTACGGTCAATGACCTTTAACCAAAACGTTGTAAATATTGTAAATAAACACCATATATGTGGTCAGGATTGTATATAAGTGCAGTGTAATTATAATTTCAGTGTTTTGACAATATTGACATTGTAAATAAAGTGAATTACCAAAGCAAAAAATTGAACTTAAAGTTGCCGCTTAAAACATTACGTAATTACTCAACTTACGGAATTACTCATTACAGTGATAAAAAAACAGTGTTTACGTACTTACGTGATCAAGGATTTACACTCAGAATTAGTGTAAATATCGAATAATTTCAAATTACATAACTGCCGCCGAAAGGACGCTACCTACTACGGTCAATGACCTTTAGCCAAAACTTTGTGAATATTGTAAATAAATACTATATAGGTGGACTGGATTGTTTATAAGTCAGTTATAAGTGCATTCCGTGGTTCTGTACTTACTATGTTAATTCTGATCTTAATATTTTCTCTATAATTAGTGGATTTGTGTACAACGCCATCTGTTACTCTCCGGCTAAATCACTGAACTAAGCTCTACAATAGCACCGCAAGATGGAGACCAAATGCAGTAAATGTGATAATATTATTAATGATAAATATCGCTTGCAATGCGTTAGTTGTAAAAAGTCATACCACATGGATTGTACACATGTAACAATACATCGATTCAATTTGATGGAAAAAGATAAGAAAATATTCACATGTCAATCCTGCATGTCCACATCCACCTCGGATGCTAATAACTTTTCATCTCCAAAATTCTCTTGTGACAATGTTACAGTCCGCAAGAAGTATAAAATAAATATCCAGACAGAAAACTCCTTCTCTGGTTTATCTGAAGATGAGTATGAAGACGCGTCACATTTGAAATCACCAGTATTAAATCCGACTTACCGTGACTTACGTTTAAACACCAGCCAGAATCTCCAGAAAATGTCAAATGAAATTAGTGAACTCAAAGATAAATTGAATTCTGCGGACTCGGAAATTGAACAATTACTAGCTTTAAATAAGTCATTAACTAAGAGGCTTACTGAGTGTGAAACAAAATTAAAGAAGTTAACTCCTGCTCCTGTCACCGGTTCGAGTTCAAAAAATCAAAATAAACCTGAAACTAAGAAGAAAAAAGAAGTTAAAAGAACTAAGATGGACTTTTCGTCGACTGAAGAAAAACAGGACCTGCATGCGAACATTGGCGGGAGTAATTTGGGGTCCCCGAAAGATGTTAGTACTCCAGCGCCATCTGTTGACCAACTTGAAAAACAAACACCAGAGTCCACGCAGTTCGCAAATTCTTCGAATCGGACACCATCGCACTTAACAACACAATCTAATAGTACAGAAAATAAAAACTCTCATATATTCAACAAAAATCCATACTCGAATATATATAACAAGCAGTTTCAAGATGACTTTGGAAAAAGAATGGCGCATGGATTGTCTAAACGAAAAATTGTAATATTATCTGACCAGCAAGGAAGAAATCTCGGTTCATCAATGAGCACAATGTATGGATCTTACTTCGACATCAGGTGCTACTCTAACCCTGGTGCTGATACGAGGAATGTATTGAAATCACTGCCGAGCTGTGGAGCATCGTTGTGCAAAGATGACTTCCTGATTATTATGACCGGAACCAACGATAAAAACCCCAGCAAACTTTACGCTAATCTATATTATTTAGTCCAAAGTCTAGAGAATACTAACATTATAATTTTACAAGTGCCTTACAATAATTACTTAAATGTACGTCCTCTGAACAACATGATTAAATTTATTGCGGAACAATTTAACCATTGTACCTATGTAACATGCGATCATAAGCCAATCAGTAATACTTTCAATAAGACGTCATTATTAAAACAATTGGCCACAAAAATGTTTCACCAAATAGCCTGTACGCTGTACACTAAGTCTTACCAGCTGCAACTAGGGTTGCCAACCGTACTATATTATATAGTATTGTACTATATTTTGGCTCTCTGTACTATATAATTTTGGAAAAATATATAGTACGCTAAAATACTATATTTCCGATTAAACGTATTTTACACTTGTTTAGTATTTTGTCTAAAAGTACTATATTTTTTTGAAATTACTATATTTTTGATGCCTTATTCTGGAAAATACTATATTCCACCAAAAAATAGTTGGCAACCCTAGCTGCAACTGCTACAGAGCAATATGAATGTAAATAAAAACATGTACCCAGAATGTGAGCGTCGATACGTTGCTGAGGCTGCTTCCCAGAGATCTGAACGTACTATGCATGATATGTCAAACACAGGTAACCAAAAGACTGTTGCTAAAAAGTTTTTTCGTCACTACTCCTTCTAACTATACCTTAACACAGCAGAAAATTAACACAGAGAGTAATAAAAATATAGATAAATTTATAATTTTGCATCAAAATATATGTGGTCTAATTAACAAACTGGATAGTTTAGAATTTACATTGAACGAATTTCAAAATAATTATCAAAATATTGATGTACTCTGTTTTAGTGAAACATTTATTAAAAAAGGCTCTGAACAAAACATAAAATTAAATAACTTTAAACTAGCAGCATCATATAGTAGAGAGACATGTAGAGGTGGTACAGTAATATTGGTTAGAAAGTCATTAGAAGTTAAGTCCATCGATATTGTTCAAAAATTAGCGTCTAACTTCTATTTTGAATGTTGTGGTATTGAAATTACTAGCATTAATTTAATAATAATTACCATCTACAGGATACCACAACAAACTCAATCGCATTATGGTGTTTTTCTACATAAACTTGAGAGTTTGCTCCAATTTATAGCCCTAAAATATAAAAAGAAAAAAATTGTTGTATGTGGTGACTGGAACATAGATATCCTTAAGGATAATACAGTTACGAAGGACCTATCTAGTTTATTAAGGAGTTACAACCTTGCGATGCATATAAATACACCCACTAGAATTAATACATGTATAGACCAAATTGCTAGTAACATCCGTAATGTTAAATCTGACACCCACAAACTTGAGCTGTCTGATCACGATAGAGCCCAATCCATCACATTAAATATTAATAAAACTAAATCTTATACAACTTGGTTTGAAATGAAAAGGGACTATAACCGTGATAATGTCAGAAAGTTTCATGATAGTATTAAAGCTCTATCTTTTTGTGAGGTTTTAAGTTCTGACAATGCACAGGAAGCGTTTAAAATATTTTATGATCTATTGAAACTTTTCTATGACTTATGTTTTCCCCTTATTAAAGTAAAAATTAGCAATAGACAAAAGAATATTAAGTGGTTGTCTACAGGTATCCGTAAATCCTGTCAGGTCAAACGACAAATGCTCTTCATAAGTCGGCAAAGTGGGGATAATATAGATAATAATAAAATTACTCTTAGAAAATATGGTAAAGTACTTGCACAATGTATAAATAAATCAAAACAAATTAGCAACAATAAATATATAACTACAAATAAAAACAAATGTAAAGCAACCTGGAATATCATATCCTCGCAGGTATCAAGCGTAGACCATTCAACTGATATAAAATATTTGAAAATTGATGACAAAACTTATGACAGTCCTCATGATATCTGCACCACACTTAACAATCATTTCATTGAATTGAGTAACGTAAATAAAATAAAAATTAATACTAAGCAGCCAACAAAAATAAATATCGAAAATTGCGTATCCACTATGTTCCTGATGCCAACGGATTCCAATGAGATTTATAAAATTATAATGTCTCTGAACAACAGCAAAACTTCTGGCATTGATGATATTTCAACTGAATTAGTAAAACTAACTGCATCTTTCTTAAGTGGCCCTCTGGCACACGCAATCAATTTGTCTTTTAGTCATGGCTATTTTCCTGAACAGTTAAAGACATCCATTATAAAACCGATATATAAAAAAGGAGAACGTGACGATCCCGGCAACTATAGACCAATAACAATTGTCCCGATACTGTCAAAAATAGTTGAAAAAGCCTTTTGTGTCAGATTAGAAAGTTTTTTAACCAAACATAACATCCTACATCCTGATCAATACGGCTTCCGAAAAGGCCTTAACACAGAACTGGCATGTTTTGAATTTATTAAATATATAACAGAATCTATCAATAATAAATTACCTGTTATGTCCATATTCCTTGACATGACAAAAGCATTTGACCTTGTAGATCATTTAAAACTGCTTAAAAAATTAGATAGTTATGGAATTAGAGGTCAAACAAATGACTGGCTTAGATCTTATTTAACCAATAGACAGCAATGTACTGAAATATCAAAATTTGTTGAGATTGATAATAGCTTGCATAAATTAGTATACAGATCACCTTTACGTACGGTTGTTTCAGGAGTACCTCAAGGAAGTAACTTAGGGCCACTTTTATTTTTAATCTTTATCAATGATCTTCCTAAAGCCACTAAGCCTAAAACCATACTTTTTGCAGATGATACAACCATCGTAGTCAGGAGTCAAAACCAACTTACATATGAGTCAGATATCAACGATGCCTTGACAGAGATGAATGATTGGATACTTGATAATAATCTTCTAATAAATCTGAGTAAAACGCAATTTATGCAATTTCATTCTTCCAGAACAACACCGCCACAAATTAACATTAATATTGACAACATTCCCTTACAGAAAAGTAATATCATTAAATTTTTAGGTTTAAATATTGACTCCTCACTAAATTGGAGAGAACATATTAGCTCAGTGTGTAAAAAACTAGACCGTTTCATATTTGCCCTAAGAAAACTACGTCAGTCTGTGTCTTATGAAGCCGCCCTCACAGCTTACCACGGTCACGTCTCATCTATTCTCAACTATGGCCTCATCATCTGGGGTAACTCTGTTGAAGTGGAAAGAGCGTTCAAATTACAAAAAAAATGTGTACGTGCAATATCTAACGCTCAAATTGGAAGTAGCTGTAGACCATTATTTAAAAAACACAAAATCTTACCTCTAGCATGTATGTACATTCTAAAAATCTGTAATTTTGTTAAAAAGTTTCCAAAGTACTATGTCAAACGTTCCGATATATATTGTTCAAGCAACCCTAGACCACAATACAAAAATATGCTAAATCAACCGCGATGCATGACTGACATTTACAGAAGGAACGCTTACAATGCAAGTATTGTAATATACAATAAATTACCAGTCCAAATAAAGGAACTCGAGGGCAAGGAATTTACTAAAAAACTGAGATATTGGCTCAATGATCGCTGTTTTTATACTGTAAAGGATTTTATGAATCATACGGATTCTGATTCTTAAATTTTACTGATATAACTCGTCGTTATGTTACCAATTGTCGCATTTATTTTGTATGTAGAATTTAAATGCTAAAATATCCTTTGTAATTGTAAAATTTGCATACTGTTTAAAACGGTCGGAAAAGGTGAAACATACTTATTTATTACACTAACACATGTAATCTTAACCCTTTTTCTGCGAATAAATTATTGTTTGTTTTGTTTGTTTTGTTTGTTTATAGATGATCAAGCAAATCTTGTCAGTAGGAAAAGGCACGAAATTCAAATTTTCTATGGGACGTTATCCCATCGCGCCTACATTTTTCAAATTTGCCGCTTTGACCTTGGTGGATGACGGTGTGTTATGACGCCGTGGTACTTTCCACATGTCGCCACCGTAAAGACGGCCGTCTTTTGCTGCCGCTATATGACGGCCGTCATATGACGGCACCGTTTTCGGAGGAATCCAAAGCTTAAGTATCTACAAGCCGATTTCTTATATAATGTGGCAACACTGCCCAGTAGCTGCACAGCCCTTATTTTCTTAGATGAAAATGTAAGTGCGGTCACTGGTGGCACTACGATACCTACTGGAAAAACATTGACAATGTATAGTCATTAGTCACCTGTCAAAGCTAAGCACAACGAAGTGCAGCGTGATGGCAGGGAGCTGGTGCGGCGCCAGGCCGTAGAAGGTGAAATCTTCGTCGTATACGGGGCAGCGGGTCTTGCGTACCACCCTGGAATATGGAACAGATAAGTGAAAGGAATAAAGGATCTTCATTGTCACCCACGGCTATTTCAACAGTATGATTTGCTTAACTTGCCAGTGTAGTATGTAGAGAGAGGGCAATAAAAAGTTCATTCTCTAGAGTCTGTGCGGAAAGAGAAGAGTCGTGAAAGACTCAGATCGAGTCGTGAAAGACAGACTCGATCTAGGCTCGTGCTTAGGCGGGTGTTGTGCCTGGGGACCGAAGTCCGACGAGAGTTTGCTAGGAGTAGTATATAAAGTAACTGACATTCGGAACTCCGTAAGCGCGATGTTGGAAATGCCAACGCCATCTGTTAGAATTTTGTGGCAAGACGTTGACAGCGACAGAGGAGACGCTACACCGGGTGATCTCATTGGATATTATATTAGTTAACGATACTAACCTGGTGCACGAAGGTGACTTGGTGGTAAACTGGTGGTGGTGGTGGTGTACGAAGTACAAAAAGACCTTTATAGCGAACTCGGCGCCGTCGACTGGACAGAAACTGCTTTGGACAGATTAGCATGGCGGTCTTTGGTGTCGGAGGCCAAGATCCACTTCGGGTCGTTGCGCCACAGCAGTAAGTAAGTATACTGACCTGGTCTTGACCTTATGTTGTTTGTCCGGCAGCAGCTGCAGTTTAACATAGGGGTCGGGGCCCGCGGGCTCGCGCCCTGGCAAGCCCTGGCAGGAGACCACCGACACCACCAATGCGTTCTTCTCGTTCTCATATCTGAAATAGTTATTTGTACAACAAGAGATCAAAGTTTGATATTTCTTCGAGTGCTTATTTTGAGTCCCGTGCAAGCGAAAGATTCTATACTAATTTAGAATCTTGAGCGTAGTAAGGGACTCAAAAGCGCACGAGATGTAAATAACTTTGATCTCGTGTAGTTCACAAAACTTTTCACCTCAGCAGTGAGAACATATTAGAGAACCCGAAACATGTATTCCTTCTTCATCGCTTACCTCTATTCACTCATGTTTTCTTAAGATATAACAATTAAGTTTTCACCTCAGCAGCTCGAACAAGGGTACTTTGCTACTTAAAAACAGTGAGCAAAATCGCATTTTGCACACTGAGTGTGCAAAATCGTATTTTGCTCATTTTGTCTCACTCAGTGAGCAAAATGCGATTTTGCTCACTGTTTTTAAGTAGCAAAGTACCCTTGTTCGAGCTGCTGAGGTGAAAATACATTTTTATCATGTAAAGACGTGGAATTTAAAAAAATTAGAGTTCCATGAAGGGTACACGGAAAGAACATGTCTAGTCACTCTGACAACATTTTGAGTTATCGCGGTTTGAAAGGAACGATATGTACATAATTAACCATATAATTTTCGTGTGTGGGTGTTTTTAAAGTGAGAAAAAAAGGAGTTATTATATTTATAGAAGCTGTAACAAATAGTTCATTGAGAGCTCTAGATTTTGAGATTAAATTCACATTTTTGAAAAAAAAAAATACTAGACATGTTCTTTCCGTGTAGGTACCCATCATGATAACTTTATTTTGTGCCAAAATCTCATACTTACTTGTAAATGGTCTAACTAAACGTAAACGCCACCATTGAGGAATTTTGTAATTGTGACAAAAAAAATGATGAAGTCGTTTTCAACTATGGATATCCAATTTATTTCCCTCCATACTTATTCCATTTTGAATATTGAATAAATCGACATTCAAGACTCCGAGCCACAAGTTTGCAAATTATACATAAACCTTCCTCTCGAATCACTCTGTCTATTAAAAAAACCGCAGCATAATCCGTTGCGTAGTTTTAAAGATCTAAGCATACATAGGGACAGACAGACAGGGAAGCGACTTTGTTTTATACTATGTAGTGATATCCTTAGCCTACAACTAAAGCTCTAAGCTAAGTCTAGACTATAATAAAAGCCCTTATTACACATATTGTGTTACAAAAGCCAACACAAATACCTATTGAAAAGTTAAGAGCCACTACACCCGCAATACTTCAACAAAAACAAAACCAATAGCGTCGGGAGCAAATATCGTGTATTGTACGAGGTTTAATTTAATTAGGTACTAGAAGCGTTACCACGAGTTTACCGCGGCAGTATTCGCCAGCTAGTGCGCAACTCACTCGCAGAACATCTCGCTATAGATTTACCGTTTAATGAGGTGGTAGGAACTTATTATGATTTGCGGGCCTACCGCTCTTGCGTAGACCTCTATAAAAATATTCTTACCACCTTACATTTGCAGTTAGACAAACCAAGGAGTCATTTTATATGGATAAATATAGTAACTATGTACCTAAGGAACGGCATCGTTGAACATTTAAGTTTGCACAGGCATCTGAAAACTTTACTTGTTTGCCGTTGGACAAAATATAAACGAAGGTGGTTTTGTTGTAAGTATTAATTTACTTTAGGGAAAAATAATGGACCCGTAGACGAATAATGGAGCCGGTATCTTTCACAATGGAATAAGCGCAGATACTTAAAGTCTCTTTTTCCCTATGGTATTTTATTAAGATACTCGTATAGTTGGCTGCCGACGCGGCTGAAGGTTAAATTTGTCTGAAACAGGCCATAAAAGACTTTTACTGCCGCCACGGGGACGCAGGAATAACATGGCTTTAAATTTTATTTGTCAAGTTGTAAGATGCCTGGTAACGTAGGATATGGTACGTGAGCTGTTTATTCTGGTAATAATATTAGGTACTTAATAAGAAAGATCGGAAGTGTAGGCGTCGTGCGCGCGGGTTTTGACATTGAGAGGTGATTTTGATAACTTTTGACTTTTACCCCGAATATAGTTATGATGACAATAGAGTTAGACCAAGCTCAGTCTGCAGTGCCAATATTTGACAACCACTTAAAAAACATATGGTAATGTTTCTTAGCTTATGACATGTTTCCCTTAAATCAATTAATTATATTTTAGTAGGCAATAATAATAATCAGAGCTGGTGCGGCCGCCAACGCGGCTGAACACCTCAAGCGGCGCAAATATGCAGCCATTGATCCTGGCTGCATGTTTGAGCCGTTTGGGGTGGAAACCCTTGGGCCGTGGGGACCTGGCGCCCACGGCATATTCACCGAGCTGGCGAAGCGCCTCGTGGAGGCGACGGGTGACAAGAGGGCTGGCTCCTACCTGGCGCAACGCATTGGTATTGCCGTCCAGCGCGGCAATGCCGCCAGCCTTCTTGGCACCCTGCCCAAAGGCACAGAGCTGGAGCCACTTTTTTATTTATAATTTTAGTTTATGTTTTAATTGTAGCTTTATATAGTTTTTAATTTTAGTTTATAATTTTTCTTTCATATTACATTATTACCTTGAAAAGGGGATAATAGTTATTATATTAATTTATTAAAATTATATGCGTAGGTGATTCTTTGCTGACACTAAATCACTCTGTGTGTAATTAAAATATAATAATAATAGTAATATAGCCTCTTTATTCCTTAATAAACAAACATATCATTTCTTAATTAAGTTAATATTTCATTTCATGCATTAGGTACTATACTTTACAATTACACATTATAATATTGCAAGTTTACAGTATAATTTATTTTCTTATTATTATTATTTATTTATTTTAATATCGAAAAACATATGTAGATTAATAAATTATACATCATTTATTTATTTAAATGTTTATATAAGGACCCCTCTACGAGTAAAGGCCTCCTCCATTAGTAGGCAATATCTTAATGTAATCTATTCTGTATTTTTAATTTTTAATTTTAGTTGTAATTTAAATTTTTATGTTTCACAGCCTTTTGAGCCATGTTGCTTGACTAATAAAATATATTATTATTATTATTAGCTGTCTTAAAGACATATTGATGACAGGTAAGTGGAATGCATGTGGAATGAGATATCTTAAAGTGTCATTCTATGGAATCTGCTAACTATATAAACAAACCGCCATATTAAAATTGTCTCTGAATGTCAAGTTACTAGAGACTTTTGTTTACAAAGTTAGCATCAAGTTCCATAGAATGACACTTTAGCTAATACTTGCACCCAGCTTGCACCTTATTTAGAAAAAACAAATAGTTTAGATTAGACCCAGGTTTAAAGTTCACAGAAAATTTACGACACCTAATAGGTAGCCCCGGAGTTACCTTCATACTCTCGTTTATAATTTAATGTACATTGAAGTTACCTACTACTTAAGTTTTAGTACACTTTTCCGTCTTTTCCACATAGACAGTACATAGAATAATTCTATTTGCAGACAGTTTCCCCTTCTCCGATGTAAGACAGCTCGTTAACTATAAAGTATAGTCTATAAATAATGAGTTTGACGCACGGCGCGGGGGCGTGAGTGGGCTTCGATGGGGTTCGGTTGTTTAGCACCTCATTGATTTTATGGTTTTCAGTTTCATATTGGATGCGGATCTGCGGGCCGCTCCTGTGTGCGAAGATCGCTAATCGCCATACTTTAACAGCCGTAGGTGACTCACGCTAGAATGGTCCGAGTCCGGGCCGAAGCGTCTGGCGCTTTGATTTCTATGACGAGTAATCAGTCATGACACTGATGACGAGATGCTTGAGAAGCCCGGACCCGGACCATTCTAGTGTGATACATCCTATGCGCAAAGCGCTGTCTCGCTTTTAGGTAAGGCTAGCGATATCACCACCCTGTTCACCCACCTATATTTATTGAGTAGGTAACCAATCGATTTTAGCGCGTATTGCTTGTTTGCCCCGATTAATCCATCTTTATGACTGTCATTGATGGATTCGGAATAAAAAAGAAATCGGATGTTTACCGTGGGATTCTGCTTAAAAATGCTGTTTCTACGTTCCATACCAGAAAAAATGTATTGTTAACGGAGTTTTAAACGGAGGCAGGTATGGGGACGTAATAGTTAATGGACGAGTGCTGTAATGTTTAATAATTATAATACTCGTATTTTGTATTAATTGAAACATCCTCACTCATAATGATAATATTAATCGACTTCTTTACTTTCAAAGACGGTTAGGGAGGATTGGCGAAAATTTCCGGAATAGTTAATTAGAAGAGATAGACCTCTAAAATGATAACTTTACCGTAGTCGGGTAAAAGTGTCTTTACAGCATAATATTTTTTTTTATCAAAATTAGGTACCTACAAACTTCAAATATCGAACGTTAACATACCTAATGTGGGTAGGTAATTTAAGTTCCATGCTAATCAGAGTTGCTAAGTATTTTCCTATCTTTTAAACCTACACTTCAGCATTCTATAGGTATCTTCCTTTAGTCTGCCTGCGGTCAGATTACGTCCTGATAGGAATATCGACCGGCTTCCCCGTTCCCGGCCGCAAGTACGTTGACACAAACCCACAATGCAGCCTCATGTATAATGTAAGCGGTTTGGAATTCGATTCCTATTGTCCACGAGAAATGGACGGTCCTACTACAGTCTCGCATATTGGTATCTTTTGCGGAGAAATAGACAGAATAATAAAAAAAATATTAAATGAGGTTGGACTTTGTAGTTCAGAAATACTGTCTGAAAAGATGCGCATGGTATAGGGCATAGCATTTGAATTGATTACTTATGAAACATTAAGGACTTAACATAACTCACGCTAGAACGGTCCTGGCGGCCTAGTCAAGATGACAATCGTTAATCGTTTGCGCTACAACAACGAAACGCTATCTGTCTCTCTATTGCACTAATATCGATGAGTGATAAAGAGATAGAAAGTATTTCGTTGTCGTAGCGCTAAAAGTCCGGGCCGAGGCATCTGGCACTTCCGTTTGCGAAAGCATCACGTGATCGAGAACATTTTGGGTCAAATAAAGGTGACAGTCCATTTCCAACCGCAGCTGCACTACTGTTCATTTTACTATGGAAATTGACAGTAACAGCGGCGCGTTCAGTACCAGTAGTGCAGCTGCGGTCAGAAATGGAATGTTACCCTAAGGTTAGAGATAAAACACGACTCACCGCAGTTTGAAATGCAAGTCCCCGAGCCTTCCCTCGCTGTTGTCGGAGTCTGCTGGCTTGTTCGGCTTCTCGGTGGCATTGGCGTCGGCGAGCTCCTTGCTCAGCGGCGCCGGCTCGGGCGCCGTCGGCGTGTGCGGGCTGTTGCCGCCGGATGACTGCAAGATAACATTTGCATGTTGCAGGGATACCGGTATTATATGAATAAATGAATGAATATGAATATGAATATGAATATTATTTGTATGGGAACGAAAACGGTATTTTTATGTTCTTTGTTAATGATTTCATTTCTAATTGGGCAATCTTGTAATACGAAGTCGTTACCTAAAAACACAACTGAGTACTATTTCGAGTGTAAAATCATTTGAAATTTATGGTTATTTCGAAGTTTTTACAAAAAATTCCGATCCGGTTCCGATCCCTGGCATGTTGAGATAGGTTATCTAGTCGTTAGGTTGATATATTATTATAACTCTCAACTGTGGGAAAATTCTAATCGAGTTCTCGATTAGAATTTCGAGCTCAGAGGGTGGTGACTAGTGTTGCATATGAGCTTAGAGATCGCACGGCGGTGGCTAGTGATGTACTGACCGGGATTTGCGGCGGAATCGGCGCGTTAGGCGACGAGGTAGCTGGCGCAGTCGGTGCGGGTAGGCGACGGAGACTTGCGCAGGTAGTGCGTCGTTGAGCCTGAGCCTGTGGCTAGTGATTTAGGCGGCGAGGTAGCTGATGGCGCAGTCGGTGCGGTAGGTGACGGAGACTTGCGCAGGTATTGCGTCGCTGAGCCTAGGATCGCACGGCGGTGGCTAGTGATGTACTGACCGGGATCTGCGGCGGGATCGGTGCGTTAGGTGGCGAGGTAGCTGATGGCGCAGTCGGTGCGGTAGGTGACGGAGACTTGCGCAGGTAGTGGGTCGCTGAGCCTGGAGACCGCACGGCGGTTGCGCGGCGTGGCGGCTGGAACACTAGCGCCTTGTCTGGGCCGCGCTTGCCTCCTGAGACAAAAATAGGATATTAATAAACAATATCATTTACGGGTTTAAATGATGATAAATGATTAATTATTTGTGATGAAATCACAGTGAGGACATTTAGAATATTAAGCACGTCCGTAAAAAAAATGAATTAAATGTTTTTTAGTTGAACTAAAAAAGTTTTATTTATTTATTTACAGCAATAAATATGGTTAAATATACAACTATCACAGTGAGTTGTGTCGCTTGGCGAGCCAGTAGGCAAACCCGGAGAGCGTGCGAGCGCCAGCACTAGCAAACAGAATTTCACGCCATGCCATATTTAGGTACCTAGCTTGTGGAGAGAGTTGCGTCGCTTGGCGAGCCAGCAGGCGATCCCGGCGAGCGTGGCGAGCGCCAACGCGCCCGCTCCTAGCACTAGCAACCAGAATGTCGCGCCGTGCCATTCACACGCTATAAGTATATGTACAGTTACCTAGCTTGTGCAGCGAGTTGCGTCGCTTGGCGAGCCAGCAGGCGATCCCGGCGAGCGTGGCGAGCGCCAACGCGCCCGCTCCTAGCACTAGCAACCAGAATGTCGCGCCGTGCCATTCGCCCGCTGCAACAAATACAAAGTGAAGATTAAATTATAAATCATAATCGATAAATAAATAAAATAGAATATTGATTACATGTGTTTATTGGTCAAACACAACTTACAGACTAACTCGATTACATGATTGATACATAGCTTATATAATAAGTGCATAAGTACACATATACCACACGCCCCCTCTGCATGTAAAAATAAAAAAGTATAAGCTTTTTTTTTAGGAATAATATAGTTTAGTTCTATTTTTGTGCAGAGTTTTTTGTCTATTTCTTTTATCTAGAATTATTACATTGGGTTCAATGTCCTTAACTACTTTAAATGGACCTAAATGTAAGGGGTCCAGTTTGCTAGAACAAGCTTCGTTTTTAACTAATACTAAATCGCCTTCTGTATACTTTACAGTGTGTACATAAGTGTCGTAGCGAGCTTTTCTTAACTCCTTACTTTTACATATATTATTCTTAGCATCTAGTTGCGACTTTTGTAACCTATATTTTAATTCATACGGGTAATCGTTATGGTTGTACAAAGGATCTAATGTATCTGTCAAATTTGTCGGTATATTACACATTTTTCCAAAAATAAGTTCAAATGGGCTGTATTTGGTTTCGGTATGAACAGTAGTATTGAAAGCAAAACACCAGTAGGGTAACCATGTACTCCAATTTTGTGCCGAGTTATCTGTTTGAATGCGTATAAAGGAAATAAGATTTTTATGACTATTTTCTAGTGCACCTATAGTTTGATGATGATAAGCAGTTGACGTTAAATGTGTAATTTTTAAGAGATTACATACTTCTTGCATCGTAGATGAAATGAATCCTGGCAGGGTCGCCATGTACGGATGGATGTTTTAATAAATAAAATAGAATATTGATTACATGTGTTTATTGGTCAAACACAACTTACAGACTAACTCGATTACATGATTGATACATAGCTTATATAATAAGTGCATAAGTACACATATACCACAACTCCAAATAATTACCATGTTCAAAATATTGCAATAATATATTGTAAAATTAATCTTTCTGTTATTTGCCGCACTAAAGTTGTCTTGTTCAAGTGTTCGTTGTAAAGAATCCCGCTTCCACCATTGTGCGGCACAAGCAGTATTTAGTACAAAAATGCTTGTGTTGACAGTTGTGTAGAAGCGTAAAAGCTTTGCAATTGCGATTATTAGATTTTTTTAAGTTACCAAACAATACCCTTAATTAAGAACTTACCGAAAACACTTGGGTGACAATTGTATGCCTGTGCCTGCAAATGTCACTCAAGTAAAGTTAGTTATAGCTACGATGTTAGTTTTAATTTTTAATATGTTACGTTGATTATGTAAGTACTTACAACAGAGACTCGCGCCTGCAGTCAAACTGTGCAAACAGTTTTGCAGGGAACTGTATTAGATTATAAGTTTATTTCATGTATTAATAATAACAAAAAAAAGAACGTTCAATATGTACGAGTATGTAGGAGCAACAGCTACGTACGTAAGAAATTACGTACCTACTTAGGTTTAATGATATATTATTATATTTGTTGACGCAACTTTCAACGTAACAAACACAATGCATACGTAACGACACGTGTTTCACATGAAGCCAGAAAGCTCTGGGGCGCTATCGTTTCCATTCCAATATCAGTTTTACTGTAAATAGTGGTATAAAGGGAGCAGCTCGCAATGCACAGCACATGCACTAGGCACGTGCAGAGTGACCTACTTTCTTGGGAGTTACGTCCCTATTTATATCCATTTAATTGCAACATTTATGTTAGAACCTAGAAACAAATCAACGTTTGATTAAATAGGCTCAAGTAGACTCTCGCCTCCGCCCACAACATCGTCCACATACCTCATACATAACATCCCATACATCACATACATCCCAATTTCATATTGGTCATAGCTACACAACTATACCTAACGGCCTGACCACGACATTGCGCGAGTGGCTTCGGCTAAGGCGACAACCATACTCGTAGGTGTGGGAACCATATATAGGTGTCTCGCTCCAACCTATGGTTGCCGCCTTAGCTGAAGCCAGTCGCGCAATGTGGCCAGACCGTAATAAGTATAGTTTACACAACAAAATAACTAATTAATCTATCATTCCTTCAATTTACTTTCCTTCAATTTACGGTTCTTTCTAAATTGCATGACATATTACAAAAGTTTGTCATAGGGTGGCTTTTCAAACAATTTCCAACTTTTTAAGTTTAGTTATAGCAGGTATCTTTGTAAATAACCTGTCCAAACTAAGTATATTACCTTCACCGACCCCTCCCACTTTAGTGCCGTAGGCACGTAGGCCACAAGTAATACAGTTTTCTGACATTACGGCTACAAATTATCGTATGACATGTCGCCCCTGTGCGTCGGGAATTTGATATAGGTCACTGGATGCTCGTAATTTTTACGAGAATTTCCATCAAACTATAAGTTAAACTTGGGATAAATGATAAATATAACAATATTAAAAGGTTCTAGTGGATTAGTAGGTAATCCCTCAGTTTCTGTTTTGTTAAATTATTCAATTCCCTGAGTAGGTAGGATGGCTATCGTAGTGTCAAGTAATAAATAGGCAGGTAATAAGTATTTGCAAGAAAACCTAAACGCCTTAGCCTCTTCTACAGCTGAGATACTTAAATGTAACGGTCTTCCGCATGTAAAAAAATTCTTCAACATTTTTGAGCTAAAACTAAATAACTCTTTATCGGACTATCGACCCTGGGTGAAATTTTAAGTAGGTATAAAGCGTCGATCTTATCAATTAGTTACAGCGATCGGATCGGTGTTCCCGATGTTGCTCTACAAGGTGAAATTTTTGTAATTCTCATCACATATGTACCTACGCCACGTCAAACACCCATAATGGATGGGATCTCAATGCTTGTTCTTTTAAAAACGCCCCAGGCCCGAATTCAAAATGAAGTGGAATTACAAATTATTCTGAAATAAAACGCAGGTGTGCTCATTTCCATATTTATATTGTGAATACGCTTAGCGTCACCCTTTCGTGAATAGACGTGAAAAGTAAACGAGCTGGGCTTTACAAAATTTCGCAGTGCCTCAGGACACTCTCGAAATTAAACAGAATATGAAAAGATTGAATTCAGTAGCACTTTTGAAAGCGGAGATGTAGTTGGCATCTGAGCTCCTTTTGACAAAATGTGCAGCATACTAACAAGCTTGTTGGTGAGGAAAACTCACAATGAGATCTTTGTACACCTGCCAGAGGAATTCACGTATATATTCAACATATTTGGGGAGGGTTGTGTGGGTCTGTGGGTACTTTGTAAAAAGTCTCTACAGATTCTAAAAAGTCAAATTGCTGAAGTATGGTAACTTTAGGTATATATTAGATTCAGAGGACCTACCTACTACATAACTAATCTCAATGAATACAAGTCAACACACATCAAATTTGTTTATATTCTGAATAAAAACGTACCTATGTGTGTACTAAATTATTATTTGTATAAGGATTATTTAGCATACTTTAAGCCTTTAACCTTTTTCTGCTTATTGCAGTGCATTCTTATTGAAGTGTGTCCTTTTTTCCATTCCTGTGATTTTTCATCTTTGAGGCCTTGAAGAAAAGGTCGTGTCACTACAGGCGGTATATGTATTATGATTATAAAAACCTTGTGCTGTTTTCTGGTGTCTCTATTCATGTTTTATTTTATAACATTGTCAAAGTTTAAATCCATACTTTCAGAGTTCAGACAATGCGAGACGGAAGTTCAAAAGTACTTTGTACTTGGTCTCAGTAAGACAACCCTGAACATCTTTAACGAGAGAGGATTACTTTTGTCTCATTAATGTTCAAGTAGAGACTTTTATAATGGTATTTTGTAGGCTTACAGAGTACATATTTTAGAAACAGATTACTTAAAATTGTTTCATAAGTTTGAGTTACTTTACTACACCTATTAATATAGTGGAGCACTTTATAACTAACTACTACTGTAAAACAATCATTATCAATAAGATGCGTATTCTGTTATTCCTTTATTTATTAGTTTTTTAAAGCGTCTATTTTATATGTTATTTACTTAAATGTTCGTCTTCAAAACATAAGCGTATCGACGTAAAATATCTAAGTATTAAACGAAACTGATATTCATCTCAAGATGTCGTGACCTTAGACCGTGAAAGACTCGAGATGTAATAGCAGGGTGGAAGGGGGGAAGGGGGTAGACGCGGGGGTGACCACCAGCTGACCCAGTCCCGGACTCCTCTAATGGAGAGAATCGATCTTATCCACTTATCACACCATGGCGTCTTGTACAGTGCTTTCGGTGATCTAATAAGTTCTAGAGCAATATTATGTTATGTGTGACCCATATTTAATGAGCGGCATTTTAATTTGGGGGAATAAGATTCAAAGATTTATTTTATTTTATGAAACCCATGTAAGTATACCCCAATAAACTTGTTGTTCGCCGCAAAACCGATCAATATTTATAAATATTAAACGTCGGATTCGTAATATTAGACTCCATTACGCATAACCCCAATTTTGATCAAGAAGTGTGAAAACTGAAAAGGTATGAGTGCGTAGAGCATTGAATATTGAAATCAAATTATGTACTATAATATTTTCCGTTCATGAATATACTAATATACTTATATACTTCATAAAGTAACAGTCAATCAATAAACAGGGCCACCTGTGACCTCATATCATATTGTAGGTACACAAAACCTATCGTCAACATGAGCTTTTATTTATATCCCTAACCTTAACATAACCTTTATTAAGTTTATTTGATTTGATGCTCACTTGAGCCGACGCCGCAATAAAGGGGCAGAACTACTGGCTAAATAGGCACTTCAGTTTATGAGTGGCGACGTAATATCTAGATTGTGCCGAGAATTTGAGCAGACGATGGAAATAAAATTTAATGTAATAGCTTTAAGAGATTATGATATTTTAACTCAGAAGATGACGTTAAATTTAGGAATCTTATAGATGGACGATGGATACATTCTCGGAATAAATAGGCTAGAATTTTCCAAATAGGACTAAATGTTTAACAGCAGTATATTTATCTCAATGCCGCTCCAATAGCCATTTAAAGGATGACTCACACTAGACCGGGCCGGGCTGGGCCGATGCGTCCGACACGTAATTTTCTATGACGGCTGATCGGTGATCACGTGGTGCTTTCCATAGAAAGCGATGCGTTGGAGGCTTCGACCCAGCCCTGGCCCGGTCTAAAGTGAGTGATCCTCAAAGCGGGATTTACATTACGAAATTAGTGTCATGCATGTTGAACTCAGTTTCACGAAAGTAGTTTCGATATATGCGAAAGTAATTTCCTATAAATAGTGTCGTGAAATTCACAGTGTCGCAGTGGCCATGGTCCCATCAGCTTCGATCTTACACGTCCGCACAGCGCAGGCCCTTTCTCGACACTAAGTTTTCACGGCGCATTTAAACTACGAAATTAGTTGCATGACAAAAATCGCACAGGACACGAAATTGATTTGCTTTTATGAAATTTATGCATGCATTTACGAAAATATTAAATTACACGTGAAACTGTTGGTAAAACTAATGTCACGAAATCAATTTCACTCCACTAATTTCGTATTGTAAATCCCGCTTTAGTCTACATTTCTATAAACAAAGAAAACAAACTCGGTAAACAAGGTTAGACTCAGAAAACTAAACTTCAAGTTATACGAGGAATCAAAGTCGGTATCGGATTCCCAATCAGAATATATAATGAACACGAGTACGAGAGGGCAATTCGAACTTATATCCCGATATCAATATGATGCGATTTCGCTCGTAATTGTTCGTACATTATTGCCATTGGCGCGAGCGAGACGCAGGGGTGAACGGTAACAAAATGACATCATTTTGACATCGGAAAGTTCGAAATAGCCTCCAAGATGAGAAATACTTAATAAGGACTTGGATCTCGACTGTTGAACGAAATGAAAGCTTATTACCTACATACTTACTGAAGATGGTAAATCCTGTTTGAATTGTTAACCCAATTTTGAAATGGGATAAAGTTATTAAAGTTTAAAAGTATGTCGCAATAAGTAAAAGGAACGAGTCTTGAAGTCTAATCTCGTATCTTAGATAGAGTAAACTGACAGCAGTTTTTTTATACGGGTACTTTTATGTAGACATATAGTTAAGAAAGCAAGAAGCTACGTCATTAAAAAAGTGACTCTAAAATTAAATTAAATAAATTAGATTAAATAATTATTTATTTCAATAAAAGAAATATAACGCAACAACTCAAAAAATACATGCAATGTACCTAAAGTTTACCTACTCACTACTGTATATATTTAATTCTGAATACGACATTAGAAAGATGAAACAGAAACATATATGTGCTACTGTGCTACATATACGATAAAGAGGGCTTTACAATTTAAGACATTCCCAAATTTCTCTTGATGCTCATTCTGATTTAACAAATTTAACAATTAGTGAATGACGGTTTTGATTTTGTTACGATACGACCTTGACACTAATAGCATAGCAGTGCGCTCATACGCACCAATAAGCACGAGACGAAAGACTAAAGACACGGCTGCCCATGCTCTTCGCGCGCACCGATTAGGGTGAGCGATCGTCAAGGTCATCAAAAAATGGTTAAATCTAAATCGGCCTCCTTGACAAGGCCTTTAATTGTCAAAAACGAAGAGAGACCAATCGTGCCATGGTCTAATAAAACATGGTCTTCTCTTCCCAGAGTGTCACTTGCCTACGTCACAATAACATTGCCACTTTATTTCAACATAACATGTTACATGGGTACATTATATCTATGGTTAATAAGTTAAAATAATTCTTTATAATTTTATAATTTTCATTTATATGTATTTTATCTTAAATTTTACAATAACATGTCATTTTTAATTATTCGTTAGCAATATCTTCCGATTCACGAAAGAAATTTCAGACGTTCGGGTAATTCTGTTTACACTACTGGCAACACAGGATAGCGCTGTCACATTTGACAATCCGCCATGTTGTCCCTGACCGTCATCCTTGTCGAACGCGTGTTAATTGTTATTTCCTTCTCGCTCAGTGTCAGCAGTCGCAGTGTTTTCCAAACTTTTCACGTCGTAAGCTTGGTAATTAATGTTTTGTTACGAAAATGGTTGGCTGTTCTATTCGGAACTGTAAGAGTAGGAGTGAAAAGGGCAGTATAGATTTGTTTTATTTTACTATGTTTCTACATGAATAACTTAAAATTAATGCCGTTAAAATAATTTTCACCGTTGGTTAAAATTCTCCCACATTTTAAAGTTTGAGAACCTGTAAACAGCATGATGACGTAGGCAAGTGACAGTTAGGTCATTCGCGAATCTCGGAAGAGAGTACCAGGCGGAGTATATTATTATACCATGAATCGTGCTAAAACAAAGTCGTTGACGAAATGAGGGTAGCGTTATCGCTATGTTGATACTAATAAGCCTTCATGCAAATTAGGGTTTCAATGGTGGCATGAAACTCGTAACAGCGGTAAAACAATGATTTATTTAGTCTGAGGCTTTATATAAATTGGGCTTTTCTGATGACATATTGTTGTGATGGAACAATGAACTAATAATACTAAGAACCAACCGACACAGAGAACTAGAATTTCCCGCCATGAGTTGATGTTGTTTTGACAAAAAACCATACAATCGGAGCGTGAATCTTTCGAGTTTCGACCTAAACGCGCAAGCGCCGTGAATTTTTACGTAACAATGTCAACCGGTGTTGCCACTGTGTTTCGCTTTTAGTTCCATTTTATTTAATTTCTACAATTTTATGTAGCACAGTAGTGTCTTTCAAAGTGTTTGGGGGTCGCGGCACTTGTCCAAGGGGGTCGCGAAGTTCAGCTTTGAGAAACGTATAGAAAGCAATTTCATTTTTTAAACTTAAAAGTAATCCAATCCTTTAAAATTTAATTTATAGTTTAAATTTTAAAGGTCGTTAATGTACATATTAATAAAACAAATCATTATTAGATAGGTAAACTGTATTTTTAAAGTAAAGGTTTAACTGTATTCAGTGTGAAGAATGAGCTTGTTTCATTTTGATTAATTTGTCAAACCGCGGTTCCTGCCGCGACACGCAGACGATTAAAATCATTTTCCAAATTCAATCTATTCCTTTTTTGTTTTTGGTTTTGATATCGACCATTGATGAAAACGTCAGCTCGCATAAATATGAAGTAGCAAATGGGATCAAAACTTTAAGGGCTTCTTTTGCTAATAGATGGGGATTCAGCCAAAAACACTGGTCTGTGATTCCAAATTTGTACTACTACTACTACTACTACTACTACTACTACTACTACTACTACTACTACTACTACTACTACTACTACTACTACTACTACTACTACTACTACTGGTACTAGATAGAAAAACGTAGTAACGGGGTTTGGGGATCGCGAAAAAATTTTAGTGGTCATAAAGGGCCGTGACACCATAACATAAAGTTTGAATAACACTGATGTAGCACATAGAGTTAGACCACGACAATTCTGCAACGATCTTTATAGTACACGCAGTGCGGGTGTTATTTAGACGTCATAATTTCATAGAAGGGCGACGTTAAAAATAACCCGTTGCAGACTTATCTTGGTCTAACTTTACAAAGAAATATACACGGTGAAGCTAAATGCGTAATAAAGTAAGTAGAGCAATTTGAGGTAAACAAAGAATTCACCCTAGTTAATTAATATTCCGTAATTCGTCACCGGCTGTCGCGGTATAATCAGATTACGACACCTCCACACTTCCATTAAGGTTTCACCTGTTAACCTCAAATAGGTACACGTATTTGACATTGTTTATAGCTGCTTTTGTAAAGCAACTGCATGTAATCAGTATAGGGAGACATTTTAACCACCAGTCATACTCTCCGTACTTTTTAACGTCCATCTCATCTATTAATTAATTAATAAGTACCTTCTATTAATTAACTCGTTCTAACTCATGTCTCCTACCTTGTCTTTCCTACGCAAGTCAAACATGGATATATAATGCATACACGAAAAGAAAAATTACAACTTGTCAAAGAGCCATGGAGCGGAGCATCATGAACCTAAAACTTAGAGACAAACAACGTCATACGGCTATAATGGAAAAGACTAAAGTTATCGACGCTCTATCACATTGCAAGAAACTAAAATGGAAGTGGGCGGGCCACGTGGCACGAATGAGCAACGAAAGATGGACTAAGAGAGTCACTACATGGGCGGGACCTCCCGGTAAAAGAAAGTCAGGCCACCCACTGGGAAGATGGACAGAAGACCTAAAAAAGTTTGCCAGCGACGACTGGGTAACAATAGCCCAAGACAGGGAAATGTGGAGTAAAATGGAGGAGGCCTTTACTCGTCAAGAGGTCCTTAATAATACAAACTAAATTATTGAATAGAATTTTACAATTTAAACTTGCATGTACATTAGTTTGATAATATTTTATTTAATTTAATAGTTTATTATTATTTAATTTAATAATGAAATATGTATATTTTTTATTAAGGAATTAAATGGCTTAAATAAAAAATAAATAAAATTAATTAACTGGTTTGGCTAGACGTAAATAAGTAAATGTATTTTCTTTCTTTCTTCTTTGAAATGAAACTCTTGTGTGAGATGCGCGCCAATGACGAAGATGATCGTCAAGTTAGTATCAAAACTAGTTTAAAACCGCAACAAATTATTAAATTAGAATCGACCTCTATGTCATGCTCATGCCTAGAGGCAACATTTTCGCTACATATTGGGAAAACCTACATTATCGTGTATGAGCGGAACTTAGCCGTGAATGAGTCAAGTCGAAACATTCCCTAAACCCTTGATCTTTTACAATTTTTCACTCAAGCAATTTTAATTAAAGGGAAAGTGGAATCCCAGCGCTCCACGCGTTAATAATTACTAGCAGAGCCCGTACCATGAGTCACTGACAGTGTCAAAACTGACATTTATGCTATCGAGAACGTAATTTACTTTCTATACATCTCGTTTGCACTAATATGCGAGTACGAGTGAGATGTATAGAAAGTAAATTACGATCTCGACGGCGTTTATGTCAGTGCCAAACTGATGGTAGCTGTACAGGAATCTTACAGTCATCGATCTTGATAGCTCAAGGGCAAGGTAAGCGAGATGTGATCAATAAGCGCCTACGACCGAGGCTATAATCGAACTTTAGCTATATTCGAGCTACCTACATTTTAATTTTGATAGATTTTTGATATTTAAAAAAAAAAATATCTTTGAATATGTACAGTAGACGTTATTCGCCTAATTAATAGGAACGAGTAAGGTGCAAAAATGCTAACATTATCTTTAACAACGGCTGTTCGTATATGCTGAAATTACTTATTAATGACTTACTAGTTTGGCGCAATGTCCCAAAATGAGTCTTGGTCTCCAATATGGCGTGCTCTTGTATAGGTCACCGTAAAATTGTAAACACTCGTCATATTATAATCTCGCTAGTTACATTATAAACTGACGGTAGGGAGATTATAATCTAACCTAACCTAACCTAACCTACGTTAGATTATAAACTAACGGGTTCACAATCTTACGGTGTCATATATACTTAGTGTAATTAGTGAATCATAATTGTTACCGGTTCTATAGAGACTAAGTAGACCTCGGAAATATAGACATAAATCCGTAGTAAAAATTGTTAAAAGCGGCAGCCATTGATGTCTATGAATATAGTACTACTAGTAGATGTATCTCAAATAAGCACGAGGCGACTTGCACTTGGAGAATGTCAAACCAGTCCTTCGTTCGAACTTCTTTCTAACAACAATTCGTGGTGTTGTGGTTTTATTGCTAAAGTGACATGCAATCCACTCGCAGCCACGTTACCCTTTAAGAAATGAGCGCTGACCGCGACGCTCGTGGCTCGCTGTGAACTTTACACCCACATATTACGTACACATAAGACATCGAGTGTTTTCCAATACTCTCAAGGGACACTTGCACCATTCAGCTAACCCGGGGTTAAGCGGTTAAATTGTTAACCCGGTGTCAAATTTTACTAGTAACCATGGTAACTCCAGGTTTAACCGGTTAACCCCGGGTTAGTGGGATGGTGCAAGCGGCCCTAAGTGAGGTAACAAGGGTATTTTAAAAATGTCAAATTACGATAAAATACTGACTATATGAGTACTTATATGCTTAGATAATGTAAAAGGTGTGGGGGAGACAAATCTGTTTATGAGCGGGATTAGGTGTGTTGTGTCTGCGTCTGCCTAATTCCTGACCTACATTGACACACGCATATTGACACATTGATTGATTGATTGATTGTTGTTGTTAGATATGTAGGTATTTATTCATTTGAAGGTTTTTCCTCCTTTCGTGCCTTTTGTCAGTAAAACTATTGTTACAAAAGTATTACAGTTCGGAACTCGGGAAACGTCGTATAATAAGGAAGGTACTAGATAAATCCGTGCCTGGGGAAATTCCATCGGGACGGCAGTCGCGTAAATATGAATCCAAGTTGTTAGGCAGCTTATTTGACTTATTTCTGATTCGTATTTAACCTTCAAAGTATCTATATGCGACGGATATTAAAAATTAAGGTAAGAATTTGATTTCTGGGTTGTATTCATGTAAAATAAATGCGACATGAATATTAAAACAACAATAACATAGACATAAGTGTCAATAGTGTTATATTCCTTCTAGTACCTATATATTATAAAATTTATAAATATTATAATATTTGCAATAGCGGTAAGATATGGTATGGAGATTGAGATAGGTAGATTGAGTCCCGGGAAAGGTTATAGAACATACATGATGTTATTCATAAACGCTTGCCAAGTTTTACAAGCCCTTATACAACTTAAGTAATTGTTTGTAGATCTATCATTTTACATTTGTGTTAAAATTTTATTAAGTTTGGAGAACAAGACGATCATTGATTGAGTGAGGACGATTTAGCGCAACTTTTCATTTTGTGTACACTTAGTTAGTTCTAAGGTTATGTTATTGTGCTAATAAATGCTTTCTTCTTCATTTTTATCATATGAATCATCATGCTGAGCAGACGATGTCGCAGGCAAAATCTGGTAACATTATTACCAATCTTAGTAATAGGTTTACTGAAAGTATTAGCTAAGCGTAAAGTATATTCTGGTAGATTCTGGGCCTACACAAGAGAAACGGCAGGCTGACCGAGCCTTAAAATATTACATCTTGTGGGGTCACGTCGGTCCGAAAATAGGACAAACATGGTTGGATGAAAAGAAGCTTTTATAAAGCGACTAGATCTATTTATGTTGAATTTGTTAGGTATTTTATTATTATTCAAAGTATTTACGTTAATATGTTTACAGTTTTAATACAGAAATCGCAGAATATATCCTTGATTTAAGTATGTAAGTATTAAAGACAAATTAATAAAAATCACACTAGTATTTATTCAGGTAAGTAGGAACTTATTGTTAAAGGCCAAACAGTTTAAGAGGGGTTGTAACGGTAAGAAAATAAATATGATACAGTAAACAAAACTAGATTGTATTATGTTTAGACTAATTGTCAAACTTAAAGCTGCTCTTTTATCCCCAAAGGAAAAAAAATACAATCGAGAACTACTTACAATTAAATTACAACAGAGGTTAGATAAAATAAAGAACACCGGCCGTAATGTCTGTTGTAATAACTGATTCAGCTTTCCAGACGCTTGTTTACATAATTAATAAACCAAATTACTCTAGGGAATTACCTTGAATACATGTTTAAAATGCTCCGCTAGAATACTATGATGAGACTAAAAGCAATCGCAGCTCGCAGAATCGCAAAAAACGCTGGTAGACGGAATAGACCCTATGACGGAATTAGCCTCATTGACCTTACTTAAAGTATGGATGCTAAACACGAAGAACTTCGTCCATTGACCCGCCTGTTCTTATCTCTATCGCACGCTCGTTACTATATTGCTGTCCCGCCCATGATGGCGGTGTCAATGCCCCTATGTGAGCGTCCGTACTTTACCTACTTACATCATAAAATGACAGACTAGAGTGCATATTAAGTAACAATATCCGGGAGACCGATCTTTGCTTGGAAAACATATAAAAAATTCAAAAATTAGCGTTTTCCCAGATATAAGACCTAGCTAGATCGATTTTTCGCCCCCAAAAACCCCCATAAAGCAAATTTCATCGAAATCTTTAGAGCCGTATCCGAGATCCCCGAAATATATATAAATAAATAAATAAATATACAAGAATTGCTCGTTTAAAGGTATAAGATAATAAATTATACCCAAGTGAGCGATATATATTTACAAGAATTATTTTGTCAAAATTCAACAAAGGCAGCACTCAGATAGCGGTCATATTTCAAGAGTCCGATTCTGATTTCACAATTTGTATTGTATTCATCACACTGAAGTAGGGACTGCTAGGCATCTCACACGCACCAATAAAACTCCATTTTGGCCACCATTCCAGAAACGGGTGAATTTGGTGAGGTGGTTTATTTTTATTAGTTTCTGTGTTTATATTTTGTGTTTTAATAGGTTATTTATTTTTTGTTTATTATATTCTATGTTACTTAATAGATATTTGTAAGTATGAAGTATGACATCATAAATCAGAATCAGCCTCCAGCTCTCTGCCATTTTCTAAGATGGCGTCTGTTAATAAAAATAAAATTTCTCGGAGCTCTTCTACAGAACAAAAGTGTCCAATAGAGCGCTGAGACGAGAGGAATATTTTTTGAGTGAACCTCATTTTACATTTCGTAGAAATATTTAAGTTCACCCGAGTGGATTTACCTTAGCGTACAATATCATATAATAAATATCTTATCTTTATTTACTTACTGTATATATGTCACCGTAAAATTGTAAACACTCGTCAATTATAATCTCGCTAGTTACATTATAAACTGACGGTAGGGAGATTATAATCTAACCTAACCTAATATAACCTACGTTAGATTATAAACTAACGGGTTCACAATCTTACGGTGTCATATATATAATAACAAATCAATATTTATATCGTGTAACAATACTTATTTGTACGTATTAAATGTCTAATGTCAAAATAAAAATATGTAAAGTTTTTGATCATCCAAACTTTTTGGTGTGGACGTATCGATTACGATTACGGTCAGAATTAAATTAAAAAAAACTCGAAAAGTAAAAACCACTAGTTCGCAAAAAACTACTTTGCGAACACTAAACAGCTACGTAAAGTAGCACTTTTTGAGCAACTGTATTAAATATAGATTTCCGAATCTTCTAGAAAACAACACAGTAAAAAGCAAAAGTATCAACTTTATCTTATTAAGGTCCCTTTGTTGCTGGTAGGAGGCTAACACAATTAAGCAATACCAGACCAGCTATCATGGTCGCATTTTTATCACCTGTCATGCCATGCGTCATTTTCGCACTTACATATTTGTTAGAACGTGACAGCCATGGTGACAAATGATAAAGAGTTGGCCATCTTAGCCCTACAGGCTCTACGTGTAGCACCTGCTACGTCGTAGACCGTCTACGCGGCTACGACCTAGGCCCTGGCCCTAGGGGCATTAAGATAGACTCTATAGCTATACATACATATGGGGCCTTATCTATGAAAAGGGACCTTATTGTCGATGGCGCTTACGCCGCACATTGTCGCGCACCATTGTATTTATATCGGAGCATCGTTAAGCGTGGCGTGGCGTAAGCGTCATCGACAATAAGGTCCCTTTTCATAGATAACGTCACATATAATAATACAAGAGCACCGTCTTCCTAATTCGGCGTATCGGGAACATGTGCTAATTGCATTGTCCGCTAACCGAATTATTTTTACCCCGACAATGAAATAGTGCGGGCATCACTAATCTAATTGTTTGGGAGTTCTTTCCTAACCGCAGTGTTATTTAGACAGCTTTTGTTTTATTTTTCTTTTGTGTCGTCTGTTGTTTTTGTTTAGTAGAATCTTAATACACACCACATATGTAGGTAAATAGTTAAGTAAAGGTATTGTAAGTTTCATATTTAATAAAGCTTTAACAATTTTAATTAATTTATATTCATGATAGTTTTAAGTATATCGCTGTGCCCTTGCATATATAGTGTCACATGTAAACCCAATAATAATTTTGAATTTAATAAAAGAAGTTTACGTGTGATGGATGACTTTATAGATCTAATAACGATCTTTGTTTTGACAGAGTTGGGGTAGTAAGTTATAATTAAATAAATAATGTGCCGATCTATTTTATTCTTACCAAAAAGACTGAAGGTAGCTAAGATTTACCAAATTCCTAAATATAGAACCTACGCCCTAAACAAATTGACAAACATCGGTCATCGACTTCTAAAATCTCTATAAAAATATGTAATTAAATATTTCAAGTCTGAAGCCCCCTCCAGACTATGTGCGTGAATCGCGGGCGAAGCCGCGATTCGCGCACGAGTGTGGAGTGGGCTTTAAAATTCCTTGTCGAAATTCCGTCTATCCCAGACGTTAAATTTGAATTTGGGATACATTAAACCGTAATTTGATTAGCAGACTTATCTCGGCTTCGCTCGCAATTAGGACAGCTGGATTGGAGGCCTATTCGAAAGTTCTAAATCTCAACTTGATTTGCTGTTGTTGTTTGCTTAACAATCTTACCATGGGGTCTCTATTGTTTCCCAAAAATTTTTAAGTCATAATGTATTGTTTGTCCGCATTTTCGTTAGTCATAAATAGTCATAATTTGTTTGGTTTAGAAACGCGTCACTTTTCTGGATTGTCACAAAACAAACTTTTGTTCTTGTCACTCGTTGCCATGATGATGGTTACCGTTCTCCTGAACAAATCATTAAACTGCGATTTCTAGATAATAAGCGCGAGTAAATACGACCATGTGTCGTGTCAAGTATCATATCAAAAATAATTTAAGTCAAGATTTCTAAGCTTCGAACAAGCCTCCTGTGCCTGAGCTTATTAGCTAATATAAATTGAAGTCGACGACCTCTTACCAGCAGAAGGTTGCTAAAATATTTACTCAACAAGCTATGTTTATATAAAAGCAATAATTACTGTCAAATCTGTTGAATGAACACAAATTGAAGTAGACTATTTTAAGCAAAAGTTAGTTTAATAATTGTACGTATTTTATCAGTACGATTAATGGGCCATTTTACGGGCGGTTAGCAATCGTCACAAAATTGACCAATCTCAAATTGCATACATATTGTCAGGAATGTGACAGACGTGACTGAAACACAAGTTAAGTCGGGCTTTAAGTTAAAATGAAAATGCCCATCTACGGTTAATTTCTCCGCCGAACAAACAACTATTGAGCCAAGAGATGAGACTGCAAAGTAGGACAAACAGAATATTCATCATGACCGCAATTCAATCGCGATCATTAAATTTGCATTCGATTGCTCAACTCTTCAGCCAAGTGCATGCGGGCTGTCTGCGTTCAGCTACGACCAACACAAAGTGAATTAAACTCAAATTAAATAACTTATCGGAGAGGATAATAGTGCAGATGATGATATCGTTACAAACTGATTGATCGATCATATGAAAACAGGTAGGTATCGCGGGGCGCCCCTTTTTGTTTCCCATAAAGTTTCAAGTCATAATGTATTGCTTGTCATATTATCATTAGTCCTAAAACTGAAACCGTTAACTTTTCAGGATTTTCGTAAGGCTATCCTATAGATAGGTTGGGTTAGGTTAGGTTTGTTTTATGGCAATCCTGAAAAGTGACGCGTTTCTGAACCAAATAAATTATGACTAACGAAAATGCGGGCAAACAATACATTATGGGCCCGATTCGGATTTTGTAATAGACATCTATTAGATATCTTTTAGACATCGCCAAGATACGATAACGATATGTTTAAGGTCTAACCTGTCAAATTTGACATTTCCGCGATTCTGGAGATACTCTTGAATGATTTCCACAAGATAATAACTTAGAGATCTAATTCACATCTAATAGATATCTAACACGATCTATCGTAAAAGTGACATTGGTTGCCCGAATTGCGCTGCAAAAGAGAACTAGTTGAAATCTAAACTATAACGTATCTAGAATGGATCTCGTACGTGTCGTCTCTTGTGAATATCTTGAAGTTCGAATACGGCAGTATGACTTAAAACTTTTTGGGAAACAATAGAGATCCCAGGTAAAGCACCATGGCTAAGTGCGACGTGTAGACGTGTAAGTTGTGTTCAAAAAGTTGGTAAGGTTTACAGATGTTTCAATGTTGAAATTTTTCGCAATTTTGCAAACATTGCGTCGGCACATTCAGTAAAGTGCGCTAAATTCGAGGAAACCGAGTGAAATGGAGGCGCCAGGCCAAACTTGCTGTTTGTGGAAAGAAGATGACTGTCGATAGTGACGATCCTAAAATGTGCCCTGAAACGATCACTTGTGCTGTATTTATTGTTCCCAAGAGGGAACGACTGAGATGAGAAGCGGTAAAACTTAAAATCAATCTTATTAAACCCACCATAACGCCGCGGCTTCAGGCCTTTCCCGAATTAAACAGACAAACAACTAATTCTACCTATGTCAGTGAAAATATCGAAGACGTTGAGACTAGCTACCGTATTCGAACTTCAAGATATTCACAAGAGCCGACACGTACTAGATCCATTCTAGATACGTTATAGTTTAGATATCAACTAGTTCCCTTTTGCAGTGCAATTCGGGCAACCAATGTCACTTTTGCGTTAGATAGAGTTAGATATCTATTAGATGTGAATTGGATCTCTAAGTCATATCCTGTGGAAATCGTTCAAGAGTATCTCCAGAATTGCGCAAATGTTTTTGACAGGTTAGATCTTAAACTTATCGTTATCGTATCTTGGTGATGTCTAAAAGATATCTAATAGATGTCTATTTCAAAATCCGAATCGGGCCCTAAGTCTAACAAGGTTGAGATTTTCTAGCAAATATGGTAAAACCGAACTCTATTCGATCACGTAATTTGATCTGTTTTTGTAAATAAAATATAGACAAATCGCGTCGCCTTTGCGTAAAGTCTATCGATATTGCATAGGTAACCAATACTTTTCTAATCCAATATCAACACTTAACTATCTCATTGCAGAACAGATCCTATACTTGTGATAGTGAGTGTTTGGATGACCCAGTTAGCTCGATGGCTCGGTGGATTACTTATCCATAATCACTTAGAATGGACTAAGTTAGATGCGTTTGGGATTATCCATCTACTAGCGACCCACCCGGCTTCGCACGGGTTAACAAATTATACATAAATCTTCCTCTTGAATCAATCTATCTATTAAAAAAAACAACGAGTTGCACTCCGGGAGTGCCGACAGAAGTGAAAACTCAATGACTAGTCCAAAATGTCTGCAGCACTATGTATAATTGACCCATCCTCCTTTCTATTGAAAAACATTTAGTTCCGAAATTGCTGGTCAGTGAGCTTGTTTAAAATTCGAAATTCAGTACGTAGCGTTAATTGAACTTAATTGTTTAAAATTCGAATAGAAATTGTAAAGTTACCTTGCAGACCTCGCATCTAAATATATTTGGTCATGATGCCAAAAAGTGCCCAGCGCCGCTAAAGAAATTTTCACTTCAAAAACCGCATCAAAATCCGTTGCATAGTTTTAAAGATCTAAGCATACATAGGGACAGACAGACAGCGTGAAGCGATTCTGTTTTATTATGTAGTGATAAGCGAAACTTGTGAACTTATAGGATATAGCTCGGCTTTTGTGTTATATGTTAAAAAGAGTATAAAGACTTATAGAAAGTAAATTACGTAGACGTTGGCGTATATATCAGTGTTGACACTGTCAGTGACTCATATGGTACGGGTTACTTAACCATCGCCTTGACCATTAGCGCGTAAATATCTCACTCACGACTCACGTCATTTCACATACCTACCATATAACCAGCGTGAGCGATCTTAAAGGTCGTATCAAAATAAGATCAAAACTGTAACCGATTTTTAAATCAGAATCGGACTCCCGTTGTTTCAATGCGTCTGTCGGTCGGCTTCAGGCTAGACTGGCGGCCTAGCCAAGGCAACGATCGCTATCGCTTCGCCATCGAATCGCTTTGTGTCTCTCTATCACTCTTCTATATTAGTGTGACAGTGACAGTTGCGTTTCGTTCACTACGGAGCGTTAGCGATTGGCATGTTGGCTACAGGGCCTGGTTTGGTAAAGTTATGTTCGCGCTTATGGCTGATTCGAACTTTAAGACACCTCAAAAATTTGTTAAAGATACGATATGGATCGGATATGTCAGTGACGTTTTTGTTTGGAGAAACGAACGATCCATGTCGTATCAGTTAAACGGTGGACCTATAATTATGTTGTGGATTTACACGATTTACCTTCAGCACGGATCAAACGAAGGTTAATACCTATAAAGAACCTTAAAGACCCATTTGACCCCCATGTTGGATGTTATATTTGTGAGTTGAGCCTTTGTGGCTCTAAGTTCGGATTTCAATAAAATTATAGAGGCAGAGGTATCCCCCATTTAGTTTTATTCAAGGTATTTTACTCACTGACGAAGTCAGGAACTCCTTAAATTACCATTTTTCAGTCTTTTCCCTGTATTTGTAGTGTAAAACGATATTACTGGCCAAATTTCATAGTTCTAGATCAACGGGAAGTATCCGATCAATTTTGATTCCCTTGAGAGTGTTGGAATATACGTTTTTGCGGCATAAACGGTCGTATCTTTTTTTTACGTTTACTTAGTAGTTTGATTTTTTCACAGCTTCAAGCGACCGTAGACTTTAGTACATTGTTTAAATTTCAACTCGATACCTTCACGCGTTTCCGAGATAAGGGGTCTTGACAGACAGACGGGCGGACTAAAAATATTTTTTATTCATTGTGCCATAGTTGCTAGTAGAAATGTTCATTATGATTGCCATTACCTTTGGTATAAAGTAACAACATAAGTAATCCGAATTAAAAATACAGAATTGGTTTTTTTTTTGCGTGGCTGTTTTAAATATAGACCAACTCTTTTACAAGACTGATGTGAGGAAAATTACCTCAATATATAAAAGATTACTTAATTGAAATATCTGTTACACAAATGACCTATCTTTTTCCTCTAATCGTGTATTTGAGACTCTTATCTAATAACAGAACATGGTCCCACAGGGCAATGTTGTAGGGGTCTATATTTTGTCTACAATCCGATGTTATTGCGCATCATTTGCCGACTCTCATTCCAGCTGTTTTGGTGATCATTAAAAACTTCTCAATGAAGAATATATTCATTAAAAGTGTTCTGTTTGATTATTAACCCTTAGACAATAGGATAGATTAGTTTAAATACTTGTTATTTAACTTTAACTTACAAGGATCGACGGGCGAGATCGCAGGCCCGTCCGGTGCTGCCAGCATCTTCATAGTGATGGCCCCCGGCAGAACACTGCTGGACACAGACACCTTGACGTTTTATGCACTCTATATAGTCCCGAAAAATCCTCTCAGATCAGAAATACGTCGTGAAACTCGCGCTGCCAACAGGCTGTTGTGCGACTTGAGTTGCACTATCGATTGGGGTACAAGGAAAGTGCGCGTGTGCGGACCGCGGCCGAGCCTGCGCGCGCCGCCGGCGGCCATCTTGTGGCGGAAAGACGTCATTTGCCGCCAATTGTGCGGTTGACAGGTGTGACAGATGTGGTTCCGGTTGTAGTTTATTTTCTAGTTGTTTCCTGGCGCTTTTTGTTGCAGCAGCTGGGGTTTTATTTTGTTAATTTTATATTCGAGTGCGTTCGGAGGCTAGTGGATTGATTATTTGCGACAAAAAGCTTTTTGAACATCTCTCCGAAATGAGTTACATTTTTATCTGCCAGTTTGTCATTTTTTTACAAGACTGTATGTAGATTATAGGAACTTAGTGCCACATGTACTAATGTAGTACCTATTTAAGACCATGTAGCATTGATATAGTATAAAGAACTGGATACCCAATCAGCCGCCAAAAATGGCCCCACAAAAGTAATGTCAAAACAGATCACGCATCACTTTTTCGTTTAGTCTTGTTTGAAACGCTCAAATGTGAAGTTGTCAACAATTACGAAATGTGCCGTTAAAATATGTAAAAATAACAATGATAAAACAAGGAAAAAGGATGGAATGTATTTCTTTCGGTTAGTTCTTTGGATAGCATTACATAATTTATGTAATCTGGTGGTCATTTTATGGTTTTGAATAAATTAATTTGTTGGTACCAAAGAAGGGATGTCAAAGAATAAAAATCTAATGAGTCGATGTGAGGTCAATATTTTTTTATATTTTTATATGGAATTCATAAGGAATAATATTATGTTTAAATTCAAGATTTCCAAGAAAACCTATGCGACGTGCAAAGTGGACTGCTATTTAATTATAGCAAGAGATAGGGGTGATGCAGTTTTAAACAAGGCAAAACGGCACTTGTGTGTTCGGCCCATTTCCCTGTTTCCGACATATACACCACCAATAAGGGCTTATATCGACTAACTGTAAATGCTAAACTTGTCTGAACACAGTGACAACCACAGGATTTTTTTTATAAAGTATAGGTAGACTTTATAAAAAAAATCCAATCAGTACCTAAATGTCCCCGTGCACCCGTGCTATGAGTAAATGTAGATCTTAAATACACAGTTATTTAATAAGTAGAATTTATTTCAAGGAAATTAGTATTTAAAGACGTATACGAATTAAAAATTTAATTTGTTTGAATTTGAACCACGAATTAATTTTATTTGAGCTCCCGATTAAATTAAATTTGTTTTATTTATTACTTCAATTGGTTTTCCTGTACAGTAATACATAATATTAAAGTGTACCAAAGTGACTCCATTCGTTCATTATTCTCATTTGACGTTGTTTGACGTAAATACGTTACGTTTAGTGCCATCGGACTAAATTTTTTAACAGTGTTGGTACTTATGTTTGCTAATTTGACACTTAATGCTACGGCTTTAAGCTCTTTTCTGTACGAAACATTTATCTTGACTCAAAATTTACGTAAGCGTTTTTATCATCAATGCAAATGGTGCGAAACGTCATTGGGATCCACATTTGTTGACGTTTTTGTTCTGCTTTGTGTGTCTATTTCTTTTATATTAAGTCAGTGCCATGTAGTAACATAGGTACTATAGCTGGTCAACCAAATCTTGTCAGTAAAAAAAGGCGCGAAATTCAAATTTTCTATGGGACGATATCCCTTCGCGCCTACATTTTTCAAATTTGCCGCCTTTTTCTACTGTCAAGATCTGGTTGACCAAATATATGTACTTAATTATTATTGGTCCTCGTTAAGGTTTAACGTTTACTTAAGGTTTAAATGAAAATAAGAAATCAAAAGATGTTATAAATTAATTTTATTCAAAATCGTAAATAAATTTACATAAAATAATAAATATTATTACATCACGATAGTCGATGTTCATTTCTGCAGGTAGCAGTATGAATTGTTACATCAAACGCAAGAGTCTCTCTCTGTCGCACGAGTGTGATAGAAAGAGAAGGCTCGTGGGTTCGTATTGGAGTGCGCGGGAGCTTATTTTTTTTAATATCCGGCCAGCTCGGCGAAGGTGGAGTCCATCTCGTCGGCCAGAGACTTGTATCTGTCCTTGTTGATGCCCAGCTCGTCTGTGGAACGGACATTTTTTATTAGAATTAAAAAAAAACTTGGCAGCTCCTCTACGTTGGTGCTCTATCGTCTAAATTGATGGTGAAATTAGTTTGTGAAAAGCGAATTGAAAGTTATAGCATTTTAATATGAAATTATTAATTGTGAAATCAGAAAGTTACTAGAATTATTATGTTACTAATTAAATTTAATTTGCAGCACAAGCGTCGGCTTTATTTACTACACTATTTTTCAACATTCTACTTTAGAATAATTTTGGCAAATACTAAAGTTCAAACATGTCCGAACTTGTCTATTTGCCCTAACTAGTCTAATTTAATTAAGAACAACCAGTACCTTGAAAGCATTGTCCGCCGGTAGCAGCAAAGCGTAAGACATGTTAGTCACAACACGAAAAGCGGGGCCTTAAATCTATGCGATCTATACAGGATTGTCTGAACGTCAACTTCCAGCATGCTCGGAATTAGAACTTTATTTCCATGCATTAAGACAGCTTTTACATCTATGTTGCAAAAACCACCGACGTCATTTAGAACCCTCGTGACAAGGATTTGCAAGCTTTACTTAAATTCCTAGTCACAAATTGCTCCAAAAGACGACAATTTTATTTTCTGTTTATTATACCTAAGCTAAACTACTCGACACAGACAAAATCGCTAGACGTTCAGCTAAATGAGTCTAATAGAACACGTTTTTACACTTTACGTTAATATCAAAAACATTTAAATGTCAACAGTATTACAATGATTTCCAATTTTTTTGTGTTCCGTACAAAACTTTGTTCACGGAACATGCACTTATGGGATCACTTCGGTCTTGCAAATCAGTTAAATGCGTTTTTCTCAGAAGCCGTTTGACGTAGATACCTAAAATTTGGAACAGTTGTAGCAATGAGCACCACTAATATTGTAAATAAGTCAAATCCGCTTATATTTCTTTTAGCGAGGAACAATATATGCGCCCGTTTTTATTTCTCGTGTAAAAATGTGTTCTGGCTCCACAGCACTGTCAACAATCCTCTAAAGAACAGGGGGATTAGTGAGAAAGAAAATTAAAACGGAAATGGCTGCGCTGATTCTCTCATCAGCTACACGTAATCACGCGTAGGCGAGAAGTCTAAACTCCTCGAAGGGCATACAAATTTACAAAATGGACTCTACGGATAACTTGTGTTGGACGGTTTTGTCTTAAACTAAGCTAGGGCGGTTAGTATCCTGTGAGTTCAGCGAATGTTCCGTCCAAGTCATCGCATATCGCCTTGTATTTCTCCTTCTCTTTCCACAATGAGTCTGGAAAATGGTGTTATTTGATAATAATAGTCCCTTTTGCAGCGATAGTCAGGATCTAAGTACACTTGATGAAAAATAAAAATGATCAAGAGTTATTAAGACAATTTTAGACTGAAGTTCAGCGCGTTGAGAATCTTTTTAAAATAGAGTTAGTTTGAAAAGTAAAGCATTAATAGTAAAATAGAAGACGGCACCCATTCTCCTATCCTACATAGCAAGGAAAATACACATGGAGCTCCTACCCTGGCAGTTATATAACATTATATTACACTGTGTGACAGGATCAACATATTAATAGAACACTATCACTACCATGTTCTCCTTGTCACAGGGTGTTATATACCGTTATGATTGCCAGTGTAGTTGCAGCATCAGGAGGTAATAGGCTTAAAGCTGTGGGCTACGGAAAGCGCGTTGGACGGTTTGTCTTCAACTAAGCTTTAAGCGGTTAGTATCCTGTAAGTTCGGCGAATGTGCCGTCCAGGTCATCGCATATCGCCTTATATTTCTCCTTCTCGTTGAATAACAAGTCTGGAAAATGGTGTTAAGTGACAATAATAGACCAATCAAACTAAAATCCAGCGAGTTGATTCAAGTATAAAGAAAATACAGTTCTGTATCAGACAATGATTTAATGTCGATGTCGTCGTGATTTTTAGTTTGAATGGTGAATTTTGAAAACACATTTTAGTTGTTGAAGCTTGTTTTTGCCAATAAAATCTGCAATAGTGCTTGAGTCTTCTTCTGTTGTAAGTACAATCATAGTACAATAGTATCAAGTATCAATCAACACTAGATGATATTTTATTGCATTATTGTGAAGAACCTAGTTTTAAAGTTGATTAAAAAGCTTCAATAGAGAAGTTATAAAGTTCTCCTTAATTGTTAGATCCAGCGTTAATTAAGTTTGAAGAGCGCGCTTCGTATTACAATTTGTGATGAAAATTCAAGTCATTAGTAAACAATTTAAATCTACTGATATCGTTTTTAATCCGCTGAAAAATGCTGAAAATTTAAATGAAATTCATGAGCATATTTGTGACATTTCAAAGTCCTCAGCCCAATCCTGTCCAGTAACCGCCTATTTCACCATCTTGACAATTGACACCTGAGGCCCTTCCGCGAAAAACGGAAACCGAAATTTTGCGGTAGGGCCTGTAATTTTCCGGTACATTTCTTGATCTGTAAGTATAGACGCTACATAGCGTCAATATTCACTTGTTGGACCAGCTATGTACGGTGAATTGACAATGTCAGGCGACAATTTTCAGCGTGATAAAATAGGGGCATGGGGACCTAGGCAAGATGACATCTTTGATAGAAAACGTTAATCGAAACTTAAATAATGTATAGAAACACGCGACGTTTCGTAGCATCATCAATCGTGTCATCGCAAAACATTTTTCCTATAAAAGGACAAGCTTATTTGGTTGTCAAATGTCCAATGTAAAGTAAACCCTAATGGCGTTATTCATAAACGGCTGCTAACTTAATCAGTTGATGATCGTCGTTTGTCGTAATGCCATAGAGAGGGACAAACGACGATCATCAGCTGATTAACTTAGCAGACGTTCATGAATAACGCCGTAAATGGCTACACAATTTAACACTGATTTAAACTTTCACGATTTTTACACATTATTAAATTATACAAACATTACAGTCATTAGTAAATGTAAGCGTAAACGAATATCGACAGTCGATAAATCGAATATCGTTAGTGTTGTGTGTCGACAGAGTGACATCCCTAGTGCGCAAAACGTTCAAGCGGATAAACAAGACCAAGTGCGGGTAGTTCGAAAAACTCGCGCGGTTAGACGATGCTGATGTTAACTTAAGCCAGTCTTCTCCGAGACCACGGGGACAACGCCGTCCTCGAAACGTCGGAGGTAAATCTTAAAACTTAGATACGCGATTAAGTCCCGTTGTATAATTTAATAATACACAATTTAAGTCCATGACTGTACGATCTTGCCCAGGCCTCCTGGACAATAAAAAAAAACAAAAACCATAGACAATGCGACCGTACCTTCGAGCCTGTCGACCTCCTTCTGCAGTTTCTTAACGGTCTTCTCGGCGTACTCGGCGCGAGCCTCGGCCTCCTTCAGCTTGCTCGTGAGGGTCTTCAGCTGTTTCTTGAACTCCTCCACGCGCTGGTTGGCCTTCTCCTCGGATACCTCCAGGGACTTCAGGGAGTTACCTACGACCTGGGGTAAGGAAGGTTTGGTTAAATATTTACAAGTTGAGGCGGTAGAAAATAATCGTGTAATATTACACACGGTTGCTGCGTCGCCAGTTCCTTTTTCTTTGAACTTGGCTGGACACGCTACCGCGTGTCTAGATGTACAATCCCAATTCGTACCCTTTCATAGAGTTAGACCAAGATAAGACTGCAGCAATTTTGATAGCATAGACTGTGCAAGTGTTATTTTAAACATCAAACTTTTATGAAATTATGTCGTAAAAATAAAACATGCTATCCAAATCGCTGCAAACTTATCTTGGTCTAACCCTATGTAAGTGGTAGTCAAACGTCATGGATTCAAACCTCAGCTGTGCTGTTTAAAGCAGAAAAAAATCGTTCTCAAAAAAATGCAAAAGGTTAAACCAGGTTTAAGTGAGTCTAGCCTTAATAGGTCTAAACTAAATGGTTACCTTCAACTCCTCCTCAAGCTCGCCGATCTTGGAGTCTCCGGACTTGACGCGGTCCTCAGCGACCTCCAGCTCGTCTTCAACGAAGGCCAGCTTGCGGGACACCTGGATATCATATCAGCTTATTTAGTACATGTAAACTTCTAGGCACCACTGGTCTAAAAACGCTCTTATCTATCGAATTAAACAGGAAATAAAATCATTTAAATTGTCGTTTTATTGATTAATTTTAAAATAGCTTTGTAAATCTGTGGCAGTAAAAGTTGAAGTAGCAACTTCAACTCCTTAATTGCGACCTTTGATGCCGTTTCAGGGTTGCTACTAAATTATATTCTAATGGATATTTATTACCCCTTTTACTTATGTACTCTCTGCTGTCTGCATTATAAATAAAGGGATAAGTTCCCCTTGGTCTAATGACGAATGTTATTTTTCCTGTTTTGTTCTGATTTTTTAAAATAAAGTGTTTTACAATTGACTACTAAATGCTAAAAATGTTGAAAAGTAGGTCACGCTAAAATATAACTTTTAAGAGTATTACATACATTCACTATGGAATCTACATGTTTATACACATATTTAAGTACTTCTTATACAAAAAAATCGAAGATAGCGAAGTTGCGGAAAGTTTAAAAATATGAGAACTTTCCGAAATTTTAAAATTTCGCAATTTCGGAAACTTTCCGATGGCATCAGTATCATGCGCCACGTAAAATGACGAGCCTTGAGATGTCTTGTACTCACTGACAATCCAACCTCTAAACTGCGCTTAGGCCAATTCTTTCATGAAACCGATGCTGCCAAAAATACGGGGGTGCGGGGGGACGAGGTGAGCGAATCCCGTGCCGTGATTGGTCCGTTCAAAGACACGGACCAATCACGGCACGGGATTGACTCGAAGATGGAGTAACGCTACCGTATGTGTGACAGAGGGGGTAGCGCGACTATGCTATGTCTAGAGGTTGGATTGTCTGTGCTTGTACTATTTCCTGTCAACAAAAAGTTTCGCCAACTGTGTTGGAAGGGGGCTTGCAAGTTGGGGTGGTGTTTTGCCAGCCTTTTAAGATGAGAGCAAGTACGATCTTTTTTTGAAAGTTTGAAGGTCATACGGTCCGAATATACCGCGGGTGACAGTTGATTCTATAGTTTAGCTGTGCCAGACAGGACGTTTCTGGAGAAACTTACAGTTGAGGACTGCCAACCATCTAAGTAAATCTTTCGATTTGAACATTATCTCATAATATATAAGGAATGTACCTCGTCGGACTTGCCGTCGGCGTCCTCAGCGAGCAGACGCGCCTCCTTGAGCTGGTTGGTGAGCTGGTCCATGCGCTCCTCGTCTTGCGACGCCCTGTTCTCCAACACCTTGCACATACTGGAACAACAACACCCCGTAAGTATCTAAGCTAAATAGAGTCCATCTAATCTAAGCGCTACATCAAGCAACACGCCACGCCAGGCCGTACTGTAAAGGTTTGCAACCTTTACAGCTCTTTGGTCAGTGGCTGGCAGGTAAGCCACTTTTAATTTTAGAATCGACCTCGCTGTCAGATGGAACGGGTGTGCTGATGGGCATTCCTAAAGAGGCAGCCTTCAAGTGTAGTCGAATATTATTGATGTATAGCTAAAACTTATTAAAATAATATACTAAAGTCCATCATAAACGTATTTAATCTTCTACCACATCCCTGTTAGTCCGTCCCTCTTTACGTCCACGCCAGTTCATAGGGAGGGAAAGGGTGATAAAAAAATTACCCGGACGAAGTTGCGGAGGCTTGTCTACTATTAAATTAGTCTGGTACTGACCGGTTGTTTTCGTCAGCGGACTGCTGGGCCTCGAGCAGCTTCTGCTGGGCAGTGCCGGACCTCTCCTCGGACTTCTCAAGGTCCTCCTCAATCTGCTGCACCTTCCTGTGTAAAGAAACAACACATTAGTACATATCGCGTTAATTTAGACGTTTTAGGTGCTAGATCTTGTGGTCAGAAGGTACATATAGATTCTACATGAGCAACAAACACCCGTAATTTCTTAAATTTCATGAGTTTAAGCGAGTACATAGAGCTCAATCCAGTCCATAAAAGCTAAATAGGTACTGAAAACTTATCCAATTGTTAGAACAAAGTCCAAATTCAAAGTGGTTTTCCCATGACACCTATAACGCGGAATGAGGCGGACTAACCCCTGGAATCCTATGCTACATCTTCACTTTACATCGAGTCATATTCTTCTCTGCTTAAGATGGAATAATGGAATTGCAAGGGAGAGGCACGACTTGATATGTGACTTGACAATCCTATAAGTAAGTCCGGCATAAAAGTACCTAAGTATACGATAGAAAGTACGGACCTGTTGAGGGAGGCGACCTCAGCCTCGGTGGTGGTGAGGGTCTTCTCTTTCTCCTCGAGGGTCTTGGTGGCGGTCTCGAGCTGGTTCTTGCTCTGGGTGAGGACCTCCTCCACTTGCGACAGCTTCTTCTGGAGCTCACGGACTTCCTCATTCACCTACGGAGAGAAGACATTTTGGATTAGACAAGGTGTGGAAAGAAATGCTTTCTTTCAAACTACGATTTCGAAAGCGGAGCTAACAGTAGAGACTGGTACATATAAAGGCAAGTAAAATATAGTAATATTATAGGGCCTTATAGGCCCGTGGTGCTTTGATCGACAAATGGCACTATGATCCATCGGATCAATATTAAAGACATGGTTTACGAAATATTTAATTTCTCACTTATTACTAAACAATCTTAATGTAAATTGTAACGTACGAGTAGACTTATGTTCGTCTTAAAGAGTGGGACAGTGGGATAGATTGTGGTTTTGGAAGTTTCCCCTTACCCTTACCTTCTTGTTAGAGGTTGGTATCCCTGGCCTGCTGCTCGCAGATGTCCACGCTGTCCATGGCATTATCCTCCAGCTTCATCACGAGCATTTCCAACGAGCCTTACCTTCTCGGCGCGGTGGTTGGCATCCCTGGCCTGCTGCTCGCAGGTGTCCTTACCAGGGATGTTGCGGATGCAGATTTTTTGACATCCGCGGATGCGGGTGCGGATGCGGATATTTAACGGCTCACATCCGCGGATGCGGATGCGGATGCGGATGTCAAGATTAGGTACTTAAAAAACGTCAAATATTAGATTTTTAGTATTTTTTTATTTAAAAAAACGAAAGGTTTAGTAAATACCATACTATATACTCAAATGACCAAGAATAGGTGCGTTATATTTAATAAACAGTAACTTGGCCGACTTTTCTGGGTCTCGAGACGATTCCGTTATAGGTAATGACGAAATTACCTAGCACTTACGCCGCCGCTAAGACGTTCCTGTACCGACTTGTTCGACATCCGCATCCGCATAAGCTCCGCATCGATTTTATTGCATCCCTGGCCTGCTGCTCGCAGGTGTCCTTACCTTCTCAGCGCGGAGGTTGGCATCCCTGGCCTGCTGCTCGCAGGTGTCCTTACCTTCTCGGCGCGGAGGTTGGTATCCCTGGCCTGCTGCTCGCAGGTGTTCTTACCCTCTCGGCGCGGAGGATGGCATCCCTGGCCTGCTGCTCGCAGGTGTTCTTACCCTCTCGGCGCGGAGGTTGGCATCCCTGGCCTGCTGCTCGCAGGTGTCCTTACCCTCTCGGCGCGGAGGTTGGCATCCCTGGCCTGCTGCTCGCAGGTGTCCTTACCTTCTCGGCGCGGAGGTTGGCATCCCTGGCCTGCTGCTCGCAGGTGTCCTTACCTTCTCGGCGCGGAGGTTGGCATCCCTGGCCTGCTGCTCGCAGGTGTCCTTACCCTCTCGGCGCGGAGGATGGCATCCCTGGCCTGCTGCTCGCAGGTGTCCTTACCTTCTCGGCGCGGAGGTTGGCATCCCTGGCCTGCTGTTCGCAGGTGTCCTTACCTTCTCGGCGCGGAGGTTGGCATCCCTGGCCTGCTGCTCGCAGGTGTCCGCCTTGTCCATGGCGTTGTCCTTCTCCAGCTTCATCGCCTGCATCTTCTTCTTGATCGCGTCCATGGTGGCGGCTTTGTGTGTTTGCTTTTTCTACAGAAAATACGCCAATGGGCCTGGAATATGAAAAATTATGTGTTATTTACAAAGTCATAATCAGTACCTATAATATATGTAGACGCCTAATCTACTACTGGCTTTTTTTAACCAGATGGTAAATGTCGTATTTGATAATAGACTCGTAAATTCGATGCGTCTTTATCGCCCCTGACACCTTTTGTAGTAGATTTGTCAATCATTTTGTATTGGGAATATAAAATCGAATTATCGGTATACAAGGCTGTCGGTATGTCACTAAATACTTCACAATTTTGGCACGATACCTAATTGTTTTGCAATATCCGAGCTATAATATATTTGATAAATACCTTCCTATTGGTAGGTAGCTAATTAATTTTCTTTGCCAAATTCCTGTAGGTAATAAATTTTCACAGTTAATTTGTCGTGATTTGATTAAATGTTAGTTCCAAGAAAAACTTTGCAATAAACTTATTTTTGTCACTTACAATGTTGTTGTCTCACATGAATATTTTTTGGCTAATTTACACATGAGTCCCGAGTTATTAAACAGTATTCATATGCTCTCAAAAAATATACCATTGTCGGGCTAATATATGTACCTACTGTGGAAGCATTTAGGTATTATGATTAAATAGGGTTGTAGCACTTGTAGCAGAATTGTCAGCAATTTTATAATATTTCAATTTAACATACAGAGCTGTAATTGATACCTATATTGCAAAATTTATTAGAAGCATAGTTAAAACATAATAACTAACCTATAAAACTTAAAAACTAAATCTAAAAATAAAAAACTATAAACTATTCCCTTGCGGCATGGTTTGGTACCTATATTAAGTCATACTACCTACCTAACGAATTTTTAATAACGTGAAATTGCTTCCTAAATTCCTAATACCTAAGTATTTTTCTAAGAACGAGGCGGAACGAATTTGAAGAATGTCTATGCTGGAATGTCTATGTCTATGCTGGCTATATATACGCAGATAGCTAGAGACTTTCTTATTTCGATATTCATAAACTCTACAGTCTACATAAATATCATAATATCTCAAGGTCCTCAGGGACACATTATTAGTATGCGCCACGGAAGCTGGGTTACATAATTTTGTGACCTCGTTTTTTTGTTCAGCGAACTAATTTCATTTGTCATGTCGCAAAGTTTCCAAGATATAAAAAAAATAAAAAAAATAAAATGCGTTTATTTCGGACAGCGTATCCATATTACAAAAACTAGACAACACAAATAAATTTACAAAACACACAAACAAATCAACATGCACATTATCCCAAACTTACATTAAATTTTACAAATTAAATAAAAATTATAAATTAAATTAAATTATAAATTCAATTATCAAATATTTATTATTATTCTCCACATTCTCATTTGTCATAGTGCGCATGTGGCGCATGAGACTTCGCCCAGTGGCCTAATATCGGGCTGTCATGAGCCCCTGCCACCGCGGTCAAGAGGCTGTTGACGCTGCCGCGCACACGGCGCATCAGGGACGCGACGCGTTTGCGCATAATGGCATGGAAATCGTCCGTGTGTGCCTCCGCGAACATCTCCGAAGCACTGCAGTACCGCGGCAGCCCCATCAGCATCCTGAACGCGTTATTGTAGAGGACACGCAGCGCACTATAAGCTTTCTTTGTGCAGTTGATCCACAGGCTGCAAGTGTAAAAAGTTTGGCAATACGATCTGAACATATAAGTGAAAACCCGAAAAATGGGACCTTCTTATATTATTTCCACTTTTAAATTTATCGGGCGTTATATTTCGAAGTTGCGACATGGTACCAATTTTAGACTATAATTATACAAAATAAATAACACTACATATATTATAGTGATGTGAAAGACCGAGCAAAATGTAAAGGGTTAATCCCTGGGGCAATCCCTCGGGGTATTTTCTCGTGGTAATGGAATCTGTTAACGGTCTGACAACCCCGATTGATACTATATTGCCTGTATGATTAAATGCGCATATTAATAGGTACCTACCACAGAACATATTAAAGAGGTTAGAATGGCTATCGCGCGCAGTTAGTATCGGAACCGGTGTCGCCGCTCGTTCCTTTCCACATTTTGTTAATTGTATGAATTTATGACTAAATGAAATTAAAAATCCTTAAGACGACCGGTCTGGCCTAGTGGGTAGTGATATATAGTGACCCTGTGAAGCCGCGGTCCTGGGTTCGAATCCCAGTAAGGGCATTTATTTGTGTGATGAGCACAGATATTTGTTCCTGAGTCATGGTCGTTTTCTATGTATTTAAGTATTTGTATATTATATATCTATCATTGTCTGAGTACCCACAACACAAGCCTTCTTGAGCTTACCGTGGGGCCTAGTCAATTTGTGTAAAAATGTCCATTAATATTTATTTATTTATTTATACAGATATATTTAGATAGATATATATACGTTTTGTATATATCTATCTATCTAAATATATCTGTATGAAACATTAACAGGGAGGTCACGTTTGAAGCTTATATGAAAGTAGTCAGTCGTCGTTTTAAGCGAAATATGTAGGTACACATTTTTCTTAAACAGAAATATATATATTCTTGTTCGCGTTTGTTTAAAAGTACCTAAACAAATCCCTGGCACTGAACAGTGGCATAGTTATTATTTTAGTCCGTAGATCTGGCGGCCTAGCCAAGGTGACGACGCTATCGCTTCGCCATCGAAACGCTTTGCGTCTCTCTATCACTCTTCCATATTAGTGTGACAGTGACAGTTGCGTTTCGTTCGCTACGGAGCATTAGCGATTGGCATATTGGCTACGGGGTCTGGGCTGCAGATTATCATATAAATTAATTATTGAAGATTAAAATAGCCCGTATCAATCAATATAGCTTGCAGAATTGATATGTTGCACTCGTTGCAATGCGACTTCTGGCCTACTTGTTTAGCTGTGATGTCAAATGCAAGATACTAAAGTTATTTATTACTTAGTTATTTACAATAAAAGATTTTAACAGCATGATGTTCGTGAGAGTAGGAAACGATTCCTCCGTACTAGTAAATACTTACTGTATAACGGCACACTAAGCATCCGGATTAGGTACATTAGATCTATCTAATCCTAAACGTACGTATTATTACCTATTTAGGCTATTTATGTATGTATGTATGTATGTCACTTTTATGCACATAAACAAGTTTACACAGAATAGACAAAACCAAGTACCTAAAAGATAAGTACATGAACAAAGGCGAACTTAACCCTAAAAGGGATCTCTTCCAAATTAATCTTTACACATATACGGGGCTAAAAAATACGATTTAGGTATCTGACAGTTGGTGTACTGTGTTTGTGTAGGTATTAGGTACCTAAAATTAGTTTTCAAGATTCTTTTATGAAATGTTACAAGTGTATAAGAGTGCTATTCCACATTACTTTTCCCAGCTGGTGACATCGCAAATATTTTGACACACCCGTCATACAAAACTTTGCATTTCGAATTGCAAATCTTGAAAATTTCGCTCTTAATATTGCCGTTATTTTTAAAAGTGACCTCATTGACGTCATTCTACAATCTATTCCGATTTATTCTGTGTTCTTAATGTTTTCCAGTTTTTCGAATTCCAAAACTATGTAAACTATTAACTAGATCTTCGCAAATTCCATCTGGCAGACGCCCAACGTGTGGGCAGAAATTAGTGGTCCATCTATCGTTAAAACCCACGTCAGATCTAATAACATTGTCTATGTAATGTGACGAAAACCTATTTCAAACATTCCCGCCTAGCATAACAGCCGTAACGACCAAGAAAATCATTGAATTGTTTATCGTGTTCTTGTGCTGTAAATAGGAAATTAAAACCGGGTTTTCAATGAAAATGTTATGTCATTTATATTTTAAATACCTAGCAAGTGGTAACTATAACTAGAGTTTACAATAAAGGCACACAATGTTTGTTGTCTACCTACATAATTCGTCAATAATAATTTATGAGAGTTGATTGGAATCATATTGGTGATTAGGCTAAGCATCGTCGAAACCAAAATCTGACAAAACCGTCGACAACTCGCTTAGCTATGAGTATATAGCTATTAAAAATCGCGGAAATGTAAAGCATCCTTGACATTTAAAGTTAGCAGATGGTGAATGAACTTTTAACTTCTGATAAGTACTTCGAATAAAGTGTCGCTAATAAAACATTAAAGCGAGACGTTACATAAAAAATTATAAATTAGTACCCACTTACAAGGAACTCGAGTTAGTAATTGAATGTAGGTATAATATATATAATAACTTATTAATGAAAATACGGCTTGTATTTTCAACCAAGAGAAAATGTATATATTTAAATCTTGATTTACACGCATCACTTCGCAGACTTTATTTAAATATTCGTTAGTCTTATTCGTGTTTCTAGTTGATGTTGATTCTACTATTTTAAAAAGTTCTACAATGAGTTCCACAAAGAGCCATTTTTTTTATATACCTGTATTCTTTTTATTATTTTTTATTTTACTGGAATCTAAACCACTTGTATCAAAGTATCTCCGGCCCAAATATTTCAGATGCGGCCTCAGATCTCGTTTGATCCGGTGCCAAAATTCCCCACTGTCACATACAGCTGTTAACTACCATATCGCTTCTACCTGATACTTTCCACTAAAAAGGTCGTGTCGATTAAGCTCAAAGTTGCATATCGTTTTCAAGCGTGTTACAGTGTGAATGTGTGCGATTCGTGTAAAATTGTGTGAACTCTGTGTGAGCCAAGCGTATAAATATATCATTAGAAAACGGAAACATTCGACATGTAAAGCTCCAGTGACATTCCAGAATGCCCTAATTACTTGATATATGGGCCATGTCTAATTCTAAATAAAAATTGAGGCGAGTTTCCTAAATAAACGTCCGTGCGCATGCCACAAATAGGTCGGAGCGAAGGCGGACGCGTGGGCGGAACGAGGTATTTTCAGCGAGGCCGCGCGCACGCTGAAACCCGAGTCACTGTAGCGCGGGCGCACCATAAGAAGCATCGCGTTCACTTTCACACCGTGACGTCACTTAGAACCCAAAAAAGAACACAATCCAGAGTTAGGATACTCCACACTGCACAGGCACAAAATCCACTTCCTGATCACAACGTGGCTGGCTGCAGGGCCGGATTAAGCCAAGTACTAGTCCTGATAAGCAGGGTCGGACGGCGAGGGCCCCGAGGCAGGACACTGCCTCAATCCGGCCCCGGTGGAGTACCCGCGCTCCTCACTCACCTCACGAGCGGGCTGTTCACACGGCGGAGCGACACGCACTGCGCGAGCGCCGCACACCGAGCGCCCGCCCTGCTATTTTCGGTGCCAAAAATCCAGGATCCGATAGCGAGAGAGTCTGCTGCCCGTCACGCTCTCGCACGCCTTTTCAGCTATAAAACTTCCAATTCAAATGGTATACCGATGATGCATCGAGGTTCGGGTCGGCAGATCGATGCACTGGTCGCAGTCAATGCCGGCTAAATCTGTCGTGATTTGTCAACGGTCTCGCTTGCTCGCAAGCTTGCAGATTTTCTCCATTTTGCTTCATCGCCTGAACTATATTTAGCCAGTATCGAACGCCATGGGCTCATGCTTTCATCGCGGTAACATAATCTATGACGGTATCTGTAAATAAAGCTTGTTTGTATTCATTGCGTTAAACTTAAAAGCCGAAACGAGTTTACAGATGAGTGCTTATGTTTATCGTAGTCCTTAACAGGTAAAAACGTTCTCTAAGTTAAAACAAACAAACTATTGGTAATTTATACATACATAATAAGAACGCCTATTTATTAGTATTAGTAAATCAACGATAAAAAGAAATTTCTGTTAAAATATTATGCTAAGAATAAAATTGGCTGTATAATTAAGTATTTAAATCTACTCGGATTACCCTACATCCTACAACATCGAAATAGCTTCAATATTTTCCAAGAAAAATAATTTCCCTCTAATTAAAATATATTTAAAAGTAGCTTTTGTTTCATTCATATGTATAGCAATCATATTACTATTTCAAATTAATTCTAAATTAGATATGTAGGTATAATTTGAACCAGTGTTTAAATACACGGTATGCAGTAACAGCCAAAAAAGACCGGGTTCCAGCCCAAAAAAATAAATATGCTCTATACTCTCCCTGTAGGTAGGTACCCAAAAGTCACAGACAAGACATCCTCTAGACTGAGCATAGTAACGCTACCCCCTCTGCCACTGCCACTACATACGGTAGTTTTACTCCATCTTCGAGTCAAAGTGTCAGAATCCCGTGCCGTGATTGGTCCGTGTCTTTGAACGGACCAATCACGGCACGGGATTCGCTCATCTATTCCCCCCTATTTTTGGCAGCATCGGTTTCATGAAATAATTGTTCTAAACTCCGTCTAGAGGATTCCTAGTCTATGCCAAAAGTGAAGGATATCGGAGCCTAATTTCTAGGTCAGACTTCGTCCTTAGCCGGTCACGACAAGTCAAAAGCTATGAAGTTTAAAATTCCCAAGATGTTGATAGGTACACCAGATAACTATATCAGGGCCCCTATTCGACATGTGCAACTGTCAAATTTCGCGTCATTTGAAATTCAACTGTTGAAGTTCATTTGAAGTTCATCAAGTGCTGAAGTTCATTTGGTACAAACAATAATTTAACAAAAAACAACTTTGTTTTATTATTACTTTAAGGTTTATAATGGTTTGGTTTGGTTGTCACCTGACTGTGGATTGCTAATGTCAAATTTTGACAAGTAATGATTCCAAAGGTAGACTTGGTTCTCTATGACCTTCGGCACCATCTTGGAGTTTTTGACGTGCGAAAGGGTAATTTATAGCAAAGAGTAAAACTTTTTTTTTTCAGTACGTAAGTTTACATGAATTAATGACATCTTGTGAGCGATAGACCAACGAATGCGCTGTAGGCGATGCGGCGGCGAGTAGTGGAACTTACGTGACAATTTCCATCAATCAAAAAGGGACTACATTGCTGATGGTCGATAAAGGCTATTAATAATTGAATTTTAACAGCAAGAATGCCTTATTGACAAGCGATCTTTTTGTTGAACCCACACCTACACGTCAAATAATGCTTGCTCCACACATTCTCCTATAAACGCTCAAAATTGTAAAAAAATGAAACAATTTACTCATCACCTCTCTCAACTCAAGCTGCCTATTTCTAAACCACGTTAATAAACCACAAGTTGTACCTTAACACATTTCGTAAACCACATATTCAGAAAAGTCCGTATTTTATTACTAAGTGGAACATGAATAGCTTGTATTACTTTTTTGGCATAAAAATAATCTAAATTAGTCAAAATATTTTGACTAAATATTGCGCTACTGCTACCTACTATATAGGTACCTACTACCTTAGTAACTTGGTAACTTTGTCAGTCACCAACTATTTTGATGCTACCTACAAAGAGCATCAAAATAGTTGGCGACTGACAGGTCAAGCTCCGGTCTTGGTAATATAGTCAAATACAGTAGGTCATAAGACCTAACATTACTACCAAGACCTAAAAGTACCTATTGTTTAATATGTATCTACTCAGAGATGATTTTTAATTAAAGGAGATTAAATACATATATGTTATTCAACTACAAATAAAAAAAAATTGATCTATTTCAGTTTACACATTTTTTTTCGTTTAATTTTAATAAAACATTAAAGTTTTTAAGCATTCAACTTTATTTAATTTTCTTCACTTTATTATTTTCTGATATTTAGATAGGTATGGTGTTTCAGGTTGGTAACAGGAAATAAGAAAACCACACCTCTCCAAAAACTCTGCTGGTGATTCACATCTGTAAGTTTAAATATGAAACATGATAAAAACACTTAAATTAAAAACTTAATGTCTGGGAGACCGAGTTTTGCTCTGGAAACATATAATAACCCAAAAATGCGCGTTTTCCCAGAGATAAAACCTAGCTAGATCGATTTTGCGCCCCCGTAAACCTCCATATAGCAAATTTCATCTAAATCCGTTTAGAGCCGTTCCCGAGATCCCCGAAATATATTATACATATAAATAAATAAATAAATATACAAGAATTGCTCGTTTAAAGGTATTAAAAACTTATAAATAAATTATTAGCCCTAAATCCTGGTAGTGAGTGTAGTGACCTACCAAGTGCGGTAGGGTGCCCTTCTGCAGGCTGGCGGCTTGCCCCGCTGGATAAGAATGCTGATCCGCATCATCAAAAGCATACAGATATAAAGCGCTTTGACAGCTCCTCATAGAGGCAACGCGCGCTAGGCCGCACGCCATAAATCTAAGCTAAAGTCTTAAATTCGAGATCATGAACATGAAATATTGTTCGCTATAATATTAAAATCATAGGTATTAGACCTATGATTTTACTATTATAGCGAAAAGTTAGCAGGAGACGGCCGTGCCGTGGTCGTGATAGGTACATGCGTGGACCAGACAAGCAAACCCTGAATTATGTCCCTACCTATTTTACTATACCTTTGTTCACCATTATGTTCACCTATGTATATTTACTCTTCTTTCCAAGATAATCATCTTTTTCAAAATGTAACCCGTATAATCGGGCTGTATAATTGCCTCAATTTTTTTTACACAAAGTTGTATGTAATCTTAATTCGATAATTAATGATGTTTTACATATTTATCATATACTATTTTGCAAATTTTTCTTGGATATTACGTTGTTTATTTCGATTGACGTGTTTATTATTTTCGTTACTATGACAGCGTTTTTTTTTTCTTTTTTGGCATTTACTACAGTAGCCAGTGTCATGTCGATATAAAAACACTTTAAAAATGGAAAGGTTGAGTCCTCAATACAGTGACATTATAACTCAAACAAGAACCATCCAAAGGGGGGTGGGGGAAATTTCGTTATCTGCCTCTCTATCACTCTTGCATATACGAGCGAAATTTAATGGTGGCAGATAACGAAATTGGTTTCGCGGCAGGCCCTCTTTAAACAAACCGCCTTGATTCATCAATGTTATATTTATTAGGAACAAACGTTGACTGCCGACTGTCCTGTCTTCAGCAGCGGAGTTGAAACAGTCGCCGTGGTCGAAATCAGCCGGGAGAGTATATATTATACTACTCTTTGCTGCCCACTTCTAGCGCTGACGGTACACCGCGAAAATCAGTAAAATGCTGCAAATGGTGTTAAAGGTCTGAAAATCGGTACGATTGATCTTTAGGACATTTGAAACAATTTGACCCGAAGCGCCAACAAATAAAAAAAACGAGAGGAGTTATGACGTCATGTTTTTTTGTATGAAATAAAAAAAAATGTTTAGAAACCTATCGTGTATGGTATTAAACGAAAGGGCTTTCTGAGCCAATGCTAAAAATATATCACATAGTTACATTTCAGTCATTTTGTTTAAATTATAATAAAAATAGTTTTCAAAACATACCAAGTTTGGGGTTCTCCAGATACAATACCATAATTTTTTTTTTGTAAAATATACCTCAAATTATCCCTAATATCCTCATATCTAACCCTAATAAAGCAATTTTGAAATTATTTACATTTAGGTTTTTTTTTTTAATTTTTCAATTTTACAAAGTGTAATAATAGCCCTGCCGAATTACTCAATACGAGTAATAATGTCATTCGGGTAAAATAAGAGTATTGAAACTTGCTTTTTCTACTCCCGTACTTTTATTTGTCATTTAAAGGGTCGTGCACACACCTTTAAACCCCTAACTTATAGTTATCAACACAAGTCTTTAGTCTATTCCCCAAAAAAATATTTGTGCATACACGCAGTATCTTTTTGGCACTTTTACGATACTTCGTGTAATCACCATTTAAAAAATATTGTATGGAATACATTGTTTCCAACCTAATTTTAATTGTCATTTCTGACAGATGAGTAAACCATAGACATGTTTTGGTTAATGGTACGATTATTTTCATCTTTATAGGGCTGTATCTCCTAAACCGTGCGTCGTAGCACAAAAATAATCAAATTTTCGTTCCCCTTTGAAACCCCTAAGTAATATTTAGAAAACACGAAAAAAAAAAAAAAAAAGATTTTTTTTTATAGGGTTTTATCTCCTAAACCGTGCGTCGTAGCGCAAAAATATTAAAATTTTCATTCCTCTGTAAGAAACCCTAATTAATATTTAAAAAAAAACACAAAAAAGAGATTAAAAAAAACAAAAAAAACTTTATAATGCTGTATCTCCTAAACCGTGCGTCGTAGCGCAAAAATAATCAAATTTTCGTTCCCCTTTAAGAAACCCCTAAGTAAGATTTAAAAAACACAAAAAAAGAAAAAAAAAAGAAAAAGAGGAAGAAAAATATTTATAGGGCTGTATCTCCTAAACCGTGCGTCGTAGCGCAAAAATAATAAAATTTTCGTTCCCCTTAAGAATCCCACGCACTGAACAACCTATCACATTAGGACATGAAACAATCATCATCATCCATTTTTATTATTATTTCATTGCATTTCAAAGTAAGTGCTTGGTCGTAGAAAAAGTATTGTATGCAACGTTGTTTAACCGAGTCAAAAAATACTAGTGGCGTCTTTATTAACAATTTTCGGTTGTTGTTTGTTGTTATTGTTACTCACGCCACTCGCCTTTTTTGACCTCTCTTAAACAACAGTTGCATAAAATACTATTACATGTTCCTTTGGTAATATCTAAGCTTTAAGTAAGAAAAAGTTCAGATGAGTGGGGGGTGGCGAACTCGGGAAAGGGGGGACGTTAAAGGTGAGTTTTTTCGGTTAATTCTTTCTTAATTATTACATAGACAATTTTTACTACGACTTATAGATTCCGAGATATAAGCGACTTTCTGAAAAAAACCGTTATATATTAATTTTATGCTTTCTTTTTAAATATTTAATTGAGAGATTCATAGATCACACTATGTAAAATTGAAAAATAAAAAAAAACCTAAATGTATACCGGCGGCTGCGCGGGAGCTCCAACAGTTTGCTACGTGTGGTGGCCGAGAGGCTAGACTGCCCGTTCCAACACCACTGGATGCTGATGCACGTACAGCGGTAGTGTTTGGAATGTGGTAGTCTTTGCTATATTAAATAAGATATTTTTGTGTAATGATTATTATTATTTCTAATTTAATGTGTACTTACTAACATTAGCATATTAAGATTAATTTATATTGTATTACTAACAAATGATATGGGCTTGTACTTGTACTTATGTCTGAAATAAATGATTGAATTGAATTGAATTGAATTGAATATAATTTCAAAATTGCTTTATTAGGGTTAGATATGAGGATATTAGGTATAAGAGTAGAGGTATATTTTACAAAAAAAAATTTACCGTATTGTATCTGGAGAATCCCAAACTTAATTGGTATGTTTAGAAAATTATTTATATTATAATTTAAAAAAAATACTGAAATGTAATGATGTGATATATGTTTGGAATCGGCTCAGAAAGCCCTTTCGTTTAATACCAAACACGATAGGTTTTTAAACAATATTTTTTTATTCCTTACAAAAAAAGATGACGTCATAACTCCTCTCGTTTTTTTTTTATTTGTTGGTGCTTCGGGTCAAATTGTTTCAAATGTTCTAAAGATCAATCGTACCGATTTTCATACCTTTAACATCATTTGCAGCATTTTACTGAATTTCTCGGTGTACCGCCAGCGCTATATAGGTATACTTGGTCAACCAGATCTTGACAGTAGAAAAAGTCGGCAATTTTGAAAAATGTAGGCGCGAAGGGATATCGTCCTATGGAAGATTTGAATTTCGTGCCTTTTTTTACTGACAAGATTTGGTTGACCAGCTATATACATATACTACTCTTTGCCTACGCCTTTGCTTTAAACTTTTTTTAACAAGTTTTCACAGACAATTAATAATTTGACATAGACACATCAAGGCGGTTTGTTTACAAAGGGGCCTATCGGGAAGTGCGAAAATCGAAACTCAGCTATTTGCCTCTTTATCGCTCGAATATGCAAGAGTGATAGAGAGGTTAGATAACAATATTTCTAATTTCTGACTGTATTTTTCTTTAAATATTTTCAAATATAATTAAGTTGCGTTGTTTTATCACAAAGTTAAAAAGACTTAAAAGACCACTGTCTGTATCATCACCATCAGATCAACTCGATGGTAACCATAAAAATATTGTATTGTCACCCATATTACATATTATGTACTTATGTAAATTTTCAGCTTCATTGAACACCCGAGAAGTGGGTCAAATCTAGACACGCGGTAGCGTGTCCAGCCAAGTTCAAAGAAAAAGGAACTGGCGACGCAGCAACCGTGTGTAATATTACACGAACCATTTCGAGCTACTTTTGACCCCTTCACAACTTGAAACCTACTTAACCTACACACATGAAATTTGGCACATGTATTCAAGTCCCTTAGCTTGTTCAAAATACACTATTTCATAAACATAGCTCAAACAGTTATTGATAAATTAACGTTTAAAAACCGGCATTTTTGTGACTGACTGACATATAGATCAAAAACCTAACCCACTTCCAGGTGACCTAGAAACTTGAAATTTGGCATCAAGGTGGGGGGTGCTCGACCAAATGTCATAGAGGGACCCTGGCAGTTTTTGAAGCCGCCATTTTTTTTTCAAACGGGCCGACTTTTTTTTTTTAATTTTTTCAAGTTTGTCCTAGCGCGCTGAAATTTTGCTCCCGGAAACTCGGGGTCCCCTAGATTCCTATGAAGAAAAATTTTTTTGAAAAATGTTTCAATTGCGGAAAATCTGGTCACTTTTATTTTGTATGGCAACTTTTAAACGGTGCCAGATAGGTGGGGGGTGCTCGACCAAATATCATAGAGGGCCCCGAGACAAAACAAACTGCATTAAAAAAAATTGAAAATGGCCGACTTTTTTTTTTTAATTTTTTCAAGTTGGTCCGAGCGCGCTGAGATTTGGCATGGCGGGAGATAGAGGCCTAAAGATTCGTTTGAAAAAAAAAATTTTTTGGAAAAGTCCCAAGATGGCGGAGAAAATAGCAATTTTATTTTTGTATGGCAGCTCTAAAACGGTGCGAGATGGGTGGGGGGTGCTCGACCAAATGTCATAGAGGGCCCCGAGACAAAACAAACTGCATTTAAAAAAATTTAAAATGGCCGACTTTTTTTTTTTTTTTTTTTCAAGTTGGTCGGAGCGCGCTGAGATTTGGCACGCGGCGAGGCTGGGGGCCCAAGATTACTATGTAAAAAAATTTTTTTGGAAAAGTCCAAAACGGCGCGGGCAGGGGCAAAAGTCAAATTTCCAAGTAGGTTAAGCGAGCCCGAAGGGCGAGCATCAGGCTGGGAGGCCGAAGGCCGACCCCGCGACGGGCCGTCAGGCCCGGAGCTTCACCCCGGTCGTCCAAGCGTGTCCTACCCCCAGTAATTTTAGGCGAGGCCGAAGGCCTCGCCGCGGGAATGACGAACAAAGCAAAATCCTACAAAAAAAGTGTGTTAAGCGAGCCCGAAGGGCGAGCTTCAGGCCGGGAGGCCGAAGGCCGACCCCGGCGGAGGGCCGAAGGCCCGGAGCCTTCACCCCGACTCCCAAGCGTGCAACCCTCAGTAATTTAAAGCGAGGCCGAAGGCCGAGCTGCGTGAATGCAGTGCTTCCAAGCGTTCTACCAAGTCAACTGTCTTGATAAGCGAGCCGTCGGGCCGAAGGCCCGGCGGCGAAGCGTCGAGGCTCGCGAAGGCCGAAGGCCGAGCTCCGCGTAGGGCCGAAGGCCCGAAGCGTCACACGAGAGGGGGAAGTTGGAGCTTAAACACGACCCAATAGTAAAAGTGGCTTAGACAAGCGAAACGGCGGGCCGAAGGCCGTAGGCCGTAGGCCCGACGTGAGCTTGTCAAGACACTTTTACTATTGGGTCGTGTTTAAGCTTCAACTTCCCGCTTACGCTCCCAAGCAAAACCAACCCTCCCCAAGTGTTTTAATAAGCGAAGCGGCGGGCCGAAGGCCCGACGCTGAGCTTCGAAACCCAGCGAAGGCCGAAGGCCGAGCTCCGCGTAGGGCCGAAGGCCCGGAGCGTCCCTTACGGTTTCCCAAGCACGCGAGGCCGAAGGCCGAGCTGCGGGAATGAAGTGCTCGCATGCGGATCTTTTCTTTCTAGCAAAAGTACAACTTTATTTCTTTTTCCCTTTGGAAAACAAATTACTACAGCACCAACAACAGCACCAACTACACAACAACAACAACAACAAACAACACGCACACCGCGGGGCCCTCGGGCCCCGCGCACAGGGCAAAATCTAGTTAGGTGTATATAGAAGGAAAAATGTGAAAATTGGAAATGATTGATATTTTGATGGAAAAAAAAATAATTAATACTTATAGACCAAAAACCTAACCCACTTCTAGATTACTTAGAAACTTGATATTTGGCAAGGTAGACTATTAGGTGCATATAGAAGGAAAAATCTGAAAACTGGAAATTATTGATATATCGATGGAAAAAAAAACTTATAGACCAAAAACCTAACCCACTTCTAGATTACTTAGAAACTTGATATTTGGAATGAAAGTAGACTATAAAGCGTATACAAAAGAAAAAATGTGAAACTGAAACTTTTTGGCAATTAACCGCGCGTTAGCGAGGGTCTCCTTTTCAGCTTAGGCAAACTGCTTTCATGATGAATACTATAGTAATTTCTGTACAAAAAGTAATGATATCCCAACAAAAACATAAATCTGAAATGAGAGCCAAGTTCAATATTGAGAATATGTGTCGTTGTTGACTCGCCGACAAAAGAATTGAGATCTATATGGGTGCCAAGTTCTGTGCTGTGTAGAAAATCCTGAAATTATAAAGGATTTGTCTTGGCTAGTTTTTACGTATAGGCATATAGGTAATATATATTTTTCTGTTAGTTTTTCAAAAACTTAGTTTGTTGTTAAAAACTAGCCAAGACAAATCCTTTATAATTTCAGGATTTTCTAAGGCGGTAAACTAGGCCTTATTGGGATCTGTTAGGCTGTTAAAGTTTAAAGTTACCTACTCGTAAGTCTCGTAACACAACATATAAGTTTCACATAACAAAATTACTTACATATATATATTATGTACCTAAACATATTACTTTTCTAAAAAAAGGACTGAAATCTAGTGCTGCGAAGAAACGGTATTTTTGTTCGGCTTTTTTGTTGCTATTTTGGCATATGGATACATGGTAGAAGAAGTAAGTATGGAATCCTCCTCCGTTTTGCGTGGTCCGACGCACCTGGCCGGGTTTTCGCGATTTTCCGTCAATGTCTGTCAATACCTTATTTCTTACGAACACCTAAAATAATAAGTTTAAAATTAATCTCAATGTCTCCAGTTTGCTGTTCATTCAAACTGACAAAATCCAAATTTCTAAGGCAATATACGACCGCTGTCTTATATAAGCCATTAAAATTCATCATGAATAACCCCACGTTGCGTTGTTATAAATTTAATTAAATAAATAATTATTTTATTTAATTTATAACAACTAATTAGGCATAGCGTCCAATTTAGAATATGACACAGGCACTAGTTCTTACGAATTTTACCTTAATTTATTAATCAAAGGACCTGAGGTAAAAGTGAGAAGAGGTTAATAAGCAGATGCACCAGCTAGTCGCCGACGCTCCGCTTCCCCCGGGATTAGCCCTTAAGCCTGCACCTAATAGACTGGCTCATAGGGGGCTATGAGCTTGCTGTTGCGTCAATTTTCATTTTTAGAAAAAAAAAACTAGTCTACTAACTACTAACAACACAATAAATGCTTATTTTGCCGCATTCTTCACTGTCTCTCCCTATTTCACTGCCATCTAACCCAGAGGACAAAAATATAGCTTATTGTGGCTACTGGCTACTCCGTCTTCCTCATGACTCATGATATTTTACTTCACCATAAAGTAATTGGTGTAATATCAAATGATATTTTTCACACAAGTTACAAGAAGTTCATTGCTAAGAACCACGACGATTGGTTTAAAATTTAAACTTTATATATAATTTGTTACCTAGTAATTATAATAAATCTGTTTTCTTTTTGACATTTAGTGGTATATGTATTGCTGTATGTTTATTGTCAAGTTTTTTTTAATTCTGGACAATTGTCATATATTCGTTTTCATGATAGATCTACACCAACGCAACTGTATGTCATGTTCTTGCGGTTTATTTTTATAACGCCAAGATCAAAATTTGACTGTTAACTCCATCTTGCGTCGAGTAGAGGAATCAAAAAACTATAGAAAATAGAAATGCAGTTTACTCTATGCCATAGAATCCCCTATTCGCATTCGCTTCGCGGGGCTCCTATTTCTGAGCGGTTTGCGCTTCGGGCATCTGAAGCTACCTAACGAACCTAACCTACCTACCTATTGATTTAGTGAGACGTCCGTGAAAACATTACACTTTGGGGAAAAAAGCGTAGGTAGGTAAGTAGGTTAGGTTCGTTAGGTAGCTTCAGATGCCCGAAGAGCAAACCGCCCAGAAATAGGAGCCCCGCTTGCGGGGCTCCGTCTATTTAAGTTGTGAAGGAAATGTTTTGGAAAAGAAACACATGTAGTGCGGTGGGACCATGGTAAAAATAAATTAAATTGCAAACATGGTCAAACTCCGGTTACGTAGACGACCGAAATAACTGGTCACTCTACAATCTAAATAGTAGATACGATGCGGCTAAACGTAGGCCGCCTTATTGAAGAACGTATCGCAATGACAATCCGGCTAATCGTCGAACCGCCGCATTTCAAAACGCCCGTTTTGTAAAACGGCTAGCCGTAATGTAATGCGGCGGATTATACGATCTGACTACGACATATATATTATTTTAGTGTACGTACTTGTAGGTCGGTATACTTACTATGTTTTGTACGAGCACTACTTGTTACTACTAGCTTTACTATTATTTTTCTAGACTAGCAGTACATTAATGTCTTAATGTTATTTACTTACTTACGAAAATCCATCTGTACTTGTGCTTTTCTTAAAGAACATCATTCATAGGAATCATAGGTCAAAACAAAACGAAGTATCACACATATTTAGGGTTTCGTAGTCAACTAGAAACCCTTATAGTTTCACCATGTCCGTCTGTGGCTTTGCTCCGTGATCGTTAGGTACCTAAGTGCTAGAAAACTGCAATTTGCCATGCATACATAAATGTATGCCATGCATACAAAAACTTTTTTGTATGGGATGGGAGGTACCTACCCTAAATGTTTTTTGTAGTTTTTATTTTACCGTTCCTCCACCATACATAAATGTATGCATGGTGGAGGAACGGTAAAATAAAAACTACAAAAAACATTTAGGGTAGGTACCTCCCATCCCATACAAAAGTTTTTTTGATTTAATTTTTTAATCTGAATGCCGATCCGGAGCGTTTCCGGGTTTTCAGCCCTCGGCGTAGGTCGCTTCGCGTTCAAGTGCTACGCCGCAGGCCGTAGCGTGTTCATTTCGTTTGTAGAGCATTGTAGAGTGGGTGACATTTTGCTACGCGCTGACAATCATCGAGAGGCCGATTCTGATTTATCAATAAGTTATGGTTTTCATCTTATTTTTTGATACGACGTGCAATAAAGTGAATAGTGAAATATATAACGATAATTTTACCTAAATTGAACCCTCAAGAAATGCCATAAAAATTCATACTTTGACATGTGTTTTTAACACATTCAGTGCCCAAAAACCCGACTATCGGGTATTTTATTTCGTTTCCAGGCCGGACGACCCGATAGTCGGGATCGTGATACTACACCTTTATAAATTTAATATGAAGAAATTTTTGTGGGCTGGCGCGGATGTCTTGTTTGGCTGGCTCTCAATGAATGTGTTAATGTTAAATGCGCATATATTTTACTTTCCTCGCATTCGATATGAAAAGTAGAGGCTCCAAATTATCTCGACTGAAATAAGTGCCTTTCATCCCTTGGTTAACAATCTACTATTGCAAAACAGCAAAGTTGTCCACAATAAAACAAATTATTGTAAAAAGTATATTTTATTGGAATGAAGAGATACAGCAGGTAAGTTTGTTAAAAAGGGAAGCTACATTACAAACTAAGCAGTCATTGAGTTGTAGGTATGGAACCAACATAAGCTTAACCTTTTATCCGCCGTAGACTGATATACATATAAGACATACAAAATCGGGCTCATTTCGCCGCTGTCTGATAAATAAGACAAAACTTCGTGTAACTTCGTACCCCCCGGCGACACGAGCACGCTCGATGACGTAACCTATTCTATGGCGGTTAAAAGGTTAATCATTTAAAATATTAGAAAATCTACATATTTCAAGTCATTTTAACCGCCAAAGACTGACGCGCGCTACAACCCAATTTCAATCTTCGTGTATATAGTTCGTTTATTTTAGCATTAGAAAGAAGGTAAGCGATCTTGACATGTCTTTTAATTGAAAAACGCTTTTTAAAAATCAGTAACTATTACTTATGAAAGCAGAAGAATATAAATGATCGTATTAGATTCATAATTGTTACATATTTGCCATTATTTATTTTTAAAACATTTTTCAATAAAAAGACACGTTTAGATTGTTTACCTTATTTCGGATGCTAAAAAAACGAACTATAGGCATGGCGTTCAAAGGGTTAAGGTCTGGTTATAGTAAATAACGACATTCACACATTAAATTATAACTTAAGTCAAGCGCCAACATTTTGCCAAAGGACGTATAAAATCTATCTAAGTAACCACGGGGGGACCGAGGCGGGTTGAAACAGAGTTCCATTTGTTGACGTTAGATTCATATCTAACTTCGAAGATGGATTTATGTGATTTATTTCCATTTTCATCAAGCTGCACGTGCGTCGCAATGTCAGATTGCGAGATCTCTGTATCAACCTGCCGGGCCAATTCGAATTTTAGCTATTAAGTCTGATTCCGATTACTGATCTGTCAGTGTCAAAGGTAACATTTCTTCAACCAAAAAAGTCACTGTAATTTCAAAAACTTTTTATCGCTACGCTGTTTTTTTATTGGCAAAATATTTTTTTTTTTTTCAAATTTCCCATCAGATGCGAGTAAAATAAGCAACGTCCCACTTTCTAGATTTTACAACAGTGTGCGCTCAGTCTAACAGCAGTATAAAAACTCACTAATTCATTTTACGAATATAATCCAAAACATACTCGTACATAAATACTGTGACTTAGCAAACAATCATGGTCTTTCATAAGATCATCTTTACTTATTCATAAGAAAATGTATTTCAATAAAATTACTCGATAAAAAAATATGAAAATCGCAACTTACGAAAACTACACGTTCGTACGTTCAAAAGTAAAAAGCAACACAATAGTCAATTACAAACTAATTCTAACATTCCAACGTATCAGCATTGCGATACAGCGAGGAAATGTCGCCAGCATCCTTGGTACAATGCCTCAAGGGCCTATTTTAGATTTAAGCTAGTTTTTAATTTCTTTTAGTAATACACTGTATATATCTTGTTTGTAAATAAATGATTATAAAAAAATTCTAACATTTCTAACTCAATTTAGATTGTCTATTGTGTCTTATTACTTTTAAAGTTACGAATACATATTTAAATTACATTAAAATTTATAATTATATCGGCAGTGATCTACTTAAAAGCGGACATTGGCCAAAATGAATTTTCAGGATACCAATTTGAAATATCAATTCGAATTTTCCGGTTTTACAAAAAATTATTAACACATTTGTTTCCATTCATTTTTCTTCTAAATAACAATTTTGTACAGGTATCAAAAATTACAATTTTAAAATTTGATGTTTTTTTTTATTTAACATGTTCAAATAATGGGCTGGTTGTGAATAACAATAATATTTCAATATTAAGGTGAACGCTAACATCCATATAAGTATTAGGCATTTTCAAAATTGCTCACCATTATTTTAAGCCACTCTACTTTAAACTCATTATAATTCTTTTTTTCATGTGCACATCGCAAAATATAAAGAAATAGAAAGCAAGTCGAGCCCGCAATGCGCGCTGTCATTAGGATTAAAATTACTAATTCTCAGTGCAGAAGACGAGATGGATTTGATCATCTTTAAGGTCAAACAGGAGAAAAAGGCGCAACATAAAAAAAATCATATGAGATCGCAGCTTTTCGACTACATAGTGGACTACATTTATCAAATTTACCGCCTTTTTCTACTGATGAAATAGGCAGATTGTAATCCTTTTCAAATAGCTTGAGCTCTGTGACATCTGTCATCTCAATACAATTTTTCGTTTTAAGGTTATAATTGTTATAAATTGTATTGAGATGACAGCTGTCACAGAGCTCAAGCCATTTGAAAAGGATTATAATGGCCTCTACGAACCTCTCCCATAATAGCATGCGATTTGCTATACGTATAGTGCGACATAAAATAGTAGAAGTTAAATAAAATGGAATAAAGTAATTCCATAAGTACTAAATTGTTGCCATGGCATTTTACGTCAAAAATGTTACGGTTACGTGAGGGTTACGTAGGAAGTGGCGCGCTCAATAATTTTCAACAATTTCTTGTCGGACTATACATTGCGGCATTTCATCGAGCGAACAGAATTCATTGCTACTATGTAAGCCGGCAACTGTCTAAAGTCGCAATACATTTGTAGAAGCCTTAATTTATGGTTATACCATATCCATAGAGCCCTCTGCACGAGCGTTTAGTTCTTAATCATTTTCCCGCCAAATGGCGCAAGATGGCGGCGCGTTTAGTTGCTCAGTAGCCGGACAGGTCGGCGAACGTCTGGTCAACCTCCTCGGCGATCGCCTTGTACTTACTGCGCTCTTCTAGCACCTCGTCTGTAAGGGTTAGTGGTTAGTAAGATTAAATATTCATGATAATATGTGTAAAATCTAAAACATACACTAGGCGACACGTGTCGCCAGCGAAGTCGGGTGAAGTGGCGCAGCGTTGTCGGACTTTACTCGACATGCCCGCTGATCAGCGCGTGACCCATGTCGCCACAGTGTGTATGACATGTTCGTGAACCATTCTTATAGTACTGGTAAACCATGGGTAAACCTCATGTTTGATATTCAAGGTACCTATAAGTGTAAGTAGGTACATAATTGGATTTCTCTTCGAATATGTGATTTTTGACAGAATTTATGTTGCAGTCAAGACTTTAGATTGGGACAATTGATAATAAGCCGATTGGAATTTTATCAATAGGTATGTAATTCGTGTCATCAATGCGTGCATCTACTAGGTATATATTGGCGTTATTCATAAACGCGTTCCTGGCCTGAATTAGCTATGAATCGTTTGTCTTTATCTGTCATTTTGACTTATATATTTGTAAGAAAGGGATTAAACATATTTAACTTAATCAGGCCCGTAAAGTTTTATGAATAAGGGGGTATGAATTTAGCAAATAATAAGATAAATAAAATAATCTACTTACCATTTTAAGCCATATCTACAAGCTCTAATTGCAAAATATTAATAAATAAGTACCTAAAAGCATATAAAACCTAGGGCTGCTAAAAGAAACGAACTTTGGCAACGTTAAATGTGGATGTTTAATTTGACTCAAGTATAGAACTATAGACTCAAGATAGAAATGGCAAAAATTGTAAACGAATATGGCTGACTTCGGTAACATCTGGCACAATAGGTAGGTATGTACTTACCTAAATATGGATACCTAATAGCCGGTTTAAACTCTCGCGCTAGCCACGAGACGAGCCGCGAGCCGCGCCACGAGACGCGAGTGTAATACGCGAATTAGACTCTCGCGCGAGCCACGAGACGAGCCGCGAGCCGCGCCACGAGACGCGAGTCCACCGCTTACACTCGCGTTCGGCTTGTCATTCGGTTATAAACCTTATGCCGTGCCGTTAGTGTTTAAATTATATTAGCTCGACGAGCTTGCGAGCCACGAGACGAGCCGCGAGCCCACCGCTTACACTCGCGTCTCGTGGCTCGGCTCGCGGCTCGTCTCGTGGCTCGCGCGAGAGTCTAATCCGCCTATAAGCGGTGGGCTCGCGGCTCGTCTCGTGGCTCGCAAGCTCGTCGAGCTAATATAATTTAAACACTAACGGCACGGCATAAGGTTTAACCCTTAAATGCATGATTTTTCTGTTTGCCCGAAATTAATATATGTGTTACGTAATTGTTTGCTGATTATGGGAAAAATGGTAAAAAAATATAACATCGATTTTCACTGCGAAATCAGTGTTAGAAGTTGCATAGGCTAAATCATATTTATGTAAATATATAATTTTCAGTAAGAGATATATGATAAATACTACTATCATCAGAAAGGTACACTATTTGTGATACACCTATGATAGAGTTTTTAAATATAAAATAATTACTAAACCCAAAAAAACATACAATATCACATACTAAAAATCATCAAATTATGAATTTTTTCAAATTTTCTGACATATCGTCTTAAAACGAATGTAATTTTTATAAATTAAAATATTGCGTAAATTTATATAAAAAATCGGAAACCGGATTAGTTTTTCTTATGATATCACTCATTGTCATTTATTTTGGATAGCTGCATATTGAGCCACGGACTATCAAATATACGATGCATATATACATCATTATGCATTTAAGGGTTAAAACCGAATGACAAGCCGAACGCGAGTGTAAGCGGTGGACTCGCGTCTCGTGGCGCGGCTCGCGGCTCGTCTCGTGGCACGCGCGAGAGTCTAAATCGGCTATAATAGGTAATGAACAGATATTTCAATTAAAATTTAGTTTAAAGCAGCGGTCGGCAACAGGCGGCCCGCGAACCTCTCACTTGCGGCCCGCGAGCCCTCCTGGCTATTTTGTATGTAATATTGTCAAACAACAATATCTGATAAAGTCACACATATTAACAAAGTGCGGCCCGGGTCAACTTCCTTAAAACTACTATGTGGCCCTTGGCTGCTAAAAGGTTGCCGACCGCTGGTTTAAAGCATTGGTAGAGCCAATATCGTTATTAAAGTTATTATTTACTAAGTAATCTAATCTAATACCTTTAAACAAGCAATTCTTATTTATTTATATATTTATTTATTTATTTATTTATATATATATTTCGGGGATCTCGGAAACGGCTCTAAGGATTTCGATGAAATTTGCTATACGGGGGTTTTCGGGGGCGCAAAATCGATCTAGCTAGGTCTTATCTCTGGGAAAACGCGCATTTCCGAGTTTTTATATGTATTCCGAGCGAAGCTCGGTCACCCAGATATTAAAGGTTAATTGGTTTAATATTTTGTCATTTTTATCGAATTCCATCTTACTTTTCTGAGCTAGGTGAACTGGGCCATAACCGTGAAAATCGAAGTTCGCAAATTGCGGGCATTTTTCTCTGTCAATCTAATTACGCCTTCATTGGAGTAAAAGAGAAAGATCCCCGCAATTTGCGAATTTTGGTTTTCGCGGTAGCTCCTCTGAACAAAAAGTCATTCTACTTAACCCTCAAACCATAGCGGCAACATACTTGCCATCTTACTTAAAACAAAAACGCATCTCTTCAATAAGAATTACGGTTTGAAATCGAATGACTAGAAAGGAATGTCAATTGGTTTAAGGCTTAAAGTCCTACGTACCTGTACCTACCTGTCCTATGCGCGGAGGTGTAGATGCAGGGATCGGAACCGATTTTTTGCGAAAACTTCGAAATAATCATATATTTCGAATTATTTTACACTCGAAATATAGGACTTAGTTGTGTTTTTAAGTATGGACTTCGTATTATTATGGAGATTGCCCAATTAGAAATAAAATAATTAACAAAGAACGAAAAAATAAGGTTTTCGTTCCCATACAAAAAATACAGGAATCCGATCCCTGTGTAGATATGATCATGAACATCAATGCGATAGACAAGCTTAATTCACAAAACAAAACTACAAGTGTATATTTTCTGTGACTACTCAGCGCGTTTTGCAAATGGCCATACTGCAAGAGAGCTTTCTATATGGCCGTTTTTGTGACATCTAGAACATTGAGGTATTTACAATAATGATTGGTGTCCATGATGGGCACTTGAATTGTCTATTAATCCAAGACATATTTCTATTGGAAGGATCGTCAATTTCATGTCACGATCTAAAAACGTTTTGAATATGACCACGAATTCTTCTCCAGTCAGTAGATAAATAAAACAACAGAGCTAATTAATAAATTATTTATTAAATTAAACGAAAATAAATACCGCCATAAACCTATGGTTTGTAATACTTTAAAATCAGGAATATAAAATATAAATTAAGATACGTTTATACAGATAATTTGAATCGCGGGCAGGTGGTGTTGCCAGACTCGGCAGGGCTCGTTCATTCCTTGAGGATGAGTTCCACGAACGCGGTGTCCAGGTCGTCTCCGATGTCCTTGTACTTTTCCTTCTCGGCGACGAGCTCGTCTGTACATTTTAAGAGATATTAGTCATAAATTGGGCGAAAAACGAGTGACTTTTCCTTTCCAACACCCTTTATTCATCATTGAGCAATCAATGTAGACCGTACTTGAAGCTTAAAAGTTACTTTAGCGGCCTTATTGGCACTACAGGACACTGGTACAGTAACTTGCTTTACTTTTAGGTCTTCGGGATTGGAAGAATCGATTAAAAACGCCTGGAATTGTAATATTAGCAATTTTGTGCTTGAACATCAATTGCGCCTACTATTTCTGTAGGCGCTGTTTGAACAAAGTAGTATATTTTCTCCAAGTCAAGTATTGCATTAATTAGCAGCGTATGAAAAAAGAAAATGAGTGCTTACATGTCGTGATCCCGTTTATTCCGAAGCCATGCGCCGGTCTCGCTGTTACCTCAAGCGTTTCGCTCGAAAGTCAATCGGTCATGCGGTTTTAGAATTTAGTATAAGCTTTGATATTATATGGGTATGTAAGGTTCGTAGGCTTTAAATGCGTATGTATAGTGGTTTGTCAGCAGATCAATGGCAGCAGGTGCACAGCTCGCACGTGGCCGGGGGGATGGCGTGGAGAGGCCCGTGTACGGGCGGCGGGGCCTCCAGGCCGAGGTCGTTGAACGCGTGGTCCAGCTCCCCTCCGATCTCGTGGAACATCTCCTTGCCCGATATCAGGTCGTCTGCACAAACCGACGCGATCAGCCCGCGGTCGTCGGGGGCACACGCATGCAACACGGACACTAAAGATGATTGAAATACTATTCCATCAGCTATAGCTCGTTTTTTCGTTTAATTTGACGATAAAAAAAATAGAATTCGCATTATGATTGTTACGCCGCAGTTTTGGTTATATTTTGAAAGGTGTTTTTTTTTATGATGGCGGCGCGGCTTCGGCAGCGGGGGCCTCCGCTGGTGGCGCGGCGGGGGCGCCCTCGGCGGCCGGGGCGCCTTCAGCCGGGGCGCCCTCGGCCGGCGCGGCGGCTGGAGCCGGGGGAGGCGCATTAGCGGCAGCCAGCGCCGCCGCCTCCGCCGCGGCCTTGGCGGCCTCGAGATCCTCCTCGGTCGTCTGCGTGAGATGGGACACGGAGCCCTCCCGCTCGAAGATTCCCTCCTGCGACAGCGCCGCCGCCTGGAAAGCCGCCTCCTCCGCCTTGCGCTGGCGCTCCGCGGCCAGGCGGGCCTGGAGCTCGACGTCGGCGAGCTCGGCGGCTATCCTGGCCTCCTCCATGAGGCGGATGCGGTCCTCCTCGGCGGCGGCGGCGGCGGCCGCGGCGGCCTCCTCGGCGGCGCGCTTGGCGGCCTCCTGGCGCGCGATCTCGGCGAGCCGCTCCTCCTCCTTGCGCTTGGCCTCGGCGATGCGCTCGGCCTCGATGCGCGCGAGCTCGGCGAGGCGCGCTCGCTCGGCGCGGATGGCGATCATCTGCCGCTCGGAGGGGTCCACGCCCGGGATGATCTCCACGAACGAGTCGTCGAGGTCCAGGCCCATGTCGTTGACGCGCTCGCTCTCGTTGATCACCTCATCTGCGGCAGGCCAGGCCGTCAGTGCCGGTAGCGGCCGTGTCATGCCCATAACGAACGATGCATAGGATAGGGTCGGGCCATGCCCCGTGAGTACGTTCGATGCTTCTCCGTGATGATTTCGTTTTTGATCATTCCTCTTCCGAATCGTTGATGGATCACAAATGATATGAATAATTACAATGATTTTATTTATAGCTGATAGAATCGATGATATTAGTGAAAGGGGAGGTTAGAAGGAGCACACGGATTAGTATCAAAAAAACAACACCGAGTTAAAAATAATGATAATATATATTTATAAACACTTGTGTTAGAATACTCTTAAATTCATTAATTTATTTCTCACGAACTTATCTACCATTTCATTAATCGATAACATTATAAAGACGGATTCCCCTCGATTTATCGAACGTAATTTTATATTTCTCACATTTTCATAAGTATGTGTATGTATGTATGAACGGCGGGCGGTACTCGACGCGCCGAACCTAAATCGCGACACGGTGCGGTCAATTTCATCGATTAATTTAAATAAATAGCAACAAACTCAAATTATGACACAAGAAAAATCATACTCGAAACAAAATAGAATATCAAAATACTTCATAGCAAGTATATTCTTATAAATATCATATGCTTACCATCACTCATTAAATAAAACATCTAATCACTTCTCTAAAATTAAGTAAGAGCTTGAATTGCAAACGGACTCGCTAAAGTCGATACCTGAATACATCAGTTACTGTGGAAATCTTGTTTCATTGAGGTCGGTATCTATTTTGTTCTACGCTACTGGAATGACTTTAGAGTATAACAAATGCTGAATGTATTTAACATTTTGGTCCCCATTTTGGAATGTCAACATTTCCCCTTAGAGCTAGAGTGCCGTAAGATCTTACTAAGCTGCATACAACGGCCGCAATCGGCTAAATCAGTCACTCTCGATAAATAATGACTAAAACAAATGAGGATTTACGAGTACACTTCTCAACAAAAAAATATTAGTAAATTTGTGTATCAAATTAAAAAAAATTGCACATGGCAGTGGTGTCGTAGCGAACACTCGACGTTACAATAGAAGCGGCTGGCAATTACTCTATAGCTAGTAACATCTAAGCGCCGGCCGGCTCAGCGGGCATCGATTCTCAAGTCAAAAAAATAAAATAATATCTATGCCGAGTTGAAAAAAGAACTAGCGCGCGTTCTTTTTTCAAATGACAGTTGTAGGGTTGGGAAAGCGCGCTAGCGTGTCGGGAATCGATATCGATGAGCGGGCGGGCGCGCGGCGGTCACGCGTTCACATGTTCTGGATGTCGTGGAGCGTGGCCTCCATCTCCTCCTGCAGGAGTTTGCTCTTTTCGCGCTCGGCAACCAGGTCGTCTGCAAGGCGACGCGGCCACGGTCAGAACACACAACACATTCAAACATTATCTGCCGTGGTGATATATCGGGCTATCAGAGCGGCAAAATTCGTTTAGATACTTTAGATCTTACTCAGACTGTTTATCGCGATATGATCTGAACTATTAAATCATCGTTCCATTGAACGCTACTTAAATACAATGACTTTCCAGTTCATATTGAGTTTAAATGAATAAGAAAAAGAAACTAATAAACGATATTAAATGCATCAATCTCTTTATACTCGTATGTGTAAAGGAGAAGGGTGCACTTAAAGTTCGATAAAAGTATGAAAATGGTCACCAAACGACAGAAAATATGTGAATCAAAAACAAAGAAAAAACAACAGAAATCAAAATCCATGCTTCACTATATACCTAAATATACAACGATCGAGCAGTCTAACACAAAGACATGCTAAATTATGTAATTAAGTATCAGAGCTCACCTACAAACTTTTCGCTTGATATCTAAGATTTATGATTGAAGTTCTATGTTTTCAAGGTTGTTTTGCAAATGAGCTCTAATATTGATAATTAAAGTCGAACACACAATCGTTTCGGGCACATTTTTGCGAAGAACAAGTTCAAATAATACGTATATTTAACATTGTATGTTCGGATGTTTATAAAATACCTATCGATACTATTAAATTCACCACTTTTACGTTATTTTTTTCTTGCTCATGTGCCAGTAACAACTGTGTAAACGACGATGCTTAAAAAATAAAAAATATAAAAAAACTAAAACTGTTACTATGATTTAAATAAAATCAGTAATTAATAGCGCAATGAAGTAAGTAAATAAGCTTTACGTCTATAGCTGAGCTTAGCTTTGCGAGTCAAGAAGAAAGCCAGTTCTGATGACTGTGCATTAATGATCAAGCTCGGTCAAACATGTTATAACTTGACTTGAGATACTTTAAATTGACTTAACCGTACTGCAGTAGAGTGTAATAGATCTGGAGAACCTTGAAAACTAGCAATTGGTAGAACATATTATTATTTTTCCTAGATTTTCTTTTTTATATTTATACATTTTGACGAAGCATCCAAAATAACGATCAGATTTAGTATACCAAAATGTATTTATTATCGCTTATATAATTGTTAACGCGATTTGAGAAAGGCGACACAGGTATATGTCAGAATAAGACAGAATATAAGTCTGACTTTAACAAATAACTGGATGCCTTATATTCTTTTCTCGTGGCTTTAACTTCTTATTTGCAAAGTACTAGTTCCAGAATGCTTTGTCAAAATTTCAACCGACTAATAAATATCCTAATATATGTGAAACAGGAATATATATTACCTTCGAGCCTGTCGACCTCCTTTTGGAGTTTCTGCACGGAGCGCTCAGCGAACTCAGCGCGGGCTTCAGCCTGCAATTATTTAAAAAAAAGTAAACGCCTGACCTTGTGGCGAAAACAGTCCAATTTTAACAAGAATCCAAAAATCGAATGAAAAAACGATAGAGAGTGGTAATTGAATTTGACATTTACGAATTTTAATTACTATAAATTGGACTGCTTTCTTCTTAATCGATCAAAAACATGCAAACTTTCTTTAGTTAATGTTATATTGACACAACGGATTCGGTAGCAGTTTTAAAAATCTTTTGCAGAATAAATGAATTGCTTGAATAGTGAGATTAACTTTTTTCTTATTACAAACATGAACTCAGGTATGACATTTATGTATTCTTGATTTTCGATAAATAGGCATCAACAATTTATGGTAGCAAAATTTATCGATTAAACTTGTCCCCACACTAATCAATAAAATTATGTACTTAAAATAAGAAAAAATCAGACAATGAGTTAATTATAAATCTAAATAATTATAATAAAGAAACGTTATACAATTTGCTACCGAAAATCCGAGTAATGGACTTTTAAAACACTTAAATTTCATTAAAAATATGACTACAAAAACAAATAACACATTGTTAAAGAAAGCTGAAGCACCACAACTCATGCATTTACCTTCACCGCAAGCAGCTATGTTGCCGGTCACTAACTAGACAACAATATACCGTTACCCACTACTGAAATACTGTGTACTGTGACTACAAAATATGATCATGATGTGATGCTTATATCTAGGAATGAATACTTCAATTTTAATTTGGATAAGAAATATAAAAAAAAGAGTATTCAAGAAGATGCATTTCTGGCAGTTTTTCTATACAAAAATGGTCTCACTTTTCACAATTTTCTCCCACATAATTGTGTCGTGTATATAAGGATAACGCTTACATACACACTGATGAACCTCTGTCTAATTTAAAAAGTAAAACATTTTTTTATCATCTTTACTCAATGAAATGAACACACGCTATAGGTACCTCTTTTAACGTCTACACCAAAAGTACAATTTCAAATTCAGAAACTATCGAGATACCGAGTTCAAATCCAACTTTTTTACATAGAAGAACTGTCAGAGTACGTCTCCATACATCTTTAACAAGGTCATTTTCTCCGCGCTCCATCACTGAACCAGAGTAACAGCTATACACAACCGCGCTAAGACAAAAGGGGTTTGTGTAAATGGTTCTCTGTCCCATGTCCCGCGACTCACCTGCGACAGTTTAGCGGAGAGGCCGTGGATCTTATCCTCCACGTGCTCACGGGACGCCATCGCCTGACACACACGGGTATTTACTCACAGCTCGAGCACGCCCGTTGCGATTGTACGATTCAGTTGGACTTGACTTTTTCAGATGTCGCGACCATTTTACCAATCCCACAGTTAGGGCCACCAATGTGTAAATATTTTCTAACGTCTCCTGAGCATCGGCGTCTATATAGTCAACTCTATGGCTGCTGCTCGACGCAAGGTTGGTGCAGCTGCGCAGCGACGCCATTTCCCATAGCGCTGACTAAACACCGACGCTCAAAAAATGCTAGTGTGGGGTGACTTTTATGGTATGCATGGAAGTTAGGTGTCTAGAGTCTGTCTAAGCTAACTTCGCATCAACTTAAACACAACGAAGTGTGGTATGTCATTATACTTAAACGTCATAGTTTCATAGGTTTTTTTTTTATACTTAATAATGATGACATTGCCACACTTCGTCGTTGCAAATGCCATGCAGAGTTGGCTTGGTCTGACTCTATGCACGGCAGTAATGGGTCAATATCACAGCCATTTCGATCGCATAATTTCTTTAGACACATTTTTGACGTTATTTGATGATATTTCTGATTTCTTCGGGCTCTTCTACCAAACAACCAAAAATATCATCAAAATACCGAATTCCTTCGTCAAAAATGTGGTCTTCTGACACTGACTAAAAACTATTCACTAAATTAATAAGAGACTTGGAAAATAAATCATGACATCTGGAAAAGACAAGCACAACGACTAAAGGAACATAAAGCGTACAGTCACAATACAGGCGCAAGACATACATAGGGGACAGAAATTATTGCACAGAGGATAGACCTGTACATGTACATACATAGATGAAGCACCAACCGCTGCTCGGGCCTACACCATACCTAGCCTAAGGACGCTTTAAACTGTGCGAAGATCCTAAGAATGACACGCAAAATTAGCACCAACGAAGAAGAAAGGGAACGACATCACATGAACGGTTGTCCATACAACCATAAACCCCATTATCGTCTCTGTATATTAACATTATAGAAAATATATTTACGCAGTTTGATGTGTATTAACCGCATCGATGCCCCTTCGTTTCATTTCTTTTCTATGATTCAATAATTTTAAGAGATAGGAACTTTTAAAAATGGATGGTATTTGTTTTTCGCTCCTAACTCTAATAGTCAAAAAATCTAAAGCAAGTCAAGGGGCATAAGGAAGTTATAGCTAATAAACAAAGTTATGTAATTTTTTTTTAATATAGTTAATATCCAGGGAGGAAAATGAGGACTACGTTTGTATGGAGATTTGAGAAACGGTCGTCCACTATCCTCTTAAAGACAAAGATCGAGGGTCCCTCGACTTGTACCTTGGCATTCGCCTAGCAATTCGTCACACTTCACACAGTTTAAAGCAACTACAACCCCAACATGATGGCGATGGATGATCCTATCTACAACCGCAACCGCTATCTACTCTCAGACCGCGGTTTACCTCTCTCAGTTGTGCGTCCAGAAGTTTGACCTGCCCCTCGAACGTCTCTTCCCTTTGCGTTGCCTGCGATTGTTACTTATTAACGAAAAAACACAACACGAAAACGAAACTTCATGCACACACAGCGCTGCCTTATGTTACAGTGTTTTTGGCAACGCCGCGCGTAGAAAACAACGGATATACACTAGATTAGAACGCTAGAGAAAGAAAACAACAACAGCCAAATAAAAAAAGTGACAGGAGGGTAACGTAATACGAAAAGTTCAATGACGCACTACGTTCTATGCCTGATTGACATTTGCTAACGCACCATGTGGTCAATACGCATACTTATCAGAATTTTTACGCGTCGTTTTCGACGCCGACTCAAACTTTTTTGTATTTGATGTGAATCAGGCATAAAAAACACACTACAGTGAGGCAGTATGCAGTTAGGCAAGCGATCAGTCGACGATCTGGTCGCATTCACACCTCCTTTAGGCGGGTGGTGAGGGTTTTGATCTGATTTTTGTACTCCTCCTCGCGTTGGTTGGCCTGTATTAAATTATCAGCTTAGTTATTGAACTCTTCTATTTCAAATAACCTAACAAGTTTACACATGATGTCTGCATTTACAATCGTTCTACAAATATTGTCAGAACTTTGGGTTAATCCTAATCGTTTAAAGATAAGACCTCCAATTGATAAAATTTTGGTTGGTGCATCATAATCTTAAAATTTTACATTATTAAAGGACATTTCAGAAATTACTTTTGTCCAAAACATTGGACAAAAAACAATTAGGTGTTTTTCCACCGACGAGATGAAAAAACAAAATTTAATTGGGTGAAATCATGTAGAGCATCTAACAACAACATTAGAGCTCCAGCCAGTAAAGTAGGTTTCAAAACGCTGCGCTTTTATTGCATTACAAAAAAAGTTGACGCTAATAATGTAGAGTTAAAATTTATATGTCATATCATTTTACTCATTTAATTTTCAGTGCAATTAAATTTTCCTGTATATTTTATTTATATGAAGAAATCGCGTTCGGAAACCTACTTGAAGTACATCGGCAATATAAGCGCGCATTAAAGACAAGATTTCAGTCTGAGTTGATACTAACTACAGATCATTGTCCTGTGCTATATCCGACTATCGTATTATAAATCGATGTTGATCGGCTGTGACCTATTTTACATATTCGTTGCGCTGCGTAGCTATCGGTTGCAGATGCTACAGAACCTATCTTAAGAATTTTATAAATAAACTGTACAAAAGATATCTAATAGGTGCTTTCAATGTTATATAGTCATTTACCATTTTAATTACTCAATTTTCGCATTTTTAGTTTAAGTAATCTTTAGTATTTAGTAGAATCAACAACAAAAAGTTATTTAAAAATCCTCTGATAGTTTTGAAATTTGACCTACATTGATTACATGAGAGTGGTGGAGAGGTACAAAAACATTATAAGAATACGCATTGTCTTTGACGCACGCTTAGATGTCCTTGTATAGAATATGCAGATCAAGGTTTGGTAAAGATAATTAGACAAGATAAGATAAGATACCTTCTCCTCGGAGACCTCCAGGGACTTCAGGTTGTTACCGACGACGCGGAGCTCCTCCTCAAGCTCGACGATTTTGCTGGAAACGTAAGGAGCCACATCAGAAAATATCATGTCACGTGTCCTATTTGAAAGCTCTAATTCGAGAAAGATTTGAAAGATATTTTTGGCAGATTCTTCAGTCAATGGCTACTTTAGAATACAAATATAACGTAATGGGTGGCTTCGGCCGTGACAGCACTAGCCTCTTTCCCTATCGGAAAACTATTTACTACCTAGTTGAAATCAACATTACTAATATTACTATTTTTATGTTTCATTTGTAATGTCGATGTATGAGAGTAGATGAATAGGTCGGCAAAACCACTGAGTGAATGTGTACAAACTATTTAAAGGGTGATATAAAGATGGCCTCTACCGATTATATTTCGTGTACATTATATTCAATGATATCATATAGAGTTGACTCTTTCACAACAAAGGGCTAGTCAATCGATATCAATTTAAGGACGTACTGACCTAAATATTTGAATTTAATATCTAGAGCAAATACAAACTAGTGGAATCAAAAAGCGTGCTGGTTAATATTGAATATTTATAAAACGCTGGCATTTATTTTAATTTAAACATGTATAACTAATTTACAGTACTTGCTTTATTGGAACATTTAATTTTATCTTTCTCTTTCCTATGGCCGACTGATAAAAAATGTTACATAGCCTTAAGATGACTATTTGTACCAAAATTTTTTTGCACGTGAATATTAAAATAAAAATAAATACCAACTGTCAACAAGATCATGCATTTTCATAGGTGATTAAAAGCAAAGATTAATTCAAATCCTTCAATTTAAATAAAAATAGCGTCATTTTAGTTACATGAATCGATCGTATGTTTATCGTAAATCTTTGCTTTTTATTACCATTTTAAAGTGAAAATAACGATCACGCAATATTCTCGTTTGATTATCTAAGTATTTATTTAGCAAAAAAATAAAAACGGAATACGTTTAAATACAACGTCTATCATAGTGTTTACTACTACTATGTACATCAAAATTTTAATAAAGTAAGTTCTAGATAGAAAACTACTGCTTTATAAATTAAATGGTTTGTTGCCCATTTCGGTTGCTACCCATTGCGCGTCGTGAAATTAGGTTGTCTTCAATTTGTTGTTTCATGACACGACAATTTAATTTTATGCAGAAGGCATTTCTCGCTCCACACGCCATTATAATAATATCTGCATTTTGTTACCGGTTTCAACATGTAAAATTTTAAGTATAAGATAACATGTTTTCAGAAATTTACCACATTACACTGCAACTTGAGCTTTTATCCATATTTTATTGTATCGTCCAGTGCATAATTCACTATATTTTTAAGGCGTGTGAATCGTAACATGGAGGACACATTTAACTTCCAACCTTATCCGATTGACATAAGGTCGGTTAAAAGTGTCTTTTCCACTTACCTATCGCTCTGGTCGGCCCGCTCCTCGGCGCGTTCGAGGTCTTGCTCCATCATAACGAGCTTGCGCGCCACCTGCGGCCGGCCGCGTTAGTACACGCACACACAACACACACTACGCTACGTTACGTTTGAGCGCGCCGCTCTCGACCCGCTGTGTGCAGTGGCGGTGCTATGCGCCAAGTCATGTGCAAAGGACGTGGATCTAAGGACTGGGTTAATGCTAGATGGAAGGGTTTTAGGCTCGGCGATGTAACGTATAAAAGGTGCTAGGGCTAGGACGGAATCACCGACGCTAAAAAGAAAGCGAAGCGAAAAAAACACAAGCTTAGTCGAGGGCGGCGGCGTAAGAATAAACGAGGGTTGTCCCAAAACATTTAGCTCTAAATTTTACTTTTTGTAAACATTATAAAAAATATCTATGTGCTATCTAGTGCTTTAAAGTTATTACTATGTGATGTGTGCGCTTGTATATGTGCGGCACGCATACGGCCAGTAATTCTGGTGTAATGCCGTGCATATCTGAAAACAAAATTGCCCTATACCACACATATTTCCTGGCCTAGCCTACAGCCACTACGGTACACGCACTGAAGAAGTTTAGTCGACACATGGACATGATAGTTAACGCATAGAAATATCCATGAAATGGGGCAACCCTTGTTTTGGTTATCTATCGGCAGAGAGTCATTTAAGTCGCGTTACGAACATAAATGATCCTGGACCATACTTAAAAAAAGGCGGTGTTGCCACTTTGGGGAATGAAATGGATCAACACCTTATCACCATCGCACATGGCAATTGTTTGCAAAGATACAGCAGCGTATTCTAAGTATGTTGTACTAAATTGCTGCTAACGCGCGATCGTCTGGGGCAACATCTATGCTGTATTAATGCAAAAAGCCGTGTGCGATGTGACTTAACGATGCAAATTAAATGTAAAAATAAATGTCTCGTACGCCGGCTCGACCTAGAATGGGACATGCAATAAAAAACGGTGAACCTATGTTAAAATACCAATGTAGGTAGATCGGGTAACGGTGCGTTAGGAATTCTAATCAACAACCATGCAGAACGGCGCAAAAACGCCTCAGAATTCCCCTCTAGCTCTGTATTGCTTGGTATGCAAATATAATTGCTAATTTAAGGGTGTTTTGATTGAGTTTTGATTGCAACCAAACAATATGAAGTGCGGGGGGTCCGAGATTGGAAACCTACGATTCGCCGGACTCGGCGCGCTCCTCCGCACGCTCCAAGTCAGCCTCTACCATGGCCAGCTTACGGGCCACCTGGACATCAAAACCCAAAAGTCAGCCATCAATATAAAAAAAAAAAACTCAAGTCGCAATACGCAGTCGCTGAGACCGAAATTAGCCAGGACATAATCAATTAATCATACTTAAAAACCACTCCAAAAAAGGCATTATCAGTTATCACCTACTGCTGCTATTTATGAATTATCTTAACACCTATGTTTAATTTTATCACTGCTATTTGTAACAAAATTGTTTACAATAATTTATAGCTACATCAAAATTAAGTTGCTAACAATACTTTTTCCTCAAATGTAAATTCAACATAAAAAAAATATGTCTACACGTTACGCGTTGGCAACATTTTTGGTCTTGAATTACAGCTGCCGAGTAAAGTAATTACAGGTATCTTATCACGTTCGGTCTTGAGCGCCAGCGTATATGGAAGTAAAGCTTATGTAACGACATGCGACCGAGGCCTGTCGCGCCTTTTACGGAGAAAGCCAAGATCAGGCTACACGACACGACTCCTTGTACGGGACAGTGTCAGAGAAATTAGGACGGACCATCTGGCCACTCCATCTGTTTCCAATTATTGATATCTGTTTGTAAATCCAATATCTAATCACGTGAAAACGTGATATAAAAGACAGCGTCATGCTACAGAACACGTCAAATAGGGGATGCAACATCGTTGCTTGTTACGAGGTCGTTAAATGTTAGTGTCAAACAAAACTAAACTTGGATTAGTCTGAGTTACGGTTTGAGACATCAATGGGGGGGATTTTCGAAGGGGAAATCTCCACACGTAGTAAAGCGCAACCCAAACGACATCGAATAAAGACCTCATCGTATTTCTTGTCGGCTTCCTCAGCGAGGAACCTGGCTTCCTTCAGCTGGTTCTCCAGGGCGTCCATACGCTCCTCATCAGTCAGGGACTTGTTCTCGAGGACCTTGCGGGCGCTACATCCAAAACAACATCAGTAACCAGAAAAATGCTACCAAAATCGTCTTTTTCTTCTGAGATTTGTATGTAAATGGATGAACCTAACGATTTCCAAGGGTGACCCAAGAGTTAGACATGCAACGGAAGGAACACACAAAGCGACGCGTTGACTGGATACAGCTGTGGAAGGAAATACTTTGCGACGAGCATTAACTTACATAATCGTAACCGCAAACAGTAGCCATGACAGTTCTATTTCGAAACACATTGTAACCATAGTCTTTTGGTTTTTTAGAATTGCGGTAAATGTAAAAGTTAATGCCCGTTACAAATTCTTAACACATAATGATCAGAATCAGTATTCTACGGAACGGTAAGACACAGTACTGCAAAATACACATTTTTATTTTGCAACACTAAGGTTGACATTTACAAACTTAAAATTCCAGTTTTGCATTTACACCATATTAGTCTATTCATTGGTGAATGCAAAACATGGACATAAGATAAGTATCTAAATGTCAAATATGACGCTATAAGGCTATGCGAATTTTTATACATTTTTAACCCTTGACGCGCATGGAAATTTAAGATTACGTAAATTCCAAAAAAGTTTGCGCAGGCGTGTTGTTTAAAATAGGCGTGGCGTTCAAAGGGTTAAATTCGTATAGCCTTATTTATAACACAATACGAGAATGTAATGTACACTGAATACTTGAGTCACGACACTGGTGACATAGCATCATTTATTAGTAAATACGGCAGTTACATCATGATATTCCTTATCTGCGTTTGCGATCATTGACAGATGTCTGCGAATGATGGTCACAGGTGTCACAACAGTCATCAAAACCAAGTATAGTGATTAATAGTATTGAGTTTAACATTAAATTCTTTACAAGAGCTCATAAATACATTTGAATGTCATGTCAAATAAATGAACGGAAAATAACGGCACTCCGACCAGTCAGACTAGTGTTTTTTCTAAAGATCTACTATTAGAGAACTGTATTTTTGAGCTCAGTTATACCTTAGTCCAAGAATGACAAAAATATGGACAGGCAGTAACTCTGAATATATGCATAATTTTTCTAAAAGTACCAGACAATTGCATTTCATAAAAAGGTAGGCTGATTAGCCGCCTAAACTTTGAAAAATACTGTCCTAACGTTACTGATTGTCTCTGGTTCAATAATGACGATGATAAGCGTTCACCTCTTCGTATTTTTTGTCCGACTCCTCGGCGATGAGCTTCGCCTGCGCCAGCTGCGCTTCCAAGATGGCGACGCGGTCATCCTCCATGTTGGTTCGGTTCTCCAGCGCCTTGCGTATTCTGGTTAGTGCGGGGCCAAACACATGCGTGTTACAAACATCGATATCGATAAAGTGGCTTTTAACACTATTTTTCATTTGGTCTAGAAATATGGTGGTTATGGGCGAAATAAAAACGAAAGCACTCATGCACACAAAAACTCAAGGGCTAATCCATTTACAGTTGAATGGAAGCCATACAATAAGGTTTTATATGAAATCACTGTCTGGGGCGGTATTTATGTTTTGTAGGCATTAAAACCTTGTTGTATGGCTGCTCTTTAAAACGGTTTTGGAACAGGTGGCATTTCTTTGAGATAAGGTTTTCTGGCGCCAACATACTGTTTAGTCACTGTCACGATCTTGGAACTCACACTGTGTCAATGTTGATTTAAAGCTGTTTTCGGATTGACACAACCAGTGACTAAACAAAATGCTTTTGCCTCTCTGCTACATCATATTATTATTATCTAGTAATTTTATAATAAAGAATAAACGATTCTAATAATTGGCGAAGGATTCACTCTTAATCTTGATGTGATAATGATAGTAGGTAAAAATCCTCTTAAGTAATCAGGGGGCAAATAGGGTATGTTGTTTTCCTGCAATTAAGCCATTTTCTTGCAAAAGGCACCAAGTAGTCGGTTGTAATAAAGTTTTAATGGGGTTGGCAACTGTCAACAGTTTTTATAGATGACGGCAGCATAGGTTTTACCTGCCTCTAGTTTTGTTTTATGGGATTTAGCTTAAAGGGTAGCCCTTTAGCATTCAGGTTATAAAACAAAAAGCAAGATTTTAACAGCATTCATAAAACCTTTGCTGGCGCCATCTGTAAAATACTTCGGCCAGCCACAGAAAATATTTATGACAACCGCCAAAACGTATCCTTCTGCCAGGAAATGGAACCTACTTGTCAGAAAGAGACAGGTATGTTCAGTGTACGTCAGTTTTGTTGTTGGACTCACCGTTCGGACTCATCGGCGGCCTGGCTGGCCTCCGCGAGCTTGGCGGTGGCGGTGGCGAGACGCTCCTCGGACCTCTCGAGGTCCTCCTCCAGCAGTTGGATGCGTCGGTTGAGAGCGGCGACCTCGGACTCAGCCTGGAAAGGAGGTCAATGGCTTAGTAACATTAAAATGTGTAGCCCTTTACAATGAGCTGATGGGTCAAATATCTTTTTTAGTATGAGTTAAAGTTTATGCGACTTTTTTGTGGACATTATAAAATAAACGGACTTTAATGCCTAATTTTAATACTTTATCCTTAGCCACGTTAAAACCTTCTACTTCCTTTAAGTTGTATAGTAAAGTTTTAGAAAAAAGTATTTAAATCGTTAACTTTCATAATGTCCACAAAAAAGACGCCGATTTTCCCAAACGTTTTTCACCCTGATGCTTAAGGCTGCATTGAATTTGAAAATCCAATTTTTAAACTTATCATAACTTGTTTCTCATATAACACGGGTTTGGATATATGGCGCATTTATACTAGGAACCTATAGTACGATACATTCATGTATTGTATTACCACAGGGCTTTCTCTTAAAGCTCGCTATGGAAATGTAAGTTTAAGTACCTGTTAACCTACATACGGAAACTCCCAACTCCATAAATCAAAACTTTAGACATTCGATTACTAACCTACCTTAAAAGGCTTAACGACGTTAAAGGGACCTATGTTGAAACAGTAACCGAATACTATTGGCATTTATCGCGACAATAAATAATATTATTAACGAGTTGACATTTACATCAATCATTAAGTTACAAAATATCCATTGCGCTTATTATCCCAAATAAGGTAAAACTACCAGCAATCGTATAATTATAATCTTCCACACGTATATGATACCTACATATCCAGGCAAATCAGCATGTGTAGAATATTCATCTGAATATATCCTTCACAGAAAACGTAGGCATGTTGCATAATAATTATTAATTGCTCCAATTTCATACAAATTATCAACGCTAGTGAGGCGTGTAGTATCGATAACCATAAACAATCGCGCGTGATGTATTACGATAAAAATATTTAAATTTAACAGGAGAGAACAAAAAGATTCTAGAAATTGTTGCATACAAGATGAACCTGACGATTTTAGCGATTAGCGGTAAAGCAATTTCTTGCAAAAACGAAGATAGATTATTTCCCACTAGAAGACTTTTTCTCTTTGTAAGAAAGTTTACGATTAGCCACTTATTGCGTAGTCAAAACTAACTACACATTTTTCAGCCTTATTACAATACGGTAAGGTGCAAAAGTGTACCCATGTTTTTGTCGTGGAAGCTTGCGCGTGTCCGCAACTCCGCATTGCCAAAGTCGCATTGTTAAACGTCTACACAATACACGTGTTTCGAATTCACGGCACGACAGTGGCATACTGATCGCTATACTACCAACTGCCGAATTAGGACTGATTTATTCCAACCGGCGACTGTTTATACAAAATTCCTTTAAGGATTTTTCCACAAAAAGTTTTCGCTGTTCTTTTATCAGAACCGCGGACACATTATGGAAGAGGAATTTTTGGTCAATGTGTCAAATGGTCTTATTAAACTTAGTGCAAATAACAATTGGTCAATGTCAACATAAATAAATCCTATAATTTCACATTTTGTTTAACATTAAATCAGAACTAGCAGTAATGCTGTCAATGCTGATCAGCTAGGACTGTTGTTGACGTTAGTTATGTGACAAGTGTCGCGCCGATATATTCATGACATCACGCGTCCTTGCCCGCGAGGAAGCGCTAACGAGTCCCAGTTTCTCCTCCTTTTATCCTGTGTCGTCCTTTTATCCGTGCGTGGCCTCTATTTATAGACCACAGACAATCATCTGTTTTAACTTTCTTTCAACCAATTAACCGAGGCAGTACTTAGAACGATCTGATAAAACCTGATCGCAGTCCGATTGGAGTAAAAAAGTTACACGTAAGCTCACATAAGTGTTTATTACCTCGTGACGCTGGACTGTCTCGTCACCTTGAACTCGAACATGGCTTTAATTGATGTTTTTAATGCTATTTTATACACATTAGTCAAATAGCCTGAGGTGGGGTGGGGTCTATGAACTAAACGACGAAGCGGTTTGAATGAACCTGCTCCCTTCGGCAATTAGTTCCGGATGAGTCTTTTTGATAAATTTTAACATTGTTTAATTTGGTGGTATTGGGAAACGTAGGGCTAGCGGCTATTGATATAAGGACAATGGCAAGCCCAATGGATTGTAATACAATAGGCGGCGTACGGTCACGAAGGGTTTGTAACGTGCGCTACAATTGTGAAATTTAATATAGGTAGTAACCAAAGCTTTACGATAAAACTTTCAAGTTCAACTTGTCAGGCTAACCCTGACTTGAAATAATGGGTTTCTCAAGCTAGTATTTTATTATACACTAGAGACAGATCAAAGTCGGTTCAGGAGCTTGTAAGCCCAGACACACAAGAGTTATTTTGCATTTCTTACGAGGAATTTAATAAGTGTGGATGTTTTATTTCTGCATAAAAGCCGTATGTCCCGTTTAATAGTGGAAGTAATGAATCTTAATAGTGGAAGTACATAATGAATCTTAATACTGCTTTTCCTTCGTCGGTCATGACATCGACGGCAGTTTAAAGTGTACTAACAAAACTAAACGGTTCAATGTTAGTTTTTACGCCCACGGTAAACTCGGTGGTCATTACACATCTCTTAATTTGGGTTTGACTCATCCAACCTACCAAATTCATTTCACCTAAGAGACTAATGTACCTTTATTGCCCAACTGTAATTGTATTATCGTTATCGCAAGTCTGATTATACGTAAGCTGATAAGGCATGTACATTCTAAGGAAGTTGAAAATATGAAGAATAAGTATTTTGAAATTGGAATTTAAAGGAGATAATTAAGCCGTCCATAGGTGTTGGCCGGTAGGGCATCGCCGTACAGGGTTACGTCATACGGCGATAACGGCGAAGAGGTCGGACACGCCTTCCCGGCGCCAGCGGCCCTCCGAGGACGTCCGAACAACAGGAATGCATAAAGGGTGCCGGCTCGCGGACCCGTCGCCTCGCTCTACATGTGCCTCAAAAGACCGGTACCTACACGACCTCCAACGCAACCAAACCTGTTACGTGTAACATAAAAAGTTAAAAACCGCACGAACCATTCAACAGGCAATTATGTAAGGTTATCACGGACTAAGGATAGATCTCGACATACAATTGGGATTGTCGATAACATGTTTCTATTTTCAGGACATCACTAAATTTTAGGAACACGAAAAATATTCTCCGCCATCTCTTTTTCGCGAGATGAATCGGAAAGGGACGGAAGTATGCGTACGTCGCCTGCACACCTAGGTATGGCCGGACATTACTCACTATAGGTAGATAGTAACCGAACGTGATAACTTCCATATTTCCTTGTGATAATCGTGTCACAAATATTTACACATTGAAACTAGAATTACACAGAACACTTTATACAGTAACAATACACAATTCTTACTTCTTCTCTCCGCATTATTTCCACTTGTAATCGTTTGTGATATTCCTCGCACTCATCCTTGTATTTCTCCATTTCCTCTTTAGTCTGGCGCATTTTCTTCTTCAAAACATCCAGAATCGTTCCTTGCTGCATGTTTGTCGTCATTTTTATGCACTTTTCTGTTTAGATTACAAGCCTAAAAGCTAAAAACTAAGGACACCTCCGCTCGAGTCGCGAAAATGCCAACTGACTGGCTCGGTATCGCAGAGATGGGCGCAGCACGAATGAACACAGCCGGCGAGTAAGATGGCGGACACCAACCTCGGCGCACAACTTTATCGCAATACAAATGACGTGCACTTTCGTGCATTCGACGATAATTAATAATCGGAACCCACGGCGATAACAATTAACACGAATCAAATTAGTAAATGAGACAACCACGCATTATTTCGAATAAAATGACTTTGACAGAACGCAGACACGGCAAACGTCACGTCACTAAGCGATCGACCGTGCGACTAGCAGCACCACCTGTTACACATCACAGGAACTACATCCTGTAGGGTCAAAAGTGGGGTTTTTAAAGAATCCAAAACCATGGGATGGGTGAAACGGTCCAATGACCACACAACAAAGTGACCGGAAGTAGACGATAGTTACATAGTAAAAGGGCATCACTAGTAGTACATCAAATTTTTAACGTGGGAAAAAATTACCACGGTGGTAATTTAGAAATGAGTGTACGTAATTATGATGGATAGATAATTATTTTAATTACATATGAGCAAAAATAACTGTTATGATTCAAGCCACATAAATGCTCTTATCAACAAATATTTTCTTATGTTATGACTTTATGACCATAGTTAAATTGAGACCCGTCACGCCATCTAGGGCTCTTCATCGGAATCTTCAAAGATATGCGGTCGACCTCAGCGCCCTCAACGGCAGCCGGCAGTAACCGGTATTAAGTCGGGTGACCGGGTAAGTAGCGGCAAACGCGGAGATGCCCGAATTTTGTAAAGAGGTGACGTCATTTGGAAAGCATTTAGCTGTTTGAAAATTACGCTAAGTAATGCTCGGACAAAGGATTTTTTTAGTACATTTTTTGTACTGAGTCTTGAGTCTCTTTGACTGCTTCTAACAAGTTTTAAACAAATGACTGTTTACGCAACCTAGGTAGCATTGTATTGTACCTAATTAACAAAGTTTGAAGACATCTAAACGACCTACTCATGACCAGTTGCCGCTCTGCACTTTTGTACAGGAAGTGTTCAATTGTGTCATTTGACCTTAACCAAATTTTTTGTTGCACTTTATACCTTAACTTCTGAATTAGATCTATCATTAGTTCCAATAAAATACACATTTCTGAGTTTTTTTACCTGAATAAGATTTCTATCTGAATTGTTTCTTTTATTATAATGGAGTACCTACAGCATTATTTATTTATTTGTACTTTTAAGTACAAACGGCATTCTCTGCCAGTCAATCATAAACAGATACATAATATATATTATGTTAATGCGGGAAAAACACATTAAAGACATTAAACATAGAAAGTTTCAAATATAAACCTACTTCAATTAGGTAAGGTCAATGAGGGCTTAGGGCTATTATGTCCACAAGCGTATATTACTTTAATTTTCAATCGTAGGAAAAAAACATGCTTTTTTCATTGCTGAAACTAAAAGCAATTGCTGCTTTGTCATTGTACATAATTATCAATTTTGTTTGTTCTTCGAGAAAAACGCAAGTAGACGGAATAGCCCCTATGACGGAATTAGCAACATTGACCTTTTAATTAAATTATATTGCGAATCATCGCCATTTGTGTATAGCCGTAAAAACATACTAATGAGATATGATCATGTAGCCATATGTTTATCTGTATTAATGTAAGGCTAGCATTGCCTTACATGGACTTGGTTTGATGCTGAATGCAATGACAGCTGGTGGCTGACTCATAGAGTTATTTATATATACTATATTATTTATAAGAAATATAAGGTCAGGTCATGCTTATCTATCTTTGTCCCAGCGTTTCAACTTATACAAGTACAAATTACATCGAGTTTTGATCTCATATAGAAAAAAAAAACAAATTAAAAAGTGCAATAGTTAGCTAGATGGGCTTACAAGAGTTACAAGGCTATAAAAATCATGAATGATAGTTTTCAGCATTCCATTTTTTACTGGAAATTTGGCTTAACTTTGATTATAGAAATAGGTCTACAAAAATTATAGAAATAGGGCTAGGACTTTTCAAATTCGCATAATATGTGTATAGTTTAGCCTGACTTTCATCAAGTAGGTAGGTATATGATAGAAAAACTAAACACCCTAGTTAGTTGGTTTTCTTGGTCATATACTAAAAAAAAGATTATATTAATAAATCACTGTAACATACTAATTTTGAAAAGATTGTGCTTGCCACTTGCACCATCCCACTTAACCAGTTAAACCAACCGTTAACCCAAATTGTACTGGTAACCATGGTAACTCCAGGTTTTTACTGGTTACCCCGAATTAGTGAATGGTGAAGTGGTCCTTAGAAAAAGAAGGATTGAATTCTAGCATGAAATACTGGTAAAAAAAAACAGGTTTTTTTTTAAATTAAATAAAAATGAATTTTTACAACAAGTCAATCTAAGTAAATCAATTTTTAACATGCAGATTACGTCTGCGAGCGATATTCCAAAGTAATTCCAATCTAAGTAAGTTGAAAAGCTAAGTATGTAATGAAAATGTAACTGTTGTGTAAGTTAGCTTCCTCAACCAGCGGGTACAGAAGTGGCATTTACAACTGTTCACTGAGTATGTAATGTTGAATAATTTAGAAAGTTCCCGGCCCACACACAACAATGCTGCTTCATGTTACTAAACTGAAATGTGATCATTATTAAAAATAGATATAAAGAAAGTAGAATTTGCTAATTAATTAGTGAACCCCGTGGCATACGATTTGAATAATGAAGAATTTCAATACAAAGATGAACTTGTTTTTGACTGAAGTTACGACGTTTTATTTGTATTTATTGTATATTATCTAAGTAGCACAGTCAGCACAGAGAGATCTTATCAGCTTGGCTCTTGTCAGAATCTAAATACCGGCACTTGATAAAATAAATGAAAATATGTACAACGCATAGTTCAATAATTCGCAACTGTTAAACCAGAGGTTTAAATCAAGTTGAATTAATAAATGACAGCATAAAACTCCGATCGTCGATTATTTAATTTAATTTTATAAAGTGTAATCAAGCGTCAGGCCACTGGGGCACTGGCCACGTGGTCGCGACGACCGCAGCGACATCTGGCGAATATCAATGCAGTACTAAGCGTAAACATGTCAAACGAAATGTCAGGCTCAGCTGATCGGACGCGAGTGCGAGTGATGCTCGCCGCCCTGTTCAGCGTCAACATTCCGCCTCGACCCGTGTAAAAATAGTTCTGGCGCAGTTGGCCGCCCAACTCGCGAGCGGAGCCCACCGATAACTCAAATAATATAGGACATTACCCTTTTCAAAGCGGTGTTCTTGATATTCTGCAATTCATTCTTGATGATCGAAAACTTCATCATCGTGTCCGATGAAAATATTGAGCTGCCGAAGGCCAGGCCCGGGTAGTCGGCGCAGCGCCGCCGCCTCCGGCTCTCTCGCTCCGCCAACACCTCCGTGCACACGCTGGTGCACCGCAGCCGGGCCAGCTCCGCCGTCTCCGGATCATCGTCGGACGCATCCGGGAGCGCGGGCACCTCCGCACCGTCTCCCGCCGACCTCTCTTCTTTATTAGATAAATCATCGTCCGAACTGTCGCGCAATTCTACGCTCGCTATTATTTTATCAAATTCATCTTCATCGTCAATATTCGAAAATTCCTCTACTACGTTCCTATTCGAAAGTGTATCGTCACCGTTCGTCCTTGTCACTTGTTGAGATTCACTAACACTATTGACACAAGGCACAACATCATCTGTTTGAGTCTGTAAGGTCACTTGTTTGGACGGATCAGTGGGGGCGGACGCCCGATCACCCCGGAGCCGCGGGTGGTGCTGGTGGCCCCGGCGCCGCGCGGGGGTGCGCCCGTGGGCGTGGGGCGCGGACGCGGACATCTCTGCTCGGGCTCGAGGCGCGCTCCGGCCGCGATGGCTCAGGCGGCCGCCATGTTGACTGGCGACTGCATCGTCGAGCCGCGCGCGGCGCTGCCGTCGCCACTCTGCCGCCATCTTTTGTTTAACTTTCCGATCTGCTTTACCGACCGAGCGGAAACTTTTTGTTTACACTATGGCGCGCGAGTTCTAAAAACTTCTTTTGTTGATACTACAGAAATTATTATTAAAGATCGTTTCAAGTAGTTTTATCGAAATACATTTTGGCAGATTGATGTTAAAAGAGGAGGTGTAATGAGACTAAAGAATTCAATCACTCTATCAAAGCGATCGATTGAGTCGTTAGAAATCTCACTCATCCCCAAGGCACGTCGATGTGAGCGCGTCTATTTTTACCGAAACACCAGGCATCGGGGCCATATTAGGTGTCAGACGCTGAAAATAGCCCCGCGAGCGTATCTAGCCCCCCTGGAGCGCGTATTAAACTACGTTATGCACCGACCGGCATCTTATAACTAGGCTACTAAACTAGAAAGGGTAGCTGGCAATTGGCTGGCAAACAATTTTGCTTCTGTCATCCAGCGTCATTTCATTGTCATCGAACGAAATAGATTCGAACGTTTATCACTTTAAAATTAGAATCTACGTTCGTTTAAAAGCCACGTGATTCTGATTAATGATAAAAACATTAAATAAAACAACGTACTACCCGCATGATTTAACCCTAGGTACCTATAAAATAATGGTACAAGAAATTAATTAAGAGTTCCGACTTTAAATATTCCTAAATACAATTTTATTTTTTATTGTTTCCATTCTTCCACGTAATATTTTCTCAACTTAATATGATTATTATTTTACAATGTAAACTAAACTCGAAGTAGGTTACCAGGTAGTACCTATACTTATCGATAATAACCAGCTGAACTAACACACATGCAATGCAACGTAAAATATACTATTATGAATGAATCAAGTTATTAATATCTATTAACACCTATTCCTCTAGTAGCCGCCCAGAAACCTATAAAAAGGTGTCCTGTTCCATTCTAATTTGAATCTTATTTTTGACAAGTCAAAGTTGAATTTTCATTGGCAAGCTTTTACGTCTGGGTGGCTAGAGGTTATAGGTATTAAAATAAGTTTGTACTTTGTAACCGCGTTTTTGAAAACGACTAGGTACCAATTTCGGTTAAACGTAGGTAGTTAAATTCTGAATAATAACCCATAAAATTAACCCTTGAGAATTCATTCACCACCGAAAAAATCATTTACTTAGGTACGTAGGTACTAACTATTGTTTGTAAAAAGCGCACGTGTACTTACGGGATTTCGCGCAGACTGATTTGGCCACGTTGACATTATAACTTTTCCAATCCTCCGAATTCTTGGTATCTATGGTTAAACCCGAGCTGCGGCCTGCACTCTGCGCCGCGCCGGTCCGTCACCGTTAACGCAAGCTCCTGATGATGCTCCTCGGTACGGAGTGAAACATGTCGAGAGCATTTCTCAAAAAGTTTGTACATTTCGATCACATCTTAGATTTCTATAAAAATTGGTAAGTACATGAAGCTGAACAATTTCCACCATATTTCCCAAAATGGGACCCCAGACCTCCCAAACTTTCTGGGACATTTTGGGAAATATGGTGGAAATTGTTCAGCTTCATGTAGTACTTTACCAGCATACCAATTTTTATAGAAATCTAAGATGTGATCGAAATGTACAAACTTTTTAAGAAATGCCCTCGAGCGTTTTCGACTTAAAATACGTGAGTGACCCGTTTTTAATATATTCAATATGTCTGTGTCTCACGAAAGTTTTGTTCTTAAAATCTATGGTTAAAGTCTGTCAGGTCAGTTCATATTGTACACAATGTACTCACGTTCTGCAGAGCCTTCTCCTTCTCTTCGAGCTTGCCGTTGACCTGCATGAGGGACTCCTGGGTCTGGTCCAGGTCGTTCTCAATGGCCTGGATCTTCTTCTGGAGCTGGCGAGCCTCCTCCTCGGCCTGTGGGGAGAGTTTTATTAGTGGGTACATTTTAAACGACATCCGGTTCGAAGGACCATTTCTTTAGAATGCAAATAGCAATATTTTTAAGTCATTTTATAGTGCTCTACGGAAGATATTCGTCGATCTAAATGATATTAAGTAGATCCAGCGTCTCACTGTCAACATAGGTACATTTTGGATCTAAGAAGAAAAACTTGTCTCACTCGATCCATTTTGGATCTATCGACTGGATTTATAGAGAATGATTGGCTGCGTTCGCTCTAGCGCGTTATTTCTCTAGCTTCATCGCCTGCTTCTCCAACGCGCCTTACCTTCTCAGCGCGAAGGTTGACATCCTTGGCCTGCTGCTCGCACATGAGCGCGCGGTCCAGCGCGTTGTCCTACAGCCTCGTCGCCTGTATGTTCTCCAACGAGCCTTACCTTCTCAGCGCGGAGGTTGGCATCCTTGGCCTGCTGCTCGCACATGAGCGCGTGGTCCAACGCGTTGTCCTACAGCCTCGTCGCCTGTATGTTCTCCAACGAGCCTTACCTTCTCAGCGCGGAGGTTGGCATCCTTGGCCTGCTGCTCGCACATGAGCGCGTGGTCCAACGCGTTGTCCTACAGCCTCGTCGCCTGTATGTTCTCCAATGAGCCTTACCTTCTCAGCGCGGAGGTTGGCATCCTTGGCCTGCTGCTCGCACATGAGCGCGCGGTCCAGCGCGTTGTCCTTCTCCAGCTTCATCGCCTGCATCTTCTTCTTGATCGCGTCCATGGTGGCGGTTTGTTTTGTCTACTCCCTGGGTCAAAGTCTAATGGACAAGAAAAAAAACATTATATTCATAGTACGTTTTCAGCAAATACCTAATTATCTTTTATGCATGTCTTGTCTGACTGACTCATCAACGCAGACTCGTAGCTACAGAAACTATAAGAAAGTTTAAATTTGCTCATAAATCTTTTGAGAAGCGATTTTGAAAAATTCAACCCCTAAGGGATTAAAAAGGGAATGAAAGTTCGCATGTGGTAGAAGTTTTATTTTGAGCTAGGAACTTGAAACATAAGGCTTCGTCACACAGGCGCGTTTTCCGGGCGGCGCGTGAGCGGGGCGTGAGCGTTTTATATGTAAAGTAAAAGCTGCGCGCCTCGCTCACGCGCCGCCCGGAAAACGCGCCTGTGTGAAGAAGCCTTTAGCCAGAAGACATTTCATGAAAATATAAGAACAAGTTTCTTCAAAAAAAATCCTTAAAATAAAAATAGGTTGGTGAGGTAGGTAGTGCAGTTAAGAAGTAGTTTAAATCGACATCTCATCTCATTGCTATTTAATAAAAGGTCCCTAATCTTCATTAAAACGGTAATCCAACGGAATGATCGAAAGGAATGCGTTTTAAGCCTGTTCGTGACAATACCAACTTAAATCCTTTACATTTATAATGCACTCAGTGAAATGTAAACTTTAGTGCATCGACTATACTTACGACGTTATCTCTTAAATAAGAGGTGTTTATCGTTTTCTTTTGTTATAGAGGTAATCAAAATCCCTACTAATATTATAAATGGAATAGTAATTTAACTCTCTCTATCTGTCAATCTGTCGGTTACCTATTCACGCTTAGGAAACCCTTAAATGCATTATGATGTAGATCTACATCGTAGGTATATTTTGATATTCCGTGGCTCAATATGCATAATTATATTATTTTTCAATCACTATGATTTATTTTTTTCTTTATTTTCCCGAAAATCTATACAACATTACCCATCTATTTCAATTTATTAAGAAATTATACAAAAAATCATGCATTTAAGGGTTAAATGGCTGAAGCGATTTCTCGGGTCCTCGAAACGGCGGTGTGGTAATCTAAAAACTTAATTATACGCGATTATTATGTATAAAAATCGTGAAAGGTTAAATCAGTGTAACGCATTTCATTTACACTGATTTAAACTTTATACCGTTGCAACTACAATACTTACTTTCGAGCTCTCAGTTAAGAAATGTAAAATAATGTTAAGATGGCTGGTTATTTTTAGCTCGGGTGCGTTGATCTTGAAACTTGACCGAGCCGTTGCATTGCAAAAGCCATAACTCACGCTTGTTCGGTTCAGGGATGTTGCGGATGCCGATTTTTTGACATCCGCGGATGCGGATTTTTAAAGGCTCACATCCGCGGATGCGGATGACAAGACAGAACGCCAAATATTACATTTTAGTATTTTTTATTTCAAAAATCCGGCCAAGTGCGAGTTGGACTCGCGTTCCAAGGGTTCCGTACATTAAGTCCCACTCACGCCTGACTGCTCATTTCTAATAGGTTTTTTGACTAATGACTAAGTTATCTAGCAGCTTGTCTAGCACTTATGCCGATGCTAAAACGTTCCTGTACCGACCTATTCCACATCCGCATCCGCATTAAACTCCGCATCGATTTTATGCGAATGCAGATGCGGATGTTGAAAATAATGCTGAAGTTCCGCGGTTGCGGATGCGGATGCGGATATTCGCAACATCCCTGGTTCGGTTGAATAGGGTCAGCGGTCGTTGGTGGGGTTTGGAAAAAGAGAGGTGTTGGGCGCATTATGATTTGGAAAAATATGTGTGACATTACTATTTCGATGCCAATGGGTATTGGCGCGAGAAATAGAGATTCATCATTACACCTTATAAAACGAAGTCCCCAGCCGCGTCTGTCTGTTTGTGTGTATGTATGATCGCGATAAACTCGAAAACTCCTGAACGGATTTTCATGCGCTTTTCGCCTATCAATAAAGTGATTCTTGAGGAAGGTTTATAGGTGTCTAATTTGTTAAGGTTTTGTTTAACCCGTGCGAAGCCGGGGCGGGTAGCTAGTTTCAAATAAAAAGGAAACATATTTTTTACCACACCAGCTCATAAATACCCTCATAGTCTTCAAGAACTCATCAGTTTTTCTTTATGGTCAGAAAGTTGCATTTTAAGTTCCACAAGTTTACGTGAATGGTCTTGGAAATTATCAATAAAACCACATTTTAAGCATCCATTAATTAAAGTGCCACAAGTCAGTCAGACTATGTGAAGATCAATGCGAACTATGAGAACGAAGTGATTAAGTTTTTCCGACGATGATCGGCAGAGGTTAAACACCTAGGCTATGCTATTGTCAAGCTACCGAGCTAATCTCCTACAAAACCAGTGATGAGTTGACCTTTGACCTTTTGACCAACGTAAATTTAAAATACCTTAATTCTTAATTGGGCATAACGTACAAAATACACTTTATGAGTCCTTATTAGCATTATGAGAAGAATTAAAATTTTCTGCAAAATATTCAGTCAACGGAGATGATTCATAAGAAAGCGATTTGAACCGTGAGTCAACTTACATACAAAAAGAAAACAGGATGGTCACAGTTCGGTCGGAGGCAACTGATTTCTTCACACCATCTAATAACAAGTGTTTCATCAATGATTCATTATACCAAACCTATATATACACGGTATATTCTTAACTTCATTGACAAAGCAGAAATTGCTTTTAGTTTCAGGTTTCAGTAGTCAACACCAGATGGGCTTACTACTATTAAAAACCGGCCAAGTGCGAGTCGGACTCGTGCGCGAAGGGTTCCGTACCATTGCGCAAAAAACGGCAAAAAAATCTCTCTCGTTAAGATTATATGTATTATTTAAAAAAGGTTTTTGTAATTCAACCCTTAAGGGGGTGAAAATGGGGTAAGGGTTTAAATGACTTCTATATGAAGTAGGTAAGTGCATGAAGACTAGAAGCACATATAAGTAGAGAATTGAGCACATCAGTAAGAACTGAGAAGGAATGTCACAAGCCTTAATTCACAGGCCTAACGCCGGACCGGTTTTCGCAGTGGTTCTCAAAGGTTGTTTCAATGTCAAGTATAGGGAAGAAATTATTGGGCCCTCCAGGGGAAATACCTCCTATAATCCAGGTAGCTGAGGTAGCTTACATAGCTGAAATAACGGTTTTTTATATTTACAAAGTAAATCTAAAGTAATATATTTTGATAAAATTTCCAGTACCTATCCAACGGCCATTGGTAGATTAAGATCTCCTTTTCCTCTGTTCTTGCAAGACTGCCAGGTCGATCGTTTGTTTTATGTCTCTACTTTTAAATATTTACGAAAATAAACTGGTAATCTAACTGGCCCTGTAGACAGCATGCCAATCGTTAACGCTCCGTAGCGAACGAAAAGCAACTGTCACTGTGACACTAAATAAAAGAGTGACAGAGAGACACGAAGCGATTCGATGGCGAAGTGCAAACGATCGTCACCTTGGCTAGGCTGCCTGCAATAAAGATTGAGAACTTCTGTTATCGTATAGCCATCGCGTTTAAGAAATATTATAATCCGAGTGCAGTTTAAGCACGTCCGTATCGTGACGATTGCATCTTTTGCATTCCTTCCGTGCATTATGCTGTTTATCTGCATACGTTTCATGTTTATCGTTATAGACACAAGAATGTTGATAAAGATTCTATTATTAGGATTGCCACATAGTTTTCTTAGAATATGTGTTAATGTACTGGTAGGTACATATCATCTTGAAACTTAAGTCATTGTCAATTGAGGTGACAGCAGGGTGTCATCTATTGGGCATTAGCATGTCGAGCAATAGTACGTTTACCTTAGTTTGTTTCTCGTAGGTATCGTTTCGTAATGTTTAGTTTATTCATAAACGTAATGAGAACCGTCCGTTCCTTCTTAATCCAAAGAGTTATTTCATAAAATTGTTTTTTAAACTTACAAAAGGACGAAAGAAAGATTTCGCAAATAAAAGGGCATGAAAATAAAATAATAGAGTACCTAGGTATACCTATATGTCTAAAAACTAACCCTTCAATCATAATATAACGTATTTGAACTTATACAGGATGTAAGCAGATGATGATGATGAGTAGCTAACTAGTAAATAATGGTAGATTAAGATTATTATTATTAACGTCTAGTACAGGGGTCAGGTTTTTAAAATAATATGACCATGGCGGTCCGTTTCTACTTGAGTTTATTGAATACTAGCGACCCGCCCCGGCTTCGCACGGGTTAACAAATAATACAATACATAAACCTTCCTCTTGGATCACTCCTATTAAAAAAAACCGCATCAAAATCCGTTGCGTAGTTTTAAAGATCTAAGCATACCTACATAGGGACAGACAGCGGGAAGCGACTATTTGTTATGTAGTGAAGTAAACAAATAATGTAGGCGGTCCGCCATTTGGTGACCCTGCCCTGGTCTAGCATCAAACAATTTGTCATTAAACGTCTTCAATGACCGATAGTAATACATATCTAATTCATTCAATAAATAAAATTACTATTATGCATTGTGTGCAAATTCTCTTGAAGTGTTGTCATTATTTCGCGCGATTGCTGACGCAAGACGCTGCACCAATTGGCCACCGTCCAAAAAGTACCCAGTTAATGGCTACTTGTCAGCTAACAGTTATCTATTTGTGTTTATAGTTATGGTCGATTAGAAATTCCGCCCTAATTACTGAGATTGATTGGATATAGAGCTAGGATAGGATTGATATTGCTAGATCCAAGGTCTGTGGTGCGTCTGCGTCCAAATGCGTTGTTGGTAAATGGTAATTTAATTTCACTTTGGAAGATGGATTCGACACGGGCCATGAATTATTTTATTAAGTATACTTGCTAGTAGGGAGGGACTTAAAGTATATTTTTTGCTTCGCTATAAACTTTTTAACAACATTTGACAATGTATGTGGATTATTCAAATTTAAATAAATCTACATAAAAAATAAATTTACCTCAGTAATAAATCGCGTAATTATTAGTTTTTAACAGGCCGCACCTTGTATTTATCATTATCTTCACTTGCATTGCTTTGCGGCATTTTATAACATCGCCGTTTCTGTTAATCCGAATATTAAGGTCAGGTGTATTTAAATCAAATAATGTAATAAAATTTAATAATAAGGAAAGCGTCGCGATTGTAACCTCGATTCACTTTAGCTTCGGTCCTCAAGGGTAAGTATCAGTAAATATTTTCCGGTATTTCAAGTGTTTTACGTTACAATAATTAAGTTTTTTCGAGAGACGACATATTCGCGTTCAAAAATGAGTGTAATGTATAATGTAGGTAGGTAAAGCTCCTAGAGTTTGACAGCTTAATTCCAATAGTTGACAGCAGCCCGTTTGTCATCTCTCTTACAATTAAGATTGAAGTTGGCAACTATGGCAACTATTGGGACTAAAGTTAAGATTGTGCAAATGTTGCCGACGCACATGTGACATCCCTAAAGTTTCTTATTGCTTATTAATATTGTCTTCGATAGTTATCATGAAATAAAACTATAATCAAACGGATTATATTTATTGAAGGGTTGACCACGACCACGAATGCTGTTAAGGGTTTAAATTTAAAACGTTTACTCGGGATGTATTCTAAATTAATTATACCTATTACGCGATATAAGTCTTAATAGTTTTATTTATTTTGCTTGGCGTAGTTGGTACTGTTGGTAGGTATATAATAATACACCATTACGGTTATCCATAACGGGCGTTGATTTTATCGCGACTTATTACAACTTAATGAAACGTGCTGCCCAAATTGGGAAGGTGATCGTACCTGTTGAGTGCAGAGTATTATGTCAAGGCAGAATGTATTCATGTCAAAGTCTTTAAGGTTGGTTGTAAAAAAAACGTATAGCTATACGTAGGTATAAAAAAGTAGGATGCATATCGATCAATACCGGTCGTCATCGAAGATCATAAAACATTTTAAACTTTCATAATAGTAGGTAATTATTATTTAAAATATATGTAGAATAGATTTATTCGTTCATACAATAATGTAGGTATAAAACTTTAATTAAAATTATAATACTGAATTACGTGTTCTAAGTTTTGTTTAGGTACTCAGTCGAGCAAACGTAAGTAGGTACATATTTCTAAAAAAATAAACGTTTTAATATACCTACACCTAAATACATATTTTTCCTGTAGCTACATTTAATTTAAAATTTAAGTGTCCAGAATATTTCTTTCATAATTTTTCCCCTCAATATCCTGATTTACTGGCATCTAAAATTAACTCGGCTGAAAAAAAGTTTACCGCTCCGCGCATGCGTCTATCGCCCCCGCTCGCTCGCCATTGGCCGACGTTCTGGCCGGCTGCCAAAAGCGCGGCAAAACTTCGGCATAGACGGTTTCTATTGGCCGCCCGTAATGTAACCAAGCACCGCGGTATTCAAAAATAGAACGAGCGATTACAAAACTTCTGGCCGCTTTCCCGGACTAATTATTGAAATACCGGTTATAATAAGTTTACTAGTTTTCACTATTTACTTAAATACTTCACTTCTAATCTACTTATTTGCTATAAATAAATAATGATACATATATAGATACTAAATAAATGAATAAGATTAAATACACATTAAATATCAACCAATTAGCGCAATAACAAAATCTACACCGGCACTGATTTCGCATCATTTTTTGGCTTTTAATAAAAAAAAATTACCATCCAAAAATCAAAACCATTTTTTTAAATCCTATATCCTGAATCACTGCACTACCTACTTACCACCAACACGTTAATTAAAAAAAAAACACTTTTTTTTCACGGACACTATGGCACGGTTACTTACATGTCGAGTCGACGCGAGCTGTGGTGCGACTGGCGAGCTGGCGGCGCGCGGTCGCTGGTGTCGCCTTACGGCCGCGTAAGGAGATGGCGATCTTCCCCGCTCCGAGAATAAGTGTGAAGCCTTCCGAATTGCGATTAAGTTGGCAATTGGGATCTGCAGAAAGCTCTTGATCTCACTACAATGATAGAAATTGTAATCTCAATGTCTCTGAAATTTGAGTTTTAGAGGATCGAAAGCTAGCGCTCTCAAATATAATGGCGATAATTCTTTCGTACAATACAAACCCATTGAACAAAAAAATAAAAAAATGCATACCCACAGAAAAAAACCCACAAATGTATTTTTTTCTGTGTGTCATATTTTCCACAAGAATATTTCTATCATCCTAAAATCCTAAAAAAAGTTAGTCAGCATTTAACTATTAGTGTGTATTGACTGAAATATTTTTTTGAAAATTTGTAAATTCCTACTGTCATAAATAAAAAAAAATAGAAGGGTCCCTAAGATCATCAATCTTACAGCTAGGTACCTATCTTACTTTTGACCCATTAAAATTGACAACCTGTATAGTTTTTTTTTCTTTTTGTTAAGGCAAAATTTCAAAGATACTTAATAGGTTTCGATATTACCTACTACACCTACTTAGGTTCCAATCTAGTCATAAGTTATGCGCCTAATTTCAGATAAAAATGAGAGCGTTAATGATATTGCGAATTATTTTCCTATTTAATAATCATTTTCCGTTAACTCGTATGATTAAGGTATGGCCTTAGCTTGAAAAGGGCTTAAGTAAGGTTTTTCCATAAATAATTATGTGTTTAAAGTCTAGTGACTATACTCTAGTGATATTCCAGGAAAATAATGAATAACAACTTCAGCGTATTCTGAATTCCTCCTAACCCACTGCGTTGACCCAATTCAGAAGAATCCGAACCACCTTGGCTTTCGACACATTTGATAAGCGGCCACAGCGCTATTCACGGCTTGTATTGCCAATGAGAGAAAAACTGAATCATACAACAGCTGATCATAACAAAAGGTTTCGTGGTGTGTGACGTGTTTTACGGCGACTTATAATAGAGTTAAACCAAGAAAAGTCTGCAGAGATTTTGACAGCACACGCAGTGCTAGTGTTATTTACACGTCATAATTTCATAGAAGTTTGACGTTTAAAATAACACCTGCACCGCGTGTGCTGTCAAAATCTCTGCAGACTTTTCTTGGTCTTCTAACTCTTCCATTTAACCAATACCTACGCACTAATCACGACACGTTTTGTGGTTTTACCTCAACTAAGCATTTTCGCTACATTTCCCGATACCGAATATACCCTGGTTCCGCACAATTTTTGTTACATCGTGTATTATTTAATTTCTATGTTTACGTTTATATATACAGTCAGCAGCAGAAGTTACTAAGCGGCGATGTGTTCAAAATGACATTGACACGCTCTTATTCTCTGAACAATAAAGCGTCAAGATCATTTTGAACACCTCGTCCAGTCAGCAACTTCTGCTGCTCACTGTACATACCCAGGTACATTACTTACATAATAACATATCTTACCCCAACGGATTATTAATCCACTGAAATCACCTGCTTATTTGTACCAAAGGGTGATATTCCATCTGTCCAATATCTTGGCCCAATGTGCCTTGCGTCTCACTGTCTCATTATCTCATTAAGCAAAATTTGGGACGCAAATACACATTGGACTAATATAGTCGAGTGTGCTCAGGGCATAAAAAGGTCAACTACGGCGTTGCGTGAACAAGAGATTTCCTTTGGCAGGATGGCCCTTAGGACCCAAGGATGGATTTAAGAAGTGGAGCTACCCAGATTTTTGATGCAGGTGGGGGGTGGTGGGGGGGGGGGGGGTTATATTGAACAGATGGAATAGGTACCACCACGTAGGTACGTACATAATTGTAAGCATTGATCTTAGGTAAAGGCAACACCTTAAAAAGATTCTGGGCCGTCGCAAGCGCAGCTGGCACGCACGTTGAGTCACACGCATCGAGGAATTCGTGGCGTAATTACGATATGTGATTATTGTGAACATGTCACGGTTTGGAAACACTTGTCCATGAGTACAAGGATTACCAGAGATGCGATTTATTTGAAATACTTCTATTTAAAATGCAAATACAAAATGCAAAATACCTATTTTGTATTTTGCATTTAAATGCCTTTTAGTAAAAAACATTTTGTATTTTATTTGAAATACTTTTCGAGATGTATTTTGCATTTTTATATTCATTTCAAAATGCAAAATACTTTGTGATTAAGTTTAGCTAACATTACCAGTCAAACAAAATGAAATGAACGAATGACGCTTGTATTGCCGAATTTGACCGATAGAGGCACCTGCTAGCGCCTGGCGCCAGCGCCAGGTATTGTTAAAAAGCGTAATAAATAAAAATTGATGTTTTATTTATTTTTTCACTTTTTAACAATACCAGTCCAGTTGTTATTAATAAAAGAAAAGTGTAATAATAATAAAATAAGAACTACATACAGTCAAAACCTTTTATAACGACATCGAAGGGACTACTCATATTTGGTCGTAAAAACCGATAGTCGTAACAGCCGATGACGTACCTAATACTTATTATTAAATGTGTGATTAATTACTCATCTATAAAATAAAATTACATTTTATTTATTTCACATGGAAATTATAATAAAAAGACATTACGTACATAATTACGTGATTTGTTTTCTTTTACTTTGCGACATGTTAAAAGTTTCACGAATAACTCAACAATCATTGACGTATAATATCTAAGGACGGGCTAATGGGGCACTAAACATCGTACTAGTCCAGCGGTGCTACCCACGAATTCCAGCCAATCGTGCAGTCTAACGCGACTAGTTGCGACCAATACCGCGCGTAATGCGAACTCGTCAACCAATCGCGCGCGTGATGCGAACTCATCAACCAATCGCGTTGTAGCGATTTCACACCGCTGTACTGGCCCCTGTCATGCCTCATTATTATTGCCCGTAAAGCCAGTCCCTATTATACGTCAATGGTTCGGATAAGTAACAAACTGACTGAAAAGAAATGAGAAAGTGGGCTTTGGGTTTCGATTATACTGCATACACGTGTTATACCTATTTTGTTTCTGAGAAATACAATAGACCCTAAACTCGAGTTGTTTTTGTTTACTTTTGCGATCTTAATGACTTTAGTGTGCCAGATGTGGGAAAGGGATACTGCCCTCACCTATTCAAATGTTTACAATACGACTGGTCGTTCTAACAGATATAATTCTCCGAAAATATCAGTTAAATGTAGTCGCTTAAAGAGATATGTTGTAATAAGCGATGTCGTAAAAAGCGGTGTTTTTTATAAGGCGGTCTAATAGAATTCAGCCGGGACCTTTGATTTTGGTCAATATAACCGGTATGTTGTTCTAAACGATGTCGTCGTAAACGGTTTTGACTGTAGAATCAACCGAAATAAATGGCCACACAAGTCACAAAATGGAGCCATGGCTCTCTTTTCGTTAGTCTAGTTTTTTACATTATTTTAAGTGAGTATTATTCTCTTTATTCATTTTTCGTCTTAAGTTAGGTTTTATTACAATATGGATATAAAATTAAAATATAAAAACACTTACAAAAACAATATAAAAATATTATAAAAAAACCTAACCTAGGGTGCCGCCAGCAGCGGGGCAAGGCCCAAGCTACCGGTGGTCAGGGCCACAGAGAGAGGAACCGGCGGACTATCCGCGCCGTGTCCAAGATCACCGCCTTCTGCATCTGGCCCTTGATCCAACCACCTAGCGAGAGTCTCTCAAGATGTTGGTCGAGACTCTTCGCTATTAGACGAAGTATTATTATTATTAATAACAGAATTTATTGATACGCGTACTGATAAATATGACCAAAATGTCATGCATAAGGTGCCATGTTATTAGACGTTTTTGTTCGGCTCTGCATTGTGTCTCTATTTCTCATGACAAATCATCATCTTCCTCGCGTTGTCCCGGCATTTTGCCACGGCTCATGGGAGCCTGGGGTCCGCTTGACAACTAATCCCAGTAATTGGCGTGGGCACTAGTTTTTACGAAAGCGACTGCCATCTGACCTTCCAACCCAGAGGGTAAACTAGGCCCGTATTGGGATTAGTCCGGTTTCCTCACGATGTTTTCCTTCACCGAAAAGCGACTGGTAAATATCAAATGATATTTCGTACATAAGTTCCGAAAAAGTCATTGGTACGAGCCGGGGTTCGAACCTGCGACCTCCGGATTGCAAGTCGCACGCTCTTACCGCTAGGCCACCAGCGCTTTTTTTCATGACAAATACCTAAAATAAATAAAAATATCTGAGATTTGGTCAAAAGGTATTTTATTTTGAAAAAGTATTTTGAAAATACCTATTTTGCATTTAGCATTTGAAATACATAACGCAAAACTATTTGGTATTTTGCATTTGAAATAGTAAATCTGAAAAGTATTTTGCATTTTGTATTTAAATGCTTTTTTAAAACCATTTTGTACATCTCTGAGGATTACGTGTATTTATGTACATAGTTTATCCACTTTTAAACTGTTGTTAATGATAAGACACAAAAGGCCGGCGTTCAGAAGATAGGTAAACTGGGCAACTAGATATGTATTTCAATTTTTGATGCGTCAGTTGTTCTAAGTACGTTGGAGCGATTCGACTTTATTTTTGGCAAGTAGTGACATTGCAAATGTCACACCACTTTGATTTTCCATGTTTATTCTGTCTTCCAAATAGGAAACCTTGGGTTCATCTGTTGGCGCCAACGTCTCATAAAAACAGCCATATGGACATGGAGGACTCCACAAGGTTATAAGGTTATAACATGACACGTCCGGACCATATTTGCCGAACAGAATAGCCAGAATACCATAAAAGAGTCACAATGGAATGAAACGAAGCGTAGGATACTAAAAAAGCGGCCAAGTGCGAGTCGGACTCGCCCATGAAGGGTTCCGTATTTAGGCGATTTATGACGTATAAAAAAAAAACTACTTACTAGATCTCGTTCAAACCAATTTTCGGTGGAAGTTTACATGGTAATGTACATCATATATTTTTTTTAGTTTTATATCATTCTCTTATTTTAGAAGTTACAGGGGGGGGGGACACACATTTTACCACTTTGGAAGTGTCTCTCGCGCAAACTATTCAGTTTAGAAAAAAATGATATTAGAAACCTCAATATCATTTTTGAAGACATACATCCATACACACAGCCAGCCATAGACATACAGCCATAGACATACAGCCATAGATACCCCACACGTATGGGTTTGATGAAAAAAAAAATTTTGAGTTTCAGTTCGAAGTATGGGGAACCCCAAAAATTTATTGTTTTTTTTCTATTTTTGTGTGAAAATCTTAATGCGGTTCACAGAATACATCTACTTACCAAGTTTCAACAGTATAGTTCTTATAGTTTCGGAGAAAAGTGGCTGTGACATACGGACGGACAGACGGACAGACGGACAGACAGACAGACATGACGAATCTATAAGGGTTCCGTTTTTTGCCATTTGGCTACGGAACCCTAAAAATCACTAAAATACTAGAATTTCTTTTCTGTCTCTTACTATTCAGCACTGAAGATAAATTCTTTCACACGAATTACGTATCGGTTTTCCTCCCCTTGTTATAGGACTCAATGGATGAAGTGTCTGTACGCGCCGATGACGAAACGCTGATAATTCAGGCAAGCCCATTCTTACAGTTCAGCACTGAAGAGAAATTATTTCACATGAGTTACGTATCGTTTACGTCCCCTTGTATAGGACGCAATCAGTGATGTATCCACGGAATACCGACGCGCCGCGATGACGACACGCTGTTATTTCAGGCATGCCGCCGCAAATAGCCGGGGGCCATGTGTCTTCCAGGTTCCAGGAGACTAGCGATTTTATAGGAAATTTGTTGTTGACAAGGAATTCTTGAGTAAATCCTGCTTATTTACTGCCCGTATATTTACGCGTTTTCACGGATCCTGCTTATATAAAAGATGCGTACCTAATATTTGACTTTTGTCGTGCTGATGGTTTCTTCAGAATCTTGATAAGTTTTACTATGTATATCGATCAAACATAGGTAGGTATAGGACAGTCCCAATAATTGCCTTGTCATCTTCAACCTTAATCCCAAGTTATAGAGGTGACAAACTGGCTGTAAAAAAATATTTAGGCTGTATTAACGTTTAATACCTGAAATGTAAACACATCCTAATTGTTTTCTTAAAATATTGTAGGTGTTTCTGCTTCGTCTTGTCACTAAGTAGGTAACTACTCCGTCAACAGGATGAATCTAACAGTAATAGAATTGCCAAATTACATTGGCAACAATTAACGTGTTAAAGAGTGGCAAATAAATCACAGCTTCAGATTTTATTATTTTGTCCTAGACCTTCCCGAGAGTTACTATTTATATGTAAAACAAACTGTGCTCATCTTGGTTCAGCCGAGTAATTTTGGACGATGAATAAAATGTATAACTTATTTCAGTCAACAGTGAGGCAATGGCCCGTGGATAACCTACCCGTCAGTAAAGTAAATCGGTACCTAACCGGTATCGGTAGGTACATTACCTAAGTAAGTACATAAATATCACTCTTGCAGCAGGAGCATTCCATGAAAACTGTAAGTTTAACATCTAGTTTTTTTTGACAAAATTCTTTATTTATGCAATGTCTACGTGTAGGACAAAGTATTGGTGTATTTTGCATGCGAGTCGCTTACGAAATATTTGCTTTAATTCCGAATTACTTTGTCGGCTTGCCTATTATAGATGATACCAATATTACACTATAAAAAAAAGGCAAGCCAAAAAATAACCAGGCTCGGAAAAGTCGAAAAAATGGATCCGAATGTCCCTTACATGCCCTTACGTAACGATGGAATGCTCGAGCATACCTATTCGAGCGAATCGAGCGATAGAGGCAAATAAAGAGATTTCGATTTTCGTTGTAGACCCACAGGTTACGCATCTTACGCATCAAACCTAAGTATGTCCAAATCACTTAAAAAACATCCAGGTGTCACCTCGGTTTTGCAAGCGACCTCGGCCCGCCATTTCTTCCTTTTATGGCACTCGTGGACCCTGGCTATTTAGCGCTCGGCTTTACAGATTAAAACGTATTTATTACGCTGGTTATTTTCCTGTTTATGATTTGTTCGGTCCGTGACCATATGTGGATGCCGACAGTATTGATGATTGAATGCAACAACGTGACTGTTATGTACAATCAGCTGCAGAAGTAAATAAGCGGATGGTGTTCAAAATAGTCAGCATACGCGCTTTTTTAGTGTTCCGTACAAAACTTTGTTCACGGAACACTTTGGGACACGCACTCACTGCGGCCTTGCAAATCCGGTTTTTTAACAACAGCTGTAAAATTGAAGTCCGCAAATTGCGGGCATCTTTCTCTGTCACTCTAATTACGCCTTCATTGGAGTATACGAGAAAGATCCCCGCAATTTGCGAATTTCGGTTTTCGCGGTAGGCCGGCCCTCTGATCATTTTGAAACACCTCGCAAGCTTAGCTTCTGATGCAGTCGACCAGCCATTCTCAAAGTGTGTTCCGCGGAACCCTAGGGTTCCGCGACACCCCTGCAGGGGTTCCGCAAGAATTTAGAATAATAAAATAAGCATAATTATTTAGCTTATTAATAAAAAAATACACTTCTAAAAACTGTTGTTTTATTGTAGGGTTCCATCAAGTATTTCGCTTTCCAAAAGGGTTCCGTCAAAAAAAAAGATTGAGAACCGCTGCAGTAGACTATAGGCTGTAATGTAAAGACCAACCGACCTAGTGCCAAATGGCATTCTCTGTCAGTCAACCATACCAACCTATTTAAGTAGGTAGGTTTTTTTTTTCATTTGCCGGCATGATTATTTCTTTGCTCCGAATCTGAGGGCCTACCGCGAACACCGAAGATCGCAAAATACGGGCGGGCATCTTTCTACTTCACTCCAATTACTAAGTATAGATGGTCAAACCAATTTGTCAGTAAATAGGAACAAAATAAAAACCGGCCAAGTGCGAGTCGGACTCACGCACGGTGGGTTCCGCACCATCAACAAAAAATAGAGCAAAACAAGCAAAAAAACGGTCACCCATCCAAGTACTGACCCCGCCCGACGTTGCTTAACTTCGGTCAAAAATCACGTTTGTTGTATGGGAGCCCCACTTAAATCTTTATTTTATTCTGTTTTTTTTTCAACTTTTCAACTTTCAACAAAAATTTCAACTGTCTAGCTATCACGGTTCGTGAGATACAGCCTGGTGACAGACGGACGGACGGACGGACGGAGAGACGGACGGACGGACGGACGGACAGACGGACGGACGGATGGACGGACGGACAGCGGAGTCTTAGTAATAGGGTCCCGTTTTTACCCTTTGGGTACGGCACCCTAAAAAACTACACTCATCGTTTTCTTTAGGTATATAATAATTAATTAATTAATTATAATAAACTGTTTATTTTTCTATAGAATAACATTACAATTACTTAGTACTAATCTTACATTTTTAAGATTATATGAACTAGGGACATGGGGAGCAACCCCTATGAAAAGGGTGCTAGTAGGTACTAGTGTAAAACAAAGATAGTATGATTATCTCTGTATCTATCTATCTAATCTAATACCTTTAAACGAGCAATTCTTGTTTATTTATATATTTATTTATTTATATATATATTTCGGAAATCTCGGAAACGGCTCTAACGATTTCGATGAAATTTGCTATACGGGGGATTTCGGGGGCGAAAAATCGATCTAGCTAGGTCTTATCTCTGGGAAAACGCGCATTTTCGAGTTTTTATATGTTTTCCGAGCGAAGCTCGGTCACCCAGATATTATGTTTGAAATGAGACAGTCCTTTGACAAACTATACCTAATTAATTAGTGACAAATAGAAGATGCCCGCAATTTGTGAACTTCGGTATCCGCGGTAGGCCATCTGATACTGAAAAACGGGAGCGCATTTCAGATTTAAATATCTTTTATTGATTAGACATGATTATGCTCCTTCACTCTTCCAAACGCGCTCGCAGAGAGAGTAATATCATATCAATAGCATTTTAGAACGGGCTCAGCACGGTTCCATTTTTATCGACTATCACTATGCCCGTCACTTTCGCACTTACATACTTGTTAGAACGTGACAGGCATGGTGATAAACGATAAAAATGCGACCGTGCTACTAGGGCTCGACGCCGCCGGAGCGTGCTATTTTTACCGGTTTTATATTCGAACAATTTCCGCAAAACTCCAATGGCGCCAAAGCAATGCAAACCAAACAATTACCATTTTATACTCCGGTATTATTACCATTTGTAGGTACATAATACATTACCTTAATACGGCTAGTTTTTTACCGTACAAACTTACCAATGCGTGTGACTAACATGTTTCTTCAAAGTTATTTTAAGAGAGCTGCCGTGTGTTGACGGCAGAGATAGTCAGAGGTCGCGACATTGGCGTCAGCGTCAGCAAGGTTTCACAGCGTGAGCCAGTTGGTGACCCCTGGATTTAGCGCAGTAAATAAATAAAATTGCGGCCGTTTAAAAAAAGGCCACAGTATGTCGTATAGTTCTACAACATTTTTATGTGACTTCAAATCCTGGCGCAGTTGCATATCCCATTCATCGGGACTTCTTTTTTCATGTACAGTCGCCATCAGATATATCGGAGCGGCCAAGGTGTTCACAATATCTGAACACGCACTCTAGCGCCCTGTCAATAAATGCGTGTTCAGATCTTCAGATATGCATACAGCATGAAATAGGTAGTGAAATATTAAATGTAAAATATCAAACAAAATCAAATTCAAATGAATGTTAAATTGTTAACACTGATTTAAAGTTTCACGATTTTTACACATTATTATGAATGTTATTAAATATTTATCATCCCAAATCATCATTTAAAAGTCAATTCTACCAGCAAACATAAGAAAACAACTCAAAATTTGTATTTGATTACTTTGCCTCGCATGTGAATAAAATGCAACTGAAGTGCAAAGCTGCTGGTGTGGTGAAAATAACTATTTCTTTTTGAAAGGGGAGGTAGTGGATATCATTGGACTTAGTGATTTCGGTATTTTTAGGGTTCCGTACACAAAGGGTAAAAAAAGAGGGACCCTAATTACTAAGACTTCGCTGTCCGTCCGTCCGTCTGTCACCAGCCTGTATCTCATGAACCGCAACAGTTGAAATTTTCACAAATGATGTATCTCTGTTGCGGCTATAACAACAAATACTAAAAATAAAATAAAATAAATATTTAAGGGGGGCTCCCATACAACAAACACGATTTTTTTGCTCTTTTTATTGTTGATGGTGCGGAACCCTCCGTGCTCGAGTCCGACTCGCACTTGGCCGGTTTTTTTATATGTAATCACCTACTCGTAAGAAAAATACCATAATACTGTAAAGCGATTTATTCCAAATTATCATTGCCTCCAAGGCAAACTCATACCACATGCTTTTCTAACCGGTACTATAGTAAAAAGAGAAAAATATGGAATAACTTACACCAAAAGCATTTGTAAAATCTAAGAAATAGTGCTCTGAGAGAGCTGAAGTAGATAGCGCTTTATGGCGCCACGTCTCGTGGAAACTATAGTCTGTTAAGCCTTTTCAGTCAGTAGAAAACAGCGGCAAATTTAAAAATGTAGGCTCGAATGGTTATCGTCCCATAGAAAATTTGAATTTCACGCCTTTCTCTATACTTCGTTTTATTTAGCATTAGAAAGAACTTGAAAGAAGGTAAGCGATTTTGACATGTCTTTTAATTGAAAAACACTTTTTAAAAATCAATAAGTATTACTTATGAAAGCAGAATACTATAAAAGATCGTATTGGATTCATAATTGTTACATATTTACCGTAACTTATTTTTAAAATGTGTTTTTCAATTAAAAGACACGTCAAGATTGTTTATCTTATTTCTAATGCAAAAAAAAAACGAACTATACTGACAAACTTGTTTGACCTGCTATAATATAAATTGTCAAATGTCAATTTTTGACAAGCAGTATTACAGCATAATGTATAGAGGCGTATAGCACCATCTGCATCAGCCTTCAAATACGAAGCATGATTTTTTCTTAGAATTTACAAATCTTTTACAAACAATAATAGCGTCATTCACAAACGTCTCCTAAGGTTAATCAGCTGATGATCGTCCTTTGTCCCTCTCTCTGGCGTAACGACAAATAGGGACAAACGACGATCATCAACTGATTAAGTTAGCAGCCGTTTCTGAATAACGCCGTAACTCTATACTTACACTGACACATGGTCACAAGACACAAGTATTGTTCTTATATATAGTTCGTTTTTTTTAGCATTAGAAAGAACTTGAAAGAAGGTAAGCGATCTTGACATGTCTTTTAATTGAAAAACGCTTTTTAAAAATCAGTAACTATTACTTATGAAAGCAGAAGAATATAAATGATCGTATTAGATTCATAATTGTTACATTTTACCGTAACTTATTTTTAAAATGTGTTTTTCAATTAAAAGACACATCAAGATTGTTTACCTTATTTCTAATGCTAAAAAAACGAACTATAGTGTTCCGTACAGTGAGCAGCAGAAGTTGCTAAGCGGGCGAGGTGTTCAAAATGATCTTGACGCGACTTTATTGTTAAGAGAATAAGAGCGCGTCAAGGTAATTTTGAACACCTCGCCCGCTTAGCAACTTCTGCTGCTGACTGTACAAAACTTTGTTCACGGAACACTTATGGGATCACTTAGGTCTTGCAAAACAGTTATTAAAGTAAAGATACATTTTAGACTTACACAATATGTACTACCTAGTACCCACTTAGTTACTTAAGGTCAATGTGTCTAATTCCGTCATAGGGACTATTCCGTCCACGAGCGTATATTTCTTTGATTTTCAATCGTAGGAAAAAAACCCATTTGCTTTTAATAGCTGAAACTAAAAGCAATCGCTGCTTTATCGATGAATTTATCAATTTTGTTCGTTGTTCGAGAAAAACGGTAATGGACGGAATAAACCCTATGACGGAATTAGCCACATTGTACTAAATGTCAAAAATATAATTGAGAATAAGGTATTGGTATTTTTGACCTTAAATGTATCAAATTAAAATCATATCAATGTCCTAACATTCACACTCATTCATAGGAATTATTTTCAACAATAGTAACATTGAATACTTTCATTTCAAATATTCAGTCAATCTTAAGCTTAACTAGCGAACCGGCCCATCTCTGCTTGTTTTTAAAGTGCCTACCAATAGGTAAAAGGAACCCTTATTTAACCACAGGAGAACCCTAAATGTGACGTTGTCATCTAAAAGGCATTAGTTTGTAGATTTCAAAGCTAATTAATAGGGAATATTACGCGAAACTCTGCGTAGGGGGCGCCACTACCACATTCCATCACAATCTGAGGGTCTACCGCAAAACAAGAAAATCGAAATTTCGTTATCTAACCTCTCTATCACTGTTGCATATTCGAGAGAAAGAGGTAGATAATAGAGATGCAACGGATAGTTGTTTGGCCGGATACCGGATATCCGGCCTGGACACTGGCCGAATATCCGGTATCCGGCCGCCGGATATTCTGCTGGCGGAACTATACCTATATTTTGAGTTTTGCAGGTGCGCGTCGTGCAGGTTTCGACCTGTTTCGTAGTGAACGTTCGCGCGGACACATTTCTAGGAGCGTATAACGAGTTTCATCGTGTCTTTACGTAGCAAGTTCGTTTATGGTTACAAGTGCGCGCGCGTATTTTTGTGTAAACAAATAAGTGTATTGTGTGACAATGGGTTACGTATTCATTTCTATCTACTGTGTCGTTAGTGATGACGTTGATGATGTTTTTTGGATTTCATTTTATACCCCAAAATGTATTAATTTTACTATCCGGTATCCGGCCGGATACTAAAATAATGGCCGGATACCAGATAGTAACCGGATATCCGGTGCATCTCTAGTAGATAACTAAATTTAGAATTTCGCGTTTCCCGGTAGGCCCTTTGTAAACAAACCGCCTTGATGCATCAATGTCATATTTTATTGTCTGTGAAAACTTGTCAAACAACAGTTTAAGGCACAGTATGTATAAGTTACTCTATGGTTTACGATAGGTGCTAGTGCTGCACTCTGGCGGCAGAACATTGCAGTAATACCCCCTATTCATCAGTTGACCAGTTTAGTTACTGACATCCAACAAAGAAAGTACCTTTTTGTTGAGAACGACACAAAGATTTCATAACATTGCTTTTCAAAACAGGATGATCTAAATTCATTTCAGCAATTAAATCAATAATTTAAAATATAATGTTTGTGTTTACAATTATAACATAACAGAGAAGAGTATATTTTGTAACGACTGCTACTTTAATATCCAATCCAACAAATTGCATTAGCGATATTTCAATTTCAATGATTGGATCCGATCGAAGTGCATTGTAACGCCATCTAGTGTACTAAATTTGCACCACAGGAATAAAAGCTGTGAAGTTTCACTAGATGGCGTTATAATAAAGCGAGATATGCAATACTCTAATAAAACTCGAATGATGCTAAAACCATTTACAAGTAGATATATAAGTTATTATCCTCAAATAAATATATTATATTAGAACAGTTAAGTTGCTTACAAATATCTAAACACGACTCTTGCCAAAGCGTTCGAATTCAAATTTTGCGCGCACCCGAGCTGCATACATCGCCATTGTCGGTAGCTCGGTACTACTTACAGGGCTATCGTGTCTTATTTGAAATGTTTGGTATGTTTGTGTTGGTGTGTAAAAGTCTGTGACAATCCTACTGTGTTCTTGTGTGGTGTCGGCATTTACGCAAACATCAAAGGCGTGGATCCACTGTTATTTTTTAGACTGTGACTGAGGTTTGAACCCACGAGTTTTGGCCACACAATATGAAAGATTAATCTATCTAAGAACTGCAGCTTATGAATATTAGAGTAATAACAGTCGTTATTACTTACTCGTCTCTGCTAATTTTTTTGTTCCTTACAAACAACCAGGGGACCTACCGCGAAAACCGAAATTCGCAAATTGCGGGCATCTCTCTTTTACTCCAATAAAGGCGTAATAGGGTATTTGACTACTAATCAGATCAGTTTCTTTTTACGAACCGTCAAAACATTTTGCTACTATGGGATTTCTATGAAACACTAGCATGTGACGTCACAATCAAATCTTTATAGATTTATACGTGTTTTAAAATAGAAATTGTGTCTAAAAATAACTGCTGTCTACGTTTCTCTATTAATCTGGTGCTTTATTTCATGCATGGTGGGAAATAATTTATTTTAAATACAGTCAAATACCTAATTAGAGTGAAGGAGAAAGATCCCCGCAATTTGCGAACTTCGAACTTCTAAAATTCGCAAATTGCGGGGATCTTTCTCTTTTACTCAAATGAAGGCGTAATTAGAGTGACAGAGAAAAATGCCCGCAATTTGCGAAATTCGATTTTCGCAGTTAAGATCGGTTTTCCTAGGATAGCGGTGCCGTCATATACAGTGTTGGCAGAAACGTTAATGCAATTGAGAATGTTGGCCATTAACCATTATAAATTGAACCTTAAACCGTAACGGACGATTACAGTTTACGGTTCAATTTATAATAGTTAATGGCCAACATTTTCAATTGCATTAACGTTTCGGCCAACACTGGTCATATAGCGGCCGTCTCCATACTAAATAATACGGCTAAATATGGATGTCGTAGTATTTGTATGGAGACGGCCGCTATATGACGGCACCGCTATCGGAGGAAACCAAAGCTTTATAACCCAGGCCACCTACAATGTAAATACTATTGTACCTTCCTGTGGTACTCTGGGGTAGCGTTTCCATAGTCTTGAAGATTGAACAACGTCGATCTATTCGTCACCATATACTTCAAAAAGTCCTGTATATGCGTTAAAACATGTTGCAGAGATTTTTCATCGAGCGCTGTATATGCCAACATTGGACCCATCTTAGAAAACAACCGGAGCAAATGTATAGAGCCATATATCTGTGCCATCGGTGTATCCGGGTATTCCTGCAATATCTCACTGTATTGAGGTCTTTCGAACTTATACAGCAATTGAGATCCTAATGTAGCGTTGAAATATTCTTTGATACCGTCAGTAATATCCACTAAGACGGATTCTTTCGCTTGGTTATGGGTTTTGCTGGATTTCTTGAACGCTAGGTAGTTGTCGACTATTTGTTCAACGGTGAGTTTGGCCGGGAGGATGGCCAGTTTCTGCTGTCTTGTGATGACATCCCAGTCGTCGACTAGCCAGACTTTTAGTTCTTCGGGGATTTTGATTTTCACTTCCACTTTGGCTAGGTATTGCTCTTCGGATTCGATGGATAGGTCAAGGCGGCCGCGTTTTTTCCTGAAAATTAATATAATAATGAGTTTTACAAAGTTTTTGAGCATATGTTATTCAATAAGTTAGTCATTGTTGGTATTGTAAGAATAAATCTAATCAGTAAGTGTAAATACTATCTACATTTTGGCACAGAATAAATAATAGTACTAGGTACAGAAGACTCACTCTCTAACAAAACGCGTTTGTTACGATCAGCACAGATATGACCGCTAGGTGGCGACAGCGCCACGCGCGGCTTATGGCTTTCCCCAAAATTGGGGCCGAACGGATGTGCTTTTAGCTACCTGTAGCAAAGCGACGAAATCGCGGAGTGAGCCACGCCTGATTTTGGTATAAAAAAAGGTGAAAACTGGTCAAACATTAATCAAGCTCAAGTAAAAAATCGATATGTTATAATTATAAGTCTGTGACCATATAGAATCCTCCACTCCTCTTTGAAATAAGTAAAAATGATACAGAAACAGTAAGATGCAGGAACATTTATGGGCCCTCTCCTCTGTACTGTAGACCATTTATTTGCAGGGTTCGAAATTATCCAGATAATTATCCGATAAATATCGGATAATTATCCCAACTATGGATGGTGCTATATTTGTTTTCTTTGAATTCTTTGATAGTAAAAAATAATTGCTCGTTTTTTGTTATTTTTTTATAAATTTTATTAGGTTATTATCAAATCGATAATAATCACGATAGTTATCAAAATAAAGAATAAATAAATATTGGGGGACATCTTACACAGATCAACCTAGCCCGAAACTAAGCAAAGCTTGTACTATGGGTACTAGGCGACGATATACATATTTATATAGATAAATAAATACTTATAAATATAAGATAAAAGATAACTATCATTGATAATTATCCTTTCGAACCCTCTTTATTTGTGGCGATCATACGCACGTTTTTTTGAAACATTTAATTTATACCAACTGTTAGATAACCTACAATACATTTTTAGGGTTCCGTACCCAAAGGGTAAAAACGGGACCCTATTACTAAGACTCCGCTGTCCGTCCGTCCGTTTGTCCGTCCGTCCGTCTGTCACCAGGCTGTATCTCACGAACCATGATAGCTAAACAGTTGAAATTTTCACAGATGATGTATTTCTGTTTCCGCTATAACAACAAATACTAAAAACAGAATAAAATAAAGATTTAAGTGGGGCTCCCATACAACAAACGTGATTTTTGACCGAAGTTAAGCAACGTCGGGCGGGGTCAGTACTTGGATGGGTGACCGTTTTTTTGCTTGTTTTGCTCTATTTTTTGTTGATGGTGCGGAACCCTCCGTGCGCGAGTCCGACTCGCACTTGGCCGGTTTTTTTGAAACATTTAATTTATACCAACTGTTAGATAACCTACAATACAATTTTTTTTTTACGATGACAGGTAACAGTTATGGACTTACTTGGGCTGGTCTGAGCCGGAGTCAGCAGGCGTGTCCTTGCTGGAGGTCTTGCTGGCCTTACCCGCCGCCGAGGTCTCAGCATCTTTACCTTTAACATGAAAAAACACGCTTTAACCTTTTCAACGCCAAGAGCCACTAAAGTGGTCGAGTGCTGTCGTGCCCATGACGCCAACAGCCACTAAAAAGGCTATGACGGACGCTGTCAAAGCAATTTTCCTGCTGACAGATAAGGTTTTCGCTCTTCATATTGCAACCATTTGGCGTATAAGCCACATTTTAGCATGGGACGAAAGGCGTTGAAAAGGTTAACCGTTTGAACGCCACTCCTGTGCACCAAAGTTGACGTTCACGTCTTTGGCGGTCAGAGGGTTAACAATTAATAACCTAACATTCAAATCTTTCTTTACTTTATTGAGTTTTGTAAGTTCAAGTTGAAATAAGACCTATATCTCAACAAGTTGAGTGTAAGTCATGAAAACTAAATGTAAACTTGAAAAGTTTATTTGATTTTTTTATTAATTGGATGTAAATGCAAGCAGAGAAGTACGGTCGAAGATTTTAATTTATGACCCATTTCGAACCTTGTCACAGTGACAATCAATATGAAAGTCGCTAGAGACCTCAATTACTATTGTGTTATCTAGCTGGTTTTATGTTATCTAGCTGATGTATGCTTTGAGATTATAAGTTGAATATATTCACTCACTCTTAAGCACTCGCTCTTGATAGCATTATTGTCTCAAACCTAGGGCTTCCGTTGACATTTAAGCGGGTCCAAGAACGAGACGCCTCGCGAGGAAATTGCCGCGCGCAGCAGCTCGGTCCGTGGAGACTTGCCTCGCCCGAGGCAATGCGGACGAGGCATGTCTCCACCGATCTACTTCGCGAGGTAATTTCCTCGCGAGGCGAGGCGGCTCGTGCAATGTGGACCCGCTTATTCAAGGAAGCATTGCTGCATTCATATTATGCTATATAGGTACAGAAAAAGCTACAGCTATTATATGCAGTGAATAGGGTTAACTGGAGATTAGCGCTTCAAATATTATTAAATAATCTGTCTAGACCAGGAATTTCCAACCATAGCAATGTCAACTGGTAATGAAAAACAGCCTTGAAAACACACAAAAAATGTCATACAACTGGGGTAACCAAGCTTTTAATGCAGTGTGGCAATGTTTTCTGGTGTTTAAACAATTATATACACTACATGGTTAGTTTTTTCAACTTTAGGGCCTAGACAGACAGGACACAGAAGGTTGGAAGCCCCTGGTCTAGTGTAGAGCTGCCATCTCTAAATTCGCCGAACCCGGTCAAAGACTTTAAAAACCCGGACATTTGGCGTAAATAACATTTTTTCCCCGGACGTCCGAAAATAATATTATTAAAAACCGGCCAAGTGCGAGTCGGACTCGCGCACGGAGGGTTCCGCACCATCAACAAAAAATAGAGCAAATCAAGCAAAAAAACGGTAACCCATCCAAGTACTGACCCCGCCCGACGTTGCTTAACTTCGGTCAAAAATCACGTTTGTTGTATGGGAGCCCCACTTAAATCTTTATTTTATTCTGTTTTTAGTATTTGTTGTTATAGCGGCAACAGAAATACATCATCTGTGAAAATTTCAACTGTCTAGCTATCACGGTTCGTGAGATACAGCCTGGTGACAGACGTACGGACGGACAGCGGAGTCTTAGTAATAGGGTCCCGTTTCTACCCTTTGGGTATGGAACCCTAAAAACAATCGCTTTATTTTCATTCTAAATAGTGTCCACTTTTTGAAAACCCCCCGGACGGCCTCCAAACTAGGACAAATCCGGGGAAACCCGGACGGATGGCAGCCCTAGTCTAGTGGGAAATAGCAGATCAGTACCAGCGGGGGTGGAAGCCCGGGATTCGTCGCGTGCCGCCTCCGACTTGCGTCCCTTGGTGGCCGCTGCAGGAAACAACTTATAGGTTAGTATCATTAGCAAGGCATCAAAACATCAAGGAGTATTAGATATAAAAACTTTTTAGCAAAGAAAGTAAATTGGTCAAATTAAATACTTAGTGACTTCCGTATTGGTATGATGGAAAGGGATAAACGATTATTACCGGCTTGTGAACTTTAGTAAATGTTTATAATAAGGGGGTAAGTCTGTAATGGAGTAACATACCGGCTGGTGTGGCTGCCTCCTCCTTTCCGGGTGTTGCTGTTGCAGCTGATTCAGATTTACGACCCTTTGCCGGAGCTGGGAAAATATAGTAATATTGTTAAAGCTTTTTCATTTCTCGTGCTTTGAAAGTCGGTCGTTGTTGTTCTAAGAAGTGTGCAGAGCATTTTACTTTCAAAGTACGTTTATATTCTTATTTTTAGGATAAGCATTTAAAATTTGGTTTTTAATGGATTTGTTGTACAATTTCCATTCAGACGATTAGCATCCCATTCCGTAACAAAAGATACTTTTGCCTAAATTGTTAATTGAAAGTACCCTCAAGGATCTCAAGAATTACTATTGAAGTTGACACTTAGTCGTGTTTTTTTAATGCACATGTACTTTCCTTGTATTCGAAATGAAGGGTGTTTAACTCAGGTGAAAGGCACCATTTCAGCCTCAATTGCCTAACTACTTTGACAGGAATGAGCGCCTTTCATCCCTTGGTTAACAATCTACTATTACAGACACACATACCACATTATATTATTGGCCCTGTAACTAAAACATCTTAAGAAAACAATCTTGAAATATGACCTACATAAAGCAAGCAAAGGATGGATTTTCTAAAGGCCACATAAGTGTATGATTTTTTTATTCAATTTATAACAATTAATTGATCAATATAGAGGCTTCCCGCTACATCTTAAGATTCAGAATCAAACTCCACTAAATAATCTTGAAATATGACCTACATAAAGCAAGCAAAGGATGGATTTTCTAAAGGCCACATAAGTGTATGATTTTTTTTATTCAATTTATAACAATTAATTGATCAATATAGAGGCTTCCCACTACATCTTAAGATTCAGAATCAAACTCCACTAAATGATCAAAGTGTTACAAACTATTTAATGTAGTAAACAGCAAAAACAACACAAATTAGCTTACTTTTCTTGGTCTTTGCGGGCTGGGCTGAATGCGCCCGCTGCACTTCCTTCTGCCTCTGCACATTAGCCTCGTTATACTTCAAGACACGGCTTTCGGGAACCCACTCATCCCAACTGAAAAAGCCGTTTATAAATGTTAGGTTATGTTCTTCATCTCATCGTACACAAGCTAAATAACTACTTAAATACGTACTTTTTGTTCCATCCTGCGTAATGTATTAGGTAACGGACGTGTTTGTCCTTAGTAACGCTGCTTTTTAGACATTTTGCCTCGTAAATCAGAGGACCGTGAAAACACAATACTTTCTCACCTGAAAACGAAAGAATCTATGTGATATGTTTTGTTAACGGATGAACCACAGAATCACTTGTAAAACAAGACAGGGTTAATAGAATATTACGAATAAACAACACAGTTATTACCTTCAGCGAACTTTTGCTTCGGTGCCATATTTATTTATTCACAAAATAAAATGACACATATAATCACAATGAATCAAAGACAAATCCACGTTCCAGGTTAATTTGTATTAAAAAATAAGCTTTATGTCAAAATCATAAGGTTCAAATTCTATGAGTATAAAAATGTGATAAGTTAAGTTAAATGAGGTCATTAGCACAAGCTGTCTACGTTACGTTCCGTTCTAGACAAAGCATGTTTTAGAGTATATGTACTGTAAAGCAACTGTAAAGTCCCTTCCACACTCGTGCGCGAATCGCGGCGCGAAGCCGCGAACGCGAGAGTGGAGTCGAGTTCGCAGGTCGAAATTTGCTATCAATATTTTACTTACAAAAGTAACCTTGATGCTAATAACATAAGGTTCATTTTACAACACAAGAATGAAAGGAGCTCACAATCTCTTATTGCTTTTATTAACTAAACTTTGACTCTTAAAGTTCATTATTCAATGACAAGATACAAGGGATCGTAATATGCGTCGAATTATTGATAGGCCTTCTATGTACAAACCAATACAAACTTGATACAAACCGTCTTCTGGCGAAAACGTTGTTTCCGAAAGAGTTTATACTACTCAATGCGCCTTAAGCCATATGTCCTTTTTGACTGTTATGCTTATCTTGCAATTTGCAAGGGCTATCAAAAGGTTGAGGGTATTGCGTAGTGCTTTGTGATGCGAAACAGGAATGAACTGGTTATCTGATTGTAGAAAGCTCATAAATAACGGAGATAACTGGCCATTTATGCATTTTGCATTTGCCACGTAGGTAGAGTTAAAGCCATAAACGCGCCAAGGTCGCAGTGCAGTGCGGTAGTGTGTTATGGCTATTAGACAGGGGTTGGCAAACCGTGGCTCTTTAGGCTACACAACCAATTAACGTAAGATTTCTTAGCACACAACACTTGTAGCTCTTTGAGCTACATATTATAGCTGATTTTTGCTGTGTTTGGCCCTTTTTCTATAAAGTTTGCCGACCCCTGAGCTAGACCAAGCTAAGTTGGCAGCGATTTTGATAGCCCAGGCGATACAAGTGTTATTTTAAACGACAAACTTCTATGAAATATCAATAAATATTGGGACTCCACAAAATCAGATAGGCCGCTTTTTTCAAATCAGTCCTCAGATATAGAAATATAAATATTAATGTATCTATTTCAGGAAATGGGATCAAAGGGAAGAATTATTTGTTAAATGACATTAACCAAACAGTTTTAAAATTATAATATATTTAATTCATCTAATATACACGTCGACTATAAGTCAGATTAATATCACATCAAAATACAATTACTTATTAAACGTAAATTCGTCAGAAATAAAATAATTAAAATATCAGTGTTTCTGTTCAAACAAAAAATCCCTGATTATACAGTTGTTAGTTTTTTTGCACAATATCATGGATACCAACTTGTCCAGAGGTTCCCAACCTTTTCTTACGTCGAATCCAATTAGTGAGTAGTTTTTTCGATTTCTAATTATACTAAAAATACTAAAACATCACATTCTATTAGGATTAGGACTGAATATCTTGTGGAACTCGTGGAAGTATTAGCTATCTATGCCTACTTAAGTTTAATAGTATTCAATTCCTAGTCTTTATTATATTCTATTGTTTTACATCTAACTTTAATTATTATATATAAAAATATAAATTCATTTTCTAACAGTTTCACGGAATTATGAATTAGTATTAGTACATGATGATATTTTTTTAATAATCGATACAGTCTGCAAATAAAACAATTTTTTAACGAAAAACTATGAACAAAAATAAGTATCAAATATACATATTGTGACTAACTCTACTCTTTATACACATTTTTACACAATGCAGGCACTTTTTATATCCACTCACACTAATATAACTATTATAATTTCTAATACAGTTCAAGCAACTATTGGTTCAAGATATAAGAATAAATAAAATGAAGATTTTTCCAGAATCGTTCGAGAAATGTGACATATAGAGGAAAATAGCCGGACAGACATACCATCACGCTCCATTTGTTACGCCATTTAGGGTTCTAGCTAAATTGGACATTCCATAGCGTAAGTATGGAGCAACCAATTTAGCTAGGACTCTAAATGGCGTAACAGTCCCGTGTGGTGACTGTACGAAAGCAATTTTGCGCAAGCTAAAACGGAGACGAGAAAAATACATTTCAAAAATTAGAAGCCCTAAATTATGTACAATATTCCGTTCGCAAATTGCGGGCATCTTTCTCTTTTACTTCAATTAAGGCGTAACTAGAGTGACAGAGAAAGATGCCCGCAACTTGCGAACTTCGGTGTTCGCGGTAGGCCCTCTGCTGAGTCGTGTATATCTCAATGTTCAAACATTTGTATTAGTGTTATATACTGCTTTAGAACATGTGTATCTTTGAGTACCTAATATATTCATTATATGATATATTTTACAAAAATAAATCAGGAACATCGCTTTACTCGACTAAATATTATTTACAGTAAGTATACATTTCTGTTCTTTTATATACATTTCTAGCATTTGAGATTGATTATATATGACAAAGTACTTCAATAGGCATACATTTATGAATGTTTTTAGATTATTCTAATTTCTATATATAATTTTTTATTTTACAAAATTAGCTACATTTGTATTTGTCACCGTAAAATTGTAAACACTCGTCAGTTTACAATCTCGCTAGTTAAATTATAAACTGAAGGGAGATTATGAACTAACCTAACCTACGTTAGATTGTAAACTAACGGGTTCACAATCTTACGGTGTCATTCAAAACAAAAATTCATTTATTACAAAAATGTTGTTAGTACTACCATTTAAAGGGGAAAACACAAAATAATTCTCGAATGTTACCAATAAATTAACCAATAAGAGATCAGCCATAAGTAAATTGTATATAACTTACCTTAACCCAACATAATAATGTCACCATAAAATTAGTATTTAAAATATGAACTCTAATAATGCCTTAAAAATAAAGTTCCATTTAAATATTTGTCGGTGCCTTTTATACTAAAAACAAGCGTCCATAGGCTGACGTATCTGCTTAGCATCAAGTTTTCTTTATGCATGTTAACCACCTAACAAAACAGGTTATATTATAAATGTGGCAATCAAATCAACGCAACCTCACATGGCGACCGCGCCACTAACGTAAGGGCTCATTTAGACGGCGCGCGAACTCGTATACGATTTTAGTTACATTGCGGACTATTGAGGTTACATCAATAGGGAATATTACGCGAAAGTCTGCGTAGGGGGCGCCACTCCCACAATATGTCACAATCTAGGGGTCTATAGCAAACGAGAGAGTGGAAATTTGTTATCTAACCTCTCTATCACTCTTGCATATTCGAGCGATAAAGTGGCCGATAACTGAGTTTCGATTTCACATTTCCCGGCAGGCCCCTTGTAAACAAACCGCCTTGATGTATCAATGTCATATTTGATTGTCTGTGAAAACTTGTCAAAAACAGTTTAAGGTACAGTATGTATAAGTTATTCTATGGTATACTTAAGTCACTAGTGGTGCACTCTGGCGGCAAAACATTGCAGTAATACTCCCTATTCAGCCGACCGATAAATGACGCAATGTAATGAAACTCGCATGCGAGTTCTCGCACCGTCTAAACCCTAAAGGCCCATTTAGACGGTGCGAGAACTCGTATACGATTTTAGTTACATTGCGGACCATTGAGGTTACATCAATTCAGCCGACCGATCAAATGACGCAATGTAATGAAACTCGCATGCGAGTACAGAGACTTTACTATATTGAACTTGACTGAAATATCACACAAACAGACAAGCACACACGCACGCACGCACACACCCACACCCACACCCACACCCACACCCACACACACACACACACACACACACACACACACACACACACACACACACACACACACACACACACACACAGAGGGATACATATACATTTCTTTTTTGGATTCTTGTACCTATCATAAGTCTAGATTAAATGTAAGTAGTAGCATAGCCGCTACCGTGCAACAAAGTGTTGGAACAACATTCCTCCGCCAATACGTCATTTAAAAAATAAATTCAATTTTAAAATTAAATATCGTTTACACCTTTTAAACCATCAAAAACTTCAAGGCTGAATCTCCCTCCTAGATGATGTAGTCTCACTTATATTTATGTTCAATTTCAAATTTTAGTAAATTCTTAGGGTAACATCTAAATTTATTGTCAATAATAATGTACTCGCATAAAACAAGTCCGGGAACGGATACTACTAAATCTCATGCACAGAAGCACGTGCCAGTACACACACAACACGCAACATGAGCATCATTACCTAAGTTAAGTAAGATTTATAAGAATTAAGCGTTGTACAGTCTTTTCATTTTTGTAAAAGGTCCTGGCAGAATATCAGCGATGTGGCTTGCCGCATCACCATGCTGAGCCAGCGCCTATTCTCTGCCACGACACATGGTTTTGTGTTTGTTTTATTTTTCATTTACTTTAAGATTTTGTAAACTAATTTTTATGTTAATTTTAAGCTGCATGTCTTCTGTCATCTATGTACCATGTATGTTGTGGAAACGAATAAAGTTTTTATCTATCTATCTATCTATCATAGAGAAAAAAATACATAGAGTGCTCACTCCATACATCAGTTTTAGTACCAAAAAGACTATTAGCATCTAGCATCGAGTAGCGGAACTATAAGTACTGCTACTTGACAATAGATGTAGCACCGACCGGAAAGTCTTATGCTGTTGAGATAAGACTTTCCGGTCGGTGCTACATTTATTGTCAAGTAGCAGTACTGATAGTTCCGCTACTCGATGCTAGATGTAGACACTGAAATTAATAGTCTGAACTGATGTATGGAGTGAGCACTCTTGTCTTACTATATTTCTCTATGGTAGTAGCTATAAGCTAGAATTTTAGCCAGTAAATTAGAGTTAATTAGCTTAGCATATGTTATATTATAATAGTTATGTCACCTAAAGGAAGAGTGGCGCCACCCAACACAGGCATTTTTGCTTACCGGGTGGCTCCATCACTGTACATTATATAGGTAAACCAGAACTTTGGGAGTATTGTCAAGAGGGCGCTCGTTTTGAATTTTATATAGCAACTATTTGTATAGTGGGGACAATGGAAATTGCCAGATGATTTTTGTTTTATTCCGACAACTTTAATAAGTGCGAAGTTTGATGTTTGGATATTTCTTCGGTTTTTACGCTTAAATAGCTGACTCGATTTAGATAAAATGAATAGCGTAAAGTCAATAAGTAACGCAAGAGTTAGGTATAAGTAAGAATTTATATAGATAATTTTACAAATAAAATTATTTAACGTACCAAATATGTTCTAATCAGCATAGTTGAAATTCAAGGAATTTGACTCGTTCTCAACATTATACTCAAAATCGGGATCTAAATATTCTTCAGTCATTAAGACATCAACCAAATCGTGACGACCTGACTATAGTGACATTTGTCTATAAGTTTGAAACTTACCCGTCAATTCAGATGCTAATTTCGTTATGTTTTCTAATGGAAGAAATTTCTCTCCCGCACGTTTTTTTTTCCAATAAATAACTATATACACTATTTACAACTTTTTTCTCTGTAAAATCTAAAACTTTCGGCATGATTATTGCAGTCTAATAATAATTCACACGAAACTAGACAAAGCAATGTTTACATTGTCAATATTGACAACTATCATAGAGGGTAGATGTTGTCTATTATTAAAATTGTTGCCATTGCTAGAAATTAGTACCAACAAATTTCCGTAACATGGCGCACCCTCAATAGATCCTGGTTCACCTATAAACAAAGTGTGTTTTATGTAATAAAGAATTTCTGAATTCTGAACTTTGCGGGTTTTGATCGGTCGGTTGAATTGGACGTAACCAACAGTCCGCAATGTAACTGAAATCGCATTCGAGTCCGCGTGCTCTAAATGACCCCTAACTTTCGCACTTCGCCTCGCGTTTTTTCCGCTATAATTTCACTAATAACTTAAGAGTCCTCAACATCGTCCTGGCTGAGCAGCCTGAAGCCAGCTAGTCACTCCTCCCGCAGCCTGGTGGGTTGGTTTCGGTACCGGCAGCGCCGAACCAACACGTACAGCACGCCCGAGAGCGCCAGCAGCACCGGCACGGACAACCCGATGGTAATAACCAGGATTACAAATAGTGAAAAGGTCTCGACTGGTGGAGCGCCGTAGCCGAATGTTGTGGACCTGACAATAGGGTTGACACATGTCGAATTTTATAACAAAATCTAGTAAAACAGATATAGCTGGTCAACCAAATCTTGTCAGTAAAAAAAGGCGCGAAATTAAAATTTTCTATGGGACGATATCCCTTCGCGCCTACATTTTTCAAATTTGCCGCCTTTTTCTACTGTCAAGATCTGGTTGACCAAGTATAGCATATGAGCAATTTATCACAATAATGTGGATATTAAAATAATATATGGTAGTAATACAAAAATACGGGACCTGGAAGTTTCAAAATTTAAGTTTTTTTATAACTTCCAAAAAAAGTAAGGATACCATTCGATTCCTTACATTTTATCCAAAAAAATATTGTATAGCAACTATATACATAAACGCAATAATTCACCGACAAAAACGTAATTTTCTTGTTTTGACCATACTTCAAGATGGGCTCTATGTGACAGTGACGTCACGTTCACACATCAATTTGTAAGGGGCGTTTCGCGAGTGTAGTACGACTGTCGGACTTTGACTATCATTTCTGACGTTTGTATTGTTTTTAATGCAGTGGGTCCCATATAGACATTTGATCCCAAAAACAAAGCTGATCGATTGATACCATTAATAAAAAATTGTCATAGTAGCCTATTGAGCCCTTAGTCATGACATATGGCCACGGAATTGTCAAACGTCAACTTTTGACAATCATCCGACGCACGAAATTGTCTTAGATTTTACGCACCTTACTCAATCAATGTATCTTTGATGGTATACTGGAAGACTATGATATTATACAAAGACAGACACAGGCTTTGGACAGAGTAGCATGGCGGTCTTTGGTGTCGGAGGCCAAGATCCACTTCGGGCCTTTGCGCCACAGCAGTAAGTAAGTATAACATTATACATTAGACACTCACCAAGCAGTATAGTTGTGTTGCCTGTAGAACCCGTCCTGTGGCTCGCCGAATGACACGACCATGTCTTCTATCAGCATCTCGTCGATGTCAGGGTAGAACCGGGACAACGTGGTATATTTTACGACTATAGTATACATTATAGACACTCACCAAGCAGTATAGTTGTGTTGCCTGTAGAACCCGTCCTGTGGCTCGCCGAATGACACGACCATGTCTTCTATCAGCATCTCGTCGATGTCAGGGTAGAACCGGGACAACGTGGTATATTTTACGACTATAGTATACATTATAGACACTCACCAAGCAGTATAGTTGTGTTGCCTGTAGAACCCGTCCTGTGGTTCGCCGAATGACACGACCATGTCTTCTATCAGCATCTCGTCGATGTCAGGGTAGAAGCGGGTCAGCGTGCTCGGCGGAACTATGTGTGTACTGAAAACATGTTCAATCGTTAATTTGACAAATAAAGGGAACGAAAGGTCCGATCGCTGTGTCTCGCTCCAACCTATGGTTATCGCTGCCGCGGTCGCAAGTCGCTCAATATCGTGGCCGTAAGAGGAAACCGGACAGCCGCTTCTCCATAAAAACGTAGTCCCCATTTTCCTCTCTGGATATTGACATTTATGCTACCACAGCTATGCCCTTACGTTTGACTTTTTTTTGGCGTGTCAGAACTGTATGTAGAACCCGCGCCGGTGGTACAGTCAGCAGCAGAAGTTGCTAAGCGGGCCAGGTGTTCAAAATGATCTTGACACGCGACGTTATTGTTAATCTGTCAGCTCCCAGCGGCTCATATTTGAGCCAGAACGCTTATGGGTGACGTCATATCATGGGAAACGACAGGTTAAGAGAATAAGAGCGCGTCAAGATCATTTTCAACACCTCGCCCGCTTAGCAACTTCTGCTGCTGACTGTAACACACCGGGGCGTTTTGTCGACCGAGTGATGTCACGGTCTCACAGAGGTTGTATGTATGTATGGTCGAACTGTGAACTATACATGGTCAAGCAAATCTTGTCAGTAGAAAATTTTGAAAAATCGCGGGTTAGTAACACTACGTTTGAATTGTTCGAAAATCACGTGTCATTTATATCTTATCTGTGGAACTGTTTTGTTTCCATTTCATCGTTGTTCGATGTACACTGCTGCTTTTGGTTCGTTTCCTAGGGATATCATTCTTTCATTTGCTTTACATTGCTACTGACATATCCTGCTTGACAGACTATATTAGTTACCTGTTGAAATCCGATACGTGTACGACGGTGGACGAGGTGACGCTGCGTTCCTTCTGTATATACGCGACGGGTCGGAACTGCAAGTAGCCGCCCGCGCCGGTGCTGACACATCGGGGCGTTTTTATTTCGATTATCTGCGGACAAAGTTATCGTTTGTTAACTAGTTTAACCCGCTTAGTAACAACACAAAAATATATTAAAATTACTATCTGAATACGCCTCCAACTCCTACTCTGTGGTTTGGCAGAAGAATATATGTAATTAGTTGTAAGCAAGATGTCTGAATAAACGTTTTTTTTTTTTTTTTATTAAGTCAAACTCTTAACGTTTATATGATTTCCCGCTTAGGCGCTTAACAAGGTTGGAACTTCATGTTTAATACAGCGTTTGTGCTGCTTGGGAGGTGTTGGGAGGTCACATGGGAGTTGCCTTTTCGCATGTTTGTTAGGGTAAAATCTTGCAAGTTAAATTTGACCCACTTCCCGACTTCCAATGAAGCTTAAAATTTGCATACATAATGTAAGTCGGGTGACAATGCAGTAATATGATACCATCGAGCTGATCAGATGATGGAGACAGGAGGCAATAAGAACTAAGAACTAAACAACATCGAAACATAATCGTGTTTGGGGTTTTTAGAATTGTCTTGATGAGTATTAGTTGCATATGGAACAGTATACAGTAAACGATAAAAGCTTGTAGGTACCAAAAATCTTTACTGTTTATGTTCATGTATAAATATATTACCCCATGGGGTATCACACGAGCGTTGCTCACCTCGAACACCCCAGGCGTGTGCTCGTCGTCCAAACTCTTCTGCACTCGTCGCGACAACGTACCGTTCGCGTCCGTCGCGACCAATACCAGTCGCAGCGCGAATCGCGACGAGTTAAAGTCGGGCGACTGCGTCAGGTTGGCTAGTTGGACGTCTAGTAATGTTGAGTTGGCTGTGTGGATGAGGTGAGGCAGTTGCGTGGCGTAGTCGCGGTAGGGTAGGAGGTCGAGCTGTGGACAATAGTTATTTGTACAACAAGAGATCAAAGTTTGATATTTCTTCGAGTGCTTATTTTGAGTCCCGTGCAAGCGAAAGATTCTATACTTAGAATCTTGAGCGTAGTAAGGGACTCAAAAGCGCACGAGATGTAAATAACTTTGATCTCGTGTAATTCATAAAACTTTTCACCTCAGCAGTGAGAACATATTAAAGAACCCGAAAAATGTATTCCTTCTTCATCACTTACCTCTATACACTCATGTTTTCTTAAGATATACCAACAATTAAGTTTTCACCTCAGCAGCTCGAACAAGGGTACTTTGCTACTTAAAAACAGTGAGCAAAATCGCATTTTGACAGTTGCCGCTATAACAAATACTAAAAACAGAATAAAATAAAGATTTAAGTGGGGCTCCCATACAACAAACGTGATTTTTGACCGAAGTTAAGCAACGTCGGGCGGGGTCAGTACTTGAATGGGTGACCGTTTTTTTGCTTGTTTTGCTCTATTTTTTGTTGATGGTGCGGGACCCTCCGTGCGCGAGTCCGACTCGCACTTGGCCGGTTTTTTATCATCTTACTACATATTATAATTATTATGTAAGCGAAGCTAATAACTACAAATATTGCTAGTATCCATGTCAAGGATTACTCAGTTCAACAGTTAGTTGCTGATAAAACTTGTGATATTATGCAGGCGACTGTTAGGATTATGCATGTTTACACATTGCTTATACATACTTACATATGTTACTTATTTTTTCTACTCCCGTACTTTTATTTGCCATTTAAAGGGTGGTGCACACACCTTTAAACCCCTATCTTATAGTTGTCAAGACAAGTCTTTAGTCTATTCCCCAAAAAAGTATTTGTGCATAGTGCATACACGCAGTATCTTTTTGGCACTTTTACGATACTTAGTGTAACACTTAGTGCAATCCTAATTTTAATTGTCATCTCTGAGAGATGAGTGAACCATAGACAGGTTTTTTTATTTCAGTCATTCTTTTCCCGCCCGTAGCCTCCATTCTTTGCTACTTCTCGAATGAAAAATATTTGTTAAATTTACAATTTTATTTCAAAGTAAGTGCTTGGTCGTAGAAAAAGTATTGTATGCAACGTTGTTTAACTGAGTCAAAAAATACTCGTGGCGTCTTTATCAAATAGTTACTCACGCCACTCGCCTAAAATACTACATAAAATACTACATATATTCGTATGGCATTATTAGTAAATAAATAACAAATAGGCAGTCCGAAAAGGAGATGGCGCGATGACTTGGGTGCATTATATTCGGGTTGGCGGGAAAGTCATCAAATGTTGTTTTTCAACACTAATGAACGTCAGTACGATCTCCATAATAGTATCGACAAGTGATCGTGCCTACCTCAGATCATAGAAGGTACTTACTTCTATGATCTGAGGTGCCTACTAAGCTAAAGGTCTTTTAATCTCCAAACAAAATTTGAGAAGTTCCCGAAATTTTCTAGGTTCGAATCTCAGTAAGGACAATAAATATTGCTGCTCAGTCAGCACACTGTCTTGCCGCGCCCAGCGCAGCCCCTTTAGAGGAAACGCCTGAACTTAGCCCCTGTCTTACACAAGCTGACTGTACCTTAATAGCGACAGTCCCGTTCCTATGCCGACTGTACTTGTCAGCCTGCATCACGAGCATGGCCTCCCGCTCAGTCAGCACACTGTCTTGCCGCGCCCAGCGCAGCTCCCTTAGAGGGTAACGCCTGAGCGTGGCCCCTGTCTTACACATTGTGTTACACAAGCTGAGTGTACCTTAATAGCGACAGTCCCGTTCCTATGCCGACTGTACTTGTCAGCCTGCATCACGAGCATGGCCTCCCGCTCAGTCAGCACACTGTCTTGCCGCGCCCAGCGCAGCTCCCTTAGAGGGTAACGCCTGAGCGTGGCCCCTGTCTTACACATTGTGTTATACAAGCTGACTGTACCTTAATAGCGACAGTCCCGTTCATATCCCGACTGTACTTGACAGCCTGCATCACGAGCATGGCCTCCCGCTCAGTCAGCACACTGTCTTGCCGCGCCCAGCGTAGCTCCCTTAGAGGGTAACGCCTGAGCGTGGCCCCTGTCTTACACATTGTGTTACACAAGCTGAGTGTACCTTAATAGCGACAGTCCCGTTCCTATGCCGACTGTACTTGTCAGCCTGCATCACGAGCATGGCCTCCCGCTCAGTCAGCACACTGTCTTGCCGCGCCCAGCGCAGCTCCCTTAGAGGGTAACGCCTGAGCGTGGCCCCGTCTTACACATTGTGTTATACAAGCTGAGTGTACCTTAATAGCGACAGTCCCGTTCATATCCCGACTGTACTTGACAGCCTGCATCACGAGCATGGCCTCCCGCTCAGTCAGCACACTGTCTTGCCGCGCCCAGCGCAGCTCCCTTAGAGGGTAACGCCTGAGCGTGGCCCCTGTCTTACACATTGTGTTACACAAGCTGAGTGTACCTTAATAGCGACAGTCCCGTTCCTGTGCCGACTGTACTTGTCAGCCTGCATCACGAGCATGGCCTCCCGCTCAGTCAGCACACTGTCTTGCCGCGCCCAGCGCAGCTCCCTTAGAGGGTAACGCCTGAGCGTGGCCCCGTCTTACACATTGTGTTATACAAGCTGAGTGTACCTTAATAGCGACAGTCCCGTTCATATCCCGACTGTACTTGACAGCCTGCATCACGAGCATGGCCTCCCGCTCAGTCAGCACACTGTCTTGCCGCGCCCAGCGCAGCTCCCTTAGAGGGTAACGCCTGAGCGTGGCCCCTGTCTTACACATTGTGTTACACAAGCTGAGTGTACCTTAATAGCGACAGTCCCGTTCCTGTGCCGACTGTACTTGTCAGCCTGCATCACGAGCATGGCCTCCCGCTCAGTCAGCACACTGTCTTGCCGCGCCCAGCGCAGCTCCCTTAGAGGGTAACGCCTGAGCGTGGCCCCTGTCTTACACATTGTGTTACACAAGCTGAGTGTACCTTAATAGCGACAGTCCCGTTCCTATGCCGACTGTACTTGTCAGCCTGCATCACGAGCATGGCCTCCCGCTCAGTCAGCACACTGTCTTGCCGCGCCCAGCGCAGCTCCCTTAGAGGGTAACGCCTGAGCGTGGCCCCTGTCTTACACATTGTGTTATACAAGCTGACTGTACCTTAATAGCGACAGTCCCGTTCATATCCCGACTGTACTTGACAGCCTGCATCACGAGCATGGCCTCCCGCTCAGTCAGCACACTGTCTTGCCGCGCCCAGCGTAGCTCCCTTAGAGGGTAACGCCTGAGCGTGGCCCCTGTCTTACACATTGTGTTACACAAGCTGAGTGTACCTTAATAGCGACAGTCCCGTTCCTATGCCGACTGTACTTGTCAGCCTGCATCACGAGCATGGCCTCCCGCTCAGTCAGCACACTGTCTTGCCGCGCCCAGCGCAGCTCCCTTAGAGGGTAACGCCTGAGCGTGGCCCCGTCTTACACATTGTGTTATACAAGCTGAGTGTACCTTAATAGCGACAGTCCCGTTCATATCCCGACTGTACTTGACAGCCTGCATCACGAGCATGGCCTCCCGCTCAGTCAGCACACTGTCTTGCCGCGCCCAGCGCAGCTCCCTTAGAGGGTAACGCCTGAGCGTGGCCCCTGTCTTACACATTGTGTTACACAAGCTGAGTGTACCTTAATAGCGACAGTCCCGTTCCTGTGCCGACTGTACTTGTCAGCCTGCATCACGAGCATGGCCTCCCGCTCAGTCAGCACACTGTCTTGCCGCGCCCAGCGCAGCTCCCTTAGAGGGTAACGCCTGAGCGTGGCCCCGTCTTACACATTGTGTTATACAAGCTGAGTGTACCTTAATAGCGACAGTCCCGTTCATATCCCGACTGTACTTGACAGCCTGCATCACGAGCATGGCCTCCCGCTCAGTCAGCACACTGTCTTGCCGCGCCCAGCGCAGCTCCCTTAGAGGGTAACGCCTGAGCGTGGCCCCTGTCTTACACATTGTGTTACACAAGCTGAGTGTACCTTAATAGCGACAGTCCCGTTCCTGTGCCGACTGTACTTGTCAGCCTGCATCACGAGCATGGCCTCCCGCTCAGTCAGCACACTGTCTTGCCGCGCCCAGCGCAGCTCCCTTAGAGGGTAACGCCTGAGCGTGGCCCCTGTCTTACACATTGTGTTACACAAGCTGAGTGTACCTTAATAGCGACAGTCCCGTTCCTGTGCCGACTGTACTTGTCAGCCTGCATCACGAGCATGGCCTCCCGCTCAGTCAGCACACTGTCTTGCCGCGCCCAGCGCAGCTCCCTTAGAGGGTAACGCCTGAGCGTGGCCCCGTCTTACACATTGTGTTACACAAGCTGAGTGTACCTTAATAGCGACAGTCCCGTTCCTATGCCGACTGTACTTGTCAGCCTGCATCACGAGCATGGCCTCCCGCTCAGTCAGCACACTGTCTTGCCGCGCCCAGCGCAGCTCCCTTAGAGGGTAACGCCTGAGCGTGGCCCCTGTCTTACACATTGTGTTATACAAGCTGAGTGTACCTTAATAGCGACAGTCCCGTTCATATCCCGACTGTACTTGACAGTCTGCATCACGAGCATGGCCTCCCGCTCAGTCAGCACACTGTCTTGCCGCGCCCAGCGTAGCTCCCTTAGAGGGTAACGCCTGAGCGTGGCCCCTGTCTTACACATTGTGTTACACAAGCTGACTGTACCTTAATAGCGACAGTCCCGTTCCTATCCCGACTGTACTTGTCAGCCTGCATCACGAGCATGGCCTCCCGCTCAGTCAGCACACTGTCTTGCCGCGCCCAGCGCAGCTCCCTTAGAGGGTAACGCCTGAGCGTGGCCCCTGTCTTACACATTGTGTTATACAAGCTGAGTGTACCTTAATAGCGACAGTCCCGTTCCTATGCCGACTGTACTTGTCAGCCTGCATCACGAGCATGGCCTCCCGCTCAGTCAGCACACTGTCTTGCCGCGCCCAGCGCAGCTCCCTTAGAGGGTAACGCCTGAGCGTGGCCCCTGTCTTACATATTGTGTTATACAAGCTGACTGTACCTTAATAGCGACAGTCCCGTTCCTATGCCGACTGTACTTGTCAGCCTGCATCACGAGCATGGCCTCCCGCTCAGTCAGCACACTGTCTTGCCGCGCCCAGCGCAGCTCCCTTAGAGGGTAACGCCTGAGCGTGGCCCCTGTCTTACACATTGTGTTACACAAGCTGAGTGTACCTTAATAGCGACAGTCCCGTTCCTATGCCGACTGTACTTGTCAGCCTGCATCACGAGCATGGCCTCCCGCTCAGTCAGCACACTGTCTTGCCGCGCCCAGCGCAGCTCCCTTAGAGGGTAACGCCTGAGCGTGGCCCCTGTCTTACACATTGTGTTATACAAGCTGACTGTACCTTAATAGCGACAGTCCCGTTCCTATCCCGACTGTACTTGTCAGCCTGCATCACGAGCATGGCCTCCCGCTCAGTCAGCACACTGTCTTGCCGCGCCCAGCGCAGCTCCCTTAGAGGGTAACGCCTGAGCGTGGCCCCTGTCTTACACATTGTGTTATACAAGCTGACTGTACCTTAATAGCGACAGTCCCGTTCCTATCCCGACTGTACTTGTCAGCCTGCATCACGAGCATGGCCTCCCGCTCAGTCAGCACACTGTCTTGCCGCGCCCAGCGCAGCTCCCTTAGAGGGTAACGCCTGAGCGTGGCCCCTGTCTTACACATTGTGTTATACAAGCTGACTGTACCTTAATAGCGACAGTCCCGTTCCTATCCCGACTGTACTTGTCAGCCTGCATCACGAGCATGGCCTCCCGCTCAGTCAGCACACTGTCTTGCCGCGCCCAGCGCAGCTCCCTTAGAGGGTAACGCCTGAGCGTGGCCCCTGTCTTACACATTGTGTTATACAAGCTGACTGTACCTTAATAGCGACAGTCCCGTTCCTATCCCGACTGTACTTGTCAGCCTGCATCACGAGCATGGCCTCCCGCTCAGTCAGCACACTGTCTTGCCGCGCCCAGCGCAGCTCCCTTAGAGGGTAACGCCTGAGCGTGGCCCCTGTCTTACACATTGTGTTATACAAGCTGACTGTACCTTAATAGCGACAGTCCCGTTCCTATCCCGACTGTACTTGTCAGCCTGCATCACGAGCATGGCCTCCCGCTCAGTCAGCACACTGTCTTGCCGCGCCCAGCGCAGCTCCCTTAGAGGGTAACGCCTGAACATGGTGGTACTGTTCGGGTGGCCACGGTCTTCTAGATCGTTGTATTCGTATATCTGTGAAAAAATTGCAATTTAGTAGACAAATCTGTTTTGTTCATGATAAAGGCTTCGTCATACAGGCGCGTTTTCTGGGCGGCGCGTGAGCGGCGCGCGCTGCTTATACATATAAAACGCTCACGCCCCGCCCGGAAAACGCGCCAGTGTGACGAAGCCTTAAGTCAGAGCGCCTACCGCGAACCACGTTCGACGTGTTGCCTCTCTGTCGCACTTGTAAATTCGTACGTAAGTGTGACAGGGAGGTAACACGTCGAACGTGGTTCGCGGTAGGCCCTCTGCACCGACCTATTAGCGGCTTTTTTAAGAGACATCATTTATGATACATATAGGACGCAAACGAGCAATCAACTCTTAAGCAACAATTATTAATCAATTTCAATATGGAAGACTTTGTTCAGTTAGTTCAGTGTTCACACAATCAATAAAAACTAGTAAAAAGGGGTAGGGCATTTATATATGTAGCACGATTGACCACGCCTATACGTCTAGCCGCTCAAAGGTCTATAAAGGCTTCCCATATTTTGACAAATGAAAATTGCTTTTGTCTTGGCAAGGTTTGTTTTTAGCTACCTATTACCCCTCAAAAATTGGTGCAGATACTAAAGAAAGGACGGTTACAACGAGAAATCTCGTACATTGACCCCACTTGTTCCTATCTCTATTGTACACGCATAATTATATTGTAGTCCCGCTCATTCAAACACGCTAAAAAAATTCCGTACTACAGCAAGCGTGCATTACGTGTTTGTACATTCAAACATGACCCCATATCTGTCTGTATTTGAGCCATGAGTCACGCCAGCATGTTTAGATTACCCCAATTGTAATTCAATGAGCGATTGTATTGTATTTCATTTCACTGAGATCTGTCTGCAAATGTAATTAGCTTAACTACGCGTTGATGACGCATGTGGGTAATGGGATAGTGTGGGGAAATGGGAGATTAACAAATAATTATGTACAATTTTAAACTAGATTAGTACTTATATGTTGCCCTATGTGGAACTATATTGTCGTGCCCTAACAGGGCGTCACATGAACAGCTTATATTTAAGAACACCTGCTATGTGCTATGCAATGATTTCAATTTAGAGAAACTGCCTTTGAAACCATTTTACTCTTTAGAATACGATTTTATTTGCATATACTTAAAGTAAATCTTAAAAGGAATACCTATTATTATTAGTACTACATACGCGCCAATAGAATTTCAACTTTAAGATTCCGATTTAAGGTTCAAATTAGGTTGCACTCTCGGGAAATGTGACTTGTCTTCAAATGATCAGAAGAATCCAGCTTTGATAGGATAGGAATAATAGGAATTTGGATTGTTTGGGAAAACCTTGTAGATTGGTGCGGCATGGAATAGGGTTAAATGTGTTTCAACTCAGATTTTATTATTATTATCCCACAGATAAACATACACCATATAATTATTGAAAACAAAAGTAATTAGTCATTTCAGTATAAATTATAAAAATGGGCGTCAATACCACATTCATCAGTGACTCACGGGTCTCTATTGTTTCCCAAATAGTTTTAAGCCATAATGTATTGTTTGCCCGAATTATCGTTAGTCATAATTCATTTGGTTCAGAAACGCGTCACTTTTCAGGATTGCCATAAAACAAACCTAACCTAACCTATCTATAGAATAACCTAACGAAAATCCTGAAATGTTAACGGTTTCAGTTTTATGACTAATGATAATATGAGAAACAATGCATTATGACTTAAAACTTTATGGGAAACAACGGGACCCCGTGACTCACATTATTTCCCATCGTCATCAGTTATGATAATACGGTTTGTCAACATAACAATTAACAACAATTATCTAGAATTTTTTTTTAAATAATGAGTTATTTCACATAGCTGAATGTGGAAAGAGTGTATTCTAATTTTAGTAGTAGTAATTTTTTTAAATAATCTATGCAGAAATTTATATAATTGCGAGACGCATATAAGGCTCTTTTAGGAGTTTTAGGGCTCTCAGTTTAGATCAAAGTTGTATGTTGGATATTTCATAATTATCTGGATTGCACACCCTTTCTCTTTTCAATCTTAATCCAAAGTACTTACCTCATACAGTTTGAGTTAGAGAGATCAAATCATCTTTTGTATCCCCTTGAGTATCTTGGTCTAGTAAAAAATCCCTTCCTCTAACAATGTATTTGTTTTTAAGAGTAGAAATATTCTCTATCAAATACTTAGCTTGGGACTAGACTAACACAGTTAGCAGCAGAAGTGGCTAAGAGGACGTTCTTATTCTCTAAACAGTCTAAACAATAAAGTCGCATCAAGATCATTTTGAACACCTGGCCCGCTTAGCAACTTTTGCTGCTGACTGTACATGTAAAACTCCAAATATTTAAGACAAAATTAATTATAGAATTGATAAAACTCACATCAGAAATAGCCATAGCAAAGCTATAACTCGGTTCTTCAGACATATTGAACTTGACGGGCCTGTCATGCGCCCATTTAACTTGCAGCGACGAGTTGACACCAGCGACAGCATAGATGATGGTCGGAGTCCCCTGCGTGAAGTCCCAGAGCTGGTGTATGGTGTTGTGGGAGCCTTCGGCTTTTATGTACACAAGGGTGGTGTTTGACGAGCATGCTTTGCAATCAGGGTTTAGTGTTGGAGTTATCTGTGGAATTTGTAATTCATTATAATTAATATGCCATTGCCTTTTGTACTTGTATGTATCTGTATTTATGACTAATATTCGCTGTTAAGGGATACCTAGGTAGGTACAAACAGCAACACTCCTAACTGTAAATCGGTGGACCTTATTACAAAAGGCATAAAGTAAAGATTTACCCCACCATGTTCCAATTTGACTCACTATTGTAACTAGACACTACGCCAGTACATTCGATTTTAAGCAAAAGTAGGTCATTTTTACTTTACAACATATGCTATTACTATGAGGACTCTAATTCTCTTTGACTATGAGTAAAACATTGATTACAATTACGAGCTAATTCACATTAACAAGCTATTTATTTTCTAAACGAAGGGCCTTTGAACTTGAACTAGACTAAGTACATTTTAAGATAACGATTTGGGCTATCAATTGACAGTAAAAATGTGGTGTTTATAAACATTAGATAAAACACTTCCGTACCTTCCTGTCCTGTCCAAAAGCTAAAGAAAGTACGCAAACTAACACCAAAGTCCGTAAATGCATGTTTATCACCCTCGCTTCCTTTAAATACAACAATAACAAGCAATAATTTGTTGCAAATAAAATAACACTCTCGTAGGTTCACAAGTCAACTGCAAACAGATAATTAGGTGGCACGTGCACACCAGATGAGCAATTGCGCGATAACTGTGCTGTGCAATAATTTATATCTCTGTTTTATTCGATTTCGATCAAAACAATGTCCTCGTGGCTCGTGGTAACAACAAATCGAGTTTGCGTCACGCGATCCCAATATCACCCAATATGGTAGTGTTATACGAAACCTACTTGTCATTCTGGCGCTAGTGTATTACAACTATCACTTAAGAAAGAAAGAGACAGGCATATAGTTTTACACATTTTTAAAATGTTTCATTTCTTCTTAATTTAGACGGTTTACATTAACGTCATTTCTGGTGCGTTTAGAAACTGAAACTTTATGAATATGAAATGACAGAACGTTATTTGACATTATTATTTTCTTATAAATATTTTGGCCATACGGCCTTTATATAATATTTACTGTGTTTGGAAGCACAGTAGTGTGACAGCCAAGTTCGGAACATTTAAAAATTAAGTATAAAGGGGCCCACAGATTAACAGTCCGCCGGACAACACGTCGCATGTGGTTCGCGGTAGGTCCTCTGGTCCTCGCAGTTGTTCGGAACTGTCAAGTTTTTGTTCTAACTGACAGACCGATACCGTCCGGCGGACTGTTAATCAGTGGGCCCCTTAGGATTTATAACTTATCACACCGCGTCCTCAGCTGTTCAGCAACATTCCACAGGAGTCCAGAGGACCTACCGCGAACCACATGCGACGTGTTGCCTCGCTGTCACACTTACGTACGAATGTACAAGTGCGACAGAGAGGCAAGACGTCGAACGTAGTAAAGTGGGCCCTCTGGGAATTTAGATTTTTTCAGTCACACGGTTATTAGATCCACTATCGCTCGAATATGCAAGAGTGATAGCGTCTGTGCGAAAAGCGAAGAGTCATGGAATGTATTGGTTCCACGACTCTTTTCTTTCCGCACAGACTATAGAAAGGCAGATAACGAAATTTCGAGTTTCGTGTTTCGCGGTAGCCCCTCTGGATCAAATAGCCGCTATCCGCTATATAGAGATTTAGTTCAATCGCATAATTGTTATTTTTCTTATTTATTGCCTTCCCTTTGTATTTTGACTATGTAGTATATCATTCAACTCTTGATAAGTCAGTAAAAGACGAACTTATTTCCTCTTGTAAAGTACGATCAGCAGCACAAGTCAATAAGTGTTTCATAAACTATTCTGCTGCTGACTGTATGTAGATATCGTAGAGTCTGTGCGGAAAGAGAAGAGTCGTAGAATGTTTTGGATCCCATACATTTCACGACTCTTCTCTTTCCGCACAGACTCTATAATAAAATTCCTATAACACATTTAGTTATATCTTTATTTACATGTAAATGATTATATCAAATACAAATTTACGCTTCGGCTTCTTCTACATTTTGTTTCTTGCGTGTTTCCTCTTCGCCCGGCGAATGTTGTCGTTTTGTGGTTTTATTTTTTGAGTGTTTGTTTTGATTTCGTAATGCCTTGGACATTTTTTCCTCTCCCACGCTGTAAACAAAGTTCACAATTAACAATTATTTTTGAATTTTATTGAAAACTATAATTGATTACTAACCCTTAACTTGATATAAAAAAGAGATGATACTGACTTCAAGTCTCCTTGACGCGCAATCATCCTAAGCATTCACAGAGAAAAACTAAAACATCGTGTACTGATGCATAAAATCCAATTTTTTAAGATTTTAGTATGTATACGTTAAATAGGTATGTGAAGGAAGAGATTTCGCCTTCTAATACCTAATTACGTTTCGGGAAAAAAAAATATCATAGACAAAGGTCAAAATTACTCACTTAACTACAGCCCTGGACCCCGGACCCCAGTAAGGGGTAGGGTTGAACTGGAACCGCAGCTGACCGTCGCGCCGACTGATAGGGTTCGCGTCTGCCCTCTGGCTCAGGTCTATTGAACTGGTGATGGGTTGGCTCAGCAGGTGTTTTGTGACTGGGTCCGCTTCAAGCCTGTTGAAATTGAGATTCATTAGTATCTTAGTTGGTACATCGACTTGTTTTTATAATAGCATTGGAATAAACATCTATTATAGAGCAGAGAAGCGATTTCTCTATCGTCCCTTTGATTACCCAATTACCCATACGTATTTATCGCTGTGGCTAAGCCATATCCGTATGTCCCACACATATTGCACCCGCATCTTGGTCTTCAAAATTTTGGACGTATACATATGTTCTACACGTATTGCCTCAACTCCGTTAGTCTTTAACATTTTGAACGAATGCGAGGACTAGATTTGAGCAGGATGGCTGAGCTGTGATATACGTAAAGAATCAGCATACTTGGCTGGTTTGATCGGATGCGACTTCTCCCATGTCCGTATGATGTCCCAAACGTATTGCGCTGGTGCGTTCGTTTTGATCGACATTTTGGACGCGTGCGAGTAGGATACTTTGTAACCGCCATTCAGAATGGCCGACCTGTTTAATAAAAATTATTTAATTAGTACATATCTATTATCTATTACATATCCACCATATCCAATACCGAAGTATCATAATCTTTAGGTATGTAAAGCGAAAGGCAGATGTCCTATTGAAAATATACAAGTCAATTTGATCACCATTACAACCAAAAAACTCCCTTAAAATATATTTAAAGTATAGATATATAATTGCCGTAAAGTTAAAAGCATCTATGGGCTATGGTGATCGGATGTTAGTATTAATCATCACCGTCATGATTTACGACTTTCAGAGAAAGTAACTAACCTCATAATCAACATAGGCATGGTCTCCAAATGGACCCGCCCAAAAAGTTTATCCATAGTGTAATAGAGTGGCGTCTCGTGCAGTTCCTCTCGTACCATAGACAAAACTCCCTCTATTCGCTTAGCCGTGCCGAATAGTTGTGGTTGCTCTTGAACTCGGGTTAGTACGCGGGTCACGAAAGATTCGTCGTGCATCGGGGCTGACCAGATTGGACCACCAAGCTGATGAAAAAAAACTAATATGAGTATTCAAGAGCAATGAAAACGAAGAATGAATTATTTCAAATCGACAGTTTATCACACATATTAAAGTCAAAGTTAGCAATTTCCACTTTTGCACATTTCCATATTTCCACACATCACACATCCTTAGATATGGTTGGGCTTGAAGCCCAGTAGCTCAAGGTGATGATTTTATACTTACATGATGCCTTTGATTGCAGTGTACACAGAACTCGCCCACTGGTGGGACGGTGGGCAGGTACGCCTTCGTCTGGGCGGGATTCTTCTCCGTAGGGTTGGGCTTGAAGCCACCTAGAGGCTGTAGGGTGATGTTATCGCAGCCTACGCATTGATATACCATTGATAGTTTACTGGAAGCAAGTACATTAAACATGTTAATACAATGGCGTTGGCCGGTCGAAGTATTTAGCAGATGTCACCATCATAGCTTGCCCTGTCAATCCCTAGAATTGTGTCAAATTTTTGTTTTTTTAATGCCCTGGATGCCAGCCCTATAAGCCAAATCTCATAGAAAAACGGGCAAGCTATGATGGCGCCATCTATGCAAACATTTGACAGTTGCCAGCCCCATTAAAGCACATCTTAAAAATCTTGGCTCTTACACTACCATGCTTACCTCGTAGTTTTTTTACAATGTAAAGCACCAGAATAGACTTTGACAAACACGCGAATGTAGAAATCGGCCGATATGCTTATGAGGGGTACAATGTACCGGCTGTAGCGATTGGCGTGCTGCTCTATGCATTGCAGAAGAATTCTTAATGCCTGAAAAAGTAAATGTAACTTTTTGAAGAAAAAAATACAATTCTTAAATACAAGAATATGAACTATGTACCTTACAAAAAAATTTCAACTTTATAACACACATTACCTAAGCAAAAATAAGAAAAAACTGTTTGCAAGACAAGCATATGTTCACAAACAATTTTACTTAAAAAATTATTATATCTAACAAAACCTACCATTTCATGACAGCATTTCGTCTTCAAACTGACTGCACCATACTTGCAATAACATGTTTCTGGGGAGTTTCCAGCCAACACTGCCATGTCTGTGGCAGTAACTAACAGCAAGCCTCCGTCCTGCACACTCTGGACTGCCGAGTCAAGGAAGATGGACGGACAGCCATATGGGTCTAGGTCTATTGCAGAGAATCTCTTTTGGGGGTGCTTGTGTTTGTACATTAGCATGCTGAAAAATGTCTTGTCAACATTAATATTTTTTTATAGAATTGTAAGATACATTATTTTCAACCTGAATTAAAAAAATATATTAAGTCTTATATTAATCTGAACTTGGCCCTCACCCTTCCATGCATCAAAATTTTTGCACTTTAATTAGGTCAAACAGATCATCATATCAGAACTATCAGAAGTTATAAAAAAAATCAAAAGTGATAATCATCTTGTTTGTAGCCTGTTGGTTACAAAATAAATAAATACATAAAAACAAAAAATATAAAACATCACTAACCAAGCATCATCATGGCTAGTTTCAATGATGTTGTCTACTCCATTATGCACTATATTAGCCTTGATTGTCTCTACAGCTTGCTCGGATAAGTCATTGGCTACAATTTTGCTCACATTTGGCACTTCCTTGGCGTAGCGGATGCTTCTCAGTCCAGTAGCTGATAAGGCTTCCAGTATTGTCACCTCAACCTGAAAGTGTCTACTTTTTTTACAAAGCTACAAATAAGTAAGACAAAGCATTCAATAGATATAGGAATTGGATTTTCCTATATCTATTGAATGATTTGAACACAACTATTTAGTTGTATTGTTATTTATTAATTTCACTTTTCCTTTCACTTTTTATAAAACTTGGCATGTCTTGTTAGAGGCACTGCCATGCCCCCATTTATTGTTTTTTTTTTACTTTTTTAAACCTAAATTATCAATTATCAAAAGGTACACCAAAAACTATTTAAAACTCAAACCTCCGTTTCAATTTCTTCCTTTTCTGGTCCTGTCTTTTTCTTCTCGGCCTTCTCACGTTTCTCCTTTTTATAATCATCAGTAAAAACTGTGAGAACTGCAACACTCAAGTCTCTGTTAAATTCTTGAACTGGATTGTAGAAAACCTTCTCCGTACTCAATTTTATTTCAGCTTGGCCCTCCTTAATTGATTTAGGAGCTGAAGAGCTTTCCATTTTCATAATTCTCTACGAACATAACATAAAGGTTATAAAGTAATATACAGTTACTGTTGCATTAGGTACGAATGTAAACTTTCAACTTAGTATGTGAACAAAACTTACTTGGAAAGCTGGCTTAAATATAAAGCGATAACTTCTTGTAAACATTAACTTTTCAATGAAAAAAGTTTAAAAGTTCCACATTTTACGACTACCGAGCAGCACATTATTTATTTTGACAATTTGATAACACGGTGACGTATTAAGCCACGTTTAGAAGATCGAATTCATTGAATTGAGAATATTGAGATTAATTACCGAAAGCGTTTTTTATTTAACATTGAGCACAATGTAATTAATTTATATCTTTCATCAGAGATGTTATCAAATTTTGCTTTATATCATTATTTTTATTTATTTGGCATAAGCTGATTATTTACTAATTAAGAAATTTATATTCAGAACGTATATTGTGGTGTTGCAAGCTGAAAAAATATAATTATATGACGTTTGTTTGACGGGTTTGAGTGGTTTGACGCTTGTTTCGATTGACGTTGCGTTGCATTTTGCTTTGGATATTTCGTCGGCATTTCCTTACGAAATATTGTTTTTGTGTTAAATTAAATAAACAAAAGCCAGTATGAATCGTAGGAGGGGTCATGGAGATGAAGATGGAGACGGTTACGGTACGTTTTGTTTTGACTAATTAGGTTTTTTAGGTTATAATTGTTTACTCTCCCATAGCAAGTTACAATTGTGATTATTATTCGTTTCAGATCGCCTTCACCGTAAAAGACGTCGTGTATCAGAGAACCAGGAGATAGAGGATAGATTAGAGTCCCTTATTTTAAGGGTCGGAGAGAAGAGCAGTTCAAGTTTAGAGAGTAATCTAGAAGGTTTGGCAAGCGTTCTAGAAGCGGATTTGAACACTTTCCGCGTGAAAATCCTACGTATCCTAACCGAATGCGCTATCCGTATGCCAGAGAAGTGCACGATTTACGCTACGCTTGTTGGACTTCTTAATGCAAAGAACTATAACTTTGGTGGTGAATTTGTAGACTACATAGTAAAGACTTTCAAAGAAAACCTGAAAGCGGGTAAATGGAACGCAGCTAGATATTGTTTGAGGTTTATATCTGACTTGGTCAACTGTCACGTGTTGGCTGCATCATCCCTATTAACCTTATTGGAGACGTTAGTAGACTGTGCTAATGAGGATGGAGTACCGCAGGTTAGGAGGGACTGGTTTGTGTTTGCGGTGCTCTCCGCTTTGCCTTGGGTGGGTCGGGAGCTTTATGAGAAGAAAGAATCTCAGCTCGATCATCTACTCGTCACCATTGAAGTATTCTTGAACAAGAGGAGTAAGAAACACTGGCCAGCCCTTAAAGTATGGTCTGCAGATTCACCGCATCTTCAAGAGGAGTATCTGGACTGCCTCTGGGCACAGATCAAGAAATTGAGGCAGGACAACTGGTCAGAGAAGCACATTCCTCGCCCGTATCTGGCCTTTGATTCTATCTTGTGTGAAGCCTTGCAACATACGCTTCCAACAATTCAGGTAAATTATTATTAAACTTATTATTGTTGTTGTCATTTATTTCATTTGGTCTAAAGAGCAAATAGACTGTTTTTATACAGTTTTTAGTGTCCAACTGAAGTTTTGTTTTCAGCATAAAAATCTAGTTACAGCTAGTTTGGTTTTTCGGTGGTTTCCAACCAAAATTTCAGTTTTGGCAGGTTTCCGCATAAAAATCATGTTTTGGAGAACAGATTTTATTACCTGAGAATTTTTCATTTTATTTATTATTATTCTCTTTATTTATTTATCATCTTAAGTTAGGTTAATTTATAATATGGATATAAAAATAAAATACAAAAACACTTACAAAAACAATACAAAATACTTATAAACATATTATAAAAAAACCTAACCTAGGGTGCCGCCAGCAGCGGGGCAAGGCCCAAGCTGCCGGTGGTCAGGGCTGCAGAGAGAGGAACCGACGGACTATCCGCGCCGTGTCCAAGATCACCGCCTTCTGCATCTGGCCCTTGATCCAACCACCTAGCGAGAGTCTCTCAAGATGTTGGTCGAGACTCTTCGCTATTAGACCGTTCGCTGATACAACTATCGGGACAATGATCGTCGAATCAACATCCCACATGGCGGTTATCTCGTGAGCCAAGTCTAGGTACTTACTGGACTTGTCCTTCTCGGCTTTCACGAGATTCTCATCATGGGGGATGGTGATGTCAACGAGCACGGCCCGGCGTTGCGCTCGATCTATTATCACAATGTCAGGCTTATTGGCTACAATAGTCCTGTCAGTGATGATAGATCGATCCCAATAGAGCGTGGCACGACCATTCTCGAGAACTGGCGCAGGTGAATACTTGTAGTACGGTACTTCGCGGGCCACAAGGCCGTATAGAAGAGCAAGCTGCTGGTGAATAATCCTGGCTACGAGGTTATGTCTGTGCAAGTACTCGCCGTTAGCAAGATGAGAGCAACCGGAAATGATATGCCTGAGTGACTCTCCGGGACGGCGGCATGCCCGACAAATGTCGACCGTACCGTCCTTCAGGATATATTTCCGATAGTTGTTCGTCATCATTACTTCGTCCGCAATTGCACAGGCAAAACCCTCGGTTTCTCCGAAGAGGTCCCCGAATCGTAACCAGTTCACCGACGCGAGCAGGTCTACATCGGGTCCCGTGAGGGCCTTGTAAAACCGCCCGTGTAGCACCTTACTCTCCCATGCCGCCTTGCGATCCGCAGTACTTAGTACCACAGGTTTGCGCCAGTTCTCGTTTGCCAAGGAGAGAGGCGTGAGGTTCCTGTCTACTGCCACCACATCACGATGCATCCCACACTCGTTGTTAAGGAAATAATTCCTGAGATTGTACACCTCGCGGTTGTGGAGATCCTTGGCGTTTAGGAAGCCTCGGCCTCCACATTTCCGTGGGATGTACAATCTCATAACTGACGAGCGTGGGTGTAGCATGCGATGTGCGGTGAGCAGTGATCGGACCCTCCGATCCAGGGCGTCCAGCTCGGTCTGTGTCCACCTTAGTATGCCAAAGGAGTATGTGAGTAGGGGCATTACCCAGGCGTTGAAGGCGCGCACTTTGTTGCCTCCTGACAAAAGACTGTTAAGAACTTTTGTGAGCCGACTGAAAAAGCGCTCCTTCACCGACCGTCTAATACCCTCGTCCTCAATACCCAACGACTGTGACATACCAAGGTATTTATAGGTTTCTGATTCAGAGATAGATCTGAAAGACATTGTCTCAGAAGGTTGTAAATTTGTTGAATTTACAACCTTCCCCCGCTGTACATGCATAACCGCACATTTATCGACACCAAACTCCATGTTGATGGCACTACTGAAGACTTCGGTGGTTTTCAGTAGCTCCTTCAAATCTTGGTTATTTGGTGCAAATAATTTGAGGTCATCCATGTACAGAAGGTGAGAAATGACTTCACCCTCTCTCCGAAGCCGACAACCTAGTCCCAAATCCTTCAGCAGGGTGCTGAGGGGATTCAGAGCTAGGCAGAACCATAGGGGACTCAGACTATCACCCTGAAATATTCCTCGCTCAATCCTTATAAATTCCTGGGGGCCAGGGCGGTCATCCCCGCCTCCTGGTTGACGAAGGACTGTGGTCCACTGCCTCATACACGCGCTTAGGAAGGCTCTCAAAGCTGTATCAACTTTATACAGCTCTAAGACCCTCCCCAGCCATGAATGAGGCACCGAATCATAGGCCTTCTTATAGTCAATCCAAGCGGCTGAGAGGGCACTCCTGTTCCGCCGGATTTGTTGGCAGATGGTCATGTCTATGAGGAGGAGCTCTTTAGTACCACGGGACCCAACCCTACATCCATTTTGAGCGGGGGCCAAAATATTGTTAGCGACAATGTGCGCGTTGATTTTTGTTCTCAAAATGGATGTAAGGATTATTATTATTATTATTATTTATAAAGCAGGCAGGCAGTTGAAATAACTGATAATGCCTGTATCCAGAGTCATCAACAGAGTTTTCCGTGCTGAGTAGAATTTGCGTTGTGCTTATCTAATTTGTTCTTGAACTCATTGACACTTTGGGCCGATACTACGTCTTCTGGGAGTTTGTTCCAAGCTTTGACCACTCTGTTGCTAAAGAAGTGTCTATGAGGATTATTGTAGGACCTGCGAGACACCAGCTTATACTGATGACCTCTCAGACGGTTGTTATTATTGCGTTCTAGCATCTTATGGAAGTCTTTGAGATCATAGTGTTGGGTTAGTATTTTATATGTCTCGATCAGATCTCCACGCTCTCTACGCTCCTTCAAGGTTGTGAGCTTTAGGAAGTGTAGTCTTTCTTCATAGAACATGTTTTTGAGTTTCTTCGGTTTTTTGGTGAAACTACGTTGAACCTTCTCCAACATGTCAATATCCTTGATAAAATAAGGGCTCCACACTTGAAATGCATACTCCAATATAGGCCTAACATAGGTTTTGTGAATTTTTAGCATCATATCTGGCGTCAGAATCCCAAAAGCTTTTCTTATGAGGTAGATAAGGCTCTTTGCTTTCTTAACGATTGTAGTTATATGTTCTTCCCATTTTAGGTCCTCAGTGATTTTGACGCCCAGATCGGTCTGTACCTTGACAGCGTTTGATTTTTGTAAAACTGCCCCGGAAACATACTCATTATCTTTTCTACATTTCAGCCGCCACCCCACAACGATGGCGACTCCTACCCGATGCCGCGCGTAGTGTTCCGCATGTTCGACTACACCGACTGCCCCGACGGCCCCGTCCTCCCCGGAGCGCACTCCATCGAGCGCTTCCTCATCGAGGAACACCTCCACAACATCATCGAAGCATACCACTTGGAACGCAAAGAATGCGCCGCTCAACTACTCTGTTTCCCGTACAAGGGAAAGATACCCTTAGAGTACTGTATCGTAGAGGTGATTTTCGCTGAGCTGTACAACCTGCCTCGGCCGAGATATTTGGAGATTTGTTACGGGACGATATTGATTGAGCTGTGTAAGTTGCAGCCGTCGACGATGCCGCAGGTGCTGGCGCAGGCTACTGAGATATTGTTCTTGAGGATTGATACTATGAACGTGGCTAGTTTTGACAGGTCTGTATTTTTTTCTGAAATCAGAAATTATTTATTTGCATTACTACAGTATGGGGATGTTACAATATATGTATAGTGTTACAGATCATGTACCAAGCCATATATGACCATATTGCTTTAACAGACTTCCGGTTGAGCGATGAGCGCCATATTGGTGATGACGCCTCGTGATTACTGTTTACGGTTCCGTACCCAAAGGGTAAAAACGGGACCCTATTACTAAGACTCCGCTGTCCGTCTGTCTTGTCACCAGGCTGTATCTCATGAATGGTGATAGCTAGACAGTTGAAATTTTCACAGATGTATTTCTGTTGCCGCTATAACAACAAATACTAAAAACAGAATATTATAAATATTTAAGTGGGGCTCCCAATACAACAAACGTGATTATTTTGCCGTTTTTGCGTAATGGTACGGAACCCTTTTTTGCGGAATGGTCTACACGAACGATCCGCCGGTTGTGCATTAAATGTAAATTATAAGAGAGAGATAAGATTTTTATTTCGGACAAATTGCGTAAACTTACACTCATATTTATTGAAATATTGATACCTATAGGTGGTCAACCAAATCTTGTCAGTAAAAAAAGGCGCGAAATTCAAATTTTCTATGGCACACGATCCCTTCGCGCCTACATTTTTCAAATTTGCTGCCTTTTTCTACTGTCAAGATCTGGTTGACCAAGTATATTTATGTTATATTTGAACCTTATAGATTCGTGAACTGGTTCGCTTACCACCTGAGCAACTTCCAATACCGCTGGTCATGGGATGATTGGGAGGCATGCACGCAGCTTGAACCTGACCACCCCAAGCCGCGTTTCGTGCGGGAAGTGCTGGCCAAGTGTCTGAGGTAGGTGCCTCTTCAAAACAGACACAGATACTGGATACTTACCTGAGCAACTTCCAGTACCGCTGGTCCAAACAGACATAAAGAAACCGGTCCCGTAGACAACATTCCAATCCGTAGCGAACAAAACGCCAACTGTCACTGTCACACTAATATGGAAGAGTGATAGACACAAAGCGATTCGATTGCGAAGCGATAGCGATTATCACCTTGGCTAGGCCGCCTGGATACTTACCACCTAAAGCAGTTCCTAACCTTTTCAGTCCGGTCACCCCTATGACTAACTAGGGAACCTGATTTTACCCCTCCTCCCAATGGTAATAAAAAATAAAACGTGTACGTTTGTTGTATATTGTTATATTAGGTTAACTTATTACCCCCGTGAAATACCAGTTTTACCCCCACGGGGGTAATTACCCCCAGGTTAGGAACCACTGACCTAAAGGCTAGTCTACACGACACGACGGCCCAGCCGGACCAACGAGATGGCCATGCGATTGAAACGCTAATTTCTCTCGTTTTCCGAGATTGACGTGGAAGCATTAGCCGCTGCAGCAATCTGTCTATATGCACTGTGGAAAGGTCTCTATTGTTTCCCAAAAAGTTTCAAGTCATAATGTATTGTTTACCCGCATTTTCGTTAGTCATAATTCATTTGGTTCAGAAACGCGTCACTTTTAGGATTGCCATAAAACAAACCTAACCTATCTATAGGATAACCTTACGAAAATCCTGAAAAGTTAACGGTTCCAGTTCTATGACTAATGATTATATGACAAAGCATACATTATGACTTAAAACTTTATGGGAAATAAAGGGACCCCACTGTGAAACGGAATTCACAGTGCATTAAACGAAAGCATGTCATCTGAGCGATGGCAAAGTTGGGAGTAGCTTGAGTTTGAAAAAATTACTGCATTCGAATTTTCCGTAACTTGAAAAAACCTTTCCAAAATGTATTTCCTTCAAGGGTTCGAAAGGATAATTATCAATGATAGTTATCTTGATAATTATCGTGATTTTTATGCCTGAAAATTATCGATTTGATAATCTAATAAAATTTGTAAAAAAATAGCAAAAAACTTCAAATTATTATTTACTATCAAAGAATTCAAAGAAAACAGACTATAATTATCTGGGTCATTTAGAACCCTGATGTCCTTTAATTCCTGGGAAATTTTTTGGAAATTTTCTGAATCACTAAATTTCTCATTGTTTCGCAGGTTGTCATATCAGCAGAGACTAAAGGATATGATGCCAGAAGCCTTCGCGGCGTTCGTGCCGCTCAAGCCCGAGCCCATCTACAAATACTCCATGGAGGGAGCTGGTAAGTCATACATACATGCATATATTAAGGTTCAATATATGTCTTTTCATACATATCTGAGTGTGAAATTTGAAATCACATTTGAAAGTGATTGGAAGATGCTAGGGAACGAGTGGGAAACTAACAGGCTATTAACACATTCATTGCCACCCAGCCAAACAAGACATCCGCGTCAGGCCACAAAATTTTCTTCATATAAAGGTGTAGTACCACGATACCCGACTATCGGGTCGTCCGACCTGGGAACGGAATCATAAAATACCCGATAGTCGGGTTTTCGGCATTGAATGTGCTGTCTATGACCATATTACATTCCCTTAGAGCTTGTAATTTTTTTGTATTTTAGATTTTTTCCACTCTCTTATCTGTTAAACCCTCTTGCACTTGCATTAGTAAATTAGGTAGTAAAACGCCATACAATTTTAGCCGTTTTATTTTTCATATAAAAATAATTTATTTCATCTTATTCTAAACTAATCTAGAATGTTGAAATATTTACACGTCGGTAACACGAGCTGTGCGCAAGAGTGCGATTCGATACAGTTACTATGAGTTCACAAATAAATGCTTTTAAATATTTTGTAATACTATTCCTATTTATCCTACGTAATACGCTTACAACAGTGATATTGACTCTCTAACTTCCACCACTCACCGAAAAAATTCTTGACAAATAATACTCCCATAGTTCTTAAGTAGGCGTTTTCTACAATAGATGTTGAAAACCTGATTCTCACAGATCACTAGCATAATTCAATCCTGATGATAAAAAGAAGTCCCAAAAATTTGTATGAAAATTGTACATTCCACTACGTCACGCACATACAACTGGAAAATTTATCCACACTAAAAACGTGACGTAGTGGAATGGACATTTTGGGACATCTTTTTTTAATGGCAGGATGGAGAATGTTGTCGGTTCTGAGTAGAATGAGACCAAGAATGTCCAGATTTGAAAGAATCAGGTTTTCAATATTTATTTTAGAAAACGCCCAGGTATCTCAAGGGAAAACTTAAACATACTGGCTCCTGAAAGGTTTTTCCTGAAAGGTAAGTGATTGAAACACAAAATCTGTAGTTTTTGAGATCTGAGCAGGAAAGGGTTAAAGCTATGATATGAGTACTTTAGGAGCAATTCTACAAATCCGTCCCGTTAACACATATTTTGTTGCCAAAATGTAAATGGATCACTATTTTTACTAAGCTTTTAAAAAAAATTGTCAGAGAAAGATATAAGTATGTATAGTATGTCCGCTGTTCTAAGATAAAGTACGCTTGTAAATCTATGGCGCACTTGATCTTAGAAATCGAACAGGCTATACTTTTACACTTATGACGCTCAAGTAAATTCGCGTTTGTACGGGACACAAGGTTAACCAAAAAAATACTCATAGAAAAGGTATTGCAAAAATTCAGTCTACTCCATGGCCATGAGTTCTAATAAACTGAAGGGACGTTCCTGATAATCCTCATACGAATCTTCCTCGTCTTTCACGTCTCTCGAACCTCTCCGATCATCCTCGCCTTGGTACTGGAACTCGTCATCATCTAATAAACGTTCCTTATCATCATATTCATACTCGTCATCATATTTCCCATCTCTATGATGTCTGTGTTTCTCATCGAAGGCTTCAAAGAAATCTCCGAAGTCGTCCTCCGATTTGATGAATTGTTCCTGGTTGGTGCTTTCTTGTTCATCTAATTTTGAGGACTCGTTGCTTTTTGATTCTGTTACGGCGTCGTCAAACGTGAATCCTCCGAAAATTTCTTCGAAGATGTCAGGCGTTGAAGATGGTTCAGTCGTTGTGGTAGTGCTAGTTGTTGAACTTGTATGTTCTAATGCTTGAACTGCTAGCTCTTCTTCTTCTGGCTTCTCAACCTCCAGCGTTGTTTCTTCTAACCTTTCCTCTGGCTTTTCTACTGATATCGTCTCGTGTACAGTCGATTCCTCTGCCCTCCATTCCTCAGTCTTAACTTCTTCCGTAGTATTGTTATGAGTGTGTAGTTTCTTCTTTTTACATTTGGTTTTATTTTTTGCTGCGGATAAAGGCGTCGTCACTACGACTTCTGCAGTTGCTTCCACCGGCTCATCTTCATTTTCAACTATTTCATTTGTAGTTTCATTCGGAGTTACCAATGCTGATGTAGAGGGGAGGAACTCTGAGGTTTCTCTCGACTCCTGTTCTTCATCTCTTTCATCTGAATCATCAAAATCATCGTCAGGGCCAAAGGAATATTCTGGTAATTCACTAGTGATGTAAACATGATCTGCTACCTCCTCGTACGCTGGGGTAGTTGGTTTCGAAGCAACATGATTAGTAGTTGTTATAGACTCCGTAGTAGTAGATGCAGATTTGGATTTGTACGGACTGACGACATGATCTTCTCGGCCTTCTTCGTCAAATTGCATATCCGAGAATTTAGGCGTAGACGTAATGTAGTTCGTGTATTTAGTTCCCTTCCTTCTCGGCTTGATTACACCCGTTGGTGGTATGATCGTCCGTGCCTTTTCTTCTTTCTTATCATGGCCTGTTAGAACACTCCTGTATCTTAACGTGGATTGCCTGTAGCGGCTTTTTGTTTTTGGTGGTTCAGTTTCCGGGGCCGGTGTCGGTGTCTCAGTAGTTGTTGGAGGTTGTGTGGTGATTGTCGTCGTTTGAACGGTTGTTGTCGTGGGCTCAGGAGTAGTAGTTGTTGTTGTCGTCGTCGTTGACGTTGTCGTAGTAGATTGCGCGGTGGCAGACGCTGAACTCGCTTGAGGCGTCAGATCTTGTTCTTTGCGTTTGGATGGACGTTCAGTTGTGGTGGTAGTTGTTGTAATGCGCTTATGTTTCTTAACCTTTTCTGGTTTAGTGAATTTATGTGGCGGACGCGTGCGTTTCTTGGGCTTTGGAGTTGTTGTGGGCTCTTCAGTGGTAGTGGTAGTTTTGGTTGTTCTCTTGGGTAACCGCTTGGTGATCGTGGTAGGAGCTGACGTTGTTGTGGTAGTTGTTGACACTGTTGTTGTCGTCATAGGAGTAGTTGTTTCAGGCGTTTTAGCCTTTCCTTTCTCAGCGCTCTCAGCGGCCATCGGCGTAGTCTTGGCGAACGCGCCCAACACGTTGGTCCACTCCGCATCGCTGTCCTCTACCACGCTGTGCGCGGTTATAATCTCGGGTGCTGTCGTTGTGACTCGTTGTGCATTTACGATTTCGTTCTTTTTCGGTGGCTTCTTAGCGGTCGAATTAGATTTTCGGAAATGATTGTCGCTAGCGGCTTCAGCTTTCTCCGTAGTGTTGCTGGTCGCATAATTCATTGTTATCGGCCTAAATGCAGTGTCAAGTAATGGATCCGGTTCTGAGAATGAGGAAACGTCTAAAACTTGAGGGCTGGGTCGGAAGTCGGTCGGCCGTGGAGCCTTGTGGAGCTTTGACGAGTGGACGAGTCTCAGAGGTGGCATCGGCTTGAAAGGTTTCTTGTCCATTGTCACGAAAACACCAGGAGGCGCGTTGTAGACGGGCGGCCTGACATGGTCCGTGACGTAACTAATTTTCACCGTCGTCGGCTTCTGTTTGTTATAAGTTTTCGGTGGATGCACGTCAGGTTTCTGAGTAGTCTGAGTAGTTTCTTCACTGTTCGGTTTCAACGGTGTTGTAGTTTCGATGGTGTAGTTCTTTTGGGGTAAAACCGGATTGGGTGGAGTTGGTAATACAGGTGGCCGTGGCGTCTTTCCTGGTTTGTGAGGCGGTCCATGTCTGTGGTCCTGGTGATAGGGGGCGCTGACGACTCCTATCTGCTCGATGTCCAAGTAGTGTTGTTGATGATGCGGCGGGGGTGGCGGGGGAAGAGGACGGCCGTACTGATTATATTTGTACACATGGTGGGTCTTGTGAGGTACTAGCTTCTTCTGCTGATGCTCGCTTGGAGAACCTATATATCCTGCCTTTTGTTGGTCATTCGGCGATCCTACGTACCCAGCCTTGGAATACTGTTGGTATATCGGCGGGGGTGGATTGTACTGGTTGTGCTGGTACTGTTTAGGCTTGTACCGTAGTGGGGGTGCGTCATCATCATCATCAGAGAACAGTGAGGACCATAGTCTGTCGAGGCCGTTATGATGCTGTCTGGCTTGGTTCCTTGGAGCGATGTTCTTGTGGATCCAAAGCCCTCGATCAGCGCGCATTGGCTGCATGGCTGCCGGTATTGGTGCCGGTGGTGTTGTAGGCTCATAATACCGATTCTCCAACGGGGCGTCCACTATTCTCTCCGGAGCGGTCTCTCTGACAGTAAACGTTCTCGCGGGTTTCTCATGCTTCTTATGTTTCTTCTGCGTGATCACTGAAAACGTGAGCTCGTAATGATACCGCCCCGTCACGTCTGAGTCTCTCTGTCGTATCCTCTTCACCGACCAGAGCGCTTTAACGCCGTCCATGCATTTCTCCCTGCACTTATCTTTGAACTTATCGTCTTCTTTGAACCTGAATCCGCCGTTCTCCTCCATCAGCTTACCCTTGGCCATCATGACAACGTCTCCGATCATGGGAGGGTCTTCGTTATCATTTCGTTCGAAGGGCGCTCGCTTGACTTTGTCCCAGAGATCTCTGTCGTCAAGATCGTCGGTGTGTTCGGGACTCCCGTTTGCTATGAGCTGGTCTATCTTGTCTCTGACGAGGGTGAGGTAGACGCTGTGCCTGAGCGCGTCCTCCCAGTAGTGGGCTGGCGCGTGTAGTACTTCTTGCAGGGTGGGCACCCTGTCCGCGCGCCCGTCCCTCCACCCCCGCACCTCGTGCCACTCGGTCAGCGGTATCGGTGTCGGCCGGAAATCTTCATCCCCTGCTCCTTTTCGTATCTGTAACCATGGAAATATATAATTAGCTTTATTTAACGCGATAACCAGAAAAAAGGAAAAAGGAAAGTGAGAGATTAGAACGTAATTTCGTCGACACATTTAACTTCAATACCGCTAATACAATTTCACAAATGGAGTAAACAAGCTATTATTAGAATCGTAAAAAAAATAGTATTTCAGCGTGCGTTCGAAAGTAAAACGGGAAAGTGTGGCGTGCGGCGCTTCGCGTGCCCGACGGGCCGTCCCCGCGCCAATTTCCAATGTACTGATTTCAATAGAATTTTGTCTGAAATTCCTTAATGAACATGGATCGTTGATAAATTAATACATTCAGTGCCGAAAACCCGACTATCGGGTATTTAATGATTTCGTTCCCAGGCCGGACGACCCTAGTCGGGATCGTGGTACTACAGCTTATGACAAAATTGTTGTGGCCTGGCGCGGATGTCTTGTTTGGCTGATGGGTGGCAATGAATGTGTTAATAGGGACTGTATCTAAATAAACTAGTGGCTGTGTGAGCTGTAGACCTCGCGAACCCCTGTCTCTTTTTGAAGAAATTACAAAAACTGAGTCGACAAAAAATACTATTTAGCTATAGTACTCACAAAATTTCTTAAGAATCGATTGAGAAATACGACCTGTGTCCTGTTTATCAAAAGCTTGTAACTTGTAATACAAGCGGAAGTCCCTTTTTGACAGCTTTTGTTAGAAGGGGACTTCCACTTGTATTACAAGTTACAAGCTTTTGATAAACAGGGCACTGGCAGTGGCGTAGCTAGAGGATATGGCGCCCGGGGCAGGCACCAAATTTGCGCCCCCCCCCCCCCCCCTCCCCAACGAAATGAACTAACGAAAGAGTTACTTTTTACTTATTAAAGTTTACTTTTGATTTAGACAAATAAGTGTTTTTTTAGTCCATCGGTGGCTAACAAGCTTACGACTCACCTGATCGTAAGCGGTCACCGCATCCTATGGACGTCTACACTCCAGGGGCGTTACATGCGCGTTGCCGACCATTTTAAAACTTATACCTACACTTCTTTTTTGGAGATCTCGTTAGACTTGAAGATTCAATATCGCTTGTAAGTTTGGGATCGTAGACTATTCATAGCGCGCCTTTGGACTGATTTGAAGGGACCAAGGTGGCATCTAGGTGCTCATTATATGGGATCTGTCCATGGTCGTATGCAGCATTTTTTAAGAGGTGGGGCAGAAGTAGGGGAGGCTGGGGACGTTGTAACAGGGTACGGTTGAAACAGAGATTCTTAGCTTATGGTCAGAGACCAGGGTGGGACAACTGCCCCACCTTGCCCCACCGTGGGTACACCTATGAATCTGTCTGCCCCAGAGTAAAGTATCGCCTCCCTTTATTGAGCACGCCGAGGTTTTTTGATACGAGCGCAGCCTACCCAACAAGGTGGCTACGAAATTATTAGACGACCCTGATGGAGATGTCAACACCGAGGCTCCCAATAAAGTCAAAGTCAAAGTCAAAATATACTTTATTCATGTAGGCCTAGCAACAAGCACTTATGAATCGTAACATACTTATAAATTATCTTAAGCTAATTATCAGAGCAATTTATTGATGTTATTATTCCATAAGAATATTGGATTATTATACAAATCAAATTAAACACAAATTAAATTAAATTAAATTACTCCCTGACATGGGAAGGGTTGTGCCTTGAAAGATGAGGTTTTCTTAGCGGTAAACGCGCAAAATTGAGTCTTGGATCCCACACCGATACTCTGGATAGAATGCTCTCAATACCTGACACAGGTTTTTCACGGCATTCTAGTATCACAGAACGAGCGATGTTAGCACGGCATGTGTTATAAGTACAGGTTGGTCCAAACCTTGCCGTCCAAACCTTGCCGTCCAAAAATTTTTTTTTAGATTCCTCACGCTGTGGGCTATCAGAATATGTATGTTAGCCGACTTTTTGTAGTTTTCGAATTATGATTTTTATTTTTATTACTTTTAACTTTTGTTGAGAAATTCCGGGGTAAGCTATTATTTATTAAAAAAAACTATTGAACTTTTTTGAATATTTCTTTTTGTAACATAATCCATCACAAACGGCGCAGTTGCTAAAAAAAATCAGCATCCTCACTTGGCTGTGTTTGGAAAAAAAGACAAACTTTTACGTTCAAGCTTAGATGTTGCCCTTACCTAAATAAATAAAAAATACAAGCGATTTCAAGGACTTTTGGTTATTTTAGAAACTGCTAGACCCTACGTTTTTTAAAAGGTCAAAAAAGTGATACTTAATAGTCATAATTTGTCAGAGTCGCCGGTCAAAGGATCTGAGGTGGAAAGCTTCCAAATTAGTAATTCATTACAAAAATCCTCTTTTCTTATTTCTACTATTATTTTATGGGGTCACTTCCCCATCGCTATTTCATTAGAAGGCATAAAAGCAACGCAAAGTTTCACCCCGGAATTTCTTAACAAAAGTTAAACTCGAAAACTACGAAAAATCGGTTAACATACATGGGGTAAATTCTGATGACCAACGACGAGGATTCTAAAAAAATGTTTTGGATGTCAAGGTTTGGACCACCCTGTATACAGGGTGGCTAAAAAAATAACTGCATTTCCGTTGCCAGGGAGGTTTTGGAATTATACTGAGCAATTTTTACTATGAGACCAACCCCTAAGTCGCGAAAAATTTTTTTCTGTTTCCTACTTTTTGGCTGGTCCATTTTCTATGGGAGGTCTTTTGCCCATTTTGGCGCCCCCCCTTGGACGGCGCCCGGGGCACGTGCCCCCCCCAGCACCCCCCTAGTTACGCCACTGGGCACTGGAGCACGTTTCTCAAAAGCTTGTAACTTGTAATACAAGCGGAAGTCCCTTTCTAACAATAGCTGTCAAAAAGTGACATCCGCTTGTATTACAAGTTACAAGCTTTTGAGAAACGGGCCCCAGTAGACGAGAACATCCGGACATACGAAAGATTTTTTGCCCAAGTTGAAACGTACCTACACCTTTACATACAAAATCAGTATTCTTTCAAAAAGTGTGTTTTTGAAAAGTAAATTTTGTAACGCATTGTATTTACGAGATCACTAAATTACTGAGTAGAATCTTCTGAAAATTCCGTCTCTAACTAACGCCGATTTCTTGAAATGTATAGTTTGCGCAAACCTGTAACAATGGTCTAATCTCGACCAATAATAAAATTGGGCGCAAAACTGCGTGTAATATACTTGCGAAATATTCTCACGTGTCAAGAGCGAAGGTTAGCTTAATTTATATAGATGTTCATGACATTATGATTAATGCATTGAGGTACATACAAGAGACGACATCTCGAACAAAATGTTTCCGCACCTCAGAGAAGTGCATGCACTTCTTTGCTTTTACTACGTCACCGACCACTGACGAGATGCCACACATGTACAGAAAATTAAAAAATAAATAAATTAAAAAATGCCTTCGTGCGTGTTAAAAAGTTGCAACAATAGCACAAGAAAATATAATAAGAGGGATGGAATACCATTTCACCGGTAAGCAATGGAATAACTGTTGATTTACTATTATTTAGTTTTCAAAGTAAATGTTTGGTCTTAGAAAATGTATTGTATGCAACGTTGTTTAACTGAGTCAAAAAATACTCGTATATTAACAATTTTCGGCTTCGCATGCATGCATGCACTTCTCTGAGGTGCGGAAACATTTTGTTCGAGATGTCGTCTCTTGTATATACCTCAATGGATTAATGTACATAATGTTGGAATAAGTGGCGTACTCGAAGAGAGGCCTATGCTCAGCAGTGGGCGATAAAAGGCTGATATGATGATGATGATGATGATGAATGTTGGAATAAATCTACGTAACAGAGTAATAAAATAAATAACTGCTAGAGACTCTGTGAGTAGAGAAGAGTGAAGAGTGAATGAGAGGAGAGCTATCCTGAACACTATTGCAAATAGACGCGAAAAAATTATTGGATAGGTAGCAGTACTGATAATTCCGCTACTCGATGCTAGATGTCGACTATGAAAATAATAGTCTTTTTGGTACCAAAACTGATGTATGGAGTGAACACTATGTATTTTTTTCTCTATGATCGAGCACAAATTCTATAGATTAATGGAACGGATTTCTTTTTCCACTAGAGATATTACGGCATAGATTATCTTAGGGAGTTTATGATCTAGACCCAGTTGTGCACGCAGCGCGACGACTTATCGTAACAATTTGTACGCCACTTCCATTCTGTTTTCCATATGATAATCATAGCAAGGTAAATGCGGTTTTATAGATCTATAAATTGTTCGTTGTTAGCTGAACGTTAAATGAAGAGTATTGTTACTAGCAAGCTATTTTTGCTTACAGGGAGGCTCCATCCCTTAGCAGCTTACATTTATCGTGTAACTTACAAAAATAAAGAATTTTGTATTTGTAACACACTGCTATTAACTTCACTTGTAAAGTTGTAACATAACTTGCAAACAATGTAGTTCGAGTAGTAGTAGAAATCCTGCAACTAAATTTTTACCCAACTATACTGAGTTGAATCCAAAATAAATATTGTAGGTTTAGGTACATATGTATATTTTATATATGTACATATGTGTATGCAAGTTTCACGTGTATAATATTAGCTGGACTGAAGTAGTAAGTATATTTTATTGCAATATCCTTGTAGTTTAGTTAGTACCAACAATGCTTATTGAATTTTATATTGTCAATTTCCGAATCTTGTTATAAACTTAATATTCCTTTTGACAGAATATGTCATTAAATATAAAAAGGTTCTTAAACTTGAAATGTCTAAAAAGTAGAATGTTTCACATTATGTTAATATACAGGGTGTCCCAAGAAGTAGTGATATACTGAAGCTGGGAGATAGAAGACCTAGAGGGCTATCTGAATCACCCCCATGTATGTTCCGCGATTTTTCGTATTTTCGGAGTTATGATTTTTTTTAATTTTTCACCTATCGCCGAGTACGATGAGATTTTTATTTATGGTGACGTGAATTATTGCGGTAGATGCTTGATTTTTTTTGTGTGCTAAGCTGATAGATAGGCCAATTCAGTATGGTAACATTTACTATCGTTAGATCTCTGAATGGAATTAAAAAAAAAATTAATGCCAAGAAAGATATAATTAATTTTTTTTTAAATTCCATTCAAAGATCTAACGATAGTAAATGTTACCATACTGAATTGGCCTATCTATCAACGTAGCACACAAAAAAAATCAAGCATCTACCGCAATAATTCACGTCACCATAAATAAAAATCTCATCGTACTCGGCGATAGGTGAAAAATTTAAAAAAATCATAACTCCGAAAATACGAAAAATCGCGGAACATACATGGGGGTGATTCAGATAGCCCTCTAGGTCCTCTACCTCCCAGCTTCAGTATATCACTACTTCTTGGGACACCCTGTATAGGTAAAGTTCGGATTTTACTGTATACAAGGCGGAAATCCGCCAGAAAACCTAAAAACAATATCTCTAAGGTGAAATATCAACGAACATAACCATACTAAACAACGTGCTGTTTTCCTTAATGTGTATAGTGTGTCAAAGGACTGTCTCATTTCAAACATAGACAGAGAGAATCATACTATCTTTGTCTTACACCAGTACTAGCACCCAAAAGAAAAGGATGAGTTTAGTTTTTTTTGTTCCTATTTACTGACAAATTGGTTTGACCAACTATAATGTTTATTTTACGTGCAATAAGATATATACTGGCATCCGCCGACAAAAAGTTCTTAAAAAAATATTTCTACGACCCAAATGGTTGAGTCAGCTGAAAAAATTATCATAATATGTACATGATACCAAAATATACAAAAAATCGGCCAAGTGCGAGTCGGACTCGCGCACGGAGGGTTCCGCACCATCAACAAAAAATAGAGCAAAACAAGCAAAAAAACGGTCACCCATCTAAGTACTGACCCCGCCCGACGTTGCTTAACTTCGGTCAAAAATCACGTTTGTTGTAGCCCCACTTAAATATTTATTTTATTCTGTTTTTAGTATTTGTTGTTATAGCGGCAACAGAAGTACATCATCTGTGAAAATTTCAACTGTCTAGCTATCACGGTTCGTGAGATACAGCCTGGTGACAGACGGACGGACGGACGGACGGACGGACAGCGGAGTCTTAGTAATAGGGTCCCGTTTTTACCCTTTGGGTACGGAACCCTAAAAAACAACTTGAATAGGTACGTTTATCGCTGACTGTACTTTTCTTTCAACAGGCAACTAATACTCATCGAAACAATTCTAACAAACCGAAACAAAATTAGGTTATGTTGTTTTATCACAGATATCCTATGGCCACATGTATCCATCATCAGATCAGCTCGATGGTACTATAATATTACATTATCACCCGACTTACATATGTATGTGAATTTTCAGCTCAATGGAATAATGGGTCTAATTTAGCTTGCAAGTTTTGACCCGAACATATTACAAACAAACATTGCAAGTTAAATAAAAGCTTATAAGAATCCCCACAACATTGTCTCATAGTTAAGACAACACGGAACGTAGCCGTAATAAACAATTGTGATACATGATTCGAGTAACAAGACGCGCCGATATCCGCCAACGCTCTACTTCGCTGGGAAAATCACATTCCACAATAGAAGGTCATTGTCTAACGTTCGTCACTTATTGGATGAGAGCTAACTTACTAATTACTATTATAATTATGTATAACTATTGTGTATTGATGTAAACGTTTTCCGATATTTGGTTCATAGAACTCTTTAAATTTGATTACACTTGATTGACTAGGTAGAGTACTTTATTAGGTAGGAAAGTAGGCGCAAAAAGGGTAGTTTTCAGCCCGATTCAAGTAGGGGTTCAAAGAAACGAAAATGAAGTTTTTTTTCGAAATAAATAAATTAAAAGCACATATGTTGGAGAAAAGCGATGAGGGTTTCCACACCCTTTGACTACTTTGAGTGGTTTTTGGGCTTTCTAATTATCAAATCCCGTTATTGTTTTAATTTATTTGTGTAGGTATTACAAAGTTCAACGTATTGAAAACCTATATCGCAGTTTTGCATAAATATTTTGCCTAATATTTATTATAAAAGTTAAAAAGTTCTTGAGTACCTAGTAAATTTTATAGTATTTTCCGAACGTATCTTGTCAATATTGATTTACTAAAGTTATTGATATAAACCTGCGCTTTTTAAAATCTTCGTGTTAATCTTTTTTGCACTCCTCATTTCTAAAACATAATCTACCGATATCACTATAAAAAATATGCCAAACTACTCACAAGTAAAACTAACAAAACGCATATAACCCCGGACCGCATTGTTAATCACTGATTCACAGCACATAGATGATCGATATGTATCATAGATCAGACGCGTGCGGCGCCGTGGCACCGAGCATCGCGGACTGACTCCTGCGCAGCGTCGGGCGCACAGCTCACCCCTAGTGGGGGTGGTATGCGGAAATATCACGCATTACACCAAATAGGCGTCCATTCGTATATATGTCTTTGAGCTTAGGACTATTTTGAACGGAGCTACAGAAAGTATTGTATTGTTGGACGGTTTGGCTATTTGATGTATTGAATAATAATTTGTTTGTGTTTTTAGTGGAAATTGTTGGGTTTATAGAAGCATTTATTGTGTTTGTGTTGTTGCGTATAATGAATTATGTATGCTTTAGTGTAAAGGAAAATTTTATTCCAAATTACATTAGTTATCATAAACGCTCGAATATTATCAACTAGCGACCCGCCCCGGCTTCGCACGGGTAAACCTTAACAAATTATACATACACCCAAACCTTCCTCAAGAGCCCCTCTGTTGATAGATGAAAACCGCATGAAAATTCGTTCAATAGTTTTTGAGTTGATCGCGAACGTACTCAGAGGGGGACTTAGTTTTATAAGGTGTAGCGATTTTAGTATCAATAGTTAGAACCTTACCTATATTATTTTAGGAAATACGTAAGGAGCATGTGATAGGAAAATCAACACGTTTTTAGATGCGAATTTGATTGAAGACGCATTATTTTTAGGTACAATTTATTTATGGTTCTGAATCTAAACTAGATTTTTTTTTAATACTCTATTGAAGAAATTTGTATGTCAAATTTCGAAAGTGTTAATAACCGTATATTACCCGAGTTATTTTACGCCAAAAAGACGGAGTTTTGTTTAAGCGCGAAGATTCGTTAAACTGAGTTGGTTTGCTCTGATCTTTGGAGCCAGGATTCGAACCGAATTTCAAAGTCACATACCTACTAGAACCTCAGTCACCGCTTAATTCAATACAACTTTTTCGTGTGCCATTACAAACTTTTAAACTGCATGCCAATTAAACTTTTTATACAACAAAATTCCTAAAACATTCAACCGCGTCAACGATCCGGGAAACAACATTACGTGTGTTACGCCCATTATGTAATCGCACTTAATTAGAAACATGCGATTTGCAAGGGAAAGCAAGTGAAAAACAAACTTGCGGTGTCCGTCAAGTGTTGTGGACGTTTCTGGGCGGGAAAAAACTGGCTGACAAGATTCACGGGTGTACCTAGGACTTTTCTGGTGCGCTTTTTAGGGTTCCGTACCCAGGCAAAAACGGGACCCTATAACTAAAGGGGCCCACTGATTAACAGTCCGCCGGACGGTATCGGCCTGTCAGTTAGAACAAAATTTTGACAGTTCCGAACAACTGACAGGCCGATACCGTCCGGCGGACTGTTAATCAGTGGGTCCCTTAAGACTTCGCTGTCGGTTATTGGACCAAGTATTTTATTTTTTTACTAATTCTATACAATTCTGTGGTCAATAAACTGATTTTAAGTTTTTGGCGAATTGCGAGTTCATAGTTCGGGCGAACTACTAGTTAAGGAACTGTAAGTCCGCAAGAGTTCAATAAAAAAATGGGAAACCCTCAAAACTCCAATCAGGTTCGCTCTTAACCCACTTTACTTTTCCATGTAGAACATTTACAAGCAACAATTTAACTTTTTATGTGTATGTATAATTCATAATTGGCGAAATACCTTTTTATGTGTCTTATATAAACTTTAACTCACAAATTAAATACACTGGTAACAAATTCGTGCAGGTCGATTTTTTACCGACTTTCAGTTGTATAATTTTCTTTTTCTTGTTATGAATGGCTATTGGGTACGGTGCATAACTTCTAGAGCGGGGTTTTGAAAATACCTATCAAAAAACAATAAAACCAAAAGGACTTTTAGCAACACTACCGCAACGCTTTCCAAGACATTTTACTTACTATTGCTACAGTAAAGAGTGCTTCTAGTACGAGTATAGTATATACTTGCCATTTTAAAATAAAATCACTAAAAATGGTTGTCACTCAGCATGTGTTGTGTATGGGCACGGTTGGCCCAGAGCGCGAATACTTTTATATAAAATAGAACCCACAAATGATTGCTATGTAAAATGTAAAGCATATTTGCTTACAAATTACAATTAATAGGTTGTAAATGATAGCTATAAATCGACACTTCGTGATACTTTTGATCGATCTAGTTGGCAATACGCATGCGATGTGATTATAAGTCGTTATAGCGAGGAATCTTTAAAATTCTGCGTATCACAAGTTATACGGAGAATAAATATGTTCTAATTATTTGTGAATGAAGTTTTATGAAGGCCTCGGAATTCTAATTTTACTGGTGATATACATGCGCACTGCACAGACGCCTCAAACATATGTCCTCCTATCTAATTAGGTAGTATATTAGGTAGGTGCCTACTTTGTTTTTCACCAGTATGGGTTCAACAATCCAACCTAGGCCTAACAGTATTAGACTAATTATTATTAGTCCACGAACTTTCAAATCGTACCTATGTGTTACCTTGGTAACACACTGATTAGACTAATACCGTTCGAGAAATGGGCCCCAGTCCGTCCAACCTATCCAACGTACCGTACGATTGACATAAACATTCATTCAGTGTTGGAAATTGTGAACATAATTATGGTAATCAGCTACTTGATCCATATTACATCAGATATCTCCCTGTAAAGCATTAGGATAACTGAGGAAGCCAACAAAGGACAGCTATAATTATATGCCAACCAAAAATCTACCTTAAGCCGATGACTTTAAGATTCAGATATTCGACATGTTGACAGCGTAGGTACAATGTTAAGGTAGATGCATACATGCCGATCAGAACAGCTATGAGTTACGTACCTACATTTTATTTTTGTATGGTCACGTCGTATGGCCACGCGTTGGGCGGACAGAAAAGCCACATTACAGGCTAGCATACACCGGGCCCGGGCCCAAGATAGAGCGGCTTCGAGAGCACTGGTGAAGAGTGTCCACAGGCGCCATGTTCCTCAGCCATGAGGATACGACAAAGAAGATTTGCACGCTAGTGATATTCACGGTATAGGCCCCGTTTCTCAGTGGAAAATGCTGTACCTAACTACCTTTGGGACGGCCGGTCGCTTTAACTAGAGTTTTCCTGAACTGGTCCTTAAAAAAATCACCGTACGTTTGAAGCGACCATTATCTAATTTATTTGAGCGGTGCAAGTCGCTTTTCCACTTCAATCACCAGCCAATAGGCGCTCAGATTTGGACTGTATGGTGAAAAAACGGGTAATCCACAGACATTTGGCAGGCAAATCTGTGCCCAGACTGCCCAGTTCTCACCATATACTCGTATTGTCAGTTTTGCCCGTCCGGCCCACACAGGCTAATGTAGATCTGACAGAGTGAGGGTCGGTTGCACCAAACAGTCTTTCACTGTTAAAGCGTTTGCAAAATTTTATTATATGGGACTTTAAATAGTCCTCTGCTGAATGATGTTGATCAGTCTGTCAAGTGTGGTGCAACTGGCACTTAATCTGTGCGTGTGTATTAGTTACTGTTACTCGCAGCGTCGCCATGTTTTTTTTCCGGACGGAACGTATACAGCGTCCTTTAGTAAACGGACTACGATTATTGCTTTACAATGTAAGCGTAAACGACTCGCGATTTAAAATAATGGCCGCCTATCTGTCCACATCGGAGACAATATCTAAGGAAACGGTATACAACTTTGTCTTAAAATTGCAACTGCTTCCCGTGTCAACGCTCGACTTGTTGCAATTGTTTTGCGGCATTTGTTTAAATCAATTAAAAACGAATACGCAGTTTTCCCGCTTTGTATTGTGTCCGTGAAAACGCATTAAGCGGAATAGAAAATGTTAAATCGTTATACCTAGTTATATGCTTGGCATTTGGTGATAATAAACTATTCAACATATTTGTATGTATAATTAATAAGAATATTTTTTGTAAACGACGTGATTGTCAGCGTGCGTGACAAAATATAATATACTGAAAAAAAAAATTAATTGAAATTAATTATTTCTCGAAAATTTATTAATTAAATATAACCTCCCAAATGTATGATACTCGAATTAAAACTGTTGTGAGATATGTCGCGCGAGTGACTATAAAAACAAGTGAGTCTAAACTGTAAAATTATTCAATGTATGATAGTATTTACATTAAGTATATAACTTTAGTTCTATTGTGGTACGCTCCAAAAATATGAGTAGGTATTCGTAAAAGACGTTCGTAAATGATTTTACAGTACATATGGGGCTATTTTTCCGCACTAGTGCGTAAAATAGCACTTAGTGCGTATGTCGAAACATTAAAGTGCCATATGTACTGTAAAACGTTGTTCGATACACGTGCGAATAGGTAATTCGCAACTCGTGTCGATTTAAAACACTCCCTTCGGTCGTGTTTTAATTTATCGCCACTCGTTTCGAATTTCCTCTTTTTCGCACTTGTATCGAAAATAACTATTTTATTTGTATTTGTATTACAAACCTACATCGCGCTTACGGAGTTCCAAATGTCAGTTACTAATGTAACTATCAGTACAACTTCTGACTAACTCTCAGTGGACTTCAGTCCCCACGTCCCCAGGAATAACACCCGCCTGGAAAGAGTACTTTCTATTAGCCCGCTCTACCTCTCCTTACAAGTAGCTAAAATTAAGTCGTATGAAAACCCTCATATCTCGTTAGAAGCAGTATAACTGTGTGCAAAAATGTGTCCGCCTGAAATAGTATACCCGCGTCCACGCGAGCCGGCGCGGCGGGCGAGTGAAAACCTCGCGTGCGCACTTTCCATCTCGGACGCTTTTCGCCGTTTTTGCGAACGGGGTTCCTCCAGCATTTTTCTATAGAATATTGTAAAGTAACTTCAGGAGTGATAATGATGATTAATAAAAAATAAATACCTTTCGAAGAGACTTACAGACTTCACAGGAGACCGAAGATCTGGCAGCTTGAGCAAGGATGCTCAGCGAGGAAATGCTGCCAGTGTTTTCGGTAGGTACCATGCCGCAGGGGCCATTTTTAGAAACAAGTATAGGGGCGTCCATTAATTACGTGACGGGTAGGTATTTGATGATTTTTTGCCTCCTCTCCCCCCGAAATGAGATTGTTTCAAATTTGTAAAAACTAAAAATACGTAAGTTAAGCCGTAAAATTACCCTAATGTTATACATATCGTATGACTGTAACGACAGTTTAAATTAGATTAGGATTCTTTATTACTCTAACCATGTCGTTTTTCTAATTTTCTTAAGTTTACATTATAGGTAGTAGATAAATAATCCCAAGGATAAATACATATTCAAAAAATGCATATTTAATGCACAGATAGGCCCAAACTAAGCATCGCTTCTTGTAAATACATACTACGGGTATTGGGTACCAGGTGACGATATACATACTTACAGATGTTGTGCATAATTGTTTTCCATCGTATTTTCACGAGAACGTTCGTATTTATCATGCTACTTCAATCAACTTCAGTACTTTTTGTGCCGAGACTGACTGAAATAGCAAGACACGTTCGTACGTTTTCGTGAAAATGCGATGGAAAAAAATTATGCACTACATATATGTATATGCGTGTATAGAAAACTTAGATACATAGATTGATATTTGATTTAGGAATTCGTTCTGCAGAACCTTAAGTTCTAAAAATATTAATCTTTACCAATTCTTCATCATGTCCCTGTCACACGCGGAACGCATATTACATATACATTCCCTCTTGCAATACTATTCAACAACCAATTTACAACTTTATCTACAACCTTTTAAGGTTCATTGTCGCTAAACGCGGTTTAGGTTGTACATTAATAAATAGCAAATATTCGCTAATATTAGAATGTATAGATGCATGTATGACATGCGTAGAGACATGCTTGAATAGACAATGGTCCGCTTTCCTTAATGCAATCATTTATTTAATCGTATGGCAAGTCGTAAAAGACAGAAAAGTTCGATTATCTCGAAAACCACGAAACTTTTACTAGTCCTATAAGTGCATTTTCCGGACCAGCCTAAGGTGCCCTGTTGGTGGTTAGATGGTTATCCATTAATTACTGGGCACCCTGTATATGTCGGCAGCCGATCGTAAAATCAGGCATATCGTGAAATTCCTAGGCATATCGTGAAACGTGAAAATCTTTGACCCGTTCCCTGAGTCGACGGCTCCTATTTCTGGGCAGTTTGCCCTTCTCGGGCATCTAAAGCAACCTAACGAACCTATCGTATCTATATATTGGTTTAATGTCACTATCGTCAAAACATTACACAGGAACATTACGATCTGCCTGATCTTACGATCTGCCGCCGACATGTACATAAACATTTTTACATTAGTTAAGGAACGCTTCCCACGTATCCCCGACCTCCAGCAACACACCGACGGCAAGACATTAAAGATTATCTTCAGCGTCGATAGAAGGAATGCAGACGCACCTAATGGGATAAACAAACGCACCCTTTGATACAAGTACAGGCGCATGTAATGCATCACCTATTTTATGGCGGTTGTCAATTAATGCCGGTCCCACGGGATCGACTCTTCATTATCTTAATGGCAGCGACAGCATAAACGCTCCAGAAACTTCTCATGGCCTACGTGACTCCAGACAACGCATCCCCACGGTTTCGGGATGAATATAAGCGGCCATCCCGACCAGCGGAAGACAGTTCTCATAGAGTTCTCATCGAGTCCTCATCTAGTTCGCATCCAGCGACCAGGCTACACGTGAGCTCCGAATCGCTCGGTGTACCGGTACACCCTCGCGCTTCTAAACTATATTGAATTAAACTCGTAATTGTAAAATCAAATAAAGTAAATACCTCCTCATCGGTGTTTTATAAGAAGACCTCCGTTCTCTCAAGACACTTAACTAGTTAAGGAACGCTTCCCACGTATCCCCGACCTCCAGCAACACACCGACGGCAAGACATTAAAGATTATCTTCAGCGTCGATAGAAGGAATGCAGACGCACCTAATGGGATAAACAAACGCACCCTTTGATACAAGTACAGGCGCATGTAATGCATCACCTATTTTATGGCGGTTGTCAATTAATGCCGGTCCCACGGGATCGACTCTTCATTATCTTAATGGCAGCGACAGCATAAACGCTCCAGAAACTTCTCATGGCCTACGTGACTCCAGACAACGCATCCCCACGGTTTCGGGATGAATATAAGCGGCCATCCCGACCAGCGGAAGACAGTTCTCATAGAGTTCTCATCGAGTCCTCATCTAGTTCGCATCCAGCGACCAGGCTACACGTGAGCTCCGAATCGCTCGGTGTACCGGTACACCCTCGCGCTTCTAAACTATATTGAATTAAACTCGTAATTGTAAAATCAAATAAAGTAAATACCTCCTCATCGGTGTTTTATAAGAAGACCTCCGTTCTCTCAAGACACTTAACTCATTAAATAGCTACATAACTATAATTAAAAGTCCACATTCAGGGACCCGATCCACGAGATTGCGTCGGGTGTTAACTTAAACAGATCTTCCGGGGAGCCTGAGAAAGAGTGTAAAGGGCAACGCCGAATGATGTGCTCTATAGTCTGAGCTTCATTACATATTTACTGACTTGTGTGGATCTGGATTGGATTGGATGGTATAAGGATCAGCGACCCAAAATGAGACTTGGCCTCCGACACAAGACAGCGCCACTTTTCTCAGTCCTGTGCGATCTCTCGCCAATTGTTGACTCGAAGTTCGCTCAGATCCGCCTCCATCATGTCGCACCAGCGAGACCTGGGGCGGCCCTGGCCCCGTAGCCAACATGCCAATCGCTAACTCTCCGTAGCGAACGAAACGCAATTGTCACTGTCACACTAGGAAGAGTGATAGAGAGACACAAAGCGATTCGAAAGCGAAGCGCAAGCGATTGTCACCTTGGCTAGGCCGCCTGGTACGCTCTTTTCGCATTCCGATCTTCATCCATTCTCTCAACATGGCCCAAACAACGAGTCTGTGAGCTTTAGACTCCCCAATGACGTTAGGTTCAGCCACTAAGTTCTAGGGTCTTCAACTCACGGTTCCTAAGGACTGTCCTGTCCAGCTTCCATCCGGTCTTTTTTTAGGCCCAGTATCTTACTTATTCAACAGTTAATTGTAACTATTGTAAGTAGGTATAGGTATAAGTGCATAAAACTTACTGAAAAATATGTCCTGGAGTATTTTTGGTTTATTTTTGGATAGTCTTCATAGATAAATAAGCCCTTTTGAAAAGACACTCCTCAAATGAACCTCGCCTATCACCCGAACTCAATATACCAAAGCATTTGAAACCTTTAGAATAGATTTCATCTGCAATCGTTATCCGCTGTAGGCGCTAGAGCGGTAAGTTCGGTGATGAAATACGATTTACGAACGGCATGCTTTGACGCCCTTATCTGGTCACACATGGTTGCTTTTAATTGAATTGATCTGGACCCAAAGATAGCAGATATGTTCAGTGACTAAAAATGATATTTAAAATCATGAAAAGTAAAATGATAGTATCTTGAACAAATGGTACCAATTATCATACATATTATATGTGTTACCATGCATGTTTGTTTCAATAAAATGTATTTATAATTATAATCTGTCTGATTATGTCAGCTTGAAATGCTATCGTAAAAGCAAATAAAAATTATTTTTATACATTAATACTTAAAAGTATTAGATTTAAACTATAAAATTCTAATCTCATTAAATACACGCTCGCAGCCGCAAACCTCCGATGCATAAGGTAAACGTACTAGTGCTCGACATGCTAATGCCCAATAGATGACACTCTGCTGACACCTCTATTGACAATGACTTAAGTTTCAAGATGACATGTAGGTACTATAACTGTGTCGAGCACCAGTACGTTTACCTTATAGTTGTAATTAAAGTAAATACGTAAAGACTAACAAAACTTCCGTGGGACACAGACCTTTAATATATTTAATATGTGAAGACTAATTAATCTTACAATTAGAACAGACTATTCCCTGGCCGAATTGACAGTAAACCATCTGGTCGGCTTTAGCACTTGTCTTGTTCCCACACTAGTTGCCCAACGTATTGTGTATCTTATCGCACATCTACATTAATTACGACGTTGCGTTATGTCTCATTGGACTTACGAGTATGCGCGGGAATTTTTACGCCATCGCGCTTAGGAGACGTAGCATCCACCATCGTTGACACAGTTGGCTGAGCAGATGTGAACTCTATTGCGATGAGATAAGATCTACTAATGTTCAGATGCCTTGCCCAGATGCCAATCGTTTGCGCGGTAGCGAACGAAACGGTAATGTCTATCACTCTTCCATATAAGTGCGACATCCAGACATTGAATGAAATGAAAATCCAGAAATGCCAGAATCTAGAAATCAGAATGAAACTAGAGGAGTTACGTTGGTCTCGAAAAATGTAAGCTTTTTTTCCTTTTTTAGAGCATCTATCTATATGTTATCTTATTACCGCTATTTATTAATTACAAGAGTTTAATTATGTGATTATTTATGTCTCATTTTAGGATCGGTTGCCCCAAACCGTCAGTCAGCGTTAAAGCGCTCGCTAAGTTTTTTGTATGAGAATTGTCATATTGTTGTTTGTCTTTTGCTGAGTGACATTGATCAGTCTGCTAATTGTGATGCAACTGGCCCTTAGACATTTAGGTGCGATTTTCTACCATAGCCTTTGTTTGCCTTTGTGTCGGTTTAATAATTTAAACGTCATTTACTACTACATTTGAGTACACACAATAATTAGACGGCTTCTAAACATATCTCTGTTTGTTTCAGCATCTCTTCCCGGCACCGAAGCAGCCCACCAGCTAGTAGTCTGCGTCCGCAACAAATGCACCCCTGAAGAAGCTCTAAACGTTCTCCGAGATCTCCCGAACCCCCTCCGTGAAGGCGACCAACCCTCGGCAGCGCAGGCCGCGCCGCACAACCCGCTCAAGATCGACGTGTTTGTGCAGACACTACTTAACTTGGGCAGCAAGAGCATTTCTCACAGCTTTGCTGCTATATCCAAGTTTCATTATGTTTTCAAGGTGAGCTTTATTGGTGGCCCTTTGATTCTTACTAAAGAAGGCACGTCTATAAAAACAGCCCTGAAGGTCCGTCAAAAGTGTCCAACGAAGCTCTAAACGTTCTCCGAGATCTCCCGAACCCCCTCCGTGAAGGCGACCAACCCTCGGCAGCGCAGGCCGCGCCGCACAACCTGCTCAAGATCGACGTGTTTGTGCAGACACTACTTAACTTGGGCAGCAAGAGCATTTCTCACAGCTTTGCTGCTATATCGAAGTTTCATTACGTTTTTAAGGTGAGCTTTATTAGTAGCCCTTTGATTCTTACTAAAGAAGGCACGTCTATAAAAACAGCCCTGAAGGTCCGTCAAAAGTGTCCAACGAAGCTCTAAACGTTCTCCGAGATCTCCCGAACCCCCTCCGTGAAGGCGACCAACCCTCGGCAGCGCAGGCCGCGCCACACAACCCGCTCAAGATCGACGTGTTTGTGCAGACACTACTTAACTTGGGCAGCAAGAGCATTTCTCACAGCTTTGCTGCTATATCGAAGTTTCATTACGTTTTCAAGGTGAGTTTTCTTTGGTGACCCATGAGGGGGGATCAGTCATCAAGGGACGTTTACAAAAACAGCTCTTATTGGTAAAAAATGGTTCAAAACCTGCTCAAACTTTTATATAAAGTGGCCAGCTGTCGGCAGCGCGGGCCATCTCACATAGCTTTGGTGTTATGAAATGAAATGAAATGAAATGAAATCACTTTATTGCCAAAACATGATAGGTTGATGGTACAAAAAGATATCAATACAAACAATACCTAAATTCTAGGTTAGGATGTACTAACTTATTCTATTATATTTAATATTTTATATGTTATATTCAATTTCATTACATTGCATAGACTAGGAATCCTCTAGACTGAGCATAGTAACGTTACCCCCTCTGCCACTTATACGGTAGTTTTACTCCATCTTCGAGTCAATCCCGTGGCGTGATTGGTCTGTGTCTTTGAACGGACCAATCACGGCACGGGATTCGCTCACCTCGTCCCCCCGCACCCCCGTTTTTTTGGCAGCATCGGTTTCATGAAATAATTGCTCTAAACTTAGTCTAGAGGATTCCTAGTCTATGTTACATTGTAACCCATATATAGAATTCGATCCTGTAACAATAACTCTTTCCTTAACTTTAAGACTAGTAGGAGAAAGTCCATAATGTCCATTATAAATGAGGTTAAAACTAAAAAATCCAATAACTAGAATAAATATGTGTCAAAGTCTAGTCAAAAGAACGAAAGGAAGGACGATGTATCTTTATACGAATAACCTATCAAAGCGTCCTTATGGCAAGCGACAGTGGGACTTTTTGCTTGGAAACTACACATATACTATTCTGATAACCCTTCATTGTAATAATGTATTACTATAAGAGACTGTTTGTTTCTAAATAAAGAAAATTAAAAATTAAAATTAATATACTGGTAAAATATGATCCATCGCCTCTCGTATTTCCCACAGATCCTCGCCGAATCCGAGGAGGCCCAAATCTGCATCCTCCGCAACGTGTGGGAGCTCTGGCAGCGCCACCCGCAGATGGTCTGCGTGCTGGTGGACAAGATGTTAAAGACTCAGATAGTTGAGTGCAGCGCCGTGGCCACGTGGCTCTTCTCCAAGGAGATGGCGCCCTACTTCACGGGAGCGCAGCTGTGGGAGATCCTGCATCTCACTATTGACAAAATGAATAAACACGTCTCCAAACTCAGTGAGTAGACAACTATGTGTCTAAGGCAGGGGTCACCAAACCAAATGGCGGACCGCCGAACTCAGTAATCTCAAGTAGAAACGGACCGCGATGGTCATTTGAGGAGTGTCTTTTCAAAAGGGTTTATTTTTTCTGGGAATCTATTTCTAAATTGGACCTTAAGTTTTCTTGAGCAAGGTTCTCTCTAGAAGTACCGCTAAGAAAAAAATAAACCCTTTTGAAAAGACACTCCTCATTTTATTTTAAGAACCGGAACCCTGAAGAAACAAATTGGTGATCCCTGGTCGAGGGACATCGGGCGGTCCGTAGAGTTTTTTATGACTTTTCGATATATTGTCAATTAGCCACTACAAAAAACAAAACAAATAATTTTTAAGAAAAAAAAACCGACTTCTATGCGGCCCGGTGAAAGATTATTGTAGATGGTGCGCTATGTAGAAAAGGAGGTAAAACCACCCACTTTTCTAGTAGCATTTCGTTTCTGTAAGGCTCGCAGTTCTAACCTAACCTAACCCACTTTTGTTTGGTTCTGTGAGGATAGCAGTTCAAACCTAACCTAACCCACTTAACGGCGCATGCGGTGCGGTGTACGGGGGTTTGAGCGGGAGGGGTTTGGCCTCATCATACTTTATACCTACATTTTATGGTAGGTAATCATAGTAGTTTGTTTAGTTTAGGTATCATAGTGGTTTTCCGGGTCAAGGTCCGGGTCTGTGTCCGAGTCCGGGTCCGGGTCCGAACCGGATCCGGGTACGAGGCCGGATCTGGATCCGAGTCCGGGTCCCAGTCCAAGTCAAAGTCGAAATTCGAAATCACCAAACATGTACTATGCGTCGTTGAAGAGTTCTGTTCTGATCATCATCAGCAGTTCCAGTTCATCAAATGCGACAGTTTTTAATGTTAATGCTTTATTTTAAGATGAAAATACAGAAAATTATATACGTGTGCCTTTAAGATTTGAGGAGTTCCCTCGATTTCTCATGGATCCCATGTTCAGAACTTGAGCTTGACATAAATATGGCTTAAAAACCTAACTTGCTTAACAAACATAACGAAAAGGAAAAATCGCCAAACGCGAGCTATGCGTCGTTAAAGAGTTTCGTTCTGGTCATCATCAGCAGTTACACTTCCTCAAATGTTACTTTTTAAATGTATATGCTTGATTTGTTGATTAAAACACAACAATCACTATATGTATGCCTTTAAGATTTGAGGAGTTCCCTCGATTCCTTATGGATCTCATCATCAGAACTCGAGCTTGTCAGAAATGTGGCTTAAAAACTAAACTTGCTTAACAAACATAACGAAGAGGACAAATCGCCAAACGTGAACTATGGGTCGTTGAAGAGTTCTGTTCTGATCATCATCAGCAGTTCCACTTCATCAAATGCGACAGTTTTTAATAAAAATGCTTGATTTTCTGATGAAAATACAAAAATCTCTATACGCACGCCTTTAAGATTTGAGGAGTTCCCTCGATTCCTCATGGATCCCATCATCAGAACTCGAGCTTGACAAAAATGTGGCTTAAAAACTTAACTTGCTTAACAAACATAACGAAGAGGACAAATCGCCAAACGTGAACTATGCGTCGTTGAAGAGTTCCGTTCTGATCATCATCAGCAGTTCCACTTCATCAAATGTCACGTTTCTGAATGTATATGCTTGATTTGTTGATAAAAACACAAAAATCACTATATGTATGCCTTTAAGATTTGAGGAGTTCCCTCGATTCCTCATGGATCCCATCATCAGAACTAGGTTTTGACAAAAACGGGACCAATCTGTATGCATATACATACAATCAAAAAAAGAATTTTCAAAATCGGTCCAGTAATGACGGAGATATGGAGTAACAAACATAAAAGAAAATAAAAAAAATAAAAATAAAAAAAAACATACAACCGAATTGATAACCTCCTCCTTTTAGATTTGGAAGTCGGTTAAAAATATGTTATAAAGGACGATAGTAACAAGTGGGTTAACAGAATCCTCTGGAGTTAGAGCTTGTTACACTCAGTGTTTGTTACTGATCACTAAAAATTACATGTTGAAAAGATTAGTAAAAATCCGGCCAAGTGCGAGTCGGACTCGCGCACGGAGGGTTCCGCACCATCAACAAAAAATAGAGCAAAACAAGCAAAAAAAAAAACAAACAAAAAAACGGTCACCCATCCAAGTACTGACCCCGCCCGACGTTGCTTAACTTCGGTCAAAAATCACGTTTGTTGTATGGGAGCCCCACTTAAATCTTTATTTTATTCTGTTTTTAGTATGCGGCAACAGATATACATCATCTGTGAAAATTTCAACTGTCTAGCTATCACGGTTCGTGAGATACAGCCTGGTGACAGACGGACGGACGGACGGACGGACGGACGGACGGACGGAAGGAAGGACGGACGGACAGCGGAGTCTTAGTAATAGGGTCCCGTTTTTACCCTTTGGGTACGGAACCCTAAAAATTAACGACAAAAATTACATTGGCCGCGGGCCGCTATGAATAAATATGCATAAATAAATGGACCCTTTGTTTCCCATAAAGTTTTAAGTCCTAATGTATTGTTTGTCATATTATCATTAGTCATAAAACTGAAACCGTTATATTTTCAGGATTTTCGTAAGGTCCTATAGATAACCAAATGAATTATGACTAACGAAAATGCGGGCAAACAATTACATGACTTGAAACTTTTTGGGAAACAATAGAGACCCAAATAAATGTATTGCGCGCTCCTACTTACACGGCGCCTGCTAGGGGACCTTCTCCTACATGATCTGGAACTAGAACTATAACTATTCATATTATGTCTGTGTCTCACCGAAGTGTTCAATCAACCATTTGAACACCGCGCCTATCGTGTGCGGTGCCGCATTGAACCTTGTTGGAATGCACGAAGGTTGAAATTGGGCTGTAGGCGGGCGTCAGTTGGCGTCTTTGGCGGTCAAAGAGTTACGGCGTTATTCATAAACGGCTGATAACTTAATCAGTTGATGATCGTCGTTTGTCCCTCTCTATGCCATAACGACAGGGTTAATACATTAAGTTAGCAGCCGTTAGGGTTAGACTTTACGGCCAATCATCATTTTCCTCGCGTTGTCCCGGCATTTTGCCACGGCTCATGGGAGCCTGGGGTCCGCTTGGCAACTAATCCCAGTAATTGGCGTGGGCACTAGTTTTACGAAAGCGACTGCCATCTGACCTTCCAACCCAGAGGGTAAACTAGGCCCGTATTGGGATTAGTCCGGTTTCCTCACGATGTTTTCCTTCACCGAAAAGCGACTGGTAAATATCAAATGATATTTCGTACATAAGTTCCGAAAAACTCATTGGTACGAGCCGGGGTTCGAACCCGCGACCTCCGGATTGCAAGTCGCACGCTCTTACCGCTAGGCCACCAGCGCTTCTAGCCTTTACGGCCAATATACCAGTCATATTATTTCCAGGTCGCGAACTACAGGAAGCTCGCGCGGAGCTGGCTAGGGCTGACTCCTCCAGCTCGGACTCTGAAGACGAAGGCACCAGCAAGAAGAAGAAAGACCAGGACAAGCCCACTGAAGAGGTAAGCGCCACTGACCAGACTTCACCCCTTAAGCTTTGGATTCCTCCGAAAACGGTGCCGTCATATTACGGCCGCTATATAGCGTTGAATGACGTCACTAGAACGTTGTCTATGTAAACAAGATGGCGCGGTTTCCTAGACGGCGTTACGTTACGTTGATTGTCAACGTAACGTAAGGTGACGGCCGTCATGACGGTGTCGATAGTTTAGTGAACGTTTTATTAGATAGCGGTGACGCCATTTTGAATAAATGACACGAGATTTGAATAAATGATTCCGTACTACGATTATTTTCCTCTTCTGATCATATTTCATCCTCCAAGTAAATTATAGATGATCAAGCAAATCTTGTCAGTAGGAAAAGGCGCGAAATTCAAATTTTCTATGGGACGTTATCCCATCGCGCCTACATTTTTCAAATTTGCCGCTTTGACCTTGGTGGATGACGGTGTGTTATGACGCCGTGGTACTTTCCACATGTCGCCACCGTAAAGACGGCCGTCTTTTGCGGCCGCTATATGACGGCCGTCATATTACGGCACCGTTTTCGGAGGAATCCAAAGCTTTAGACCAGGGTTTCCAAGGGTGAACCCAAGAGAGGCGCAGCGAACGGCTGTAGACTTCCACCCTTATTCATAAAACTATCTATTTTATTTGTTTGGAAAACTTACAGCTAGAGCAGCAAGTTAGGTAATAACATAGAAACAGTGAGGCAATTACATAGACTAGGAATCCTCTAGACGGAGTTTAGAGCAATTATTTCATGAAACGATGCTGCCAAAAATACTGGGATTCCCCCGCACGGACGAGGTGAACGAATCCCGTGCCGTGATTGGTCCGTTCAAAGGCACGGACCAATCACGGCACGGGATTCTGACACTTGACTCGAAGATGGACCGTACTACCGTAAAAACTACCGTATAGATTAGATTAGATTAGATATATTTATTTCTTAAAGAAAAAGACACAGTATTTTACACAACAGGATAAAACAAAGGCTTTCATTAAAAAATCGTCAATTTAACATTAAAAATAGAAAGAAAAAAAATAGAAGAATATAAAATTTACAAATAAAACAATGTCATAATAAAAAGAAATGTTAATGTATACATAGCTAGGGCCAACCTAGGTATTGTCGAATGTCAAGAACAAAAAAACAAAATATTACAAAAAAACACTCAGTTGTAAATAACTTTATCAGATTATTTAAATAAAATAAATTTGTGGCAAAGGGGGTAGCGTTACTATGCTCAGTCTAGAGGATGTCTTGTCTGTGGGCAATTACGAGTTTCCACAGGTAGAAAAAGCCAAGTAGACATTTTTATGCCTCAATTACGTAGTTAATTTATGTACTCTCCATTGCGGTCCCTAGGGGTAGGGGGCATAGTATTTTAGGATATCGTTGGGTTAGGCGCATAGGGTAAAAGGTTGGGAACCCCTGCCTTAGACCTTCAGTGAAATAGAGATTGGACTATTAGCATTGTTTATTGAAGTTGTCGGATTTATATGTGTTCTATTTTGTGTCGATATATGTATATCGGAAGTCAGTACGACAATTCAAGAGTGCCACGAAAATTCCAGTGTTTGTTAATTTGCATAATCGAAGTAATATATAGAAATTAAATATGGTCCTTAATTTTTCGAGCTTTGGGTCCTCAGATATACATTTTTTCTTTGTCATAATCTGTCTTAAAAAAACTGAAATTAATGATGGCGCGATTTTCAAGTCTGATTACCAAATTCTATGGAAATGTTCCTTGTCTCTTGATTTTTATGGTTAGTTTACACTTTAGAGCAGCGGTCGGCAACCTTTTAGCAGCCAAGGGCCACATAGTAGTTAAGGAAGTTGACGCGGGCCGCACTTTGTTAATATTTATGACTTTATCAGACATTGCCGTTTGTCAATGTTACATACAAAATAGCCAGGGAGGCTCGCAGGCCGCAAGTGACAGGTTCACGGGCCGCAGGTTGCCGACCGCTGCTTAGAGTATTGCTTCTAACACTAATTAAAATTTCCAGGCAGTTGAACGCATGGAAGAGCGTCTAGAAGCGGCCCACATGGACCAGAAGCGTCTGTTCCTGATCGTGTTCCAGCGGTTCATCATGATCCTGTCCGAGCACTTGGTCCGGTGCGACACGGACGCGCGCGACCCCAACACGGGCTGGTACCGGAGCACCGTGGGCCGCCTGCGGCAGGTCTTCCTCGCTGTGAGTACTGTGTCCCACATGGAACAGAAGCTGTTCCTGATCGTGTTCCAGCGGTTCATCATGATCCTGTCCGAGCACTTGGTCCGGTGCGACACGGACGCGCGCGACCCCAACACGGGCTGGTACCGGAGCACCGTGGGCCGCCTGCGGCAGGTCTTCCTCGCTGTGAGTACTGTGTCCCACATGGAACAGAAGCTGTTCCTGATCGTGTTCCAGCGGTTCATCATGATCCTGTCCGAGCACTTGGTCCGGTGCGACACGGACGCGCGCGACCCCAACACGGGCTGGTACCGGAGCACCGTGGGCCGCCTGCGGCAGGTCTTCCTCGCTGTGAGTACTGTGTCCCACATGGAACAGAAGCTGTTCCTGATCGTGTTCCAGCGGTTCATCATGATCCTGTCCGAGCACTTGGTCCGGTGCGACACGGACGCGCGCGACCCCAACACGGGCTGGTACCGGAGCACCGTGGGCCGCCTGCGGCAGGTCTTCCTCGCTGTGAGTACTGTGTCCCACATGGAACAGAAGCTGTTCCTGATCGTGTTCCAGCGGTTCATCATGATCCTGTCCGAGCACTTGGTCCGGTGCGACACGGACGCGCGCGACCCCAACACGGGCTGGTACCGGAGCACCGTCGGCCGCCTGCGGCAGGTCTTCCTCGCTGTGAGTACTAGAGATGCACCGGATATCCGGTTACTATCCGTTATCCGGCCTATCCGGCCGTTATTTTAGTATCCGGCCGGATACCGGATAGTGACCTACTATCCGGCCGGATACCGGATAGTAAAATTAACACATTTTGGGGTAAAAACAGGAATCTAAAAAACAGTCACGGTCATAATGCTAACGACACAGTAGATAGAAATGAATACGTAACCAATGTCACACAATACACTTATTTGTTTACACAAAAATACACGCGCGCACTTGTAACTATAAACGAACTTACTACGTATTACGTAATAACATGATAAAACTCGACGATCCTAGAAATGTGTCCGCGCGAACGTTCACTACGAAACAGGTCGAAACCTGCACGACGCGCACCTGCAAAACTCAAAATATAGGTATAGTTGCGCCGGCCGAATATCCGGCGGCCGGATACCGGATATTCGGCCGGTATCCAGGCCGGATATCCGGTATCCGGCCAAACAACTATCCGTTGCATCTCTAGTGAGTACTGTATCCCACATGGACCACCAGCTACTAGTATATTTTGTTGCCGGTCCCATATTGGGATACCCTCCTCCAATTGAGGAGGGATTCAAATCATCTCGGGGCAGAGGTGTAGGGTTGGAGCCGGTGTAGCTTTATTTGACGTTCATAAGCGCATTGTAATATGCCTACTTGAAACTATGTATATTTTATCTTTTTAGGGTTCCGTAGCCAAATGGCAAAAAACGGAACCCTTATTTATAGATTCGTCATGTCTGTCTGTCTGTCCGTCTGTCCGTCTGTCTGTCCGTCCGTATGTCACAACCACTTTTCTCCGAAACTATAAGAACTATACTGTTGAAACTTGGTAAGTAGATGTATTCTGTGAACCGCATTAAGATTTTCACACAAAAATAGAAAAAAAAACAATAAATTTTTGGGGTTCCCCATACTTCGAACTGAAACTCAAACATTTTTTTTTTCATCAAACCCATACGTGTGGGGTATCTATGGATAGGTCTTCAAAAATGATATTGAGGTGTCTAATATCATTTTTTTCTAAACTGAATAGTTTGCGCGAGAGACACTTTCAAAGTGGTAAAATGTGTGTCCCCCCCCCTGTAACTTCTAAAATAAGAGAATGATAAAACTAAAAAAAATATATGATGTACATTACCATGTAAACTTCCACCGAAAATTGGTTTGAACGAGATCTAGTAAGTAGTTTTTTTTTTATACGTCATAAATCGCCTAAATACGGAACCCTTCATGGGCGAGTCCGACTCGCACTTGGCCGCTTTTTTTTTTATCAAGTACCTCTCAGGCGACGACTCGTAAAGTGGTAACGGAATGTGCAATGTCATCTGCCGCTCCGTTGGCAGATTGAAAAATAAAATTTAGAGGATAGATCATTAGTTGTCAAGCGGAACCCAGGCTCCCATGAGCCGTGGCAAAATGCCGGGATAACACGAGGAAGAAGATCATTTTTGCTAAACTGTGTCTTTCTTTAATTTAAAAGATCCTTTAATCTTCCTGATTTGACCCATTGGTTGACTGGCAGAGAATGCCTTACGGCATTAAGTCCGCCATTTGTACCATTATAAAGGATCCATGATATCATAAACTAAAGAAAAAGTGACCAAGTCCACCGGTGGCCGAGGCAGGAATCGAACCCACGTCTTCAGCTTACGCGGCTAACATCTTGACCACTAGACCACCGGGCCACGGCGTTTCTCGTCCCAAACCTCTCACTTAAAAAAAATCATAAAATAATTTGATGTGTTCCTTAGTTAAATAAATAAATAAATATTATAGGACATTATTACACATATTACACAAATTGACTAAGCCCCACGGTAAGCTCAAGAAAGCTTGTGTTGTGGGTACTCAGACAACGATATATATAATATACAAATACTTAAATACATAGAAAACAACCAAGCGCCAACCAAAGCGCTGGTGGCCTAGCGGTAAGAGCGTGTGACTTGCAATCCGGAGGTCGCGGGTTCGAACCCCGGCTTGTACCAATGAGTTTTTCGGAACTTATGTACAAAATATCATTTGATATTTACCAGTCGCTTTTCGGTGAAGGAAAACATCGTGAGGAAACCGGACTCAGTGGCGTAACTAGGGGGGTGCTGGGGGGGGCACGTGCCCCGGGCGCCGTCCAAGGGGGGGCGCCAAAATGGGCAAAAGACCTCCCATAGAAAATGGACCAGCCAAAAAGTAGGAAACAGAAAAAAAATTTTCGCGACTTAGGGGTTGGTCTCATAGTAAAAATTGCTCAGTATAATTCCAAAACCTCCCTGGCAACGGAAATGCAGTTATTTTTTAGCCACCCTGTATACAGGGTGGTCCAAACCTTGACATCCAAAACATTTTTTTAGAATCCTCGTCGTTGGTCATCAGAATTTACCCCATGTATGTTAACCGATTTTTCGTAGTTTTCGAGTTTAACTTTTGTTAAGAAATTCCGGGGTGAAACTTTGCGTTGCTTTTATGCCTTCTAATGAAATAGCGATGGGGAAGTGACCCCATAAAATAATAGTAGAAATAAGAAAAGAGGATTTTTGTAATGAATTACTAATTTGGAAGCTTTCCACCTCAGATCCTTTGACCGGCGACTCTGACAAATTATGACTATTAAGTATCACTTTTTTGACCTTTTAAAAAACGTAGGGTCTAGCAGTTTCTAAAATAACCAAAAGTCCTTGAAATCGCTTGTATTTTTTATTTATTTAGGTAAGGGCAACATCTAAGCTTGAACGTAAAAGTTTGTCTTTTTTTCCAAACACAGCCAAGTGAGGATGCTGATTTTTTTTAGCAACTGCGCCGTTTGTGATGGATTATGTTACAAAAAGAAATATTCAAAAAAGTTCAATAGTTTTTTTTAATAAATAATAGCTTACCCCGGAATTTCTCAACAAAAGTTAAAAGTAATAAAAATAAAAATCATAATTCGAAAACTACAAAAAGTCGGCTAACATACATATTCTGATAGCCCACAGCGTGAGGAATCTAAAAAAAAATTTTTGGACGGCAAGGTTTGGACGGCAAGGTTTGGACCAACCTGTACTTATAACACATGCCGTGCTAACATCGCTCGTTCTGTGATACTAGAATGCCGTGAAAAACCTGTGTCAGGTATTGAGAGCATTCTATCCAGAGTATCGGTGTGGGATCCAAGACTCAATTTTGCGCGTTTACCGCTAAGAAAACCTCATCTTTCAAGGCACAACCCTTCCCATGTCAGGGAGTAATTTAATTTAATTTAATTTGTGTTTAATTTGATTTGTATAATAATCCAATATTCTTATGGAATAATAACATCAATAAATTGCTCTGATAATTAGCTTAAGATAATTTATAAGTATGTTACGATTCATAAGTGCTTGTTGCTAGGCCTACATGAATAAAGTATATTTTGACTTTGACTTTGACTTTATTGGGAGCCTCGGTGTTGACATCTCCATCAGGGTCGTCTAATAATTTCGTAGCCACCTTGTTGGGTAGGCTGCGCTCGTATCAAAAAAACTCGGCGTGCTCAATAAAGGGAGGCGATACTTTACTCTGGGGCAGACAGATTCATAGGTGTACCCACGGTGGGGCAAGGTGGGGCAGTTGTCCCACCCTGGTCTCTGACCATAAGCTAAGAATCTCTGTTTCAACCGTACCCTGTTACAACGTCCCCAGCCTCCCCTACTTCTGCCCCACCTCTTAAAAAATGCTGCATACGACCATGGACAGATCCCATATAATGAGCACCTAGATGCCACCTTGGTCCCTTCAAATCAGTCCAAAGGCGCGCTATGAATAGTCTACGATCCCAAACTTACAAGCGATATTGAATCTTCAAGTCTAACGAGATCTCCAAAAAAGAAGTGTAGGTATAAGTTTTAAAATGGTCGGCAACGCGCATGTAACGCCCCTGGAGTGTAGACGTCCATAGGATGCGGTGACCGCTTACGATCAGGTGAGTCGTAAGCTTGTTAGCCACCGATGGACTAAAAAAACACTTATTTGTCTAAATCAAAAGTAAACTTTAATAAGTAAAAAGTAACCCTTTCGTTAGTTCATTTCGTTGGGGAGGGGGGGGGGGGGGGGGGCGCAAATTTGGTGCCTGCCCCGGGCGCCATATCCTCTAGCTACGCCACTGACCGGACTAATCCCAATACGGGCCTAGTTTTACCCAGAGGGCTGGGTTGGAAGGTCAGATGGCAGTCGCTTTCGTAAAATCTAGTGCCCACGCCAATTACTGGGATTAGTTGCCAAGCGGACCCCAGGCTCCCATGAGCCGTGGCAAAATGCCGGGACAACGCGAGGAAGATGATGACATAGAAAACAACCATGACTCAGGAACAAATATCTGTGCTCATCACACAAATAAATGCCCTTACTGGGATTCGAACCCAGGACCGCGGCTTCACAGGCGGGGTCACTGCCCACTAGGCCAGACCGGTAGTCGGTCGTTAGTTGAATTAATTTTAATAACTGTTTTAGTTCTGGTAGCCACGGTAACTCCAGGTTTAACCAGTTAACCCCGGGTTAGTGGGATGGTGCAAGTGGTCCTAAGTGTCGTAACTATAAGATAATATAGTCAAACTATCTTTAGAGATGTATAGGGTATTTAATTACACAAACGGGTCTAACGCGATATAATTTCATTGTTTTTACCTTTAATCCGTTACCACAGCTGGTGCAACTCAGCTGAAACGTCGGAATTAAAGGTAAAAACAATGAAATTATATCGCGTTAGACCCGTTTGTGTAATTAAATATGTGTACAAAGCGCGAGAGTTTAAAGTGTTAGATGTATAGGGTCCAAGAGTCACTTACTTCATTATCAGAGGGCGGAATTGCTCATGGCAAAAATCAAACGTCAATAGAGTTGGAACGTTGAATTTATCGACTTTTTCAGCTATCGATAAGTTCAGTCACCTTTTACATTTCTGACTTTAACATTGACCTCTTTGATTAGCTAGTTGACTAGCTAGTTTTAATAATACAGTACTAAGTTAAGAAGTTTTTAAAATTATTGTTTTATATTGTCTTTTATTTAAATGTTATTCCGTAATGTTCATATGAAGTCTATTATTGTTTGCTTATGGATTTGAGGTTTAGTTTTGTTAATTAATAAATAAAGATACGCTAGGTAAATATAATGTAGGTAAGACTATGTAGATGCTATTTTATTAAATAATTGGTAACTTTAAATGATTATATTATATAACCTGATAGAATCGTATAAAGTCCTATATAACTGTAAATATAAGTACCTACTATTGTGTGCCCTTACAGGGTGTCATGAACTGGCCTCTTAAATTGTAACACCTTATTATGTACATGACAATGCAATATTGAATAAATGACTAAATAATTTCAGTTTATTCGATAGTCGATAAAATTCAACGTTCCAACTCTATTGACGTTTGATTTTTGCCATGAGCAATTCCGCCCTCTGCTCATTATAACTATATGTAATCCTTGTCCCCAGCACCACGAGCAAGTGCAGAAGTACAGCAGCACGCTGGAGACCCTGCTCTTCACGCAGGACCTCGACCCGCACGTCCTAGACGTGTTCCACCAGTTCCTCGCGCTCACGGCCTAGACTAGGTTAGCAACCGTGGTTTCGTACCTACACTTAGGAGCAAAAAAATCGACTCAAATCTGTGTTGGACTTAAAAACTCTGGAAACAGCAGACTGACTTAAATTCAGCTGTTCAGCAACTGCACGCTGCGTAAGGCCTTGATTGAGCAAGACGAGGCTTCAGTTTCTGTCGTGTCCATTTTCTTGCAGGTAATTCCAGGGAATGATTGCGGGAGATGTGCACAGGTCAACTTCTGATAAGAGACTGATAAGAAATAACCGGATACACCGGTTTTTATGGCCCTCAAAGGTGCGCAACTCGTGCATAATCAAAGCAGGTAAAATGTTGTTTTCTACAAAAATAACAATAACCTGAAATTTACCAAACCGATTTCAACGGTTGTTAATGTTTTTGATAGCTTAATTAATAAACAATAATACTGCAATTTCATTTTCACTGAAATATTCAACGTTTTCAGAAAAATTGAAAAAACTAAAAAATGTGACTTGAGTCGATTTTTTTGCTCCCGAGTGTAAAGTGGGCTAGTTTTACATTCGCTAAACTAAGGCAAAGAGAATAGACATAGAGTGTATAGTGTAGAGATACCACGAATATTCGGCAACTATTCGGTATTCGGCCACTTTGCCGAATATTCGGTATTCGGCCGAATGTTGCCTACTATTCGGCCGAATACCGAATATCTGTTGCACCTACTTAAAAAAGAGAAATTTCACAAGAAAAATAACCATAAACTACATTTAGAATGTGTTCTTGGAAAGTTGTTAAATACCATGGTCTAATAAAACATGGTCTTCTCTTCCCAGAGTGTCACTTGCCTACGTCACAATAACATTGCCACTTTATTTCAACATAACATGTTACATGGGTACATTATATCTATGGTTAATAAGTTAATTTATTTCTTTATAATTTAATAATTTTCATTTATATGTATTTTATCTTAAATTTTACAATAACACGTCATTTTTAATTATTCATTAGCAATATCTTCCGATTCACGAAAGAAATTTCAGACGTTCGGGTAATTCTGTTTACACTACTGGCAACACAGGATAGCGCTTTCACATTTGACAATCCGCCATTTTGTCCCTGACCGACCGTCCTTGTCGAACGCGTGTTAATTGTTATTCCCTTCTCGCTCAGTGTCAGCAGTCGCAGTGTTTTCCAAACTTTTCACGTCGTAAGCTTCGTAATTAATGTTTTGTTACGAAAATGGTTGGCTGCTCTATTCGGAACTGTAAGAGTAGGAGTGAAAAGTGCAGTATAGATTTGTTTTATTTTACTATGTTTCTACATGAATAACTTAAAATTAATGCCGTTAAAATAATTTTCACTGTTGGTTAAAATTCTCCCACATTTTAAAGTTTGAGAACCTGTAAACAGCATGATGACGTAGGCAAGTGCCAGTTAGGTCATTCGCGAATCTCGGAATAGAGTACCAGGCGGAGTATATTATTATACCATGTTAAATACGAAGACCCTTTTTTGAGCATTTGTTGATTAAAAAAATTTTTTTTTATTATGAGTCTGTTTTGTTTGACTCTCATTAATGCTGTTCAACAAAAATATATCTTAGCTAACGTCATCTAACGTTGAGCTTTGTTAGCGATCAGTTTTCATAATAATTGTGACTCAAAATGTTCGCATGTCATGCCGAATATTCGGTCCCCGAATATTCGGTATTCGGCCGAGAGAGGGGCCGAATATTCGGTATTCGGCCGAGAGAGGGGCTGAATATTCGGTATTCGGCCGAGAGAGGGGCTGAATATTCGGTATTCGGCCGAGAGAGGGGCCGAATATTCGGTATTCGGCCGAGAGAGGGGCTGAATATTCGGTATTCGGCCGAGAGAGGGGCTGAATATTCGGTATTCGGCCGAGAGAGGGGCCGAATATTCGGTATTCGGCCTAAACCACTATTCGGGGCATCTCTAGTATAGAGAGCTTCTGTCATGGTAAATTATGTAGTCCCAGTACATTTACTGCCATCTTTCGACAGAAGATTAAAACTGTTAGAACGCCATCTGACTTTGATCCTTGTTCTTTCACTGATATGTGTCAATTTGTTAAAGGTCAAAAATTAACGCCATCTACTCGACAGTAGGCCAAAGGTGTGGCGCCATCGCTCGAAAAGATTGCACCATATCTTTGGTCTAATAGATGTAGTCGAGTAGATGGCGTTCATTAGGGTTCCGTACCCAAAGGGTAAAAACGGGACCCTATTACTAAGACTCCGCTGTCCGTCCGTCCGTCTGTCACCAGGCTGTATCTCACGAACCGTGACAGCTAGACAGTTGAAATTTTCACAGATGATGTATTTCTGTTGCCGCTATAACAACAAATACTAAAAACAGAATAAAATAAAGATTTAAGTGCCTCCCATACAACAAACGTGATTTTTGACCGAAGTTAAGCAACGTCGGGCGTGGTCAGTACTTGGATGGGTGACCGTTTTTTTGCTTGTTTTGGTCTATTTTTTGTTGATGGTGCGGAACCCTCCGTGCACGAGTCCGACTCGCACTTGGCCGGTTTTTTTTGTCATGTATCAAATTGACACATATCACTGAAAGAATAAGGATCAAAGTCAAATGGCGTTAGTTTTAAAATTTACTGTGGCTACGTAATTTAAATTACTTTGAAAATCCGCCTCTATTTCCAATTCTCTTTCACTAAGGGTTCCCCCACATATGTTGACGCGGAATCGGCAAAATCCGATAGGAAAAGCCTTTTTCTCCAATATGCTCGGAAATGTTCACTTTATTGTAGCAAAAATAGTACAGGAAGTTCTTCGTTATTGTCAAACTCTAATAAAAAAAAATCAAACTATCGCTGTCCTGTTCTAGCGGACGGGAATGAAAAAAACACTACAGTAATAACTTATTACTGTAGTGTTTTTTACTTTTTAAAAATAAAAAACGCAAACAGCCAATTATTATAGCCGCGAGCCGCGTCTACACGACGCGATCAGCTATCATTTCGAGCTATAGGATAGAGTGAGATAGTAAGATAAACGACCTTACTTGTCTCGTTCTTACAAGACCTTTGTGCTCGTGTATGATCGTGCGCATACTGCTTAATAAAATCAAAGATTATTTTTATATTTTTTTTTAAGGATCTCATCCGTGTTCATGAAGCTTATATTTAATTTTTAAAAGTTAAGGGCACAAAGTTATTCTGCCATTCAGTACCATTCAATATTCGTTCATTCAATATAATTGTGCAATATAGTTGGTCAAACCAATTTGTCAGTCAGTAAGAACTATACCCATCCTTTACTTTTGGATACTAGTACTAGTGTAAGACAAAGATAGTATGATTCTCTCTGTCTATGTTTGAAATGAGAAAGTCCTTTGACAAACTATATAACTTATATAGTTTGTCAAAGGACTTTCTCATTTCATTTCTTTCTTATTACATAGACAGAGAGAATCATACTATCTTTGTCTTACACTAGTACTAGTATCCAAAAGTAAAGGATGGGTATAGTTCTTACTGACTGACAAATTGGTTTGACCAACTATATTGCACAATTATATTGAATGAACGAATATTGAATGGTACTGAATGGCAGAATAACTTTGTGCCCTTAACTTTTAAAAATTAATTAAAGAGGGAAATTGGTTTTGACATTTTTGATGTGAAGGTTCGATTTGAGTCATGCTTGATGCTTAAATAATTATTATTTTACCTTATTTCCTCGCATGTTTGGAGAAAAGCACTATATATGCCTCGGCAGGAATAGCAATTCGTGGATTCGTCTTCTTTGTCGGACTCCGCTTCGCGTCGTCCGACAAAATCGAAACTCATCCACGAATTGCCCTTTCCCGGCCTCTGCAATAATGTACTATTATGTCCGCGCAATAAGAGCGAAAAAGTTGTCGTTCGGGTCGGCTCGCATCGGCTGGCGCCTGCTGACGCGTCGACGTCTTTTCCGCTCTTATTGCGCGGACATAAAGCTTTTTCCCTATCGGATTTTGCCGAATGCGCGTCGACATATCTGGGGAGACCCTAAATTTTTTAAACCTTATTACCGTGCAAGACAGGAGACTAGAGAAAACAGTACGAAAGTTCACTTACTCACTTACGCAAATCACCATATTGGTTTTTTGTCTGACTGTTCAACATCATATTTATATTATAATCCTATTTATTACATAATGACAGTTCATGATATATTGTGTTTTAAAACAGACTGTTATGTTTTATTGATTTTCTTAATATAATAAGTAGATTACTGGTAAGATTAAAGGAAGTGTATTTCCTGTAAATAAAATAAAAGACTATAAAGTTCAAATTCTGTTGTTTTTTGTCCCCGGCAGTTTACAAATGACGATCAATATTTTATTCTTTAATGGGGAATATTACGCTAAACTCTGCGTAGGGGGCGCCACTTCCACAGTCCATCATAATCTGAGGGTCTACCGTAAACGAGAGCCGAAATTTTGTTATCTAATCTCACTCTTGCATATTCGAGCGATAGAGAAGCAGATAGCCGAGTTCCGATTTCGCGTTTCCCGGTAGGCCCTTTGTTAACAAACCACCTTGATGTATCAATATCATATGAAATAATATAATATTGTCTGTGAAAACTTGTCAAAAACAGTTTAAGGCACAGTGTGTATATGTTACTCTTTGGTTTACGAAAGGCGCTAGTGCTGCACTCTGGCGGCAGAACATTGCAGTAATACTCCCTATTCAATGTGGAGCCGAGCACAGGACAAGTCAAGTAAGGACCGTATAGTTAATTATAGAAAAATTAAGTGTGTGATTCAAAAATATTAATACACACAATATTTTGTGTTGTCTGTCGTGTATAAATAGCAACAGTGGGCGGTGGTACATACCTTGACTCAAAATAAAAGACATCAAAAATGAACCAAAAACGATACTTTTATTCTCAGTCTTCATTCTTATTCTTTACTTAGATTATTTTGTAAAAATTAAAATTGATGTACAATGTGCAAAGTTTTCGAACTAAAGAAATCTTGGAACTTCACAAAAAATACAATGAAAGTTCTTGACACATTTTCGAAACTTCATTCTGTATGAAAAACTTTCCGTTGGTAAGTTTTATTTCAAATGCGTGAGCAGTTCTTCCACGTCCTTCTTGGAGCCGAGATAGCACGGGGCGCGCTGATGAATGGCCGCGGGTTCGATGTCCAGGATGGGTATGTGTCCGTTACTGGCCACGCCGCCCGCCTCCGTCACAATGAAGGACATTGGGTTGCATTCGTACAGGAGACGGAGCTGGAAATAGACTTATGTTAATGAAAATAAGGTTTAAAGTCGACTAACATGATTAAATGGTTTCGACAACCATCGAATGCAACCCGCATTCGTACAGGAGACGGAGCTGGAAATAGAGACTTATGTTGATGAAAGTAAGGTTTAAAATCGACTAACATGATTAAATGTCAAAAATAGGCCATAAATGATCACATGATTTCTGGATGACCCCTAGCTTTTATAAAATGCAACCCTATTCATTTTTAGGGTTCCGTACCCAAAGGGTAAAAACGGGACCCTATTACTAATTAGGGTTCCGTACCCAAAGGGTAAAAACGGGACCCTATTACTAAGACTCCGCTGTCCGTCCGCCCGTCCGTCTGTCACCAGGCTGTATCTCGCGAACCGTGATAGCTAGACAGTTGAAATTTTCACAGATGATGTATTTCTGTTGCCGCTATAACCAAATACTAAAAACGGAATAAAATAAAGATTTAAGTGGGGCTCCCATACAACAAACGTGATTTTTGACCGAAGTTAAGCAACGTCGGGCGGGGTCAGTACTTGGATGGGTGACCGTTTTTTTGCTTGTTTCGCTCTATTTTTTGTTGATGGTGCGGAACCCTCCGTGCGCGAGTCCGACTTGCACTTGGCCGGTTTTTTTGCTTGTTTTAGTTCTATTTTTTGTTGATGGTGCGGAACCCTCCGTGCGCGAGTCCGACTCGCACTTGGCCGGTTTTTCTATGATAGTCACAAAGTCAGCAAGCCACAGTAGGTATCTAACTCATATATCTTATCTGAATAGGGAAATGTTGGTCACCATTCATTTTAATATCCTGTTTAGGTAGGTATAACTAATCTAACAAAGAATATAGTTTGTGATAATAGTAGATAAAATCTGACATGACAATACGTGATATTCTATTGTTTTTATCGCATCTATATGTCGGCGGCCGATCGTAAGATCAGGCAGATCGTAATGTTCCTGTGTAATGTTTTGACGATAGTGACATTAAACCAATATATAGGTAGGATAGGTTCGTTAGGTTGCTTTAGATGCCCGAGAAGGGCAAACTGCCCAGAAATAGGAGCCGTCGACTCAGGGAACGGGTCAAAGATTTTCACGTTTCACGATATGCCTAGGAATTTCACGATATGCCTGATCTTACGATCGGCCGCCGACATATACACGGTGAAATTTAATCGGTGATCATTTATTTCCAGCAAGACAATAGACATACAGTAATATTTTATAAAACTAAACCTAATTAAAAACTAAAAATCGAAATACAAGTTGAAATTAAATATTAAAGTGAAATTTCCAGATTTTTAGTAAAACATCAAGACATTCTACGACTATCTAGTCATATATTACCTTCCCATTGGGCGCGGACTTGGTGGCCGGGTACATGAAGATGCCGCCATACTTGATGGTGCGGTGCACGTCAGCCACCATGGAGCCCACGTAGCGGGCGCCGAACGCCTTCCCGCTGCTCGGGTTCTTCTTCTCTTCTACGTACTTCTTTAGGCCTGGCTCCCATTCGGCGGCGTAACCTGGAATAGTTGGTTGATTGTTAGAATCCGTGGTCCTTATCGTGTTTGGCCTACAAGTTTGTTCCTGTCATAGCGTATAAGTTCGCTGGTAATAAGGCCATGTTTTACGAAGACGAAGAAGTAGCCGCATCCGCCTGAGCTGACTCAGAAGGCCCAAAAGGTTTGGTTGGACGTTACGATGGAATAGGTAACATGACGCCAATTAATAAGTACAGGCGGACGTAACGCCTTGAAGCATACCCTACCCTACTCTAGTCTGTAAGCCTTCGACTTTGATAAGTTTGCACCCACTTGGTACTCTTAGCAGTGACAATGTATCTTTGGCCGCACCATGGTTAACAATGTTAACATACATGGCATAGCATGTACGGTTTCTATATCCAGTAAGGACTGAAAGAGGCAAGTATACCTACACTGCAGGATTCCAAAAACTCACCTTCATTGATGGAATAAATGCTCCCTTTCTCCGGAATCTTCATACTATAGGATCAGTCAGGATAAACTCCCCAATGCTAGGATCGTACATGAAGCCATGTGCGCCTCTGCCAGTGCCCAACGATAGCACTATATATGTAGTGCGTAGACGGCTTATCACTACTAAGCGAAGTATGCTGCAGAATACCAAAAACTAACCTTCATTGATAGAATAAATGCTCCCCTTCTCCGGAATCTTCATCGAAGGATCAGTCAGGATGAACTCCCCAATGCTAGGATCGTACATGAAGCCATGGGCGCCTCTGCCGGTGCCCAACGATAGCACCATCATGGTAGCAGAGCCGTATAGTGCGTAGCCGGCCGCCACAAGTTCCCGGCCGGGACGGAGCGCATCCGCCACTGAGGGCTCGCCGTCTGAATGCTTTCTGAAACATAGAAGTACCAAAGTCAGATGTAGCGGTGATCTAGTGAAAGCTTTTGTACTAGTTTTATGCCTTAGCCTCATAAACCTTGCCAAGCAAAATGAAATTTTATTTTGTCAACACAAAGTTCAAATTAGAATGGAATAGGAGACCTTTTTATAGGTCTCTGAGCGGCTAGAGGATAATGCAACTATTGCAGCACGGCTCGGCTTCGTTCGAAGTACATCGTAACAAGTGATCTACTGTGAAGAAACCTTAACGCGCGTGCTGCATATTATTAGGCACGCATCTGGCGTAGCCTGGCCTAGTCGTGGAAGCGATGCTGATTGTCATAAGCGGCCTGGGATTGAAGGACACCTAAATAGCGAGCGCAGTGGCGTATTATCGTGACATCCATCAGGCAATCAATAGTGTCCATCCAGCAATGGAATTGAAGCGGACAGAAATGTGTGCCTTGTGTATATGTGGGTTAACGATCAATTTGATAAAGTCACCATGGCGAAACATTCTAACTGAACCTTGAGTTTTTAGATATCGATATGTACCTGGAATAGATTGAGCGCTAATGGCAGTTAGTATTGAACATAATATGGTTATATTAGCATCGTTCGCAGACGTTTCCGCTTAATACAAAATTAATATAATATGGTAAGCCGTGCAGAAACCAAACCGGAGGTCGTTCATTAAACCTCCGCTCCAGCTCGTACCTATGAATTTCTAGGAAATTATACAAGAAAAGAAATGTGACATTGTAAGTATATTTAAGTGACTTACTTGTATATGGCGAAGATAGAACCGACGGACACCAGACAATCGATGTTGGAAGACCCGTCCAGCGGGTCGAAGCAGACTATGTATTTGCCGCGCCGCTCTGTCTCCACCTGCAAGTTATTTTATGGTTAACGTGTAAATCAAAGAGATTTTTGGATTGTGACATGACCACGTATACATGAATTTTCTCAAATGATTTTTACACTTAAGACCCTAAATCTGTTAAGCAAAAGCCAGCATTATTAAAAATCACTAGTAAATTCATCATTCAGAGACAATTTCAATATGGAGATTTGTTTACATAGTTAGCAGTTGACACTTTACGAGCGGTGGACTTCCGTGTTGAGCGCGTGCCAAAGCAACAATATTTGTCGTTTAAAAAGCGGCTGTATCCTAGTGGTTTTAAGGTTCAAATCGGTACAAACGTAGCATGTTTTGTAATGATTTAGGTACCTGGATGACGTTGTCGTTCTCCTCAGACACCAGCAGGCACGTGGTGAACGAGGACTTGAGCATGTTGATGAACAGGTCGTTGGACAACACGTCCAGCTTCTTGACCTGCTCGCCCTGCACGTTCGTGTCTCCGGAGATGCCGTGCCTGGGGACAACCATCATTAATACAGTATATATGACACCGTAAGATTGTGAACCCGTTAGTTTATAATCTAACGTAGGTTAGGTTAGATTATAATCTCCCTACCGTCAGTTTATAATGTAACTAGCGAGATTACTTATAATATGACGAGTGTTTACAATTTTACGGTGACATATATAATAAAAAAATAGACATACAACCGAATTGATAACCTCCTAATTATTTTGAGATTTGGAAGTCGGTTAAAAAATAAAACTTTGCGTTGAAAATGAAAATGAAAATGAAAAAAGGTTTATTCGTTTTAAGAATTACTTATACAGTTGTAAGTGTTGGCGCCTCTTTTTAAGTAACAAATACCGGTGTTAAGAGGCACAGCGCTTCCTTAGTAGGTAATTTTAACAATTTTTTTTAAAATGAATATGGAGAATAAAATATTCAGAGAATAACAAAAATAATTACTTATAAGTTTATAACTTAATGAAAAAATGGACTTGCAAGTCCTAATGAGTGTGTGTGTGTGTGTGTGTGTGTGTACGTGTGTATGTGTGTATTTGTATGTGTGTGTGTAAAAATACGTTTATAGTCCTAAAACATTTTGAATTAAGTTTTCTGTATCATAATAATTCTTACATTTAAGCCAGTCTGTTATAACCTTTTTAAGTTTTTGCGTTAAGCTTAGAAAATGTAAAAGTGACAAATATTTAGTTCATTGAGTTATTATTATAGTGAACTCAATGGTCTTAAGCGCCAATAGACCCTATATATTGTGGTGCTTAAGTCCTGTATGACAATTCCGATTTTTTTTAAATTTCCAAAAACTGGAAGAAGAAGAAAATCTATATTTTATTGATACGGTTTTAACACCCCCTGGCACTGATTAAAATAACCGACTTGGTTTCACATTACATCTCAAAACTTTTTTGTAGTAAAAGCGTTGCGAGACTTGCACCTTTTTACATGTAATGTTTTCGATGGAATCTCATCTCTTTTTGTAGGCAGTCCTTCTTTTCGGGTACTCATACCCATACTATGTATACACATATCATAACTAAACATATCTTCATTCATACTAACATCGTACATTCGTAGTGTACCTTTACTTTACCTACTATTTGTAGGAACTGCAACAGTAACTTTGTAATATCATATATTTATATGGGATTACAAACTTACTTATGCAGTTCTCAGATCTTTAAAGCGTGACTGATATTGCAATATTTTTAGGTTTACCTTTTATGTGGCCATTAAACCCTAACTCTGTACCAAATTTCAGCTCTCTGAGTTTATGGGAAGTACTAATTCTATTCTGATGATCATGACTATCATGAGTGAGTGAATGAATGAGTGTCATAAATGCGAAACTTTGCTTTCGCTTAACTTCGGAACTAAATGACCTACAGACTTGAAATTTTGGATTTTAAGTATGTGATTATAGCTTACTGGATGACGAAAATTTCTGCGTTCTGGTCTTATCCAGAGGTTCTCAAATAGGGGCCTGAAAATGCGGCGAAATGGTTCCAGTAAAGGATGGTACGGCAGTGTTTGCTTCGCGCTCGACTTGGCGGGGGCACTGCCGTGCCCCCAGATAAAGGAATATTTTTAAAATTATTAAATATTAAAATGTTGTAAAATAATTGCTTCCGAGAAATTATGTTATTAAATCAAAAATAACTCTTTACGTGCAACTTTATCTACGAAATAACAAATCATATACCTGCGTAGGTACTTACTGAGTGTTTTCTTAAACACAGATAATGTACCATCGCCCACACTCTTAACTATACATCCATCAGTGGACCTTATGCCTTTTGTAATAAGGTCTACCGATGGACACTTAAGAGGCTTGTTGTTTGTACCTATCTCCCAAGTGAGTCCCAAGTTATCACTTCATTCCACTTGCTTATACCTACTTCATTAGGGTAATTAACTATCGAAAATGATAACAAAGCGGATGCTGGGGTCTGTCAACAATACGAAAATATTGAAAGTATAAGTATAGTAATAAAATGTCTTGGTCAAAAATATATACATAATAGGAATGACATTATTTGCTTCAGCCAGTAGCCACTTAGCCAGTGACATTTGCTTATTTTCATAGGTTTGCTAATGTGCTTAGTCACGATTTGTCACCAACAAGTCGAATTTGCTCTATATAATAATCCTACTAGGTAAATATAAAATATTGGTACTATAACTTGAAAACCACTAACAATTTAGCAATACCGGCTTTCCTGACAGCGGACTGTATAGCCTTGACCGCCGTCTGTATAGAGTTAAGCAGCTGCGTGAGATCCCCAGTAGCCTTCGGTGCAGTCCTCTGCTGCGCAAGCACCCATCGCGTAAGCGTCATCGCGTTCACGTCGAACGCAGGCCCGTGCTGCGACATCGCGAATTAAAAAATAAAAATAAAAAACTAAATTAAAAAAAAACAGCAATGGCGTCGTTCGCGCTCAGCTGACGTCGCGGCACTGGCGCGGGTGAAGGTTGCCGTGCCGGTTGCTATCAGTGTAAACAGTTATTCTTGTAGCTATATAGTTTGCATAATGCCCACTTGTGTCTTAAATATTTTTGTCGCATTTCTTAACAGAGAAATTTATGAGTGGGTACTTGGATATAGGTAACTATTTTGTAGTTAATTTTTTTGGAAAAAATTAAAACGACGGAAATTGCTTAAAAATGTAATACATAATTAAAAAAATATTTACTTCGTTGACTCATTGTCACAGCGAACTCAACAATATGGTCCTAAATCCTAATAAGTGCCATATATAGACCCTACTACCATTTTAGTTAAGTACTTATGCCACTTTCCGACGTTTTAATTTTATCCAAAAAACGAAACTACAGAAAAATTCTATAACTACCGATCCTGCTCACAACATTTCACGAGAATCTATTTATTTAAGAAATGTATGCGACCTGCAGAGAAATACGAAAGTATCTTTCGCTAACACACACACAATATACGAGTTATTTCCCATCGTTGATGTACTATGCGATTGTTTAGGGTCCTAGCTAAATTGGTTGTACCATACTAACGCTATGGAATGTCCAGTTTAGCTAGAACCCTAAATGGCGTCATAATATTGACATGTAAAACATTATGTTTTATGAATAAAGAATCAATCAATCAATAATCACGGAAAGTGACTGTACCTACCTATGCATTAGTACATAGGTAGGTATGTACGATATCATTCCCTGCGAAACATGAATGTAGTCATTAATTGTAGCTGTTATTATGCTACTCGTATTTTATATTTTCATAGCATTCAATAAAATGTATATACGAAAATAAACGCCGATCATGTAACTTCGCTATGCTTCTGAAATCAAAACATGTTATTCTCGAATTTGGCGGTTGGATAAGATTCATAAGATAGCTAAGATAGGTCATGTGGGCCAATGTGGAGTAAGACAAACATAGTTTATTTTACTCGGGACGGGACAATTTAAAGAGTACAGTATGAGTAATCCCTACAAGTGTTAGGGCTGATTTAGTCGGCGCGCGAACTCGCATGCGATTTTAGTTACATTGCGGACTGTTGATTACGTCCAATTCAACTGACCGATCAAAACCCGCAATGTAATGAAACTCGCATGCGAGTTCTCGCAACGTCTAAATGAGCCCTTACTCTTGCCAGTGTTTGTCTTATCTTATCCCATCTGACCTTAATTCATTTGATTCACCACATACTTATTTGAAGATGCTTTTCGAGTTGTTTATAATTAATTACTCGTGACATTGCTACCCAGTGTTTTATTAAACTTGATAACATGTTTCTTACCAATATTGTTTTTTTATTACATCAAGCCCTCACAGAATTTAAGCATTAATTTTCGTACGTCGTTCATTTAAAAAATGTCCCATTATTACGTCACGTAGATTGAAAGTTTTTAAATGTATACATATTCATATACATATTCATATACATATTCATATGTGTTAATCTAACATTGATTAAATACTAATATAGGTATGATTATGCTTGTTATGCGTTTTTTTACAAACTGTACCCAACTATCTACACGCGAGAAAGGCTTTAGAATACTTTAGATACGTAACACATTTGTGATGTCATGAACAAAGTCGAATACTGCTTCAGTGGGTGTGTGAACTAAAGTGTCATTCTATAGAACTTGGTAGCTATATGTAAACAAACCGCCATATTGAAATTGTCTCTGAATGTCAATTTACTAATAGTGATTTTTTCTACTCCAGCACTTAAATGTGTCAATTAAATGACTGACAGTGATATCTAAAGCAATGTCATTTGAATGCTTTGTCTATAGGCTCATAAGATGACTGCTAGCAGTCATCTTATGAGTATAATACAACTGCTTTATTTTTTTTAAAGATACAAGTTCCGATCATCTTGATTGAAAGAGGTATGTTTTCATTTACAATAAGAACTCTTTTTTTTTTAAATAATAACTCAATTTTTTATAACTCTTTTTTTTTTAATAATAACTCTTTTTTTTTAATAATAACTCTATTTTTTTTTTTTTTTTTTTTGCTGCAGCTGTCATAGAAAAAGTAATGTATGCAACAGCTCATAATTGGTTCTTAAAATTCTCGGGTCTTTTTTTACAAAACTCGACTACGTCTCGTTTTGTAACTTCGACCCTTGAATTTTAAGAACCCTTATTATATCACTGTTGCATAAACTACTATTTGTTTACATACATAGTTAGCAAGTTCCATAAAATGACACTTAAAAGTGGACTCTGGCTCGGCACAGCCCCGTAACCGAAGTACCGTATAAAAACCGGAATAACAAGAGTCTTTGCAATACTCCTTATAATTTTAAAAAATTCATAAACAAAATTCAATGTAATTTCATAACCATATATTACTTTATCCAGTTACTAAACAATAAATACTTATTTTGAAAAACACAGTGAACTTCACATTGTGATTCAATTTCGCAAACAATGACATTTCCTATATCCCCAATACTTTAACCTTTTCGACGCCGTGTCAAACACAAAAGCTGTCACGCTGACGCCACGTCACCGAAGTGTCAAAACTGAAATTGAACTTTATGCATATACACGTAGGTCTATGTTGCTCTTTGATATGTGACCGATTAATCGGTCTTTGGCGTTGAACCTACGGTGCGGATATATCGGTCATTGGCGTCCAAAACTTTTGGGCCCATAACCTACGCGTTGTGGTTTTATCGGAGAACTGACTTATTTCATATTTGTAACCAAAGATTGTGTAAGATGTCTAAATTTAGATGGCACTATACGGGTCCTAGTGCATTATGCCGTAGGTAATTAACTCTGAGGACTTTACCGCGAAAATCATATGACCAATGCAATTTAATCATGCCAGTTACGGTGAAGCTAATTTATAATCAAACGGTAGTTTTGACATTTTAATTTTCCTATCTTGTAACTACTTTCATGTAGCCCAAACAAATTTCTTTAACCTGCCAAAGCTGATTTAGACGGCGCGCGAACTCGCAATGAGACTTTAGGTTTAGTTACATTGCGGACTATTGGTTACGTCCAATTCAACCGACCGATCAAAACCCGCAATGTAATGAAACTCGCATGCGAGTTCTCGCATCGTCTAAATGAGCCTTGCTGCGTGTGGCAAAACCAAAATAAAAACACATTTAGTTTTAAACTCATTTTAATCTTACAGTCTTAACAATAACAATAACTTAGCTTTACAATTTTGAATGATTCACGGTTAGTTTCACTAGACTTATATCGACCGGGATATCCGGGTTACCCGTGAACAAGATGCACGTAACTGCGTCGAAATATCGGGAGCTCGAAAACAATATAAAAGGTAATCACGGTTCATATCCCGGTCGATAGAAGTCTAACATTCATAACATAGCTCGTCTAACTCACCTTAGTTACGTTGTGTGGAAAATTTATTGTTAATGTTAAGTTGTTAATTAGTATTTTATAGGTACTTTTTCTAAATTATTGTAATTTATGCTTAGTTAGTGTTTTTCTGAGAATTAACTTACAGTTTAAATTAAACATTATAATACTTAATGCATGCTGTGATTGCCTTTAAGTGGGGGATCAATAATAAATGTGCCCTCTTAGTTTGTAACGTATACTCGTATGTAAATTGTATCTTCCTGTTGGTGATCCTAATAAATAAACAAAGAAATAAACATTAGCTTTGCTATCAACAATCAGTGGAGGAACCGTTCAGCCAAGTCAGCTTTCTTGTAGTCGTTCTTGCCTCGGAGCACCCAGCCTTGCCCCAGGCTCTTGTGTACGCTGGCCAGGGGCTCGTCGTGTGCCGACATGAGCTGGATGAGGTACATGCGGCGCGGGCGCTCGGACAGGTTGCGGTAGCTGCCGTGTACGGTCAGGTACGAGAAAATTACCACGTCACCGCGCTCAGCGATAACGGGCGTTGCCTTCTCGATGGGGTATTTTTTCTGTGGAGATGGATTTTTAAAAAAAACCGGCCAAGTGCGAGTCGGACTCGCGCACGGAGGGTTCCGCACCATCAACAAAAAATAGAGCAAAACAAGCAAAAAAACGGTCACCCATCCAAGTACTGACCCCGCCCGACGTTGCTTAACTTCGGTCAAAAATCACGTTTGTTGTATGGGAGCCCCACTTAAATCTTTATTTTATTCTGTTTTTAGTATTTGTTGTTATAGCGGCAACAGAAATACATCATCTGTGAAAATTTCCACTGTCTAGCTATCACGGTTCGTGAGATACAGCCTGGTGACAGACGGACGGACAGACGGACGGACAGCGGAGTCTTAGTAATAGGGTCCCGTTTTTACCCTTTGGGTACGGAACCCTAAAAATCTAAACTTTGTATAAAATGAAAAAGTTGTGTAAAATGTTCGTAAACCGTCCTTAGGCCACGCCGATGTTTTAAAAGTTAAAACATATAATATCTCTAGGTCCATGGGATGGGGTCCCAGCGCGCATAAGTTGTTCGCAGAAATCGCGAAGCGTCTGGTTGACGTAACTGGTGACCGAAGAGCTGGCGGCTACCTCGCACAACGTATCAGCATTGCGATACAGCGAGGAAATGTCGCCAGCATCCTTGGTACAATGCTTCAAGGGCCTATTTTAGATTTAAGCTAGTTTTTAATTTCTTTTAGTAATACCACTGTATATATCTTGTTTGTAAATAAATGATTATTTTTTACGCTAAAATGTTTTATTAAAGTAAATTTAAAAAGAAAGTCAATGTTTTCCAGCCATACACTGTCTATGGAAATATAGTTTTAAAAAGTATATGTGATAGGCCACCTCTTTGTTTCATATTTGTCTATTGCAAAACTTATCTAGTGACCAGGCCTTACAGTCCACTTAGTGTAAGGCCTGAGTGGACGCTCGAGTTGGGCGTGCAGCGGGGCGGGGCGTGCGGCGTGCATGTTAAACAAATGCAAGCGTATAGGAGCGGCCTTAGTGCACGCTGCTCAAATTACTCCTGACCCCGACGCCACGCTGCACGCCCCGCCGAACGCTCCGCTTCGAGCGTCCACTCAGGCGTTACACTTAGGATTAGGACCGAACTAGCCAGTCACCAATCAGTCAATCAGTGGTCGAAATAAACTTACATTGTCTACGTAATGGTAGCGGTCTCCCTTCTCAAGGGTTCCCACGTCTTCTAGAGGTCCCAGCTTGTGCGAGCCAGGGTAGATGCAGAGTCCGCCGTTCTCGGGGTCGGCTTTGTCGATGTGGATGAAGGCGGCTACCATGGAGTGCTTCTTGAACGGGAAGTAGTGGTAGTCCTGTGGGAAGAGAGGAAAAATTAAACGTTGCGACTTGGCCTTAACCTTTTGGATGCCAATGACCGATATATCCGCACCGTCGGTCCAACGCCAAAGACCGATTAATCGGTCACGGACCACAGAGCAACATCGACCTACGTGCATATACATAAAGTTCAACCTGAGTTTTGACACTTCAATGACGTGGCGTCTCAGTGACAGCTTTTGTGTTTGACACGGCGTCGAAAAGGTTAAGGGAACTTTCATAAGTATATCAAAGGGCACAGGCACAACGGAAAATATTCTTATTTAATGTCGTTAACGGGTCTAACGCGTTAATCGCGTTAGACCGTTAATGAAATTAAATATGTGTACAAAACGCGAGAGTTTAAAGGGGAAAATATTGAACGGATTTTCATGCGGTTTTCACCTATCAATAGTGATTCTTGAGAAAGTTTTAAGTGTATTCGTTTCGTTAAGGTTTTGTGTAACCCGTGCGAAGCCGGGGCGGATCGCTAGTATTGTTTAAAAACGATTTATCTAAGTAGATTTGCACGAAAAATTTAACACCGTTTTTGTTTTCGTGGTTATAAAGAAACGTGGATTAATTTAAAGTCGGTTACTTTAAGGTTCTAAAAAGATTATAGATACCTAAATAGACACTGTTTTTTTGGACCTACATATTATTAGGAGATGCACTGTTTGTACCTACCTATCCTATACTATTGTTATATTCGTAACTTATCTTTAATATTAGTAGGTAGTTGATAATTACATACTTAAGCCCAAATTGGAATAAGTACCTATATGTGTCTGTGATTAATACTTACTATTAATAATTTGTCACAATGTACACTAGTCCCCTAAATCTGACAGTTGTACAACTCGAATAAAGCCCCTGAGGGCCTACCGCCAATCACCAACCACGTTCAACGTGTTGCCTCTTTGTCGCACTTGTAAATACGTACGTAAGTGTCACAGGAAGGCACTCATCACACATGGCACATAATAAGTAATAGTATTATCATACAGAACGGACACGCACCGCCCCGCCCCGATTCGGATTACCTCGCCCGCGACAGGCCGCGACATGAATGTGTGCGTAAGTCGCTCTACTGAGAGCATGTCAGGATTCCGTCAGAAACTCAATGACGCGTGTCGGACACATATAAGCGCACACATATAAACGCAAATCATTTTTGATGTATGGCGTGTCCGCCATGTGCACATGGTTCGCGTTAGGCCCTCTGATCTTGTTATCGTGACCTTACAATTTATGTAATTATTCCACACTGTTTACAATATTATTATCACGGATGTTATTCTTAGATGCGACGGAAATTTAGAGATTCACTTTACAAGATTTTCTAATATAGTTTCTAATAGTAGTTTATCTCGTAATTCGTTCTATTGAATGTTTCATTTCGTCAGGTGACAACCAAATCTCACTAATTACTAAAAAAAAATTTTATAAATTAAACATAAATGAACTTTATTCTAGTACTAATATGGTTCATTATGGCTATTAGTGAGTTTGGTTGTCACCTGACGATTTAAAGAAAATGTAATTGTTAGAATTCTCACATGAACCTAAAAGTACTTATAAAAGAACAGAGATGGTGCATGAACACTGGAGAAAAGCCAGCAGTAAAGCGACCTCTCTCTGTGGTGGACATGGTATGATAATACCTATACCCGGTCTACTTAAAAATATCTTACAGCACTCTCATGATTTAACAATAGTGTCGTGTTCAGATGTAGGATAGGATCTACATCACTACACCGTATAAAACAAAGTCCCCCGTCGCATGTCTGTCTGTATGTATGTTCGCGATAAACTCAAAAACTACTGAACGGATTTTCATGCGGTTTCCACCTACCAACAGAGTGATTCTTGAGGTTTATGTGTATACCTAATTGGTTACGGTTTTGTGTAACCCGTGCGAAGCCAGGGCGGGTCGCTAGAATAAGAGACTGAAGACAAAAGGCTGGTTTTAGTGTCACGCGGACCGCGCGTCCGTGCGGATTGCCAAATTGTATGAGAAAGCTGTCTCCAGCCACTCTAAAACGCTCCCTGAACTTAATACATATTGGTCCGGTGCGGAGCGATCTGCACGGACGGTCCGCGTGACACTAAAACCAGCCAAAGTGGACCTGGTGCATAAGGTAAGGCGCTCCAACTCTGGGTGGCTTGTAGTGAGCCTTGGTGTGATGGAGAAGGATGTCTTCGGTGCCCATGACGCTTTCCAACGCGTCCAGTAGGTTGTCGTTGTGGAGCGCGTTGGCGAAGATCGAGCTGTGGTACTGCAGATTGTGGATGGAGTGTACCTGGAAGGCAGAAATTAGTTTATATTAGTTTAGGCTTAGCACGCACTGCGGTTTTTTTCTTGCGGTTGCGGTCAAAATGTAGCAAGTTGCGTGCGTGCGCTTATAAAGAATGCCGTACGTTACATTTTTTGCGGTAGCGGAACCGCTTTTTTTAAACCGCAGTGCGTGCTAAGCCTTAGTCCTCCTCCTTGCTTCGTTCTCAGTGCTGAGGGTCGTGACCTCCTAGTGGAGCTCATGATTGCGGATCGCAGATTTCCAGCATATCCGATCACTTTAGTATATGCTTTTTTTATGTTCTGAAAGTTTGGGCTTGGAGGTGTGCTTTATCGTACTTTTCATGGATGCCAGGGTATCTCCTCGGGGAAGTTTGTATCATTGGTAGACTTGCAGGGGCGTCAGATCTTACCATAAATAGACAGGCTCTGAATTCAGATTCGTCTGCGTTGGCCAGTAATCCAGTACCATTTATCTGTGACGTAACATAGAGAGATCCGAACTATGACAATTACTCCTACAATGGGATAGCACGACGATTATGTTTTACTAAATCCCGCAAAACGCCCTTAGGGCGTCCAGCACAATGTCTTGGATCGACAGTCTTCAAACTTTTTGCCTTCTTCTATCCTACTTCCTCTTCGCTTGCTGGATTGTATGGCCTTTGGCTCTCCCGGTTCCTTTCCGAGGGTCAGGCTGTAATGGCTCGAGGACCATAATTTTGGCTCTTAATCCCAGGATGACTTTGGTATACTCTAGTCCACTTTTAATCGCCACCCAGCTTGACCCTACAGCGAAACCCTGCCTTATATATGTCCTTTTGTCTCCCTTATTATATTTGTCTTTCAGCACTTCGCATGCACTTCGTCTCTCGTCTAGAGCGTCCGACGGTCTTCGGCCCTTTGGTACGCCAGAGTACGCCCTCCAGACTGCACGAACTCGGGGCCGTCGCCTGAACAGAAACGGCTTTGGACAGAAAAGGTCTTTGGTGTCGGAGGCCAAGATCCACTTCGGGTCGCTGCGCCACAGCAGCAGTAGTCTTCATCTTCTACCTAGCGTTATCCCGGCCTTTGGCAGGGCCCGCTTTCCATGCTTTCCTCCACTTTGCGCGATCCTGGGCGTAGTCTCGCGTGAGCCCGTTCACGCTCATATCTGCTTTCACGACACACACCCAGCTTGCACGCTACAGCAGCAGTAGTAGTAATAATTATATCTCTACTTACGGAATAATTATCGCCGCTAGTTGCCTTTGCCATAGCAGATCCGAGCCACGCTGCCTCCATGCCAGGGTTATTCTTCAAGAAAAACAGCCGGTCGTACTCCTTGGACAGGGTTTCCAGTTCCTGCTCCGTGAAGATCCCGGACAGCTTGATGTAGCCATTGTCATTCCAGAACTGGATTTGTTCGGGAGTAAGCTTCACCATTTCGCTGCAATTGAGTGTAAGTTTAGAAAATATAATAGTCCGTGATACCTATAGGTACCTACCATGATTACAGATGTAGGGCATAATTGTTTTCAATCGTAATTCCTCAAACGTTCGTATTTTTTTTATTCAGGTAATTACAACAATATCTAAACTTAATTACAAAAGTATCGTTAAACCAGTAAGGTGTCTCGATACTCCATCCGCGGTAGTGTTTATACAACAATAGAATATCTTTTAATAACAACTTAAGATTAAGATTTGCCATGCTACTCCAGTCAACCTAGTTCTTTTTATACCGAGCCTGACTGAAATAGCTAAGACACGTTCGTACGTATCTGTGAAAATACGGGTTATTCCCACTAGTTACCACCAAGTTGTTACCAGTACTGGGAATTTTTTTCCCACCTTTTACCACTGGTAACTACTGGGAAAAATTATTCCCAGTAGTTACCACCAACTCGGTTTGGTGGTAACTAGTGGGAATTTTTATTCCCAGTAGTTATCACCAAATACTGTTTTTATTATTTTATAAAATTTTGTTAGAGTTAAATACTAATAAAAACAGTATTTGGTGGTAACTACTGGGAATAAAAATTCAAAAAAGGTGGGGAAAAAATTCCCAGTAGTTACCACTGGTAAGAACTTGGTGGTAACTACTTTAACTAGTGGGAATAACCCGAAAATACGATGGAAAATAATTATGCACTAAACATCTGTATATGAAATCTCCTAACCTATAGGTCTTATCCTAGGTCCAAATTGACACTAAGAAGCTTAGGTATTAGCTACAGCTAAGTAAATTTAAAAAAGTTAAAGGATAAATGGAAAATATATCAGCGCCTTGAGATTCGAACTCGCAACTACTCGAAACACAGGTCCCATAAAAAATATGTGCAAAAAAAAAAGAATTACTCAAATCGGACTACGGATGTCGGAGTAATCGGTGAACGTACATAGAAGAAAAAATAGCCACAACCGAATACAGAACCTCCTCCTCCTTCTATGAAATTGAAGTCGGTTAAAAAAAGGGATTGATGGGATTGTACCTTTGTGAAGACGACCGTCGGACCAGCGGTGACCGAATGATGGTAGCTGTTATCCACCATTTGTTTGAAGAGCCATTGCTATCTGTCGTACCATTTAATAGCAGCGATAGGAGAGTCAAAGGTTAATTTGATGTGACCTGACGTGAGTGATAACACCGCGATTGCCAGTAAACATTTCAGCATTTCCTATGGGTCGTGAGGGAAATGGGCCCTGAAACTACTAGGAAATTTGAGCGTAACCAATAATATTTTATGATGCCTTTTGAGACGGCCATGATTTGGGCCCCAAAAATGGCAGTTAATGTTAGATGAGTCGGAGCCCAGTCAATTTTGGGAACCACTCTGTGTTATAGCACAGAATAAATAATAGTACTAGGTACAGAAGACTCACTCTCTAACAAAACGCTACGTGGCGACAGCGCCACAGAATAAGTGACAGCGCCACGCGCGGCTTATGGCTAGCCACCAAAATTGGTGTGGAACGGATGTACTTTTAGCTACCCGTAGCAAAGCGACGAAATCGCGGAGTGAGCCACGTCTGGTTATAGTAATTATTACATTTTTGACATCACCTATTTCAATAAGGACTTTTTCTTCCCTGCTCGGAGGGATCAAAGGGACACTTTTCTTTCCCGCTAGAAGGGATCAAAGTGCCACTTTTCTGTTCTAGGACCTATTTTTTTAAAGTACTTGGATGGTAGTTTTGATAGGCTGATATTTTAATCGACTTTGGAAGAGGATGTTTGTTACGTAAAGTTTTTAAATATTTCGCGTGTCATAAGGAAATACTAGAAGAAAAAAACATTATACAGTCACATAACTTTAATAACTAATTTCAGTGTTTTCACATAAAAAATCCCAGTTAAGACAATTCAATATAGCTTGCATTTCAAACTTAAAATTAGCCCAAGATGGCGCCACGAATAGTTCCACAGGCTCTTGAGTTGGCGTCTGCTCTTTTTGAACGGTCGAGAAACTAGTACTTTGGGTGTTCTGGGGTGTAAAGAGCTGCCTTTTGGGGTTCCTTCGCTCTTTCCTGGCGCTACCGTTTTAAAAGTACTTAAGTGGGGGTTTTGACGGGATAATCATATTTTAATGGACGTTTTTTGCGTAAAGTTTTTCAAAAATTTAGCTTGTTAGGAAATATTAGAAAAAAAAACCCACTATACAGTCTCTTACAACTTTAATAACTAACGAGTTTCCACATATAAAATCCCAGTTAAGACAATTCAATATAGCTTGCATATCAAACTTGAAATTAGCCCAAGATGGCGCCACGAACAATTCCTCCGGCTCTTGAGTTGGCGTCTGCCCTTTTTGAACGGGTGAGAAATTAGCACTTTGGGTGTTCTGGGGTGTAAAGAGCTGCCTTTTGGGGTTCCTTCGCTCTTTCCTGGCGCTACCGTTTTTAAAAGTACTTAAGTGGGGGTTTTGAAGGCCAATCACTTTTTAATCGACTTTGAAAGAGGACGTTTTTTACGTAAAGATTTCAATAATTTAGCTTCTTATAAGGAAATACTAGAAAAAAACCCACTATACAGTCTCTTACAACTTTAATAACTAACGAGTTTCCACATATAAAATCTCAGTTAAGACAATTCAATATAGCTTGCATTTCAAACTTGAAATTAGCCCAAGATGGCGCCACGAACAATTCCTCCGGCTCTTGAGTTGGCGTCTGCTCTTTTTGAACGGGTGAGAAATTAGCACTTTGGGTGTTCTGGGGTGTAAAGAGCTGCCTTTTGGGGTTCCTTCGCTCTTTCCTGGCGCTACCGTTTTTAAAAGTACTTAAGTGGGGGTTTTGATGGCCAATCACTTTTTAATCGACTTTGAAAGAGGACGTTTTTTACCTAAAGATTTCAATAATTTAGCTTCTTATAAGGAAATACTAGAAAAAACCCACTATACAGTCTCTTACAACTTTAATAACTAACGAGTTCCACATATAAAATGTCAGTTAAGACAATTCAATATAGCTTGCATATCAAACTTGAAATTAGCCCAAGATGGCGCCACGAATAGTTCCTCCGGCTCTTGAGTTGGCGTCAGCTCTTTCTGAACAGGTGAGAAATTGGTACTTTGGGTGTTCTGGGGTGTAAAGAGCTGCCTTTTGGGGTTCCTCCGCTCTTTTCTGGCGCTGCCGTTGGTGTTCTTAGACGTGCTTGGGTGGGGTTGATGTTTGGGGTTGCTGTTGTATTTCGGAGAGGGGTTAGACGGGTTTTGCTGTTGGTAGTCTGTTATCTCGTTTTGTAGACCCTGAAAAGTATTATAAGTTATCATTCGACTGATTTTTCTTGGTTTTGATAAGTAGTTTTAGACAAAGGGTATCTAAAACAATATCTAGACTTGCGTTATAATATTTAAAACTTTCGCGTTTTGATCACATTTATAGTTGGGTCTATCGCGAAATTTATTTTATTACCCTTATTTACCGACGTTTCGACACAGGTTTCACTGGTCGTGGTCGCGGCTAACTGATATCCCAGCAAAATGTCAAAACTGAGATTTGTGCAACTGCCCGACGAAAAGTGTATGAAAAATAAAGGTAATAAAATAAATTTCACGATATACGCGTTTATAAATGTGAGTTAATATGTAGACGTGCGTTTTAGACCTATGTGATATTTATCTATAGAGCTATCAGAGAAAGGCGTGATATTGTGCTAACTCTGGTGGCTAGACCGAGCACCTTAATAGATACCTATACACCGTGTTTTTTTTATTTCTGTTAATTTCAACGGTGCATTCCTGAGCTTAAATTAAGTAACTTTCTCAAAGACACCGATATTCTAATTAACTCCATTTCGGAGATAATCAGTAATTTATTTTTTTCCTATAAGGCCTCTACAAGCGTGTACACTTGCCTTAGGGCCGGTTTACATATTGATTAGTGTTTAGAATGAGTTCATACATTTGCTACTAAACTTAAGTACAATCTCGGTCGATCGATGTTCGAAATGACATTGATATGTCACAGATTTCAATTGTTTGGTTGAGTTAAATGTAAAGCCCGTGTTACAACAACGCTATATGCTACATTTAATTCGTTTTTAAACTTTTTTTTTTGTAAAAAAAGAAAAAAAATTTTTTTTTTAATTAACTATGCCGTTTAGTTCTCTTAAACGTACTTAACCATACCCCGGAGTTAACGGAATTCAATAAAAACACGGTGTAGATAAAGAGAGAGGTCCACGCACCTGCGATATTTTCCCTTTATTCTTGTTGAGGTCTAAGTCCCCTAGCGACTTGTGCCGCGTGCGGCGGCCCTTGGGGTTCCGCTCGGCGACCCAACGCCGCATGCGCTTCACGAACGGGAGCACCATGAAGAACGCGTTCGGACTTACGCCCATTTTCACCTGAAGATTAAAAAATTAAATTTGATTTGGTCCATTATTATACTTAGCATATATAAAAAAAAAAATATATATTTAATTTTCTGTCACCTCTCGGGGCCAGTTCTATTCAAAATAATTATAAGTTAAATACAGGGTGCTTCCTGTAACAGGAGCAATAAATTAAACTGTAGGCTGTACTCCTCAAACTGACCAACATTTGTTCAGCAACTTTTGAAAATAAGTCATGTTTTGATTTTTATTACACTTAAAGTTTATTCTAAGACGCAATGTATTGCAAATTTTGTTATGTTTAAAGCGTGACAAGCAACGTCAACGTCAAACACACTGATGTCAGCGTACATTGAAGGCAATATTTATTTAGTATGAAAAATAAGAAGTCTAAAGGATTCATAATTTTTAAAAGTTGCTGGTCAAATGTTGGTCAGTTTGAGGAGTACAGCCTTTAGTTTAATTGATTCATAATTTTTAAAAGTTGCTGAACAAATGTTGGTCAGATTGAGGAGTACAGCCTTTAGTTTAATTGATTCATAATTTTTAAAAGTTGCTGAACAAATGTTGGTCAGTTTGAGGAGTACAGCCTTTAGTTTAATTTATTGCTCCTTTTGAGGAGTACAGCCTTTAGTTTAATTTATTGCTCCTGTTACAGTGAAGCATCCTGTATATTTTCTTGTTTATCAAATTTCGTAAGATTTCTGTAAATTTTTAAGTTGTTTTAAATTAAATTCATTCCATAATGAATAGTGGGTATTACTGCAATGTTCTGCCGCCAGAGGGTAAACCACCACATATTGTAAACCAGTACCTAACTTATACATCAGCCTTAAACAGTTTTTAGGGTTCCGTAGCCAAATGGCAAAAAATGGAACCCTTATAGATTCGTCATGTCTGTCTGTCTGTCCGTCTGTCTGTCCGTCCGTATGTCACAGCCACTTTTCTCCGAAACTATAAGAACTATACTGTTGAAACTTGGTAAGTAGATGTATTCTGTGAACCGCATTAAGATTTTCACACAAAAATAGAAAATAAAAACAATAAATTTTTGGGGTTCCCCATACTTCGAACTGAAACTCAAAAAATATTTTTTCATCAAACCCATACGTGTGGGGTATCTATGGATAGGTCTTCAAAAATGATATTGAGGTTTCTAATATCATTTTTTTCTAAACTGAATAGTTTGCGCGAGAGACACTTCCAAAGTGGTAAAATGTGTCCCCCCCCCCCCCTGTAACTTCTAAAATAAGAGAATGATAAAACTAAAAAAAATATATGATGTACATTACCATGCAAACTTCCACCGAAAATTGGTTTGAACGAGATCTAGTAAGTAGTTTTTTTTTTATACGTCATAAATCACCTAAATACGGAACCCTTCATGGGCGAGTCCGACTCGCACTTGGCCGCTTTTTTTGAGAAGTTTTCACTATGACATTGAGCAAAACGTGAAAATCGAAATTTCATTATCTGCCTCTTTATCACTCGAATATGCAAAGAGAGAGGCAGATAACCAAATTTAGATGTTAGTGTTTGCGGTAGGCCCTCAGTATGTGCTAGTGGAGCCCCCTGCCCAGAGTTTGGACATAAATAAAAGCAAGGAAATTCGAGTTTTTTTTTCTAATATAAATCTAGGGAAGCACAATGTCCATATTTGACCGAAGCGTAGCGAAGGTCTACGTTTTGACTCGGGCATTTTGCTTTTGTATGTCCGGATGTTCTCCTCTACAGGTCACAATTCTCAACCGATTCTTGTGAAATTTTGTGACCAGATTCTATGAGTAAATAATTTTTTTTTGTCGATCCCGTTTTTGGAAATTTTCAAAAATGGAGGAGTTGTGATACCTTGCGCTTAAAGAAATAGTCGTATCGATATCATAAGAGTATTTTCTTTTTCAGACATATTTACATAGTAAATGGCAAAAAATGCAGAAAAATTGTATTGCTGGTTTAGGCGGTATTTAGATATTTAGTTTTTACTCGAGAATGAGTAGCCGAATTTCATCAGCTTAGCTAAGCACTATCGTGGCGCATTTTGTAAACAAACGCTTTTTTTGTTTGCACACAGAAAGTCTGGGTTCGATCCCCAGTAAGACATAACTTTTTGTATTTTTTTTTTTCACTTGAACTTCGTATTTTTTTTTTGATTAATTAAAATCTTTGTATTGTTGATTGATCAAACCGCTGTGTGGCGCTGACATCGTGCACGGTCCCAATAAGCTATGCTCGCGAGGTCTACAGCTCACAGAGTCACTAGTCTATTGGGTTAATACAAATTCATGGATACTATCACTGTACCTTGGGTGTCATGTCCTTTTTATTGGATGGCAGGTCAGCAAGTGGGAACCACTCGCAAGCTTTGATCTCATTCCTAGTGCGAGGCTGAAACTTAGTGTCCCGCGGTATGTAACCTATGATGTACAGACGGACGATCTGATCGTGGATGATCGCTTCGATGTAGTCGTTCTTGCTTATATGCTTGCTTATGTCGAAGCCAGTTTCTTCGAGAACCTGCAAGTAAAAATACTTGTGAATTGGGTTGTGCACAAATAAGATAATGGCGAGCTATTTTGAAGTGCGGAGTGAGATTTATGTTTAACGAAACCGAGAATAGCGGCCAAGTGCGAGTCGGACTCGCCCATGAAGGGTTCCGTATTTAGGGGATTTATGACGTATTAAAAAAAAAACTACTAACTAGATCTCGTTCAAACCAATTTTCGGTGGAAGTTTGCATGGTAATGTACATCATATATTTTTTTTAGTTTTATCATTCTCTCATTTTAGAAGTTACAGGGGGGGGGACACACATTTTACCACTTTGGAAGTGTCTCTCGCGCAGTTTAGAAAAAAATGATATTAGAAACCTCAATATCATTTTTGAAGACCTATCCATAGATACCCCACACGTATGGGTTTGATGAAAAAAAAAATTTTGAGTTTCAGTTCGAAGTATGGGGAACCCCAAAAATTTATTGTTTTTTCCTATTTTTGTGTGAAAATCTTAATGCGGTTCACAGAATACATCTACTTACCAAGTTTCAACAGTATAGGTCTTATAGTTTCGAAAAAAAGTGGCTGTGACATACGGACGGACAGACAGACAGACATGACGAATCTATAAGGGTTCCGTTTTTTGCCATTTGGCTACGGAACCCTAAAAAAGTATCTACTCATGATGTGGTAGGTATTTTTTCTTAGTTTCGTTCACTGTAGAAAAATACACGTGAGGTCTCCTTATACCCCCCCCTCCCCTATCAAACCTCGCGTGATTTGTGCACAAGCCCTAAAAATTAGGTAGGTTAGATGCCTTACTAACTATAAGTTATTAATCGAAAGTTTATTTATAAAAACTCTGTGTTATTTTTATCGAACAAGAAAAAACATCCCCAATTGATGATAGAGTATCCTATTTTTTTTAAACCTCGGACCGAGGATGGAAGTCATGGCAAAATTATATGATTACATTTTAAAATTAAAATTATAAGGGTTTGGTTCCTGGTGCACTCAGAAGTGCCAGAACTCAAAAAGACGAGTAGAATAAAAAAAAACAAATTTATAAAAATGGATGAAAAATCGACAATAAAAATATAGTGCGTCAAGCAAATCTTGTCAGTAGCAATGTACTGCAAATTAAAGTATGGTAACACCATGTAACACTCAAAGAGCAGAATTGCGCTAAGAAAAGCAGCAATGTACATCGAACCAAAACGTGTTTATTTTTCCGCCCTTCATACGTCAGTTCGAATGAATTATCATAACCTCAAATTTTAGTAATGTTTACCGTCAACGAGCATGATTGTACATTGTAGGCACCTTAGCTTTGCTTGAGGTCATGCATAATCTTGGTATTTAATGGTGACAGCAGAAATTTCTCTTGAAATAGAAACGATTCAGAATGTAAACAATAAGATGATGGCTGTCATTCACGATCCACATTCCACAGATAACACACAGATGACACGCGATTTTGTAATTATTCGAACACAGTGTTGCTAACCCGCGATTTTTCAAATTTGCCGCCTTTTACTACTGACAAGATTTGGTTGATGCAGTATAGTTTTATTATTTGACTGACCTCTCTAGCGGCGCACTTCCACGGCTCCTCACCCTCATTGACCTTGCCTTTAGGGAAGCCCCAGGAGGCCTTGGTCCAGTACGACTGCACCAGCAGCACGTGGGTCAGCTCCTGGTCGAGCAGTATGGCGCCGTATGTTGGCACTGTTTGCTTGTACTCGCGCCAGTTCTCTAGCACCGAATCGAGGCTGGTGAGGTGTTCTCGGAGTGTCGGGACATGCTGGAAGGAAGTTTTTTATGTACTTTTCTTTCAACAGGCATACTAATATTCATCAAGATTATAACAAACCCAAATACAGTTAGGGAAGCCCATAGTACATCATCGTATATACTAAACACCTTACCTAAGAACTTACAGTATGAACTAACTAATGTTGTTGAAAACCACGTACTAAAAAAATACTACCTATGTCTTGAATAATGTAGAACAGATAATTAATGTTTATAGATTTAACTTAAGTTTAGCTAAAGCATGTAATAATAGTATTAAGCAAACGCGGTTTGGACCGCGCGATCTCGCCAACTAATACATAAACCCTAGAGGTTTCCAATAGTGGCATGCATGTAAAAATTGTATTGAAATTTTAAGTGAATAAATAAATAAAAAAAAATAAAAAATCAAATCATACCTGGAATATGTGCTGAGCAAAGTCCCTTATGCCACACGGGTGAAGGTTGTGCACCTCATCAGTGCAGTAATAGTCGAGGTAGAACCAGTGCGCCAGCTCCATCTGGAAGCAGATGCGCACCAGGTCCCCGCGCTCTGACTCCGGCAGGTTGATGATGAAACGACTGCAGGTAACATTGTAATATTGAGATCTTTATTTGCATACCAGTATGTTACATAGGTACATAATGGACCCTGGAAGGGTATAGCAAAACATGTTGTTGAATATATTACTACTTATTACTAATTTTAAAAATTACACTTCCAACCAAGAATATTAAGGGTTGATGCACATTTAACATACTGATCAAGGTTAAAAATGTGTTGTTTACGATAAATATGTATTATAAAACTCGGAAAACTGTAAATTGGCTGGATATTCAATAAAAACATTCCTAATTCTGATAAGGAAGAGGAATTATAGAATGTTGTTTTGATAGATTGTTGTTGTGAGAAAACTACCCTTTATTACAAGAAAAATATGTTACATGTTAGTACTAGCAGCTGAGGCTGTTATGTGTTATTGGTTGTAAATTGAGTATAACATTTTACAAAGGAAATAAATATTGAATGTACACGAAATGGCAAATAACGCTCGTTTGATTTCAATACGAACCTGCATAAGTCATCGAGAATATCGATGGGAATTGAATGTTTAACACGGATAGAGCTACCAGCTGTAGCCATGGTGGCACTTTACTGTTTTTATAATAGTAATTATAAGAAATAGAAAGATTTAAAGAAAAAAACACATTTGTTTTGGTTTTGTTTCGAAATGTACAAAAATTAAGAATTCTAGGTATTTATTTTGACAGTTATAAATACGTGTTGCCATGTATATTTATTACTTTTTTTAAAAGTAACATCAAATTGTCGGACACGTTTTAGTCCGGTTCATCCATTCACCGGATAAATGAGTCTTCTAGTTCGTAAGGAAGTGTGTAATCACCTTTATAAAGAAACCGGTAATTAAACAACTGTACCGATATTCGGAACCTAAAGTAATATATTGAGAGTGGCAACACTGTAGTTAGTCGTATTGTCCTTTTCTAGCATATACGTCCATCTCTCTCCCACACCCCCACCACTTCAGGCAGTTGCGTTTGACAATTTTGACAGTTAGAAACAAACGCAAATTACCTCATTGGCTTGCTGTATTTCCATCTGGAAGGTCGTGAAGCTAAACTGCTGGTGAGTTTTTGAATTTGTACCCCAGTTTAGCTGACTATATTGAAAAACAGTTTCTAACGGCTTTTGCCGTTCGAAATAAATATTTAAATTTAGTTGTCCGTTAAACTATCTAGCAAATAAAAATGATCCGGAATAGTGATGTGCAAGTGTTTTCAAAGGCTGCCTGCGCGCACCGTGGCTATGCCAATGAAAATACTAAAATCACATGGTAGAAAACACATCGAGCTGGTAAAGCGTGCACGTGTCACCATTATAATTTAATTTTATTAAGTCTCTTCCGAGTCTTGTTAGTTTAAATCTTTGTGTGTGTATAATAACGGTTGAAATTATATAATACTTAAATGGTGATGTGTGGAGGTATACCCTTTCAAGTGATTTGTGTTTTCGAATACGAATGGATCGGATAGTTAATACGTGTTACGTAGAACCTACGTATTAAGGTAGAAGCTTATAGACGTGTAGGTTTTTTATCTGTCCAAGTATCTATCAGCAATTTATCTTTTTATCCCGTTCCGGGTTAATATAATATTGCAAAATTAATTTTTTGGTAATAAACTTGCTGATAACTAACGTGTACCCGAATAGGAGCCGACGATATTTCCGCTCTAAGGGACACAAGGTAACGAACAAACCTACATCGCAATCATTGCATTTATTTTTGTGGAAAGTGAGTACTTCGGCAGTACATAAACTTAAATCTGACTAGACATAGAGATTAGCATGGCTCTGCGCAAGAATGACATGCGAATTCGTGAAGTATTTCACTCTGTATCTATCAACTTATATCTCTCCAACTAGATCTTTGATTTATGTAGGTAGGTACCTACTTAAATATATAACTTAGCAGGTACTTACAGCTTTAAAGGTTAAGGAAAAGAACTCTTGCATGTAGGTGCTATATGTGCTTGTGTTATTTTGAATTTGAATAACTTGATTATTAATTCTATACGTAACTACATACAAGAGGGTAAATTCTTAAGCCTACTTACCTACCTACATAAATAGTACACTTAAACGTTTCAAATAAAATCGGAAGCCTGTGACATGGAAGGGCATTAACGATACGGGAATCTTTAGATTGATTCATTGACAAAGACGCATGGTTTGGTTCATATTGTCAAATTATATTAGTTAACTGTAGAGTTAAAGTTTAGTTTTGGCAAATCTGCACGTCACCGTGAATGACACTTTCTAAAAGTGCCTGTTAAAGCCTGCGTAAAGCCTTTCACCTTGTCGAGCAAGGAACCCGCAACTTAGGGAATATTACCCATAAACTCAGGGTATTTGATTTGAATGATACTTATTCTTAAACTTACGTTTGTTATGGTTCCACCTGCTAAGGTGCGCCTAAGAGAATCTTTTATTCGTTCACAAACTAACGTCAAGTTATTTGTGATGAAACCAATATATTATGTACCTATCTAAACCTGCGCAAGGCTGCCATGTTTACACCTGCGTAAGGTGTGCCAAAAGAATCTTTGATTCGTTCACAAACTAACGTCAAGTTATTTGTGATGAAATCAATATATTATGTACCTATCTAAACCTGCGCAAGGCTGCCATGTTTACACCTGCGTAAGGTGTGCCAAAAGAATCTTTGATTCGTTCACAAACTGACGTCAAGTTATTGATGATGATATTATAACCTATGTAAGCCTGCGCAAGGCACGTCAGACATATTCACAGAAATATAAATGATATGGTCATAACACAGGCGTGCGAGTAGACCACAATCACAAAAATATTACAAAGATTAATTTGTAAATATATCTTTTTAGAGAAAGTAAAAATGGTTTAAAATAATGTTTTGGGTAAAAATCAGTCGAAATAGGCAAGGCTTCGTTATTAGAGTTTTCATTTTTGTTTACCAATCTATTTCAAGGGTCCCGAACACCCTATTGGCTAAACCCGAAATTGGGCTAATTAACTGTGGTAAAAGTGAAAACTGCTTTCCATTTACATAACATTTCTAAAATTATAATAGGTAAAATAAAAACCTAAGATTCCAGGCCTATCTTGACTCATTTTTATTTTAAAGATGAAAAAATCTTTGCACCCTAATATAAAATTGTGGTCTGGAGACGCTAAGCCTCATAACTTGGGTGGCATAGATAATACTAAGAGATTTAGTCACCTAATTTCGACTATAAGCCCAGGCAGAATATTGATAATTAGAATAAGGAGTGGTCAATCCTCCAAGGTCCATACAATCTGTGGACTCTAATTAAATCAGGCTCGGTAAGCTCACGACACGACAGAGCTTACGATTCCATTCTGAAATAAGCTATGTTTACAATATATATTACCCATGGTGTGAAACAAACAGCCTGCTCAAGGTGTACAAAGGGTCCGTTTAACGGCCCTATAAACATCTACAAACCTTTGAAGTCCAGGCCTGCTACAATATGACAGACTAGAAATAAATACATATGATCCCAATGTAAGAGCAGCTCACAGTTGCATAAATTACATTTGGCTGGAGAGCACTTGTCTTTCAGTTAACATGTTTACGAGTACCTACCTATGTACACGACATGACCAACCTACCTTTTTACATAATTATTATATCCCTGATTGCCATGGTATATTAGGAAAATTATCATGTGCTGGCGGTGCTGCACAAGCATGTTTGAAATAAAATATACAAAACTGGCCTAACGGGCGTTTATGAATTATGTATTTTACACCCTTGTGTCTGTATTGTGACCCTGGAAGTTTTAAACCACCTGTATCGTAAGTGCTCCTATGCACGGATTAAGTTTATAATAAACTACCCATGCCCTAACCTCAAGGGCAAGTGCTTCTATGCACGGACCAGATACTGTTATCACTTATTTCACTTATCATGACTTGTCATAGTTTGATACTACACGTTTAATAAATTTAAGACCGTGGAATGTACCCACTACAAAAGGTTTTTAAAAATAGTGACTGAATGGTTTGCACGAACGGTTCTAGCACAGTTTCTGGGCGGTCACGTCTAGGGCATGACCCTCTAGTTCTCAATTTATACAAAATTATAGCATTGTGATACTGTTCGCTTTGCACAATAAAATAGGGGAACAGGAGCACGCCTTGCGAAAAGGCGAAGCTATTTTGAAACGCAAACCTTTCAAAAATAGATTGAAATATATAAATAATTATGTTTTTGGTGTGGAACATGTAATTGTACACCCAAACAAATGCAATCATTTATTATATGTTAGCAAAACTCTGCCAAAGTGTTAGTCTGTCTCTACAGTGTAACCTGAAGGCATGAATGCACATGAATCTCTTGAAACATGGTGGATTAACTAATTTACACCCCGTCTGTGTCTTGCTCCTACCAAATCCACAAGTTGAGGACCTCAACCTATCTAGGCACCCTTCTTGCTCGAGACCTGAAAAAATAATCTCATGCAGTCAAGTGTCGGAAAACCAGGTCCACACTCTTAGCACTACCGTGAATATATCTAAGAAGTCTGTATACTGCCTTCCAGGAGGCGGGATGTTAATAGACTAGCCCATATAGTAGGCCAGAGATATAGTATACAAAAGCACACTGGCCCAAATCCAGTAATATTATATGCACTTCAGAATACAAAATAATTGACTATTCTGCGTATATTTGATATCAAAAAGTTACAATTACCTACCCTTAGGTCATAAGGAGGATAAATATACATAAATATCAAATATATTCGACAAAGTGTTGACCCTAGCATTGGATAAAATAGGTTCCTCTTAAACGGCATCTGCGCTGTTGGCTTTGGGCCCACGGGTGCCCGGCAAAAGGTCGGGGACCTCATGGTTCCGCACAGTTATTGCAAATAATGTAAAATCACAAAATAAACACAAATTTTCATTTTGGTTAAAAACACATATGCGATGAGCTAAGGTTTCGAATTAAGTACCTTATTCTTAATCTGGAAAGAGAAGACTGAGTATTCAGAATTAAGCTATGTCTATGAATGGTTTACATAAATTAAGCCACTTTAGCGTTCAGAAACAATCAAGTTTATGTCTACTAGTAGGCACCAGATAAGGTAAACTACTCATACTGCATATATAGACAATAATGAGTACAATTAAGGTCACTTGATGATAGCTAAACATGAATATAAGCAGAATGAGCTGCACCTATACAAATATAATTGATAAAGCTCTGTGGCAATTCTACATTTACCATTTGAACGCCAAGAGCACTAAAAAGCGTCGTAACTAGTGCCCACATGAGTACTATGTTATGGCTTAAGCTCTCAAAGTAACCTTCACAATTTTAAGTAAGGTTTGTTTAGGTCCATTAGCTCGTGTTCGCGTTAGTAAAGCGTACAAACGATTAAATGCATTTTATAGCTATAACCAAATAAATAGCTCACACTGGCTCACAGTCATTAAAAGAATTCAGTAAAATCATTAAAAGTATTCCCTATGACATTTTATTAAGTACCTACCCAATATTAACTTTGTGGGTAGTGATAGTGATATAACGAATATTTAAAATATTCGTCTACTTAATCCTGAGGGATTCGGGAAATAAGAAAGGTCTTGTCCTTGTTATATCCTGCAACTGCTTACCTTACTAGATAATTATTATCAAATTTGTCAATAATTGGGAGTTATAAATAAAAACTACTCGAGTACTTTATGATTTTTATCTTTTCATATTTTAATTACATCACTCCATATCACAGATGTTGTATGCTCCCTGAAGAGTAGACTGACTTATCTTCTTTTACATAGTCTCACATACATATAATTAAGTACTATAGCACCCTTGTGGTGACTCACTTATTTTCGTTGAAAATTTATAAGTACCTACATTAAATACGTATATAAAATGGAAAGTTAGTATCATAATATAATGGTATATAAAATTGTATGCTTTACTAAATACCTCTCTCCTCACATGTATTAAAATAAAGGGTGTACTACATAATTAATTAATTAATTAAACACTCCTAATATAATAATATTACATATACATAATATGTAAGTACATGTATAATCACATTGGCTTGGCGTCTTCCCACCACCAGGCGATAACAAACACGTCTCAATATATTACTTTAGGTTCCGAATATCGGTACAGTTGTTTAATGACAGCGTTTTACACAAAAATAAAACGCTAATTAAATAACTTACCATATTCGGAACCTAAAGTTTTAATCCTGCCTGGTGTAAATATGTATAATTTTGAGACAATGAGGTAATTTGCGTTTGTTTCTAACTGTCAAAATTGTCAAACGCAACTGCCTGAAGTGGTGGGGGTGTGGGAGAGAGATGGACGTATATGCTAGAAAAGGACAATACGACTAACTACAGTGTTGCCACTCTCAATATATTACTTTAGGTTCCGAATATGGTAAGTTATTTAATTAGCGTTTTATTTTTGTGTAAAACGCTGTCATTTTACCGCCTCAAGAATAGCAACTGCCTCACCGGTGAAAATGGATGTTTGAGGAGGACATTTAAATGGGAGGGCAATATTGTACCGAGGAATCCACACCGCTGCTCCCACGCATCTTGTAGGATCCACCTTAGATGCATCAGTAAAAACCGGTAAGTATTCTTGCCATTTTTCCAAAAATTTATTGAGTTTGTTGTTTGCCCCTGTATCATTTTTGAAAATTCCTATATCTAATATAACTTTTGGTGAGTATATTAAGGTCTCAAACGCCACTTCAAATAAAGGGTTAGTACCAGATTGGTATACACTGGGGTGAATATTAATTAATTTTGAAAAAGAAATTACTATTCTGGGAAAGGCTTTATATGTCCAATATCGGTTTTCAGTGACCTCCAGTGCCAGTGCTCGCAAGCGTGGAAGCAGCAAGTGGTTGTTATAAGAGCTGGCTTTAATCAAGAACCTGTCGGCGAGGTATTGTCTGCGTAGAGATAACGGCGGTTCAACACCTTCCACCTGCATGCCATTTTTGGGAGAAGGAAGCATAGCACCTAGTATGATCCTTAAACATTTAGCCTGTATAAGGTCTAATTTATCTAGGCCATCCTTATTACAGGCATGCCCTCCCATTCCGAAGGCCGTATAATTCTTTTTAAATCGATATCATAGATGGCGCTATATGTCACAATCGGCGATAACGAAATTTTTATCTTACAGATTAAGATGTATTAAGAGACATTTAAAGTGTCATAAATTAAAAACATTATAAATGAAATACAAACATTAATAACAACACGAATTCAATGCATTCATTTTCAAAATTTGAAATCACAATTATATCGCGACTGACTACGTTATGAACAACAGCGCAGGACACTTATGTGGAGCTGTCGAAGTAATATTGAATATTGTCACTAGATGGAGCAACCACGGTTCTAATATGTGGAGTTTGATTTAGAATAATTACATTTGAGTTATGAATTACGAAATTTAGTACATAATGTAAAAAAAATAGATCGGTCAATAAACATGCCTACTCTAAATGAGTACCTATTTTTTTTTAAAGTAGGCCTGACGTTAAAATATAAATTAAAAAAACTCGTAAACCGATGTTTTTCAAAAGAAATGAATGCTTTGTTTTTAAACACAATGCAAGTTTTTATTTCGCTTGATGTCCAAGTCAAACGCACATTTTACTCCTTTATTGACCGACGCGTTTGCGAAGGTCTCCGTTTTAACTCGGGCCAAATTTCGTTTGAGGAGAACGTTCTCCTCGGTTTAATTCTCAACCGATTCTCATCAAATTTTGTGACCAGATTCTAGGATAAAATAGTTTTTTTTTCAATGTGATTGTTTCAAAATTGCGGAAATAAATATGTAGTCGTATCAATATTATAAGAGCATTCCTTTTCTTTTTGAGATATATTTACAGTGCTTGGCAAAAATGTAGAAATGTTGTAATGGTATAGGCGGTATTTAGATATGTATGTAGGTTTTTACTCGAAAATAAGTAGCCAAATTTCGTCAAATTGGCTAAGTGCTATCATGGCGCAGTTAGCAAACAGTTGCTTTGATGCATGGAGGTTCCAAGTTCGAACCCCAGTAAAGTGCGCTGCTAACTTTTTGTAAATTTTTACACTTATATTATTGTATTATGTATTATTATTTGTGCAAAGCACGGGTTAAACGTATTCGTTTCATTTTTCCAATCTTTTATTAAACTTTTTGTTAATTTAGTTTTTCTAAATAATTCTAAACGGCGTACCCATATATTTTTTATTCAGTTTTAAGCTATGCTCGCGAGGTCTACAGTTTATTAATTTCCTTGTTGTAAACGATGATCGGCTTAAACCGCGAAAATCGAAGTTTGTAAACTTCATGAGGTAGAACAAACTAAATTGACAGCGATTTTGATAACACAGACTATGCAAGTGTTCTTTTAATTACATAATCTAATAGAAGTTTGATGTTTAAAATAACACTAATAAAATATGCTTGGTATGACTCATGCAACTATCTCTGTCACTCGAATTACAACTTAATGTGAGCAAAAGAGCCCAAAATTTGCAATATTCGGTGTTCGCGGGTCGCGGGGCCTGCCTAGTCGAATTTTGTGACATGCGAGTTATCCTTGAAAAAAAAACCTAGGTGTTCGTATTTCCAATGCAAGGTCATGACCGCCATGACTGGTCAAAAGTCGATGTTTCGATTCTAAACTGAATACAGTGCGCGTTTGCAAACTTGAATTGACAATACGGTGTGTTATATCTATAGGTTTGTATTTATTTTTAATTTAATACGAGTACTTATGTCCTCAATCGCTCCAGCGTCTCAAGGCCGCACAGCGACGTGCACACGCACACTCGGATTAAGTACTAATTGTAAGGTGCGTCTGTGTGCTTACGAAAACTACCATACAACTAGGTACATAGGCGTGAACGCTGAACGCCACAGTCATTCGTGCCGTCCTCTTCTTCTTTCTAATAGTAGCGACAGGGACAGCATGCACGGTTTGAAACTTCTAACAGTTCTAACCATGTTAAGCGTTTTCTGAATAAATTTCTTCTATTCTATTCTATTCTATAATAAAAGAGGGACGGGCAATATATCTCGCCGCGAGATACTGTCGTGCCTATCATGGCTAGCCCGGCTGTAAATATTTGTTTTTAGTGCAAATATTTCCTTTTTGTATTTTAAAATACTACAAAATAAATCGTGTTACTGCCGTTTGTACGAGAATGTAAATTTTTAACATGAAATAAATGTTTAATAAATAAATAAATATTATAGGGACATTCTTACACAAATTGACTAACGATACAAATGTGTAATATACAATTAATACTTAAATACATAGAAAATATCCATAACTCAAGAACAAATATCTGTCTCATTATATAAATAAATTACACTTTATTTTCAATATAAAAAAATCGATCGAGTAGGTAATTCAAGGTCACTTTTTTTGTAACGTTGTGGACCTGCGAGGCGTTCATAATTTCCTTGACGCGCTCTTATTCACTTAACAATAAAGTCGCGTCAAGATTATTTTGAACACCTCGCCCGCTTAGCAACTACGGTACGGACAAGTACGGCTACCATTAATTGACATTTGACTTTTACGCCACCGACTGCGTGAACTCGATCGCACCAATACATCAATGCGAGTGCGAGCGAGATAGACTGCGATCGACTTCATGCAGTCGCTAGCGTACCTAAACGTCAAATGTCAACTCATGATAGCCGTAGCGAATAAGCTACAAAACTTTTAGTAGCTAAATAAAAAAATGAATAAATCGGAAATACAATTAGTTTATTTATTAATTTAAAAGCATGGCAAAAAAAACGTTACACACATTTTTTATTGCAATATTACGAAATAGAATGTAAAACACGCAAAGCAACGTACATATATGGGGCATTATCTATGAAAAGGGACCTTATTGTCGATCGCGCTTACGCCGCACAGCGTCGCGCGGCATTGTATTTATATCAGAGCATCGTTAATAACGGCGTAAGCGCCATCGACAATAAGGTCCCTTTTCATAGATAACGTCACATATGCTACTTAGGACGATGCACTTTTTTAGTATGGGATTGGCGGATTGGGTATCTGCATGTACTATGTATGTACTAGTATTTTATGGGGCATTATCTATGAAAAGGGACCTTATTGTCGATGGCGCTTACGACGCACGGCGTGGCGCGGCATTGTATTTATACCGGAGCATCGTTGATAACGATGTAGGCGCCTTCGACAATAAGGTCCCTTTTCATGGATAACGTCACATATGATCTGTGATCCTTACAAAATACCTACTCCTTCCTTTCCTATATACATGGTCTTTTTAGGGTTCCGTACCCAAAGGGTAAAAACGGGACCCTATTACTAAGACTCCGCTGTCCGTCCGTCCGTCCGTCCGTCCGTCTGTCACCGTGTCACCAGGCTGTATCTCACGAACCGTGATAGCTAGACAGTTGAAATTTTCACAGATGATGTATTTCTGTTGCCGCTATAACAACAAATACTAAAAATAGAATAAAATAAAGATTTAAGTGGGGCTCCTATACAACAAACGTGATTTTTGACCGAAGTTAAGCAACGTCGGGCGGGGTCAGTACTTGGATGGGTGACCGTTTTTTTGCTTGTTTTGGCTCGACTCGATATTTGTTTATGGTGCGGAACCCTCCGTGCGCGAGTCCGACTCGCACTTGGCCGGTTTTTTATTTCATAATAAATCTAAGAAAATACCGCGTAGTATTATATCTATATCTCTAGGTACTAATATGGGGCATTATCTATGAAAAGGGACCTTATTGTCGATGGCGCTTACGCCGCACGGCGTCGCGTGGCCTTTTATTTATATCTGAACATCGTCAATAATGGCGTAAGCGCCATCGACAATAAGATCCATTTTCATAGATAACGTCACATATAAATTTAGATTTTAATATGCGCATATTTTTTCAAGTTATTACTTTCGATTTTATTTAACGGACGTTAAAAATAGATTGTTTCGTCGGCGCGACCTTGGGCTTTGGGCCTCTCAAGGCCATGTGGACGGCACGCGGCAATGCAACGCTTAGCTCCAAGAATTATTTTATTAAAACAGATCATACCGCAATGCCGTGTTCTTTCTGCCCTAATGTGAAGCATAGGTACCTACTAGATACCTTCAAACCAGCATAAGAGTCCTCTTTGATTATGCATTATTATTGTGTATCTCAAAGTCACAGTTATGCTGGTTTACCCGAACGCTTGTCGTGCCGATTTGCCGAAGCAATGTAAGCGATAAGAATACGACCTGTGATTTGTAACGAAACTTTGACGCCTTCGCCTATACTAAAGTAGGTACCCATTCAAACTTCTATTTACAATACAAAAAAATTAACAAAAAAACTAAAAAGTCAAATTGATTTCATAATCGTAAATTATGATATGTAAATAAATTTCAATTTTGTCGCCGATGGCTGAAACGCCATCTAGTAATGATTGACCTTAAAAATGAATGTGATGTGTAGGTTTAGTGCGTGAAAGCTACAACAGATGTCGCGCGAGAGGTGTTTTGACGCCATTTCAACGCATGTTTGTCGTAAGAGTTTTATTAGCTCCGTGGGGCTCCGTGCGCCATCTAGTTTGTTACTGTGAACTAAAAAATTGCCTACAAGTATTTGCTACTTAGGACGGTGCGCGTTTTTAGTATGGGATTGGGTATCTGTACTAGTATTATATGATCTGTGATGGTAGTATTCTTCTCTTCCACTTCCTTCATGTTGGCACTACTAACGTTCTGTCACCCGCTTCCCGCTTTTTTGCTAATTTTTGTATTCGTCATGTGTTTGTCTGTGATGTTCATAACAATTATTTGTTTTTAGGGTTTCCCAACTACATCCTTCCAAAAATACAAAATTATTATACCGAACATTCTCCTCACGTGTGAAAGTCAACACCGACATTGGCAAATTCACCCTGGGCAAAATTGCAGGGAGTAAGCCAGGAGAAAAAAAAAAAAAAAAAAAAAAAGTTGTCATTACAAAAGTGAAGTTCACCTCTAGCACCCATAGACAAGCTGTCAAATTCAAATGTCATGTCAATAATGTCATGAAATATTCGTATCGACGTGTGATTTTTGTGCAATGTTATTGTACTTATTGTATTAAAATTTAGCCTAAACATGGATATAACGCCACTTTTCAAAGCCTGCATCAAAACTTTAAAAGCTCGTAATAAAGCTTTTGGAATCCAAAGCCCCGTGAGTGAAGACAAACAGCGTATACTGCGGCCTAAATCGAAACATGGTTTCATGCAAACGGCGAAAGATATTTGCTCACAAATCACTAGATTACGAGACTTTTTGTTTGAACACAGGGAAAGGTATTTAAGTTTTTTCAATAATGTAACTGGGGATGAGATGACGGAGGCGGAGAGAGATCAAATAGACACGGGAGCTCAAAGAATCATTAACACATGTTCCCACTTGTTAAAAGAGTTTAGGAATGATAACCGGAAGCTAGCGGTGTCGGGACAGACCAGGGAGTATATGGACGCGGTCATCGACCTCATAGATGCGTACTTGAAGGCTGTATGTAAGATCCACAGTGAGCTGAAAGCTCTGAGAGTAAAAAGGGCTATTGACATGAGAAAGCTTTCAAGGCTAGAACAGCCCCAGATGAAGCCGAGTAATCCTAATTTATTTAAAACAGAAAAGCTTGTTAAAGAGGATGTAGAGATTGAGCCCGAAGAGACAGATAGTTTAAGAAGGCCAGTGGATTTGACTGACAGTGAGGTATGTAATTATACATTTTAAGTTTTTGTATATGTTGATCAGTCAAATAAGCTATTGGGCTAAGCCTGAAATACCATGTACGGTTACTCCTCAGGAATGCTCAAACATTAATGTTTTTTTTAATATAACAAAATATAAAAAAAATTTCAAACAAAAGTTATTTCCAATAATCGAGAACAAAAAGAAACATACTGTATTAATTATTGGCAGTGCTTTTGACAATTTGTTCAAAAAAGTGCGGCAATGATGACATTTGTCAAAAGTCAGAATGTTATTAGGGTCATAAATAAAAAAGATTAGATAAGATAAGATAAGATAAGATAATATTTATTCAATAAAACTTATGCTAGTTTGATTTTTACAATGGTAATTATGCAATATATACTTATGTAATAGGTCATTCATACATATTATTTTCTAATACACTTTAATAAAGTTAGAACTAAAATACCAACTATAATTTTATTTTCAATTGCTAAATATAATTTAATAAACATACCTAAACTAAGTAAACATTTACTTGTATCTTAGGTATGCAAATTTTGTAGGTCAATGAGTAAGTGGGGAAATGCTTAAGTTAACAAAAATATTATTTATAATAACAATAAATTAAGTGACTATGTTCTACTATTAAAAATGTTAAGTCATGACATAACTATACAATTTGTACAAAAAGTCTATCCTAATTTTAAATTCAATGTAGCTCATCAAGTAAGACGTTGTTTGCGTTATCTACCTTTGTTGATAAGTGCAGCAAATGGCGTTTAATCGCGGCGCTCTAGTCGCCTTCATAGTCTATGGAATTTAAATATCTGATTTGCGCAAATTTCATCGCTGGACACTGCTCGTCTCCGGTTTTATGATTGCACGGCTTCTTAAAGCGTTGACATGTAGCGCATTTGGGAGGATCGCCTTGTTTTGTGCACTCTTTTATACTGTGTCCTGATGACCCACAATGTCCACACGTAGGTGCTGTATCTCTGCAATATTTAGCCGAATGGCCGTATAAATGGCAAAAATAACACCTGGTCAAGAGAGTAAAGTCTCGTACTGGGCAAGATGTCCAATTAATAAAAACGCGTTGTTGTTGTATAAGCATTCGTCGTATTTCGGCTGTGCATTCTAGAATGTAGTTGCAGGTGGATAAGTCCTTTTTTCCTGATTTATGACTAAGTTTCACTGAGCTCATAAATATGTCCCTGGAGAGACTCGGTTGAAGGTCCACAACGTTTTGTTCGAAAATACAATCGAATACCTCTTATTCGGTCATATTTGTCGGGACTCCTAGTATGATTATCTTCGGTCTCCTTTTGGTCGTGTCTTCCACTTTAAGTCCCGATTGCTGAAGCTGCTGAGATGCTTTAAGCTTTTCGAGGTCATCCTTTCTATCAGTGCTGATTATGATACCACCATTCTTTGTCTTCCTCATACCGCGAACGTGAAGTTTTAGGGCCTCTGGCTTGATTAAGTTTTGGATCAGGTGTTTGGTATCCTCACTAGATTTTTCTTTATCTGCAGGGTAAATTGCGATGCTGCTAGTATTGGTGGGCACCACAGCTGAACTTTTCCCGGTCCTGACCATGTCGGCGAAGGATTGTTTTGCTTCGGTTGTTGTTTTAGCTTCCAGGTGCTGCTTGATTTCATGAAGTTGGGTGCTAATGTTTTTTTGCTGGGACAGGGTATTCACTTGAGCTTGGCAAAGTAAGAAATTCTGTTTGACCGCTTGATACTGAACAGCCATTTGAGAGATTCCGCCCAAAACGCTTTTACTAAGCGTGTTTATTCTAATTTTTTGGTCTGAATTTAACTTGCCCTCATTTGAAATGGTGCAAATTTCATTAAGGCGCCTTTCAATTTTATTTGGCGATTATCAAAAGGTCGAAGAAGGTTTCATACTATTTATTACCTCAGGAGCTACTTACACATAATACATCATACATCCTGCTCCAAAGTAAAAAAAATCGTAATTTGTTAATTTCTTTGTAACTGCTACACCGTTATTATGAAACTTTGTATACTGGTTCTAAATACCCTAATGCATATGTACATTTCGGCTTTGTCCAATGGCTAGGCACACCCTGTATAAGCAAAGAAAGAGTAGTAACTCCATACATCACTTTTCTTACCAAAACGTGAAATACTTCGTAGTCGACATCTAGCGCTAAGTAGCGGACATTATCAGTACTGCTAGTTGACAATAGTTGTCGAATACGTCAAGTCAACTTCTTTGACCTCCCCCTTTTTATTTCTTTGGCAAAACATGGCTTTGAGAGACATTTAGGACTCTTTAACAGTTTTGAATGATTCACGGTTAGTTTCACTAGACTTATATCAACCGGGATATGAACCACTGTGGTTCTGTGGTTACCTTTTGTATTTTTTTCGAGCTACTGGGACTCATCAGAATATCAGAGTATCATAACATAGTATTAAGACTTTTACAAAACCGATAATAACTCTGGTACTTTTTTTCCACTCTAACTCATTCTTGCAGATTGCTATAAATCATAATTTTGGAGTAACTCAAACCTTGTTCCAGGTGGCTGTAATGCAAGACGAGGGCCAGCTGGACCCGGAGGAGCTGCAGCTGCTGGAGGAGGAGAACGTGCAGCTCCTCAACGAGCTGAACAGCATGACGGAGGAGGTGCGCCAGATTGAAAGCAAGGTGCTACACATTGCGGAGCTGCAGGAAATCTTCACTGAGAAGGTTATTTTTTATAAGATTTTAATTACTTACTGCTAGCCTTTCTCCGCAGAAGTTTTGTCTGGTTGACCTTGGCATAGGCCTCTCCCATATTCTTCCACGTGTCTCTGTCCAGAGCCTGTCTTCCCCACAATGGTCCAGCCACGTGCCTGAACGCCTCTTCCCATCTCATTTTTTGTCCACCATCATTCCTTTTTCCATCTCTTGGGTACCATGTTGTGATCTCTTTTGACCATTATTAATATTTTAAAGTTTTTAAACCATAATAAAATAGTCCAAATATTTTTAATTAATTACTGAATGTCTGTTTCAGTATAATTTAATTTTACAAGGTTAACGTTAGTTATTCACAATTAATAAGCCTGTTCTAGATGACCTGGTCATATGCGACTGATGCAATGATAGATAAAAACCAGTATATTCAAATTTAAATATATTATTTCCAGTATAGCCTACTTATTGTAACTTATTAAGCTATATATTGTTTACCATGATTAATCAAAGATGAATGAATGAATGGACAAAGATTTACCACAACTATGAATAAGGAGTAAAAGTTCGCTAAAAAACTTGAAACCCCCAAAACTTCTATACATTTGACATTTTGAAAGACCTCCGTCTACACTAGCGGCGAAATTAAACGCGGTAGCCCTGATTTGTACCTGACGGTACATACATACATTTACATTTTGAAGTACATATTTGCGAATATCCATTAGAACTATTCAATAAATATTGTAGTGTCTTCAAATAAGAATAACAAAGTTATAGTTTATTTATTTATAGCCTTATTTCAGAATACATTTTTGAAATATATCTACAGTTTTCCTTAATCTACTGTGTGCCTTCGGGCAAAGGCCTCCCCCAATCTTCTCCACTCTTCCTTATTATGAACTAATCTGGTCCATGTTTTTGTTTTTGTGCCTCCAGCCATGTTTTCGATTTCATACCATCTTTTAAATTGCCTGCCTCTATTTCTTTTATGCTCTCTAGGGTGCCAGTGTCCTTTAACAAAGTTATAGTAGGAGTTGGTAAATAAAGCTTTATTCTTCCAGATATTACAACAAGAGCAAGACATAGACCGCATCTCCAACACCGTCGTCGGCGCCACCGAAAACGTGAAAGACGCGAACGCCCAAATAAGAGCCGCCATTCAGCGCAACGCGGGCCTGCGAGTCTACATACTGTTCTTCTTACTTGTACTGTCGTTCACTTTGCTGTTCCTCGACTGGTATAATGATTAATGATTAAATGTGCTGTTGCTGTTTGTATTTCTGTGTTTACTTTAAAAAACTGGACAATCGGACTCACCCACCGAGGGTTCTATACTTTTTAGTATTTGTTGTTATAGGGGCAAGAGAACATCTGTAAAAATTTCAACTTAACTGTGTAGCTATCATGGTTCATGAGATACAGTCATGGTGACAGACAGACGGGACAGCGCAGTCTTAGTAATAGGGTCCCGTTATTTATTATTATTACCCTTTGGGTACAGAACCCTAAAAAAGACCAGACAAGTGCGAGTCGGACTGAGACAGAAACTGTTGTACAGAAACACGAATTTAACTCATGTTTTAATTATTTACAAATTAATAATATTCTGATTTTTCTATTATTCATCTTTGTCTATTATTGAACATAGGTGTTGCACCCGCACGCACGCACGAAGACGAATCCAAGAAGAATGGCTATGTGAGAGGGTTTAGGAATCGAATGGAAAGTCGCTTTAATGGAATAATATTTAATATATCAGTATTATTATTAATGAATTACCTCCCTATTGCATATGCATAAATGGACAGTCAGCATCAAAAAGATAGTGACGGCCGAAGTGACCAAATATATCGTAACATATCTTTGTTACTATAGAAAAAAGGATGTGTAATTATGTACCGATATTATTGGCCACTTTAGACGTCACTATCTATTTGATGCTGACTGTACATGTATGTCATACTGATAAAATATTAGTATAGTATGTATCTTGTAACATGACTTTTTATAGGTGACCTAAAAATGATGATAGGTCATTCTCACACTATTATTCAGGTTTGAGATGCCATCTCGTGAACTCTGTCATTTTCTTTAAAAGTAGTACTCTTAAAACTAATCTCAGCTTGCAGCTCATTTCTCTTGTTTCTTAGCAGCTTCCCTCCCATCTTCCAGCAACTGCAGCAGGATTGGATAAACCTCATCATAAGTTGCAATCTGGTTCTGCCGCACATGGTTCTGGTACCGCTGCAGCGCACCAGCGACAAAGTCTAACCTCTCCTTTTCTTTTCGGTGTGAATCCAGCCATTGCATAAGTTTCTGAATGTTCCAGCCCGCACAGGTATGTGGAGCTAATAATTGCGGACCAGCGAATGAAAAGAGATACATCATAACTAAGGAATATGGTAGCGATGCTCCTTCCGTTTGACTCTTTGCTATATCTTGAGGAGTTTTCTCAAGCAGCAAACTTAGTGCTTTCAGCTGTCTGTAGTTATCTAACTCGGACATATCTACTAGAGGTGATAATGCAGTCTCTAAATGCTTGCAGTCTATTTGCAGCTTCAATCTTCCGAACTTGCTTAAAGACTTTACGTTGCAGACGTGCTGGATAAATCTTTCAACTGTCATCTTTGCGATGGTAACGCAGCAGGCGTTCAGTGCTGCTTTCTCATGGAACATTGACAGGTATATGTCTTTGCATCTAGATACAAATTGTTGCAGCTCTTTCATATATGGTGAGCATGATAGACATTTGCCAGTAGGGTCATCAGAACGCGTCAGGTCTGGCTCATCATGCATTGTCATTAGGATTATGTAAAGAGAGTTCTTAATTGATTCTGTAAATAATTGTAAAACTGGCATGCTTGTGATGTCTTTAAGACTGTTTTGGACAATTTGGGCACTCTCTTGAGGCAGCATGGAGTTCATGTTAACTAATACCCGTTTTATCTGTGATGAGAAGTAATATAAAGCGTTGCAGAGTTCCGCGTTCTTCTGCTGAGCGCTAGTTGGTGGTTCGACAATCTGTGCTACGTCACTGTCAAGATTTATTCGCTGTTCTGCCTCAACATTCATTTGTTTGATGCATTTTGCCACACTGTTAGCTAGGCTTATACTTAGTTGTTTATCTCCAAGGGAAATGCTCAGAGCTTCAGCAATGGTCCTGACTGCACCGTCAAGCTGATCCATATTTGGCACGGGGTTCAGGTGCCACATGCTTCTAACCGGCTCCAAAAGCTTCCCAAGGGACTTGGACAAGAATGAGTTCTCCCATTTTACCAATGAAGACCGGTTAATCTCCAAGTCTTTGCATTTAAGTTTAGATAGCAAATCATTAAAGCACTTCAATAGCCTTGGGAAGTCAATCTCTACAGACTGGTTGACATTGAGTGGGCTCTTTTCCAGTTCGGTGCTGAACACAGTACACAAGTTGGACCAAAATGTCTTGGCAATGTTCCGGAAGTTACCAATCGCATGTAGCTCGTTCACAACATTCTGAAGCATAATCACTTTTGTGCAGCTGTTATAGATGTCTACTTTGAACAGCTTTTCAATATTGTCCCAAAGTTTAATTTTGAAGTCTTGTGCATTCATTATATTTGCTTTTCCGGGAGCGACCCGGCCCGAACTAGACTTTTTCACTTCGATAGAAACCATTTGCACATTTAGGCCGGCTCTAATCTCCTTCTTAAGGTCAATAAGGATACTATCAACAGTGTTTCTGATCTGCTCATTAGTACATTGTAAATTATGAAATACTTTAAAGCATTGCAACAATTTATCTTTCTCTCCATTTAATAAACTCGACTGTAAAAGAGCAGTAGAATTATTTAGCAGCTCCTTCTTCCTCTGCTCCACTTCTTTTAGTACTTCCTCGAGGATGATAATGCCGTCAAAATCATAGTCACCGATTAGCTCGTTCAGCTCAAATAAGATTATAGCCTCTTTAGGTGGGTTATCTTTAATACTGGCCAGTTTGTTCCATAAAAACAGGATTTTGGCTGTGTGTCTGAGTAAATTACACGTTGTTTGGACGCGTTCAAGCATGAGAGTTTGCTCTTCAAGCGCTCGGTGGGGTGTGTGGACCCTATCTTTCAGTTTTTCGGCGCTGCGTAATAACCCCTGGACTTGCGACTGCACCGATGCCAAAGTCATCTCTAAATCGGATATATGGCTCGCCTGCGTTAGCAGATCATTGTGTTTAGCTAGGACTTGCTTTTCTAGGCTTTTTCCGAGTTTTTCTATGCCCTGTGTTAGCTTTGCGACTTGATCGGACACTGATATGTTTTCGCCAACTAGCGGCTTCACAGTGTCGACAAGGAACTTACTGTAGAACTCATCGTTTTCTATTTCCACACACACGTCTTTAGCATCCATTGTTTATTAAATTAATGTAAAAATTGTAGAATTATCAAGAATTATACTCCATACTCCGATCCATGAAATTTTGTTTTGACAGTTTTCTGACAACAAGACAACATCACTCATGCAGAATAATAACAGAAAGTATCTGAACGTGTACGAGGTAAAAAAAAAACTGAGCTCATAATTTTAGCATAGTAATATTAAAATCATCACCATTATAAACAATCTTAATAATTTTCCACTTTTGTATGTTATCTAATGGTGAGCCTGAAAATAATGTCTTAAAAATAGTCTACTACAAATAAAATATCAGGTATCTGAACGCTCTTCAGTTTTATGGTGCGTTTTGTAATTGCATTGGGGCTCATACTTTAGCAGTGAGGGGCAACGGTGAGGGGTGGGAAAATTACGTTCCTTAAGAGTAGGCACGCACGAGCAACTTTGTGTTTTGTCTCTGTCGCACTCAAGCGTCGAAGCCAAGTGCGACAGAGACAAAACACAAAGTTGCTCGTGCGCGCATACCCTAAAAGGAAAATATACTTGGTCAAGCAGATCTTGTCAGTAGAAAAAGGCGGCAAATTTAAGAAATGTAGGCGCGAAGAGATATCGTCCCATAGAAAATTTGAATTTCGCGCCTTTTTTTACTGACAAGATTTGCTTGACTGTTTATAAAAAATTCACCACTTCTAGTGAGATTGGAATTTATGACCATTTGAAACGACGGACGGACTCTTCTTTCACTTAATTACTTTGTATCACAGCCTTAGTTTGGTTTTAAAAAATCATGTTTTGGCCGAAGGTTCGGTTTCGGCCAAAGAACTATCGAATCTTTCGGTACAAAAATCATACGGTTTCGGCTGAATATCCGGTTTCGCTCGAACACTAACTCTAATCCACATTTACACGACTAAAAAGGGTAAAATAACTAAAAACCAATTGTTGATTTGATTTTATTTATTTCAAATTAGCACACAGTGTTGTGCTGTATTGTTACAGAGTTAATTATAAATACTATTTCCAACATAATTGTGCACTAGCATCGAAATTCAATTGATGCAATGTCATAATGCTTTGATTAATTTATTTACAAGACTTATCATTGTACATAGAACTATAGAAGCTAAGAGGCCAGTTGAAATAAATTTAGATTTATTTAAACATTGGATGTGCAACCCTAACGACTTGTGTAGAACTGCATTTTTTTGTCATACCATTTTTTTTTAATAGGTGAACTCCTAAAATATCACAGGCATCGAGGGCATCAAAATATAGCTTATGTTTGTGTGGTTTCATTCAAATTTTATCTAGGGTTGCCAACTCAACGACTAAAGGTAACATGAGGCATTTGAACTAATATACAAAAGTTGAACCACAAATTGGAGTTAAGACCAAGATAAGTCTGCAGCGATTTTGATAGCCCAGCCTGTGCAAGTTTTATTTTAATCGTCAAACTTCAATGAAATGATGACGTATAAATTTAATAACCCTTGCACAGTCTGCGCTGTCAAAATCGTTACAGAGTTAACTTGGTCTAACTCTAGTGACCATCAATCAAGCAATAGCGCCATCTAGTGCGACTATCTTTATAACAAGAATTATGGTCCACTTTGCACGTCTATTAGTTCAATTGTCTGTGAAAATTGATAAAAAAGTGAAAATTGATAAAAAAGGGAAAATTATTAATGGCAGCATAATATTCGTAAATAAATCGCTTTACGCTAAAAACTAATGGTAACGCCGATAAGAAATAAAAAACTTCAAGTGATCATGAAAGTTATTAAGGAGTCTAGTCACAGTCGAACGTTATTATTTCCATCGGCATCGGCGTAGAAAAAAACACAAGTGATTTCCAAAAACTGTATAAAATAGTTTTTTGAAACTACTGTTGAACTTAAAACTATAGAACACTATTTTTTGCGAAAGTTCGTTTAAAATTCATTGTATTTAAGTTATTACAAAATTGCGTGTCTGAAAATTATGGTAATACAGTTTGGCCATCCAACGACACATTTTTTTCTGGGAAACAGATTATATTTATGCAGATTATATAAATTTATTTACTCTTTACGGTTGGGTGGCCAAACCATACCTCCTGCAAGCATAGAATATTAATTTGACTTAAGGTAAAATCCTCACAACTCAGTATTTTTGCATAGGACCCAGTTAGTTTCTTTAGATTTCAAAATTCTATTGTTTCATAAACATTTACATTATAAAGGTTCTATTCTAGAAGACTTATCGGACATGTTTAATTAACTATTCTAAAGGTAAGATTAATTGCAGAAAATAGAAGGCGTTTCTCACAGAAAACTTGTCTATCGAAAATTAAAGTAGCCGTCATTAGAACTTGCGAACTATGTAAACAAACCGCCATATTGAAATTGTCTCTGAATGATGAATTTACTAGTGATGGGCAAGACTCTTACTTACTACTTTACTAATGTCAAACCATATCGAATAATAAAATACCAAAATTAAAAAACAAGTAATTACTTATTTTTAATTTGTTTAATCACGATCAGAAGACAAATTGGTACTTAAGAATGATGTATTGATGTATTTTATAACCGCGGCGGTAGGTACAGAGCGTGAGTTGGGTAGTGTGTAGCGGGGTTATATCACAAACTTTAGTCACAACACTACCCATCATAGACAATTGTAGAATTTAAAAGAAACAAAAACGTCATTCCATCAGGTCCTAATAACCTAACTTATGAAACCATTTTAAACTTTTAATTAAATATCCAAGATACAGTTATATATTTATGTATTTTACGGAACGGACCGTTTCTATAGTGTATATGTGTATAGTGTGAATTGTGTTTGATGGGGTAGTGTGAAAATTCAAGGAGAAACAGTCTCAAAACAAAGTTACATTGTTTGTTTACATAGTTCGCAAGTTCTATTGACGGCAACTTTAACTTGACAAATGGAATTCAAGGATAAAACATCGTTTCTACAGATAGAAAGTAGCTACCATAGAAAACATTCAACAATAATGTAGGCGGCTAAAGTTTGCCGCCATTTTGTAAAAGCGGCCATTTTGAATTCGGCCCTTTAATTACATTCAAGTCATTCCCTCTGTTTACCCAAAATTTGTGGTCATTTTCTTGACATGTTTGTTATTTCTGCTGACCAATATTATTTCGTACAAAAAGACACCTTTGAGCCGTGTTTTCACGTTCTGAGCGATCAATCCTTTGTAAAAGTACAAGAACTCGCTCAGAACTATTCAGAACACTAACTGAAAACACGGCTTTAAAGTGTTGGTTTTTAAAAAGGTTTTTTAAATACAAAACGACACAAATATTCCATCAATCCACGGGAGTTCCTCCTTACAAATAATTTACAACAATATATGCAAACATTTAAGTATAATTGAATTTATCTACATAATGGTATATGTAAATTCAGTAGAGATACGTAGAGCTAATAAATTATCAAATAACCTTTAATAATAAAGGGATTTATTTTATAATTTGAAGATCACTAAAGGAGGCATGTTTAGGATCGCTATTTTTAACTGTTTTACAATGTAAAGTGTATTTTACTTTAACAGAAGAAATGTTAAACTGTGAATTCAATACAAAATTGTAGTTCAGTTGTTAGTTTTCGTTTGACAGAATTTAGTGTCAATTAAAACATAAGTTCTATCTGATATTTTTCATCCCATTGGTCAAATTAAACATTAAAACTAGTTGAACTTTACTAATGAAATAAACGATTATAAACTGTATAGATTAGAAAAAATGTATAAAATTCGTAACAACGATACACTGGCCACACACTGTGTGGGTAAGCAAGTATGAAAGCGCCAAACGCCTAATATGCAAAAATATATACACAATTGAAATCTTAACCCTCTGACCGCCAAAGACGTCATCCGACGCGCGTGCTGGCTACAGCCCAATATCAATCTTCGTTCATGATGACGCACCTCACAGGAGGCGTGGCGTTAAAAGGGTTAACTTTTTTATTAAATTCAACATTATCTTTATGATAATGTGGCATTCAAACAAGCAATTAAACTTGCAAAAAATGATCAATGTCGGCTTAGCCTTTTATTAGATAGACACTATCTACCTAAGATATATTAAAATTCAAGTTTAGAGTAAAATAGTCTTGAGTGTTGCAAGCTTAACTCTAGACGGGCGTCTTGAGGCACTATGGAAAATAGACATAGACCATTTTTGCCAAAATGGTCTCATAGACTTCATAGAGTATCCCAAAACGCCCAAACACACCGCACCTTCAGCTCGGTTGAAAAAATTATGGCAATAGGCTTCGATGCTGCTGCCTGTGGGTTCATATACTTTTTATAGTAAAATGGCGTTCAATAAAAGTTGTCAAAAATCAGTAATGCTTGTATCACCAATCTGCTGTTAGTTCTCGTTCTTTCTTAAGAAAAAATAAGCATTTAAGTGTAAAATTAGTTAATTGTATACATTTTTGTCTTTCATTGAACACCGATTTACACATAAAAAGCTAGTTCTGTAAGCCTTGTCTGTTGTGTGATACGTACAACACAACACCGATTGTCAAATGTGTGGCAAAGAGGAAGAGGCAGTAATACACCTAATGTGACTGTCACGCCCTCGCCAGACAGAGAATGAAAACTTTGGAGCAGGCTATTTAGATCGAAGTGATTCAAACCGCTGCCCTTGATCTCCATCATCGGACACATGAAGATGGTCGAAAAAGCTCATCAGCAGGTAGATCTTGAGGGGGCGATGACACAAAAGATCCCCTCCTAAGAATCAAGGTCCTACCTATAGTACTGCTTCAGTTCGATGTAATTTAAACCATGTTCAATTGGAACAGAGTAGCTTTTGCTGTGTTTCGTTGAATTTTCAAACAACGCAAAATCAACTCTATTTCCTACAATTTAGGTTTAAATGTCAGTGGCAAATTTTGGATATTTCGTTTCTATGGCTGGGCCTTAGGAGGCTATTGCGCGGAGATAAAGCTTTTTCCTGTCGGCTTTTGCCGAATGCGAGTCGATATATCTGGGTAGACCCTATGTCTATGCTTTAACCTTTTCAACGCTTTTCGTCCCATGCTAAAATGTGGCTTATACGCCAAATGTTTGCAATATGAAGAGCGAAAATAAACCTTATCTGTCAGCAGGAAAATTGCTTTGACAGCGTCCGTCATAGCTTTTTTAGTGGCTGTTGGCGTCATGGGCACGACAGCACTCGACCACTTTAGTGGCTCTTGGCGTTGAAAAGGTTAAGTTCAGATAAAGGTTAGAACACACGAAAGGACAGGCTTAAAGAACTCCTATACCGAAGCCGGAGTCCCATTAGCGCTAAGGCCGTATGGGACAATTTACTATCGAAGTACTTAACATATGTCCATGGGCAAGGCGAACCAACGATGATTTTGATTTCCGTGATAAAAACTATCATATGCCCTTTCCCGGGACTCAAACGATCTCCATACCAACATCGTTTTAGAGTGAAGAGACAGACAGACAGTAATTATCGCATTTATTATATTAGTAGGTAGGCTACTGCCCTGCTTGTTACAGTTGACAGACGTTTATGAATAACGCTGCATAGTTCAAATACCTACTAATATAATAAATGCGATAATTACTGTCTGTCTATCTCTTGCTACTGCCAGAGTTGAATTTAGAGCCGTACATGGGCGTAGGCAGGTACAGGCAGGGAGAGGGGGAATTTGAGATACCCTGGAACTTAAATTTTACATACAATGCATGCCCCTCTGTGGCCTCGGATCCCCCCACCCCACCCCCCTGGCCTATGAACTCGCCACCCCCTAGTTCACTGACTGGCTACGCCCTTGGAGCCGTAATCACAGGTAGGGCGCAATATCTATAGTATCAAAGTCGATGGTATTTCTTAAGATTTTAAGGTACGGCATTGCCCCATAATGCCCCCCTACTCCCCCTAGTTACGGCCCTCCTAACAAGCCGTTGATAATCGTTTGCCCCTCGTCATTTTGACATTTGTGTTGGCTGGAAAGAGACACAATTTAACCGATTCGGTGCGGATGGCACGACAGGCGTGTCATCAATGTTTTACACATGGCTGATGACACGATAGGCGTGCCATCATATTCTATGGCGTAAGGCACGCCTGTCGTGTCATGAATAATTGTTCGCTGCCACAGGCAAAAGTTTTCGAAAATGGAACACGCAACGAATCGGTTAAGTTTTATGAATAATGGATAAGATCCACCGATGGACAGGTAATAGTGGTACCAAGTTATATGAGCGCGCACTTGATGGTGCGCCGGCCTCCGATCTTGCCCCGGCTCTTCTTGCCCCGCGCCTCCTTGTCCTTGCGGATCTCTCGGACGAGCGTGTAGAAAGCGTCGTCGACGCCCATGCGCGTCTTGGCTGATGTCTCGACAAAGGGAACGCCGTAACTCCGCGCCACCTGGAATGTTTGAGGGGTAAGTCAGTGATATCAAAGACAACGCTTAGAAATAAAGGAAAAGTGGAAACTCGAAACTCGCGACTCCGGGTTACCAGCCACTCTTACCTGAGCTACCGAGATTTATGTTGGTAGAAAATATTGCCACCATATCCTTCATATGTGCCTTAGGGACGTCTAGTGAATCTAGTGGTTAGATTAAGGTTTCTAAAATCCCTGACACTGTCCAAATCCCCTCGCATTTCTGACAAAGAACCAAATATCTTGACATGCCAGGGGAACCCCTGAGGTATCGTATAAATAAACCCTACATAACAGTAGCTTTGCAACCAGCGGCGATCAGCGATCACTATTAAATAAAAAAAAACATATGCTATTGAAATTGCCTAACATCATTTTGGAAAAGAGCTAGATAACACTGATTTAAACTTTCACGATTTTTACACATTATTAAATTATACAACGGGACTTAATCGCGTATCTAAGTTTTAAGATTTACCTCCGACGTTTCGAGGACGGCGTTGTCCCCGTGGTCTCGGAGAAGACGAAACGTCGGAGGTAAATCTTAAAACTTAGATACGCGATTAAGTCCCGTTGTATAATTTAATAAAGAGCTAGATAGTCTTCAAAATGCTGGATCGATTTATATAATAAAACATAGCTAAGAACCACCGCAATAAAACTAGATTTCACGTAAAAAAACCGCATCGAAATCGGGTACCCATCCGTTGGAGAGCTACGATGCCACAGACATACAGAGAGCAACAGGCGGTTCAATGTAATGTTTATTTTCTTTACCCACAACACAAGGCTTATTTAGCTTCATGTGGGACTAGGTCGATTTGTTTAAGATTGACCCGTAATATTTATTAAATAACTGAAACTGGTTGAGTTAAACAAATAAATATTAGGGCCAAACTAAGCAAAGCTTGTGCTATGGGTGGGCGACGATATACATACTTATATAGATAAATACATACTTACATACATAGAAAACACCCATGACTCGGGAACAAAATATTTGTGTGCATCACACAAATTAATGCCCTTACCGGGATTCAAACCCAGGACCATTCACTTCACAGGACCCTTGGACCAGGACCATTGGCTTCCCATATTGGGATACCCTCCTCCAATTGAGGGAGGATTTAAATCTTCTCGAGGCAGAGGTGTAGGGTTGGAGTGGTGTAGCTTTATTTGACGTTCTTAAGCGCATTGTAAAATGCCTACTTGAATAAACTATCTTTTATCTTTATCAGGCAGGGTCACTACCCACTAGGCCAGACCTGTCATCAAATTTATCACCAAACTTGGTCAAAGTCCCTTGGGATATTATCACTTCCCTGTTTACCGCCCACACGATGTGTCACCAGTTTATTTATAAAATGCATTACCAATGTAGTGTTTAATTATTTTCCTTCGTATTTCCTCGGAAACGTTTGTATTTGTCATGCTACTTCAGTCAACCTCATTTATTTTTACAGTACTCAGAGTGACTGAAATAGGAAGACAAGTTTCCGAGAAAATACAATGGAAAATATTTATGCACTACATCTGTATAGTTCGTTTTTTTTAGCATTAGAAAGAACTTGAAAGAAGGTAAGCGATCTTGACATGTCTTTTAATTGAAAGACGCTTTTTAAATATCAGTAACTATTACTAGGGCCTATACCCGACAGGGGTCCTTAATATAGTAAAATAAACAACAATATTATTAGAAAACTTCTATTATGCAAACTATTTAAGGAAAAATAAAAGGCTTAAATAAAATAAATAAATAAATAACTATTACTTATGAAAGCAGAAGAATATAAATGATCGTATTAGATTCATAATTGTTACATATTTGCCTTAACTTATTTTTAAAATGTGTTTTTCAATTAAAAGACACATCAAGATTGTTTACCTTATTTCTAATGCTAAAAAAAACGAAGTATAGTAATATTATTTCATACAAAGGTAAGATTTTTTAATAAGTAATTTTTAAAAGAAAGTAGATGTTTCCGACCAATAATTGTCTATGTAAATAGTTTTAAAAATTATGTGATAGGGTAACTCTTTGTTTCATATTTGTCTATTCCAAAACTTATCTAGTGACCTATGTACAACTGAGTTTTTAATCCACAATTCATATTCATTCATATTCATATTCGTATATTCATAATAATTCATCTTACATGTAAATTTTCATTCTCGACCACCACCATTACTTCACACTTTATTTTTCCTAACTATGATTGACTAAAACAATAATACAAACAGATTTATATGCTCATCGGTTTCTAAACACTTTCTAACTTTGACAACATGTTTATGTTCTTAAGCTGCATGCTTACATGCTTATTAACCATGGCAACTGTGTCAACATCATTTTCATACCTCACTCTGATGAGTGGCAATTTAAGTTTGATAATAGGGATAAGGCGACCAAAAGTTGCTTTATAAGTCAATATCTATAAACTTTTGGTATCACATTAATATATAATTCATATCTATCATAATAAATTCTAAAATACTATAATGATGATTACAATAATATGAACAGAATTCATATTTAAACTGTTTAGACAACAACGGTTTCACGGAAAACTATCAACTGTTACTAGTTCCTCAACAAGTCTTTGTTTACATTATACATAAACAACAGAGATTTTTACTTTGAAAAAACAAAACACTCACCTCTCTAGCTTGCGTCATGTCCACCGCCCAAGCCTGCAGGTCACACTTGTTCCCCACCAGAACCATTGGCACCTCCTCCGCGTCCTTGACTCTCTTTATCTGCTCACGATAAGAGCCGATATCCTCGAAACTTTTCGCACTATTCACTGCAAACACTAGCAGAAACCCCTCTCCTGTACGCATGTACTGATCCCGCATCGCTGAGTATTCCTCCTGCCCAGCAGTATCCAAGATATCCAACAAACACGTTTCACCATCTATCACCACCTGTTTTCTATACGAATCCTCTATCGTAGGATCGTACTCGTCCACGAAATGATTCTGTATAAGCTGTATAGTCAATGCGGATTTGCCGACGCCACCAGCGCCGACAACCACCAGTTTGTACTCGGTCATCTTGAAACGGTGGAGGAAGTGTATTTTTTCACTTTTTCACTACTGTCACTTGAAGGAGAATACGACGCGAAACGTCGGTCGGCTGCCACACCTCTGGTATTACTCACATCGGCATGGCTGCTCGACTTACGATCACTTAATGCACGCCCAGTGCCACAAGCGCGAAGACGACTAATTAATGTATTATTATTAGAGTCGAATGCAATAAAATGACAAGACAATGAGGCGGTTCAGTCACCCCTGGGAACTTTTCCGTCTCTCAAACCTATTCGTGTTGACCCCAATATTGGCCAATCGGAGTTTTGTTTCAGGCGTTCCCTACAACATTATTGGACAAATTTGATACAAGGTCGAGATAACACTGAAAAACGCACAATGCAAGATCGGAGCGTTCCGAAACTATATTACGTAACCTATGTTATGTGAAATTTGTGTATATCGCAAAGAGTATTATTATTATCGATGCATGTAATTTTTTTGCATTTATGTTGTATTATTCTCTTATTATCACAAAGTAACGGAAATCAGTGAGAATTCCATATTATGCCTTCTACTTATTTTCTAGAGTCTGTGCGAAAAGTGAAGAGTCGTGGGATTTGAGGGCGCGCCAGTGCTATTTTATGGTTTTTGCTATGCTAACAACACTGGTCACGTGATTATAGTACGACACTAAAGGTCATGATACTTGAAACCCTTTTGTTCCGGTTTTTTGCCACGGCTTACTAAACGGAGCCTGGTGGTGGTGTCGGCTCGTCAACTCAATCCTCTGATTTAGCGGAGGCACTAGTTTTCTTTTTAAAACACACTCTTGTTTTTATGTCTCAGATACTAAAAAGTGACAGTGCGATTGACAAAACTGCTAAAACTAGTTAAGAATCTGCCCAATACAACTGTCATTTTAGTACCAAACAAGATAGACTCTCATTTATATACTGCCTAATCTGTGCAGTCCAACAGTTATTTTAATACAAAACCGGGTAGATCGGGTAGAAATTGGGCAATAGAACTGTAATTTTACTATCTGGGAATTCTGGGATATAAAAATAGAGCATAAGTAGGTAGGCCTTATTGGGATATGTCCGGTTCTCTCATCTCACGATATTTTACTTCGCCGAAAAGTCACTGCTAAATATGAAATATAATTTCGTAACTATCAGAACCTAGTAAACAAACTTACAAATAAAGAAATATTTTATTAGAAAAAGTTTTATTCTTTGTAATCGAAGTTTGATTAATTATTTATTAAAGACGTTACAATTTGAAACATTACCGTAAATTACCTACATTAATAGGTACATAAAATTGTGTAGTCTGAATTAAAATATTCAATGTCATTTATGTTTGAGTTAGCTTCAGAACAACCAGGGACACTCATAGAACTATCTTCATCTAAATTGGATGTGCTTGAATCCGGCACGTAAATTACAAATTCTTGCATATCACCTACATAGCGGTCTTTTATTCGAGATACGGTAGGTACTTTTACTCAATCCTGAAAAAAAAATACATATAAATATGCATAAAATGGGAAGTATCAAGACTATTTTTCAGTTATTTTTAAAGATCATGATTATCATGAATGACGTGAATATTTTATGAAAATGAATATATTTCTAATGAATATACTTACTGATTATGTACCGGAGACAAGTTATTTAGGGGGCTTATTAAATAGGTAATTATTTAATATTAAATACAACATCAATACCCGTGAATAGCGGAAACACGTTCCGCGACTTTTTTGTAAGTCGATAGTCGGCTTTTAGCCGTTTTCTTCCCGTTGACAAAACCGAACAATGTTAAATATTATTTTTCTTTTGGTTTTATCTACGGTTTTGTCGTATTTTGAAAATATTTTATACATAAAACTTGCGGTTTTTGTTAATAAAAATATACAATGACAGAAGTTTGTTTACTTTTTACAAGACAGGTGTCAAAGGTTTGATTGCCATATAAAATTGAAAATGTTAGTTCCCGTTTCTGCCACGACTCTTCTCTTTCCGCACAGACTCTATCTAGTGATTTGCAGATTCTGAACGTCGCTGAATGATGATGACATGAATCATGGATATGAATCATAAATTACTTGTCAAAAATATCATAGATGGCGCTGTGTATGTAAATATTTGGTAAATATTTTGCTCCGGAAGTTCCGGAATATTTTCAGATTTTGTGTGTGAGATGTGTATGCTAGCTAAATCCATGGTATAATAAATAATATACTTCGAATTAGCATTACAATGATTACAACTATTTTTCATAACTTTACTGGTACGGTACTTACTATAAAATAAAAAATAAACTTGATTGACATATACTTATTTCTGGTATTCGGGAACTTTTAATTTTTATTCAAACAGCCAAGTCTCAAATTAAAACATTGGTGTAATATTTTATTGTACTTATAGCTTACACAAGTCTGGAAATCTGTTATCATGTCAGCAGTAGAAAAACAGGACGAAGCCCCTGATGTGTTGGAGGAGACGGGAGCCCTGGAGGCCGACATCGGTGCTCGATTGTTAGTAAAGCGAAATGAAAAGAATACGTTGCTAATTCAAGTTTCTCTATTAACTTAATACCACTGAGCAAAGATTTTTCATGCAAATCTTAATTTTAAACGTCAAACTTCTATGAAATTATGACGTATAAATAACCCTTGCACTGCGTATGCCAAAGAGTAAAGTAAGTAGGTATATAGGGCGTATGCTATCAAAATCGTTGCAGGCTTTTCTTGGTCTAACTTTAGTTAGGTAGTATTTTCCTCTCGTTGGTGTGGTGAACATTTTTATGTTCTAAGCGGTAGGTAGCGATGTTTGTTTTAACCCTCGTGCCTTGAATGCTTCGCAACGCTCGAGATTCAAATGTTAGAATCCGCTACGCTCGTGGTTCAATTTTGTAATGTTTTACTTGATCAGGTCACGCAGTGTATCTATTAGCCCGAGGAATTAACAACTTTGCCCCCTTGCAAAACAAACTATTTTATTTTTCAGCGACTACCAACTTAGTAACATCGATCCGAGGCTCAAGATCGATATGGATCCGCTGGCGCACAGAGACTTCCGCCCGGAAATGATGTTCATACGCGATGAGCTGCGTCAGGCCAAGTTTCAAGCCCTTGCCGTAAGTACAGGCCAAGTTTCAAGCCCTTGCCGTAAGTACAGGCCAAGTTTCAGGTCATTGCTGTAAGTACAAACTGAATTTCAGCCGTTTCAGCCCTTTGCCGTAAGTACAGACCGTAACATATACAGGTTAAGTTAAAAGACTACCTCTGAGGCCTTACCGCGAAAAACGAAATTAGAAATTTCTTTATCTGCCTCTCTATAGTGATACTCATAGTGATACTGAAACATTTATTTAACATCTTGTAACTTACCTATGTTGAACAAATAAAATCTTTGAATCTTTGAATCTTTGTATCTATCGCTCTAATGCAGTGGTTCCTAACCTTTTCAGTCCGGTCACCTCTATGACTAACTGGGGAACCTGATTTTACCCCTCCTCCCAATGGTAATAAAAAATAAAACGTGTACGTTTGTTGTATTGTTATACCTCATCACCATCGACCTGACGCTCATGTTGAGTCGGTTAGTTTGCGTGTTGCTGACACGGTAAAATGTGCCGCACGCGTCGCTGCACCGCCCGCGCGCCCCCTGCGCGAGCGACCGCCCCCTGTCACCTCGAAGTCACGTCAGCGTGCATATGCTGACGTCGCCGGTCAGCCTGTCGCAGCTAACCGGGTCAACCCGCCTGTCAAGGCGAATGAAGCACGGGCTCCACTTAAGGAGAAGTCCTCCCGCACCGATGTGGATAAGGAGGGATTCACACTGGTGGAAAGGAAACGCAAAGCGCGCAGGGCGCCTCGTAAGACTCTGTGTGGCACTGCGGAGCCGGTTAATTCTGGCCTACGAGTTGCGACACCGAGTAAGGCGCTTTACGTGTCACGCCTACATTACTCCGCCGTGTCCGAAGAGGTGGTGGAGTACGTCCGCCGGAAGACTGGCTACACGCTGAGGGTGCACCAGCTACAGTCGCGTCACTATGTGCACTTCAGTTAATTTGTGGTGCGCGTGCCGCGGCCGCTGCAGGACACCATCGCAAGCGCGGACTTCTGGCCGAAGGGTGTGGTGTTTCGACGGTTCCGGGGCAACCTGCCGAACCCCACGCCGAGTCAGACGACGCTACGGAGCCACGCTGTTACGTCGTCGCCGAAATCTAATATTTAGTTAATTTAATTTTTATGTATATTGTTTTTCCATGTATCTTTTCTTTTATACTTGTAGTTTCACAGTGCCTTGGTTTTATACTGTAATGCTGTGTTACTTATTTGATCAATAAATAAATAAATAAATATTAGGTTAGCTTATTACCCCCGTAAAATACCTGTTTTACCCCCACGGGGGTAATTACCCCCAGGTTAGGAACCCATGAGTAACAGCGACAGAGGCAGACAACGTTTTCCGATTTTTCTAAACATCTAAAACATCAAAGCTTCATTGTACATTCGTGCAACCATTAACTGTCAAAATGCATTCATGAATCCATTCGCAACGGGGTAGGTAATTAATTGGAGGTGAATTACCAGAGGGGTTACCGCGACAACCGAAATTCGCGAATGGGGTTGGCAACTGTCAAAGGTTTGCATAGATGGCACCATCATAGCTTGCCCTTTTTCTAGGATATTTGGCTTAAAGGGCTGGCATACAGGGATTGACAGGGCAAGCTATGATGGCGCCATCTGCTAAATACTTCGACCGGCCAACCCCATTGCGGGGATCTTTCTCTTTTACTCCAATGAAGGCGTAATTAGTGAGACAGAGACAAATGCCCGCAATTCGCGAACTTCGATTTTCGCGGTTATAGCCCTGAATAAAAACTAGTGTCCGACCGAAGGTTCGGTTTCGGTTTCGGTTTCGGCCAGTTTCGGCCAAAAAATCATGTTTCGGCTGTAGTTTCGGTTTCGGCCAAAAAACGGCCGAACCTTTCGGCCGGGCCGAAACTTACGAAATGGTACTTCGGACAAAGACCAAAAGTTGGGGAATAAGTAGGACAACAATATTAATACCTACATATACTGATTCATGTATATTAGGTACAGACATTAATTGGTTTATTATAAAACACAATTCCACTAATGAGGGCGTCACTGGACGGTTGACGCAGTCTTAAGAAGCTGTCAATACCTATAAGTGAATGAGATAGCACTGTCGCATGTTACTGGGCCCTGGGCAAGATAATAATAAGAAAACTAGCCTCACTTTTTTTTTACCTCAATTTACCATTGGTTTGTGTTCCACATGTCCTCTACTTCAGCTTAGCCTTTGGCCTCGCTGCGCCATGCTCGGCCTGCGGTCTCGCTTTTGAATACAATGGACATTGGTTGGAGTCTGTGCTCAACTACTTATCCTTAAGCCTTAAGCACGGCTTTGACTTCGCATGAAAGTTCGCCTCAATGGGGCACTTCGGACTTTTCGGCCCAGGTGAAGATCGGTACCCGGCCTTGCGATATTGTTAACAAAAAATTTCGCGCTCGCTGCGCTCGCGTTTTTGGTTGACCCTGTGTCTTCATGTTAGCTTGACTGGTGAATGAATAGAGTTAGACCAACAAAATTCTGCAATGATTTTGATAGCATACGCAGTGCAACTAGTGCAAATGTTCTTTATACGTCATAATTTCATAGAAGTTTTGACGTTTAAAATAACACTTGCACTGCGTGTGTTATCAACTTATCAAAATTGTTGCAGAATTATCTTGGTCTAACTCTAGTAATTTTCATAAAAAACTGCTTAAGTAACATCAATTTCAAGGACATTGGCTGTTGACAGCCCCATAATATGTGTGTAAAAGCGGCTTTATGACATTTTTTCAACGATTTTAACAAGTCTACAAAAGTTTCGGTTTCGGTTTCGGTTTCGGCCGAAACTAGAGCCAAAGCCGAACATTCGGTTTCGGTTTCGGTTTCGGCAAAAAAACATGTTTCGGTCGGACACTAATAAAAACACACTCCCTGTCCACTGTCCCTTTTTCTTTAGTATGTAACAAATGATAATTATGTTCTCTCCGTCAGGTCCGCCGCACGGCTCTCAAGAAGTTGCTGCTGCAGGACTTCATCCGCGAGGACTGCGAGCTGAGGAACCTCGGGCTGGCGTACGCGCCGGCCGATCCCTAACCAGCAACCCAGAGCTATAACCGCCAAAATCTGACTTCGTCAATAGGGAATATTACGCAAAACTCTGCGTAGGTGGCGCCACTCCCACAACAAGTCACAATCTAAGGCCCCTTACACACTATCGCACCGCACCGCGACCTTGGAGCGTCGCATCCGTAAGTAGAGATATCTGTTTTTCGCTCTCACTTATGGGTGCGACGCTCCAAGGTCGCGGTGCGGTGCGATAGTGTGTTATAACTTTAAGGGTCTACCTCAAACGAGAGAGTCGAAATTTTCTCGCATATTCGAGCGATAAAGAGGCATATCTGCCTGATAGCTGAGTTTCGATTTCGCGTTTCCCGGTAGGCCCTTTGTAAACAAACCGCCTTGATGTACGATGTCATATTTGATTGTCAGTGAAAACTTGTCAAAAAACAGTTTAAGGTACAGTATGTATAAGTTACTCTATGGTACACTTACGTCGCTAGTACTGCACTCTGGCGGCAAAACTTTGCAGTAATACTCCCTATTGCGGGCATTTTTCTCTGTCACTTATAATTTTATTACGTCTTAATGAGAGTAAAAGAGAAAGATCCCGGCAATTTACGATTTCAGTTTTCGCGGTAGACCCCCAGACCCTCAAGTCCTGTGGGCTCTACAGACGTGACGAATATCGCATATCGAATAGAGTCTGGCTAATGAAAGTTGAGCCTGAGATTTATTTAAAACAATTCAGTTCGGTCTCGCTTAACTTACAGCGCAGTCGTGTTCCGATTTAATTGAAATTATTTTAATACACCGAACAACCAAAACTAACCTTATAACCGTGATCCCTAAAGTTGACTTTTGCTTGGAAGTGTATCCATAAGTTGCGAGTGCACAGTGCGTGTGACCCTGCTCTTCACCCCCGCGCGTCGTGTGCGCCACCGGTCGCTAAGTTGTAAACAACTTAAGGAATTCGGCGTCGTGTGGAATCACCCGCAATACCTACCTAAATTATGGGTACTCCTCGTACACCACCTAAAAGTGGCTCCCAGCCGGATCTTCCCACCTATATAGACCAAGAAAATCATCACATCACCTTACGGAAGAGAAGACACCCGGATCTTGATTATGACATCAAACAGGAACTTGCTGCCTTTAGACAGGATATGACAACCCTCCTTAAAGAATTCACAAATGATTTTACTAACACGCAAGATCAAAAGTTGGCCGGCATGCGTGAGGATATAAGGTCTGAAATTCGGGAGCAGCTAAGCGAATTTAAATCATTGTCAGAGAGCTTGAAGGAGACACAATCACGCGTTGAAACCAGTTTGTCTGATTTTAATACTAGAATTACTACCGCCGAGAAGAAAGTTGCCTCAGTAACATCTATTACAAAAAATCTCCATGAAGCCCAGGAAACTATCAATCGGCTAGTCATTGAAAACAATTCAAGTAAACAATTTTCAATGCTTAATAACCTGGAGATCTCTGGCATACCGTACTCCAAAGGTGAAAATTTAATGACTATCCTTCGAGACATATGCGCCAAGGTCGGGTATCATCTGGGTGAAAGTGACGTCGACGTTATTCACCGGGTGCGTCGCTTTCAAACGAGCCAGGATGAAGCGCTAAAGAACAGCAGACCACCGGCAATAATTGCTAGATTTACACAACGATGCCAGAAAAATGAATTACTAGTTGCCGTTCGTGCGCGCCGTGGCCTGACAACGGCTGACATCGGTTTGCCGGGGCCCGCTGCAGCTGTGTACGTCGGCGACCACCTGACCTCCGTTAACAAATTACTCTTGAAGCAGGCTAGGCAATTAAGATTAGAGCATAACTATACTCACCTTTGGGTTCGTGATTGTAAAATTTTCATTCGAAAAACCGACCAAAGTAAAGTTTTACTCATTAGTAACGAAGCCGATCTAAAAAAAATAAAGTGACCATTGTACTTTCATTTAATGTGGTACCTATATAAGGTTGTCATAATTATTTCGGTGAACTTATTTGCATTAGCTACCTTCTTAACACCATGTGTACTCACGAAATGTTATCACGATGTCCCCGATTATTTGGTCGGTATTTACGCTTGTTATCTTAAAAACATGTTTACCTATGCACTTCAACGTTTTTTCCGTGTTCTATTAAGCAAATACCATGCATGCACGTCTTATAAATATAAATATATTACTGATCTATTTTTGGTATATTCCCTTACTTACATCTTTTCTTCTATATTAATCAATTATTTCTTTTTGTTTCTTGGCGCATTGAAACCTGTTTTTCTAAAACATTATATTTTAAATATAATATATAATATAATAATGGCTAATACACTCTTTAGTGGTTATTACCAAAATGTGAGGGGCTTGCGAACAAAAGCTGGTGAGTTTTTCTCTAAAGTAGCTCAGTCAGATTATGATTTTATTTGTTTGACGGAAACTTGGCTTACTCCTGATTTTTATGACGGGGAATTCTTTGACAGTAGTTTTAATGTATTTCGGTGTGATCGGTCGGTGGCGGATAGCGGAGCGACTCGTGGCGGCGGGGCGGCCGTGGCCGTCCGAGCTTGTTGCCAACCGGTACGCCGCGACTGGCCCGTGCCGCCGCGCGCCCACTGTGAATGTGTCTGGGTTTCTATTCCACTCGACCTGCATGGACGAAATGCTCGTAACCCTCAAAACCAATCTTTTTTGAATATAGCCTGTATTTACATTCCCCAGGGTCCTGGACACAGGGATTCGCTAACTTCTTTTTTTGAAACTGCAGATCAAATTATTACCGATAGGCCAAATGATCTATTCTTGCTTACAGGAGATTTTAATATACCGGAAGCCGAGTGGGTGCCCCACTCGTCCCCGGGAATGCATTTAATTACAGGTAACAGTTACACAACACGAGTGCTGCACGATTTTTTATCGTATACTGAATTAAAACAATTTAATGGAGTTCATAATGTTAATAATCGCATTCTCGATTTAATATTGTGTAGCACAGAGTGTACAGTTTCTCCTTGCGACCTACCACTCACGTCTGAAGATAATCACCACAAAGCGTTAACCATAGATTTATATTTAAAATTTGAACCCTCTCTTAATCCGAAACCTAATAGTATTTATAATTTTAAGAATGGTGATTATAACAAAATTAATTTAGAATTATCTAAAATCAATTGGTATTATATCATGGAAAATATCGATTTGACAAGCTGTGTAACAAAATTCTACGATATTTTGAGACAGCTGATTAGTGACTATATCCCTATGCGTCGAATCAACGTTTCGGCGTCCGTTCCGGTGTGGCACATTAGACCATTAATAAAGTTGTTACGTGAAAAACGTAAGTTTCATAAGAATTGGAAAAAATACGGCAATCCTTTGGATTATGAATCTTTTAAGATATTACGTAAACGAGCAGAAAAAATGGAAGCACAATGCTACAAAAATTACATTTCTCATTCCGAATATAAAATAAAATCATGTCCAAATTATTTTTGGTCTTATATAAAGTCTATTAATTCTAAAAATAAATTACCACAAACGATGAGATATAAAGATCATACTACCTCAGATGGTGCAGAAATCTGTAATTTATTTAATGACTTTTTTCACTCCGTTTTTGAGGAATCTCATAGCAGCTTGTTTGTCGATACTTTACTGCCACCCGCCGAACCCTTAGTAGATATGTGTACTATAAACATTGATCGAGCATCTGTCCATAGGCTTTTAAACATAATTAATACTAACAAAGGTGCAGGCCCTGACGGCATTCATCCTATTTTCATAAAAAAATGCTCAGCAAACCTCGCAATACCTTTAACTATTATTTTCCAAAAATCTATTAAATCTGGCTGTGTTCCCGAAATCTGGAAAAGAGCATTCGTGACGCCTATCCCCAAGGGTCAAGTTAGCAACAATATTGAACAATTTAGGCCTATATCAAAATTATGTCAATTCAACAAAATTTTCGAAAAAATAGTCACTAGTCAGCTTTCTCAAGTAGTTAAAAACCATATCAGCCCCAATCAACATGGCTTTTTCAAAGGTCGGTCGGTAGACACTAATCTCTTAACTTTTGCTAATGATATTTTAGTCGCAATGGATGGAGGCTCATGTGTAGAGGCTGTGTACACTGATTTTGCCAAGGCCTTTGACAAAATTTGTCACAACAAGCTTCTTCTCAAGCTTTGGCACCTCGGGATACACGGAGACCTTTTCCGTTGGATTAAATCTTACATTGAAAATCGAAGCCAATGTGTAGTATTATCGGGTTACACTTCTCAATGGAAAACAATTAGTTCCGGTGTACCCCAGGGATCTCATTTAGGCCCGTTGCTTTTCACGCTATTTATTAACGATTTAGATAAATACATCAAACACTCAAAGGTTTTGCTCTACGCAGATGACACGAAAATTTATAAAGTCATAAATACGATTGAAGATTATTATTTGCTGCAGGATGATTTAATAAGTTTTGAGACATTCTGTAAAGATAATGACTTATTTTTAAATATAAATAAATGTTCTGTAATAAACTTTACACGGAAAAAATATAATGCACAATATAACTTCACATTATGTAATAATTACCTGCGTAGAGTAACACTAATCCGTGATCTTGGAGTTCTAATGGATTCTAAACTGTCGTTCATACCTCATTTAGATTCTGTCATAAAAAAGGCGTACAAACAACTAGGCTTCATTCTAAGAGTTGGTAAACCGTTTAAAAATAGTACCACCTACAAAATCCTTTTTAACAGCTTTGTTCGCAGCCATCTCGAGTTTGCTAGCACAGTTTGGAAACCTTATCATAATATCCATATTGAACGAGTGGAACGGATACAAAGAAAGTTCCTTAAAACTCTCGATTTTAGAACTGGTCACACACATGTTAGCTATAGCGAATCACTGATCCACCATAAACTTCAAACACTCAGTAACCGTCGAGATATCGCAGATTCCGTCTTACTCTATAAAATTATGCGCAATATGTTAGATGTCCCCTCACTACTACACCAAATACAGCTCAGGGTTCCTCGTAGACGTCAGCGCCACTGTCAGAAGAAAAGGTTATTCTCGATTCCCAACAGTAGAACGTGTTATGCACAAAATATATTCATAAGACGTGCCTGCAAACTATTTAACGAAAATGACAAGCTCTCTAACATAGATATATTTACTTGTTCCACGAATACTTTAAAACGTGCTTTTCTTTAGGTAATATCTTTTCCTTTCTTTACGCTCTCAAATGTTTAGTTTTGGGTAACATTTAAAATTGTAACAGACTGTTGATTTTATGTAACAAATGAAACTCTAGGTCTAAACTTAAGCAATATTGTATATAAAGTCCGTCAACCAAATCTTGTCAGTAGTAAAAGGCGGCAAATTTGAAAAATCGCGGGTTAGCAACACTGTGTTCAAATAATTCCAAAACGCGTGTCATCTGTGTTTTATCTGTGGAATGTGGATCGTGAATGACAGCCGTCACCTTATTTGTTTTCATTTGGTTTTCATTCTGAATCGTTTCTGTTTCAAGAGATATTTCTGCTGTCACCATTAAATACCAATACATTAAATAAGAATAAGCAAAGCTAAGGGGCCTACAATGTACAATCATGCTCGTTGATGGTAAACATTACTAAAAATTGAGGTTATGACAAGTATTGGAATATTGGAAGAACTCTTTCGAACTTTTAAGATTATGTTCAGTTTTTTGTTTTAGGGTTAAAAGGCATAAATAAAATTAAAACGTACCTATGCCTAAATCTATCCAACAAGACCATAAATTGTGTCCTGGAAACCGTCCATAGGCCCACATGTCTAATATTTTCAGCAATCAGTTGTGACTATTTACAAAGGTAAACCTTTTAAACAGTATTAAGAGCCTTGATTATATCGCCGTTCTTTCGCAATATCTACCTAATCCATACATGTTTGTTGCAGGATTAAATCTTGCCCAATATAAGGCGTTCGTAGTAGGTAGTATCTTTTCAGACAATACTTACCTATGGCGGTTTATGTACGTGTAAAACGCAACCAAGTCGAAAAGTGACCCTTATCTTATTTACCTTTAAATTAAATAAATACCCAAATATCAGTTGTTTTATTTTTAATATGTATATTGTACAATATATACCAATCAAAAAAAATACACAGGTATGTCATATTCATCCAGAACAGTACACTAATTTACATTAACAAGTGGCATATTATATTGTAAATAACAAATATATGCACTATCTAATTATCTGCATTTTGATATGATTTTATTTTAGTAAACTTAGAAGACATAGATAGGGAACAAAGAGAATATAAGCACTTCTATAGGGAGTTGTTTTTGATATCTTCAAATTTGTTCATCATTTTGATTAACATTGTTTTAACATCGCTTTTAAATTGTCCGTCCATGTTTCAATTTTTTTTAATAAACCGCGAGTGACAATTTGAATTGACGTACGCACGCAGGGCGCGCTCAGCGGAAAAAAAAAACTGTTGGTTCGATGTACATTGTTGCTTTTCTTAGCGCAATACTGCTCTTTGAGTGTTGCCCTACTTTAGTTTGCTTTACATTGCTACTGACAAGATTTGGTTGACGGACTATATAAGTACTGTTTGTAAACGACTGTATGTTTCTAAAATATAATAAATAAATAAAATAAAACTTTTTATATGGCAACTTTTTTTCCTATCAAATAAGCTGTCAGTTTCAAGCTGTCATTTAATTTCATAGTAATTTTATTGCAAGGTGCGGTTTTTATTGAAATTTCCGCGTTATCTCAGGCTCAACTTTCATTAGCCAGACTCTATCAGATGAAGTACTAATAATACATAATAATAAAATTTAGGTAATTCGTGCCTTGGTACTTCAATTCATAGCGACGATAAGTTGTAAACTGTAATGCCGGGTCCACATTAAGGGGAAACGCCGGGAACCCGTTACATAAGGCCCCGTTCGCACGAGCGCTTTTTCAACGTACGTTAAAAAAGCGCTTGAATGACACAAATGGATACATGTGTTTTTATTCACACGATGGCGGTGGCGCTTTTTATCAAGCGTTGTTGGATTTTCGACTTTAAGCGTTGGTCGTTAAATCAAATTTAGCGTGTGGACGGATTCAAGCGCTTTTTAAGGCGCTCGTTAGTAGGAGGCCTTATTGAATGTTTTTCATAAGCCCCCTCCACACTAGTGCGCGAATAGCGGCGTGAAGCCGAAATTCACGCACATAGTTTGGAGGGGGCTATACGGCCACTGCCAAAGGTTTTTTTTTAAACGTCAAAACTTCTATGAAATTACGACGCAAGTATAAATAACACTTGCACTGCGTATTATGCTATCAAAATCGTTGCAGACTTTTCTTGGTCTAACCATAGAGAAATATAAGTAAAGAAAGAGTGGTAAAACCATACATCAGTTTTCTTACCAAAACACGAGTTATTTCGTAGTCGACATCTAACGTCAAGTAGCGGACATTAATAGTTCTGCTAGTTGACAATAGATGTCGCGGCAAAGTAAAACTCTAGGTAATGATCAACAATTTTCAGCTAATATTATAACCGGATGCACTGCAACTCTATTTTCAACTCCTGCTTATAATAATTATTTTTAAATTGTTTTAGTAGTACATTTTTCGTCAATAGCGAAATTTGTGACATCTGGTGTCATGTCAAGTAGCGGTATTGATAGTTCCACTACATGACGTTAGATGTCGACTACGAAATAACTCGCGTTTTGGTAACTGATGTATGGAGTTACCACTCTTTCTTTCCTTATATTTCTCTATGGTCTAACCTAACAAAGTGGTTCGCGGTAAACCCTATATAGGCTAGGATGTCGAACAGTTACACCGAGCATGGTCCGATATGCTCATTGCCGGTTCTATGGAAAACTTAAATATTGTATTGTACGACTGTACAGTCAGCAGCAGAAGTTGCTAAGCGGGCGACGTGTTCAAAATGATCTTGACGCGACTTTATTGTTAAGGTATAAGAGCGTGTCAAGTTAATCGTGAACACTTCGCCCGCATAGCAACTTCTGCTGCTGACTGTACGAGACATTTATCTCCATTATCAAAGAGAATAGAGCCATTATCTATTTAATAACTTGATTATCTTTACATCGGTTTATTTATATGTTATTTGCAGTTTAAGGTTTAAATACGTGTACAGCTGCATTTTTATAATATGTGCACTGTGTGGAAAGAGAAGAGTCGTGGAATGTATGGGGCCCAATACTCTCTGGGACTCTTCTCTTTCCGAACAGACTCTAACAAGAATTTGGAACAGTGAAGTGCTACAGAGGGGCTCCGCGAAAACCGTTTTTCACAAATAGCGGGGATCTTTCTCTTTTAATCCAACGAAGGCGTAATTAGAGTGACAGAGAATGCCCGCAATTTGCGAACTTCGATTTTCGCGGTTATAGCCCAGAGTTCAAAGTCATCGTACATCGATAAATTGAATCTGAGCAAAACATTATTGAATAACACATAGCTAAAAAAGTTTTGGCCATAAAATATTAACGATTAATAGCATAAGTAAAGAAAGAGTGGTAACTTTTAAGTTTAATTTTTTTAAGTTTTCTTACCAAAACGCGAGTTATTATATTTCGTAGTCGGCATCTAGCGTCAAGTAGTGGAACTATCAATACCGCTACTTGACACCAGATGTCACAAGTTTCGCTATTGACGAAAAATGTACTAAGTACTAAAACAATTTAAAACTAATAATTATAAGCAGGAGTTGAAAATAGAGTTCCGGTGCGTCCAGTTATAATATTAGCTGAAAATTGTTGATCATTAGAGTTTTACTTTGGCGCGACATCTATTGTCAACTAGCTTCTGCTCAACGATTTTCAGCTAATATTATAACCGGATGCACCGGAACTCTATTTTAAAATCCTTCTGCTTATAATATTAGTTTTAAATTGTTTTAGTAGTAAATTTTTCGTCAGTAGCGAAACTTGTGACATCTGGTGTCAAGTAGCGGTATTGAAGTTAGATGTCGGCTACGAAATAACGTTTTGGTAACTAAACTGATATGCTGATGTATGGGGTTACCACTCTTTCTTTACTTATTCGCTAGGTGCACGACTGGTGCTGCCCTCATTTTGGCGGACTTTCTACGTTAAATCTTATGGACTAAAATTAGTTCAAGCGGCTGCCGCTAGTACTAATGGCGGACATTCCATAAGATTACCTGTGTTTGTGACGATCAGCGCCACTTCCCCCTCCACCGACTTCGCACCTTGCCAATATTTCTCTATGATAATCGTCTCCCTGATAGCCTCTTTAAAAAATTGTGATAATAACGCCATCTAGGAAACGTTTACCGCAACAGGAGACAGCGGACGTGAAACAAGAAAATTGTTGGACATTTAGTTCAACTATTCGACGCTAGAGAGTGCTGCCACCCAAAAATGGTTGAAAATACCGGTGATGAATATAATATGATACCGGAGAATACGCCAGCCGAATTATTGCAAGAAATTATACTTGAATTATTTGAGCTAAGGCATTCAGTTAAGACTTTAGATCTCACCGTACGTAAAAACTTGAATACAACTTTGAATATACTTTGGACATTAAATATATGTCTATGTGTATTAAATGTATGCTATACTTACAACTATAACATAAATGACCAAGACAAAGTCCTGAACGAAAAGTTTAACTTTATGGAAGAAAAAATAGATCAACAGCAGGCAATTATACAAAGATTGGAACGGCAACTTAGGATAAGTAATAAATACCAATTTAAAAATGTCATATTAGACAGTTTTTTCAAGCAAAATAGTGACATCTTCTTATCAAATATTAGTGAGAAAGAGAGTAAATCGCACTTCGAGAAAAAAGGAAACATTTTTGTCAATCAACTTCAATATTATCTTGAAGGCTTGGAAGAAGAATTCGTTAGTTCACGTAAATTAGAGAATGTACAAATATCCCCGACTTACTTCAGCACAGACCAAATAAGCAAGCTCAACTTTGAACTAAAGGAAATTGCCGAGACATATCAAGGAACAAATATCTTTCCTAAAATAGAAGTTGTACATAATACAAACCCGTCTGAGGACCATCCAGTTATGAAGAGACTGTCTAATGGAGTTGTTTACGAGAAATTGCCAAGAGCTGGCTCTATTAATTCTCATTATGCAATTAAAATTGGCACAAGCGGTTTTAAAAGGTCCCATGTCCGTGATCTGCTGGCAGAGAATCAGGAGATGACATTGTATGACGTTGTAAGAGAAGGATTGAAATCTACAGACGAATGGAGAGAGTTGTCGAGAATATACAACTTTCTCGATCCCGTTCACGATGGGTATGCGAGGAATTACCCGGATTGACTCTATCTTGTACTGCAACTGAATTCTTCATTGGCAAGTTACGGAAAAAATACAAAACGAGGGTAATTATGTGACCATAAGAATACAGAATTACGTATCATTGCCAATCTCTCTGATAATGTCTTTTGTACCACCAAGTATACCTACCCAAACCAAATACGTGGATACTAATACTTAAGAGAGGGCGTAAAGCCAGGAAATTAAAAGGGAACAAAAGATATGGCGCTCCGCGCGAAACTTACGATGGAAGACATGGCCATTCTGTGGGGTTTTAACTTGTATGTCAATTACTCTGAAAATATTGTTTTGTTTAAAAAAAACCTCGTTAGGTGTCTCGGGTATTACACCTATCACTAGCTATTTTTTTATACTAAAATTATTCTGCTATGGTATGCAGGGTAACGATGTAGAACTGAAAATAAATGAAAATTAGACATGTTTTCGTGTTTTTTATTCCTATGGTTTAAAGGTTATAATTTATAACTACGCAAAGAACGGCATCAGTATTTTGCGCCTTTAGTTGCCGGCCGACAACAAGCTAAGGAAGCGAAGCGTGAATCTCGCGACAGTCGCGACCTAAACGTGTAAGCGCCATGAATTTCGCGGCGCTTACGACGTTTTGGTCCCGTGGTTCACGCCCCGCTCCCCTCGCCTAAGTATAGGTTGCGATTGCGATAATTTCATTGTTTGGTATGCCTTTTCAGTGTTTTCGAGAAGGATTTGCGCTACAGCACTACCCGAGGTTTGCACTCTCGATTTTTGAGCACCACACAGGCACATATACTAAAGGTTAAACTCTTGATAAGTTATACCCAATTATGTTCTTTTAATGTTTGCTGCAGACGTGCCTTAACTAAATTAATGCGCTAAAATTATAATAATATATTAATAACCTCTTGACCGTGATAAGGAGCCTGAACGAATTATTAACCATATTTTGTATTTTTTTCAAAAAAGCTTTTTCTGGACTATATATATACAGCACAACCAAGGTTTGTTAAAATCTAACGAACACTTCTGTACATGACCGAGGCCTAGGTCAAACCAGCTAGGTACTCCGTGTGACGCATGTGTGTGACTCACGAGAATAAGCAAACAATTCATAACAAACGCACATGATGCTTCTCCTCATATGTCGGACGCGAACGCATTCCTATCGCGAATACTATCTTGTTGATGCAGTCGCGGTCAGATAACGAATTGAGCACCAGCGGATTAACAACCGATTTCAATCTTATCAATTTTAAATACTTTATTTAGTTATTAATGCTTGTGGATAATTTGTTGCCAACCGAACACCTGATAGACCCTACTGGATATCATTAGAATCATAATATTCAAAATGGTTGCTTATTTGTATTCAGCATTTTTCACAACCGCGTTGCTTCTGTGCGCCTACCGTTATTTACCAACAATACCAAGACAGGAAGAGGAAAACATAATCAGATATATTCTACTGTGGTCTGACCCAAGTCTTGCTCCTTTGAGTTTTTTAAGTCACGCATTCGACGCGTTTACATCGAACGATTGTGAATACACGAATTGCTACGTGTCGTATAATCTCAGCGATCTGGAAGGCGCGGTTAATTTCGATGTAATCGTGTTCAACGGACGGCAACTGCCTAAAGCACACCATTGGCCACGATATAGGTCGCTTAAGCAGAAATACGTTTATGCCAACATGGAGTCGCCTCAGAATTTTCCCGTTCACGACACTCACCTCAACGGCTTCTTTAATTGGACCTGGACGTATAAGTTGGATTCTGATTTGCGTTGGGGCTACTTCACAGTTTACAACTTGGCCGGGCAAGTTGTTGGGCCTAGAAAAGAAATGCATTGGCAAGAGATGGATGCTATAGACGACCAGACCAAGACTCGTTTGTCTTCGAAGAGCATAGCAGCAGCTTGGTTCGCGTCTGATTGTAACACACTTAGTAAAAGGGAAGCATTTGCTAAAGCTTTGGAAAAAATGCTACACCGACGCGGACTTTTATTACACGTTTACGGGGCGTGTGGCCATGGGCGCCACGGCGTGTGTTCGCGGGGAAATCCAGAGTGTGACAAAGTGTTGGAAAAGAAATACTACTTCTACTTGGCGTTTGAGAATTCGCTGTCTGAAGACTATGTGACAGAAAAGGTGCTGACGGCTCTGAACCACTACACTGTGCCTATTGTGTTCGGAGGAGCTAATTATTCCAGGTAAGAGCTAGTTTACTATCCCAATGTATTCCTGGTTTGGCCAGGGACTGTCTCATTTCAAACATAGGTATCATACCGGCTTTGTCGTACGTTAGTGGCAGCACCCAAAAAAAGGGATGATTATAGTTTTTTTCTTCTTTTTAGGGTTCCGTAGCCAAATGGCAAAAAACGGAACCCTTATAGATTCGTCATGTCTGTCTGTCTGTCCGTCTGTCTGTCCGTCCGTATGTCACAGCCACTTTTCTCCGAAACTATAAGAACTATACTGTTGAAACTTGGTAAGTAGATGTATTCTGTGAACCGCATTAAGATTTTCACACAAAAATAGAAAAAAAACAATAAATTTTTGGGGTTCCCCATACTTCGAACTGAAACTCAAAAATTTTTTTTTCATCAAACCCATACGTGTGGGGTATCTATGGGTAGGTCTTCAAAAATGATATTGAGGTTTCTAATATCATTTTTTTCTAAACTGAATAGTTTGCGCGAGAGACACTTCCAAATTGGTAAAATGTGTCCCCCCCCCCCCCTGTAACTTCTAAAATAAGAGAATGATAAAACTAAAAAAAATATATGATGTACATTACCATGTAAACTTCCACCGAAAATTGGTTTGAACGAGATCTAGTAAGTAGTTTTTTTTTATACGTCATAAATCGCCTAAATACGGAACCCTTCATGGGCGAGTCCGACTCGCACTTGGCCGCTTTTTATTATCAAATAGTTAGGCGAGGCCGAGGGTAGGGGATACAGAACCAATTTCATCACGCGACGTTTTCGCACGCACGCTCTATGTTTGTTTGACCGTTGTTCAGCCATTGAGTTGTAAATGTGCACGTGTTGTGTGTAAACACGAGGTGTAGGTATTATGAATTGAAATTTATGTTATTAATGAAATCACAGACGCGGTGTCGGTGCATTCTTGTTTGTATGAAAATATTGGTTGTAAACAACTATAAAAGAGATTTCAGGTAAAAATATGAAGGCTGGTTGCAGATTTAACACAAAAGTCTTGACGTGAAAATATCAGCTTGCATGAATATAACATTTTGGGCTTAATCAGGAAATAGGTACGGCATTTAAGCCCTCAATTTTGGGAATCTTCACAGGTTAGAATGGATTTAATTGTATGGTACGAGGGGTATAGTGTTATACCCCCTCGGGCGGCAAAGCAATATTTCAAATCAGCCTCGAGGCGGCAAATTTTCAATAATAAAAATGGCGGCCCCCACTTCCGCCGCTGTCCATTTCAAGGCATTTTTTGAAGTACGAGGGGATATACATCATTCCCTTCGATCAAGGATCAAGGAATGGGAGAGGTTTTACTATAATACGGTATTTGACTGTGTTTAAAGAAATATTTTACACCATGCATGAAATAAAACACCAGAAGATTAATTGAGAAACGTAGAGCAGTTATTTTTAGACACAATTTGTATTTTAAAACCCGTATTAAACTATAAAGAGTAGTGGATTTGATTGTGACGTAACATGCTAGTGTTTCATATAAATTCCATAGTAGCAAAATCGTTTTGACAGTTCGAAAAAATAAACTGATTTAACTAGTAGTCAAATAGCCTATGATGGAATGCTGATGTCGCAGGTTCCTGCCTCCGGGCAGCTACTTGGATGCGCGCGAGTTGGGCGCCAAACGTCTGGCGGAGCGGATGGCCGCCATCATTGATGACCACAAGACAGGCAACGGCCGCCTGTACTTTGACTTCTTTAGGTAATCCTTTTGTCAGTGTAAAAATAACGGTGGACCGACGCCTTAGATTTTTGCGTAAATGCCGACACCGCACAAGAACGCAGTAGGGTCACAGACTTATACCATCTTTTACACAACTACCCAATGGAGAAAGAACATTTCAAATATGCTAGCCCTGTAAGTAGTACCGAGCGAACAATGGCGATGCATGCAGCTCGGGTGCGCGCCACCCACCCCTCGCCCCTCGCACCCCGCAAGTCTGTCTAGCTAAAGTCTATTTTTTTATTCCGTAGACTGAAATGACAGTTAATAGTATGAACATGAAATGTCATTTCATACTATTAACTGTCATTTCAGTCTACCGAATAAAAAAATAGACTTTAGACGGCTTCGTCGAATGACTGTATTGTTTTATAGCCTCGTAAGACCCAGGGCAAATTTGGCGCTTTTGAATTTGGAACTTTTTTTTATTTCTATATGAGTCAAACTGGAGTCAAAATTCGAATTTAATTTGTACTTGTACAAGTACACGGGGACTTACGAGGATAGACTGTGATCGAGTCTATTGTGCCGGTCCGTCCGTTTGCCAGCGGCGCGTTCGGCGGGGCGTGCAGAGTTCTGTCGAGCGTCCAAATGATTTGTTATGAGCAACGTGTACTATACCACGAGTTGACACTTACATATTCGCTAACGTCTGCGGAACTTACTTTTTCATCTCGCTCGCACTAATGTGCTGTATTTTCCAGATGGCGCAACCATTACACATTCAAAGAAACAGCTCGGGGAGAAGACGTATGCAACATTTGTAAACTGCTCAACGACCCAGCGGCACCGAAAACGACTGTTTATGAAAATTTTAGAGAATGGTGGATGGTCAAGAGTTAAGAGCCTCTCAGAAACAGTGATATCCAGAATAAGATAACATAAGAGTTGGAAAAATATTTTGACCATCAAACATTTTTTTATTAAAAAGATAAAAGAAAGTAGAGCCATTAGAATAAAATAAATATCGTGCAATATATGTTTTTTTTCACATATTTAATCACACAAACGAGTCCAAAAAGACCCGCCAAGATGTAATAAGAAATTACGTGAGCTCAAACTTTTTTTTTGTTAAATTTGACCAAAACTTTATACCTATAAGACTTAAATTATATCTAGCCGTGTTATTAGTTCATGTAACTTCTGATACCATAGTTAAAAGAAACAGCGAATTTAAGTTTTTCATACAAAACTTGTTTTTGCTCTATTTCGTTTGTTTTATAAACTGGAGCTAAACTAATTACAGAGGAGGTAGCGCGTCACTATGTCTGTCACTTTCGCACTTACATACTTGTTAGGTTAGAACGTGACAGGTGATAAAATTGCAATCATGCTACAACCGCAGGACTAGGTAGGTAAAGGTACCTCATGTCATATATTGTCATGTATGCAAAGTTTCATTACAATCGAACACGTAGTTTCCGTAGGAAACTCCGTTTGTTATAGTGTAAGGCCTGAGTGGACGCTCGAGTTGGGCGTGCAGCGGGGCGGGGCGTGCGGCGTGCATGTCAAACAAATGCAAGTGTATAGGAGCGGCCTTAGTGCACGCTGCTCAAATTACTTGTGAGCCCGACGCCACGCTGCACGCCCCGCCGAACGCTCCGCTTCGAGCGTCCACTCAGGCTTTAGGTACACTTACACTTTTAGGGAAGGTGAAATTCGGCCGAGCTTGCTGCGGAGTATTCGACAAATCGAATCGCCTTGTTTTGGGCGACACAATTATACGGAGATTTATAAATTCTGCAAGTTCTGAAACAGCTGCTAATTTTGTTGGCTGAAAAAAACTTGGTCTTAAAAGCTTTTGATGTCCCAATTGAATATAAGACAGTAAAGTTTAGTATTTTTAACTTTGTTTCAAATAATACGAACGTAAGTGAAAAGTTTTATTAACTGAGGTATATTTAACTTATGTATATTCTAAATTGAAGATAAAGGTGATTGCATATTGCTTTTGCAACTGCAATGCTTGAATTAAGACTTCGTATACCAAAGTGAAATCGCATACTTTTTTCACTATGGGACCCCAACTCAACTATAATATTCATTTCGATACAGTTTAGTCAACTATAATATTCATTATGATATCTCCAATAGTGAAGAAACGGAAATAATTCAATTATACATTAATTATACAACAAAAAATGTCTACGGTATGAGAACCAACTATTATTTGCTTCCAAAAATATTAAACACCCTTCCGACCGAAACATTTACAAGATTACCTAACCAATCCTGAATCAAATAAAGATGTAAAAAAATACCTGTTATCATCTAGTAATTATGAATATATTTTATAAAACGTAACTTTAATGTAACATGTGTTCAATTTTATAACATAAGTACCTATGTAGTGCATTTAGTCCGAACTCTAGCTGTAAACAAGCCATTTTTGGCTTAGCAGTTAAGATACATGAAACTCTGCGATTCATTTAATTGTTTAGAACTTTAATAAATGAAAAAAAAATATATATATTAGCACTCTAAAAGGCCTTCATTTAGTTAGAATCTTTAAAATTCTTTCTTTTTATTATTCAATTCTGTAGTCTGATATTCAGTTGAAATGAAAGTGAAGCCCCATTAGACGGTTCAAGAACTTGCATGCAATATTCGATAAATTTATGACTACAGAGATGCTACGGCATTTTTCTCTGTTACTCTAATTACGCCTTCATTGGAGTAAAAGAGAAAGATCCCCGCAATTTGCGAAATTCAGTTTTCGCGGTAGCCCCTCAGAAGTCACGGAAGAAAGAAAGAGCGCGCCGCGCTCTAAGGGGAAACGGCATGTGCCTGGATTAGTATGGGAACCTATGTCGCCAACACGCTGTCACAAAAATTGGCCATATATTCTTATTTCGAAAGGGATTATGAACCCTCACCCATCACAATAATTTGAACCTTACAGTAAAGAAAATTATGTCGAAATTGCACTATGATTTTTATTTATTGTAAATAGTCATTTATGCTCTATCCCTTTTACACTTGCATGGCTTTTCCAAGAGTGAATGCGATAGGATAAAATATTCGACTATGACGTTGACATATGCGATAGGGATGTGCATGATTCGGTGTGATATCGATAAACGCTTATTAATAATTAGTGTAAGTACACGTAAACTACTCAGTTTTTTATACTTATGTATACTATATTTTCTGGCGAAGATTAGGTTAGGTACCTACTTACTTTTTAATAAAAAAAATGCTCGTATTGAAAGTAATCAAGCCACCAACTACGAATATAACTGTAAGCGAGTACCTATATAATAAAAACTGTTGAACCCTAGTCACAGGGCGGACACGCCATACATCAAAAATGATTTGCGTTTATATGTGTGCGCGGCACGTCTGTACACGCGTCAATGTGCATATGTGGGTAAGTCGCTTTACTGAGAGGACGCCAGAAGTCCGCCAGATTCATGTCTAGGCCAGTCGCGGGGCGAGGTAATGCGAGTCGGGGCGGGGCGGTGCGTGGCCATTCTGTATGATAATACTATTACTTATACTGTGCCTCAGCACACCCCGCGTGATGTCCGCGTCCTCAGTTACGTGCTACACGTCGCTCAACCATCATCTTCCTTCTTCCTAGCGTTGTTCCGGCTATTTGCCACGGCCCGTGAGCCGACCTGCGTTACGGAGCCTGGGGTCTGCTTGGAAACTTATCACAAGAATTGGCGTAGGCACTCATTATTAAGAAAGAGACTGTCATCTGACCTTCCAACTTCGAGAGGAGACTTTACACTAAAGCCCTATTCGAACAATGAGATACGTCAAATACTAAATATTGGAACGATATGGGTCAAACAAGTGTCGGCGACGTTTCTTCAAACAAATACGTCACTTTTGACGCTGACAGATCCGATCCATATCGTTTCAATATCTAGTATTTGGCGCATCTCATTGTGCGAATACGGATGTAAGCCTTATTGGAAATAGTTTGGTTTCCTCACGATGTTTCTCTTCACCATACATAACTTCCGAAAAAAAGGCCCGAAACATGTCGCCAATAGCGACTAAAAATTCAAGTGAGTGAAACCGTTGTCGTATAAACAACTTCCGAAAAACTCGTACGAGGCGGGATTTGAACCCATGACTTCCGAACTCGTACTCTTACTCTTACTCTTACCGCTAGACTACTAACGCTACGTAATGCATTACACTCGATAAATATAGAAAATTCGCCTTCCACAAAAAGAAAAAGAAAATATTAAGAACATGTATCAACAATCATCATCATCATGTATTCATGTATTATAGATCTAAGATCTATAATGAGTTACCGTCGGATTTAAAGACCACAAGGATGACAAAACAAACATTTAAAAAGAAATAAGCAAATTTTTATTAAACAAAATACAAAGTCAATAATACGTTACATTTTAATTTTTTTTTTGATTTTCTTTTACTGTACGCTAAGAATATAGAGTTAACCCCTTACTTCATGTCATAAATAAAAAGTATTTGTTTAAAAATGAACTTTAATAGTTGCTATATAGGGCTGCGCATGAGGTAAAGGGTTAAGTAGATACCTAAGTTTAAGTTACCTATCAACTACCTAGCTTGCAAATACATAAAGGAGCCTCGTCTGCCAACAAACCACTCTGTGGTTTGGCAGAAGAATATATGTAATTAGTTATAAGAAAGATCTCTGAAACGTTTTATTTTTTTTTTATTTTTTTTTTTACATAAACAAAACGAACTGTGTATTTATACAAACATCGACATCGATAACTTTTTTGATATGGTCCTCGCACTGTGGCCGAAGAGCGCACCCGACATGACTTTTACGCTAAGTAGATATCAACCTTATCTCATTTACATAAATTTGATTTTTGTACTAAACAATCCAAAAATCCTTGCGGAAACCGAAAATGTAAAAAAGATTGAAATATTACATGAAATAATACTTGCCGATGATATGAAATGCCTCCATGTCTAATATTTTTTGTCCCGCTAGTGTTTTTACACTCCAAAATGGAGCAGCACGGCATATTTGTAATTATTTGTAATTTTAACTGGAATCGTTTTCACATCTGACATCTCATAAGCGCCATACTGAACTGACAACGACTGACAGTAGCCTGCGGTGAAGTTTAGTGCAGCTAATCCTAATGATGCCACACGCTATACACGTACGTTTCGCTTCTATTACTTCTTTGTTTTGTGGAGTAAGTAAAATGAATTCAATCGTTCGACCAAATACCGCAATGTATCGAACGAAAATCGCATGCAATTTGTTAAACCGTCTAAATAGGACACATTCACCGCTGTGCTATGGTCGTAACGTTACTTCGTAGCCGATAACATGGGTTTCCCGGTATGTAGCGAAAATGCTTCGTAGAGGCAAAACGCAACGTGTCGTAACTAACGCTGACTGGGTTAAAGTTGTAGGCCTTTTTATCATCTTACATTAAGAGGAATGGGGACGGCCGCTTCTTCATACAAACGTAGTCCCCATTTTCCTCTCAGGATATTGAAATCACGGAAAATATTTATAGGTATGCACTGCAAATAAAATCCTCGGTCGTTCACAGAACACATGTGCATGTGAGAGATAAGGGTATCAAAAAGGCTGGTTGTGTTCTCATACAGGGTGTTTTTTTTATTGGGACGCTGAGGGAAAATCCGAAAGCAGAAACTGCTGTAGAATCATTAATTTTTGTGTCATTTTTGATATTTTTAAATATTACTTTCTTTTAAAATAAACAATAACGGCAATAATTATAATTTAAAGAAGTCATGTTACTTGTCACCCAAAAGCCTACCAGAGTTACTATTGTTACTAAGAATAGCTAAGAATATATATATGTATTATACCTATATAGAAATATTTGTCAATAATATCATATCTCAAACAAAAAAGCTTAAAGCTTATGTAATGCAAATAAAATCCTCGGTCGCTCATAGAACACATATGTGCGAGATAAGGGTTGGGTGTTTGCCTACGGTCGGGTCGGGCTTAAAAAAGGATATCCAGTAGTGTACACAGAGTGGTTTTTGTTAAAGACACTGAGATGAAATCTAAATAAGTTTTATATGTCTTTGCAAAATTTTGATTAAAATCAGGCAATTCGTTTCTTAAATTTATTTTTATTATTAAAAAAAATTGTAATGTTGATAACTCTTTCAAATGATATATATCCCACTCGTGACTCGACCTAGTAACTAGACTTTGAAATTTTGTCCCCTCTTTGAATTTTCCATAATGAATAAAAATAAAATGAAAAAATTACACTTCCAATGTGTTTAGGTTAGTGTTATTCATAACTATTCCAAATTTCAAATCGATAGCTTAAGTAGTTCTCGAGATATTTAGCAATGTGACAGACAGACGGACGGACAGAGTCGCACCATAAAGTTCCTTTTGTACCTTTCTGGTACGGAACCCTAAAAAGTACTACACCCCACCATGTGAACACCCTTCGATCAACACGGAAGGGATGCGGCATTCGCACTATTTCCCCTCTGCCTAGGTACAAGATCAACTGATCCAGCGCGGGTAATAAAACTAGTTGCGCTCGGATTTTTAACTAGACCGAGTCCAGACGCCCGAGTGAACACAGCAGCAGAAAAAATGCCTTATTGCTAGGTTTTTTGTTGTAAAAAGAGGTCGGGGATATCAAATTTACAAAAAGAAGGTGTTACATTTGACATGTAATATTTTTATTACATGTCATTCGTTTAATTACATTTAAACACAATTATTATATTTTAGTCTTATGTAATTGCTGGATTTATCGATTTTGCTCGCCCAGTACAAATTGCGGATCGGTCGAACGACAAATCCGACTTCTCATCTCTCAGAAAACGATAAAATTCTTTGACGAAAATGTGTTAGTGTGCGTGTTGTGACACTTGTGATTCGTCCGTACACAAAAACAGATCGAGGTGTGCAAGATTTGTTTGTGTAGGGTGTCATTTTCTATGTATTTGTGTCGTCATTACAGATTGGATTTTGTATGTAAGTGTGTGAAAAGTGCGACTGTGTGCACGTCCCCCCCCCCGCTAAAAATGGCAGAATGATTTGAATGTCAAGATATCGCTTGGGCCTATCTCTTCCGACGTGTCGGAAGCCCGTGTTGATCGAAGTCACGGAAGAAAGAAAGAGCGTGCCGCGAACAGTGATTGAACAATAAGTTTACGTCATTCAATAGAACTTGCTTTCTAGGTATGTAAACAAAAGTTACTAGTAAATTGACATTCAGTGTCAATTTTAGTATGGCGGTCAGATGGCGGTTTGTTTGCATAGTTAGCAAGTTCTATTGAATGACACTTGACTTTCGCATTAGTTTCAAAAAGTTCCTTAGATAATTCCTTTACACAGTGTTTTGCGCTTTGAATAAAAAACCTAACACCTTCTACATACACATCGATAATAAACCTAAATTGTCACGACAGAAAAGTCGCGTCACGATTTTACAACTAGGTACACTGGCCACGACTTGTCTCTGGCGATAAATAAGTCGGTACCTAGTTTATCGCTGTCTGCGCGACAAAGCGGCGATTAGGTGCGGGTACCGATAAACGTAAGTTGCTTTAGTATACCTACATATGAATAAATATACTTGGTCAACCAGATCTTGACAGTAGAAAAAGGCGGCAAATTTGAAAAATGTAGGCGCGAAGGGATATTCGTCCCATAGAAAATTTGAATTTCGCGCCTTTTTTTACTGACAAGATTTGGTTGACCAGCTATAACAATTCTAGATATGAAACCAGCGTGCTTTTTTTCATAATATACTTGGTCAAACCAATTTGTCAGTAAATAGGATCACAAAAAACTAACTAGTATAATTCTCTCTGTCTACGTTTGAAATAAGACAGTCCTTTGACAAACTATAGTTATCGAATTTTTGTTTTAATCAGCTTTAACAATTAAAATTTGATTAATATACAAAAGTTTTTTTTCTAAGTGAGTTGAAAAACGTCGTATGAAACACGTGTGCTTTGGTCATTCATTACACACATCGGCTTTCTTCTTGGAGGATACAACTTAACGGAGTAGCCATTAACAGGCTTTCCCCTCTGTCGAAAATAGGCGGCCAACGGTCATACACAATGTATGGACTGACGTTTATCTGACATGGCTATTTTTACGTTACGCATACATTTGACGTTCCCCTCCCCCGCAAAAATCGGCAGACTGATTTGTACAGAAAATTACAGACATGGCGTCTCCGTTTGATTATATCCTCCAAGGCTTTCTTACTGCGAGCTGCGCGCTTGCTTCCAACTCGCGCGCACAATAAGTATCGCCTCTAGTGTATGAAATTGAAATTATTTATTTCAGGCACAAATCCCATATAGTGTTAGTACAAAAAATATAATTTAACTACCTATATCTATGTTAGTGTACAATATGTAATGACCAACGTGTAAAGTGTCATTCTATGGGACTTGCTAACTATGTAACAAAGTCACTAGTAAATTGACATTCAGAGACAATTTTAATATGGCGATTTGTTTACAATTTTACATAGTTAGCAAGTTCCATAAAATGTAAAGAAAGAACGCTTGTCACGTGGAATTTCTTACACTGACCGGCTGTTCCTATCTCTATCGCACACGCGTAGTTATATTGCTGTCCTGCTCACAATGCCGGCTGTCAATGTCAAAGCAATATAATAGGCTCGTGCAATGTTCCTTGTAGTAACCGTCCTTTTTAATTAACAAGCTTTTTATTAGGTCGACCTGTATGTAACTAATTATGTAATGGAATCTAAGGTAACTAATTTAACCATCTTCTAAGGATCGTAGCGTCATGAAAATTGGCAGCTATATGTAGTCCTGATGACAATACAATAATACTTATATACTTATATACCGAGCGATATGATGAGAACTGTGGTAGTACCAATTATAAAAAACCGTACAGGAGACACCTCGGACATTAAAAATTATAGGCCCATTTCGTTGGCTACCATTGTAGCAAAGGTGTTGGACAGTGTGCTGGACAAACAGTTGGAAAAGCACACGGTGCTTCATGACGCACAATTTGGATTCCGGTCGGGCCTGTCCACGGAGACGGCAGTCCTTTGTCTTAAGCACACTGTCCGTTACTACACAGACAGGAAAACACCAGTTTTTGCGTGTTTTCTTGATCTTTCGAAAGCCTTCGACCTGGTGTCCTATAACAGACTTTGGCAAAAACTGTACGAGGAGACGTCATTACCCGGGGAGCTGGTGGAACTGTTCAGATATTGGTACGGCCATCAAACTAATGTCGTAAAGTGGGCGGGCTCGCTATCCGACGAGTATAGGTTGGAGTGCGGGGTCAGGCAGGGGGGGCTTACATCGCCCAGACTCTTCAGCCTATATGTCAACCAGCTGATCGAGGAGCTCAGCAACACCATGGTCGGATGTTCAATAGACGGAACTTTCGTAAATAACATCAGTTACGCGGATGACATGGTGTTGCTGAGCCCGTCGATAGACGCCCTTAGGACGCTAGTAAGTGTTTGTGAGCGGTATGCGGAGGCCCAGGGTCTCAAGTACAATGTCTCTAAAAGTGAGCTGCTGGTTTTCAGGGGAAGAACTGTCCAATTAGACGACGAAATGTTACCTCCGGTGAGACTGAATGGCACTCCTCTTAAAGTAGTAAGAGAATTCAAGTACTTGGGACACTGGGTAACCGCATCGCTAAAAGATGACGTAGATGTGGAAAGGGAGCGTAGGGCGTTGGCAGTAAGAAGTAATATGTTGATTCGTAGGTTCGCAAAGTGTACTAGCAACGTTAAAATCACCCTTTTTAAGGCGTACTGTCAGTCATTTTACACTTGCAGCCTATGGATCAACTTTACTCAAAAAACTTACAGCGCCCTACGCGTCCAATATAATAACGCTTTTAGGATGCTGTTGGGGCTGCCGCGCTATTGCAGCGCTAGCGGCATGTTCGCGGAGGCGCGCACAGACGGCTTCCACGCCATCATGCGCAAGCGGGTGGCGTCGCTGGTGCGGCGCGTACGCGGCAGCGCCAACAGTCTACTAGCCACAGTCGCAGACAGGATGGATGGCGCATTCTGGGAGTACTGGATTAGCCTTCATGCTTGTAGTAGTTAAAATTATAGTAATAGATTAGATATATATATATAGATAGATACTGTCACTAACATAGGTTAAGAGTTATAATAATAAGTTACTAATATTATGGAAACTATTTTCTGAAATAAATAATTATTTAATTTAATTTTAATTTAATAATATGGTACAGTAGTATAGTTGTCTGTCGTAAGAAAAGTACAGTCAGCGATAAAAGCTTGTACCAAAAATCTAATTTTTGCCAAAAACTTATTAATTAACAAGCTTTTATTAGGTCGACCTGTATGTAACTAACTATGTAATAGAATCTAAGGCCCACTTGGTCCATTCCACTAACCCGGAGTTATGCGGTTAAACCGTTAGCCCAGTGTCAAATTGTACTGGTAAACACGGTAACTCCAGGTTTAACCGGTTAACCCCAGGTTAGGGGAATGGTGCAAGTGGGCCTAAGGTAACTAAATTTAACCATCTTCTAAGGATCGTAGCGTCATGAAAATTGGCAGCTGTATGTAGTTCTGATGACAATACCATAATATGGTACTGTCGAACTGATCTGATGACGGAGACAGGAGGTGGCCATAGGAACTTTGCGATGAAACAACGCAACCTAATTGTGTTAGGGGTTTTTAGAATTGTCTTGATGAGTATAGTTGTCTGTCGTAAGAAAAGTACAGTCAGCGATAAAAGCTTGTACCAAAAATAATTTTTTTGCCAAAAACTTATTTGATCATTATTACATACTATTATTACATACTATTCCAGACTATCGCACCATGTTCTGGGTGACCATCATCGGGGCTGCCATATTATGGATCACCTGGAAGCTGTTGGCAGACGATGATCCGCTGGACAAGTTACCAGGGCCGAAGAAATGGCCTATTTTGGGCAACCCGTTCATCCTGTCCATGTCGTCACAAGGTACCTAGATTAGCTTTGAACCCCAAGCACCTTAACCTTTTGGACGCCAATGACCGATATATCCGCACCGTAGGTTCAACGCCAAAGACCGATTAATCGGTCACAGACCACAGATCATCATCGACCTACGTGCATATACATAAAGTTCACCTTCAGTTTTGACACTTCAATGATGTGGCGTCTGAGTGACAGCTTTTGTGTTTGACACGGCATGGAAAAGGTTAACCCTTTGAACGCTTCACTACATAGTATAAAACATAGTCGCTTCCCGCTATCTGTCTGTCCCTATGTTTGCTTAGATCTTTAAAACTACGCAACGGATTTTGATGCGGTTTTTCTTTAGATAGAGTGATTCAAGAGGAAGGTTTATGTATAATTTGTTAACCCGTGCGAAGCCAGGGCGGGTCGCTAGTAAAGTTATAAACAAAAATGTCTCTGAGACGCCAAGGTCCCGGGCGCAAGCGAGCTAATTTAAACCTTACTTGAAAGTGTGAAGGTTACTTTGACAACGTACGTCATAACACCTAAAGTTGTCCGTGGGCACAACTGAGATACACTTGTTTGTTTTACTACGTAAGTAGGGACAAAGCTATTTGTTAGCAAGAGATAACGATATTCATCTCTCATTCTGTAGTATAGCTGTGTCCCTACTTACGTAAGTAAAACTTACAATTAAGTGTATCTTGGGCCTAACGATAACTTCAGGTGTGCTTGTAGTTCAAAAGGTTAAAGGCGTCGTAAGAAGTCGCGTAACTATACAGTGATCTGCTCATGCTTGCTGCGCTGACTTACTGCAGATCTCTAAGTAATATCTTGTGGAAATCGTTCAAAAGTATCTCCAGAATCGCGGAAATGTCAAATTTGACAGGTTAGATCTTAAACATATCGTTATCGTATCTTGGCGATGTCTAATAGATATCTATTACAAAATCCGAATCGGGCCCTTGGTATGCCTGACTTGCCTGAGAACGCCGGAGAGATGCCTCAGCGTTTTCAAGCACACCTCAGCATCCCCGAGGACGCCTCGACATGCCCTAGGGCGTCTCGGCATGCCTGAGGACGCCTCGGCATTATGCCGAAGGATCCCTTGCCGTGCCGGGCCTAAGTGTGAATTGGCCTTGGTGCTCACGAAATACAAAGTTGTCTCAAGTACACTTATCAAAACAAAATGACCGCCTTACCAATTTGTTCAATCACAATCGGCTTATTATAAATAATAAATAAATATTATAGGACATTCTTACACAGATTGACTAAGTCCCACAGTAAGCTCAGGAAGGCTTGTGTTGTGGGTACTCAGACAACGATATATATAATATACAAATACATAAATACATAGAAAACACCCAAGACTCAGGAACAAATATCTGTGCTAATCACACAAATAAATGCCCTTACTAGGATTCGAACCCAGGACCATATATTATTGCAATAGGGAATATTACTGCAATGTTTTGCCGCCAGAGTGCAGCACTAATGACTTAAGTATGTACCTTAAATTGTTTTTTGGTAAGTTTTCACAGACAATAAAATATGATTTCACAGACAATAATACATTGATACATCAAGGCGGTTTGTTTACAAAGGGCCTACCCGGGACACGCGAAATCGAAACTCAGAGATCTGCTTCTTTATCGCTCGAATATGCAAGAGTGATAGAGAGGTTAGATAACAAGATTTCGACTCTTTCGTTTGCGGTAGACCCTTAGATTGTGACTTATTGTGGGAGTGGCGCCCCCTACGCAGAGTTTCGCGTAATATTCCCTATTGTAGGGCAGAGACAAGGGAAAATTCTCTTTGTGTAGGGAGACAAATTGCGACCTCTGTAATTCCTTTATCCCCGCCTGCTTGAAACTTATTGAAACCTTAAGTACTTACATAATTTCTATCTAATCCTTTCACTGTGTAAATTTATCAACCAAATCCTGCTTTAGGATTGCGATTCATCAAGAAAGTTAGACCGTAAATCTGAACTTTGTTCAACAATACTAATATTTCTTAAATCTCAGACGCGCAAGGAAAGTCCGGAATTAGTACTGTTGCCAATTTTCTCGTTATATTTCGTAAATTAGGTCTACCTATCTAAAGTCTATTTTTTTATTCGGTAGACTAAAATGACATTTCATATGAAATGTCATTTTAGTCTACCGAATAAAAAAATAGACTTTATATACCTAGCTGTCCCTATTCTGTACATTATGAACGTAATTTCACCGTATGCCTAAAGAATCTTCCTCTGGGATTTTTGAAGTGAAAACTTCTTTAGCGGCGCTGTGCACTTTTTGTGATGGGGAAAAAATGTTAAACTCGCGAGAGGTGTCACGTGACCGTAAGACGTAAGACGGACACGTGACCTGATCGAAAAACTGTTACTTCAATGTCATTGAGTTTTTCTTTATTGATTTAAATGCCATCTAGTGAGTTTCGCTCTAACTGGTATTAATATAACTCGAGTACTAACAGTGATATGCTTAGGGGTTTCAAGTAATGCGACTAAATAACGCTAGATGGCGTTAACCACAATTATACATAGTGCTGCAGACATTTTGCAATAGTGATTGAGTTTTCACTTCTGCCAGCACTCCCGGGGTGCAACCCGTTGTTTTTTTTTAACTCGACGGAGACATACATTTATATTTGGTACCAAATCGTGATTTCGTGTTTGTTCCGGCGATAATATAGAACGAATAGTTTTTCAAACTTACCGAATCTTTAAAAAAATCTGACAAAAATAAAAATCGCCGCAAGTGACATTCGGAGACTCAATTATTAAAAAAAAAATTCAAGTTTGGTTATTTTTACTCATTCTACCTCACATAATAGCGTTGGTGTGGGCGGGTTTTTATGATCGCCGCAACGCGATATTCGGAAAACAAGATCCGTTCTAGAGAAGAGAACGATACGATATGTACTAGATACCAACTAGTTTAGATTTCAACTAGAAATCTTTTGAAGATCAATTCGCAACCAATGTCACTTTTACGTTAAATTATCGTTTTAAGATCGTTTCAAAATCGTTTTGAGATCTAAAAATACATAACGAGTTGTTTAAAACAACTTGTTTTAGACATTGTGGAAATCGTTCAAGAGTATCTCCAGAATCGCGGAAATGTCAAATTTGACAGGTTATATCTTAAAATTATCGTTATCGTATCTTGGTGATGTCTAATAGATATCTAGTAGATGTCTATTTCAAAATCAGAATCGGGCCTGCAGGCAACGAACCGTACTCAGTTTACGAAGGTGCTGGAAACACGACGGCATTAACTCGTAACGGACATTTTGTAAGACCCATTCAAGTTTATGTCAAGCTAGGCTCTTGGGTCTCTGTTTTACATCCCGAGCATTTGTGCCACCTGCCTTTTTCTGATTCCACAATAAGAAAGGAAAATTTACATGGTATTCGTTTTTAAGACGAAACAGGAGCTGAGCCCGTTCTCAAATTTGAGATTTCGAGGTGAATATCGCCGTCGCGCTGACGGAGGCGGCGACGCGTAGCGAAGGACTATCCCTGTGTGTGTGGTGCGCGCACACAGACGCGCACGTTATTAGCCTTAGCGGGCCTCCGCGGCGCGGTCGGCCCGCTACAGCTTTGCTACACATATTTCTTTTCTTACAAACATATTCTTCGGTTATAACTCGTTAGCTCGCTACCGCCACTAAGCGTTTACATATTCCCTGTTATTGTGATTTAACTTCTTAATTATTAGGTATGTATCACATTTTTCTCAAAGTTTCGTCTTTATCGTACTTAAATAAAAAAAAAGGAAAAATAATTCACCCCACAACGGGTTAGAGCGAAGAAAAAAATCATCTCCACTTTACGTTTAGGGGAGGTAGGTACAGTCCAGGGATGTTGCGAACATCCGCATCCGCATCCGCAACCGCGGAACTTCCGCATTATTTTCAACATCCGCATCTGCATCCGCATCCGCATAAAATCGACGCGGAGCTTATGCGGATGCGGATGTCGAACAAGTGGGTACAAAAACGTCTTAGCGGCGGCGTAAGTGCTAGGTAATTTCGTCATTACCTATAACGAAATCGTCTAGATCCAGAAAAGTCTGCCAAGTTACTGTTTATTAAATATAACGCACCTATATTCTTGCTCAAATACTAAGCGTTTCGTTTTTTTTTAATAAAAAAATACTAAAAATGTAATATTTGACGTTTTCTAAGTACCTAATCTTGACATCCGCATCCGCATCCGCATCCGCGGATGTGAGCCTTAAAATGTAAAAAAATCTGCATCCGCAACATCCCTGGTACAGTCAGCAGAAAGAAGTTGCTAAGCGGGCGAGGTGTTCAAAATGATCTCGACTTGACTTTATTGTTAAGAGAATAAGAGCGTGGCAAAATAATTTTGAACACCTCGCACGATTAGCAACTTCTGCTGCTGACTTTTTTCAATTTTTTTTTGGTGTGATCAATTTATTTGTCCTTGCAATATTGCAGCGTTCAAGCTATAACGATTACGGAGCAAAATCGCGAATTAATAGGTAGACGGACAGACTGACATGGCTTAAGTAGGGTCATGATTGATTACGGAACCCTTTGCTGGTATTATTATTAATCCGAAAATCGGCCTCACGGTTCGTATCCTAAAAATAAAAACAATGCCCCTTTTATAAAGATTAAACACCTTGTATATAAAATAAAATAACTGTTTACATACATTATCAGCCACGTGTTTTCATAAACAAAGAAATACCCCTTATTTTTTTAATGCCTTACACGTGACACATTTGTCGATGGTGGGTGTGTTTACCGCATATCGCCACGTCATGTCACGACACGCCTCGTTTGTCACGTGTCATTCATTTGTCATGAAGCTAAGCTCAAGAAGGCTTGTGTTTTGGGACTTTTGGGTACTCAGACAACGATAGGTATATATACCTAATATACAAATACATAGAAAACACCCAAGACTCAAGAAAAAATATCTGTGCAACTCTCTGAACAAATATCTGTGGAACAAATGCCTTTACCGGGATTCGACCCCAGGACCGCGGCTTCACAGGCAGGGTCACTACCCACTAGGCCAGACCAGTCGTCAAATTGCTGACATTCATGCATTGATTATTCTTGCATCATCATCAATTGTATCATCATCACGATCATCACTACATTGTATAAAACAAAGTCGCTTCCCGCTGTCTGTTTGTCTGTCCCTATGTATGCTTAGATCTTTAAAACTACGTGACGGATTTTGATGCGGTTTTTTTAAATAGGTAGATAGAGTGATCCAAGAGGAAGGTTTATGTATAATTTGTTAACCCGTCCAAAGCCGGGGCGGGTCGCAAGTAATTAATAACACGGAAATTATTTTCACGGCATTTTATGGTTTAAACGTCGATATATTTTACGATGCGATCGTGAGCGAACCTATTATTATTGAACGATTACAATGTCGTGGGCGATTTATGGAATCATGTAGGTACATAGCTTTCATGATAACGAAGTTATTTCGTACCTACGGGAATGTGGTTATTGTTAAAATACGAATCCACGGCTTTAGTTCATGTCTCGAAAATATTTTAAGGTACTTTGTTCTTCTCCTTCCGCGCACAGACTCTAAACAATTTTAATAATACATATTATAATAATACAACAACAAAAATAATAATTTTTCATTTCTCACGCTCTAAAAGAGGGTCATTGTTGTTCTAAAAGGTGTGCTGAAAATTATACGTATCTGCACTAGAACATTTTACGTTCCAAGTACGATTTTTTTAAATGTTTTACGATAAGCAATTGAAATTTGGGTTTCAACGAATTTGTTATACAATTTCCAATCTGATATTTAACTCCCCATTCCATAAATAACGATACTTTTGCCTAAGTTGTTAATTGAAAGTACCCTCAAGAAATACTATAAACGTCTGCGATCTAGTGAAAATCTGACTTTAGCCATTCCGCCGAAAAAGTCGCGTGCGTACTGTAGGTCTTTCACGGCCTACTCAGTTAAGCTGTGGAACGATCTACCAGTGGACGTAAGGAAATCGCAAACTGTTGCCTCACTCAAGGAGAAGTTGAAAAAGTTGTGGTTATTAGACTCCTGATGTAGTTAGAACTGAATACTTTGTATATATATATATATATATATTAGACGTGTGCGCCGATTAAAAAATGATCGGCGGTGGCGTTTGCCAAAAAATCGGCGGCGGCGGCGTGTTTTCGGCGTGAAATCGGCGTGACCTTGACTTTCAGGTTTCTTAAGAAAAATCATTAATTTGTTGTTTTTCTTGAAAATTTGATCAATCTAAGTTGCTGGTCAGTGAACTACATATGGTTTTGAATAGACTGTGAGTAAAATAGGGTTTGTAAATGAATATAACATAGCTATAATAACTTAAATTTCTCTACTAACTAGCTTGCATTAAGGGATTACCAGGTCCCAATGACCTTCGATCCGATCGGTAACTCTCAATTTTCTCATGATTTCATTGGCTTAACGTATTAAAAATGACGTACTTTAACAAAACAAAACTCCAAATATCCTTGAAGTTTGCTAGACATAGTGGACTGCTGTATGGCTATGCTTATTGGTTTCTTGTCGTACAAGCAGTAAGCACCAGGCTCACTGAGACGTATCTTCTTTCTCGTTTTCATATTGCTGAGGATTACGACCACATGTACTTTGTGTCCATTTTGCGCGGTCAGACTGCCGCAAGCCGACCTCTTCATAGCGGTCTACGATCTCACACATGCTCCAACTCGAGCACGTTTGCCATTAATTCCTAAATTCATGTTTTTCTTCACATCATGCGTTGGTTAATATGTCCGAAGAATCTAAGGGCTCACCCATGGCATGTTGTGAAGATCTGAGTGGTGTAACCTCCCACTACACACTTACTTACTTACCATAATATAAACACCCCCTTTTGATTTACCCTTAGAATATGGCCATGTGATTTAGTCGTGATCGTCTAGTCTAGCGTTAGGACCCCTCGAAGTGAACCGCGGTACCCTAAGTTCTTTAATGAGTATCAGCTAAATTTTGGACTC